>NC_073398.1:5992932-6640432 GCF_028641065.1 Leucoraja erinaceus
GCTGCATTCACAGCGCCAGAGACCCGGGTTCCATCGGGCCTCCGGGTGCTGTCCGTGTGTGTGTGTGTGTGTGGAGTTTGCATGTTCTCCCCCTGTGGCCACGTGCGTTTCCTCCGGGTGCTCCGGTTTTAATCCCACATCCCAAAGATGCGCGGGGCCTGTAGTTCAATTGGTCGTCTGTAACTTGCTCCCAGTGTGCAAAAGTTGGATAAGATACAACTGGTGTGAACGGGTGATTCATAGATGGCACAGACTGGGTGGGATGAAGGGCCTGTTGTATCCTTTAACGTTCACCACTGGCAGATAAATCCCCAGGGCACGATGGTCTGCATTCCAGACTACTCACGGAGGTGGCTCTAGAAATCCTGGATGCATTGGTGATCATTTTCCAATGTTCTCTCGACTCTGGATCAGTTCTGTTGGTGATGCAGTTGGCCACACCAACTGCATCACAGTATGGTATGGCAACTGCTCTGTCTCCGACCGGAAGGCATTGCAGAGGGTGGTGAAAATTGCCCAACGCATCACCGGTTCCTCGCTCCCCTCCATTGAGTCTGTCCAAAGCAAGCGCTGTCTGCGGAGGGCGCTCAGCATCGCCAAGGACTGCTCTCACCCCAACCATGGACTGTTTACCCTCCTACCATCCGGGAGGCGCTACAGGTCTCTCCGTTGCCGAACCAGCAGGTCGAGGAACAGCTTCTTCCCGGCGGCTGTCACTCTACTCAACAACGTACCTCGGTGACTGCCAATCACCACCCCCCCCCGGACACTTATTATTATTTATTCAAATCGTTTGCTATGTCGCTCTTCCAGGGAGATGCTAAATGCATTTTGTTGTCTCTGTACTGTACACTGACAATGACAATTAAATTGAATCTGAATCTGAATCTGAATCTGAGTTCCTGTGGACTGGAGGGTAGCCAATGTAACCCCACTTTTTAAGAAAAGAGGGAGAGAGAAAACGGGGAATTATAGACCAGTTAGCTTTACATCGGTAGCGGGGAAGCTGCTTGAGTCGATTGTTAAAGTTGTTATAGCAGCGCATTTGGAAAGCAGTGACGGGATCGGTCAAAGTCAGCATGGATTTATGAAGGGGAAATGATATTTGACTAATCTTCTGGAATTTTTTGAGGAAGTAACAAGTAGAATGGATATGGGTGAGCCAGTGGATGTGGTGTATCGGGAGTTTCAAAAAGCCTTTGACATGGTCCCACATGAGAGATTAGTGTACAAAATTAGAGCACATGGTATTGGGGTTAGGGGGTTCAAGGTTCAAAGTTCAAGTTTATTTGTCACATGCACCAATTAAGGTTCAGTGGAATTTGAGTTACCATGCAGCTATACAATCAAAAAGAACACAATGCACAATAGAATACAACACAAACATCCACCACAGTGGAATCACCATTCTTCACCATGATGGAAGCCAATAACATTCAGTCAATCCTCCTCCTTTGTTCACCTGTGGTGGGGGCCATGAATCCTCCGTTGCCGCCGTTACGGACGGCCCAATGTACAAGCCCTCTCGTCGGGATGATCAACGGAAGGAGGGCTGCACTCCCTCAATAGCAAGAATGTTCTTCGTCAAATTAGGTTGGATGAGATGGCAGATGTAGTTTAATGTGGATGAATGTGAGGTTATCCACTTTGGTGGCTCGAACAGGAAGGCAGATTATTATCTGAATGTTGTAAGATTAGGAAAAGAGGTGCAACAAGACCTGGGTGTGCTTGTACACCAGTCACTGAAAGTAAGCATGCTGGTAATAATAATAATAATAAATTGAATTTATATCGCGCTTTTCAAGGACTCAAAGTCGCTTTACAATGCAAGGCAAACAAAAAACAAAAACAAAAACAAAAACAAAACAAAACAAAAACAGAACATAAACAAGAACACAAGAGGCAATAGCAGACGGAGAAGTGGCGAACAAATAGTGCCAGCGTCCTCTCCGTGCAGCGGCCTTTCAGCTAAAACATAACAATAATAAAGATCTTTAACATAAAAACATCCCCCCACAATGGTTTCCATTATGAGGGAAGGCAAAATGTCCAGTCCCCAATCCCCAGTTCACCCGTAGTCGGGCCTATTGAGGCCTCCACAGTTGCCTCTACGGAGGCCCGATGTTCCAGGCCGTTCTAGCCAGTTGATGGTGCTCCGGCGTCGGGAGAGTCCTCTCAGCGGCCTGGGACACCTGGAACGGCCGCCTCCTTACCGGAGACCGCGGCTTCCGAAGCCGACAAGGCCGCGCCGGTTGGAGCATTTCCAATGGCGATCTCGTCGCGAGATCCCAGGCTCCCGGTGTAAAGTTTGGCGCCGCCGCCCACGGCTGGCCGCTCCACAGTCCCGCAGCTCCGCGATGTTTTTTCTCAGCGGTTCTTTAGCTCACCGGAGCGCCAGCGCGGCGACCCAGGCAGGGCATCGCCCACTCCGCTCCGCGATAGCACTCTCCAGCGCTGTGCCACCGCCGAAGCCGAGGTTCTGGGCGGTCCCCGACAGGAAAACGCCGCTCCAGGCCCGCTGGTAGGCCGCGAGGACGGGTCGATGGTGCAGCCCGGAGAAAAGCTGACTCTCCGACCAGGTAGGGACACTGAAAGAAGTTTCCACCTTCCCCCCCCCCCCCCCCCCCCCCCAAAAAAAGTCTAGACCTCCTAAAAAAAAACACTAAAACTCACTAAAAAAAAAGAGTGAAAAAGATGGACAGCTGCTGGCTAGGCAGCCATACACAGGACGGCGCCCCCTAGCTGGTGAGACCACACCTGGAGTATTGTGTGCAATTTTGGTCTCCTAATTTGAGGACAGACATTATTGCTATTGAGGAGTGCAGCGTAGGTTCACCAGGTTAATTCCCAGGATGGCGGAACTGACATATGATGAAAGAATGGGTCGACTGGGCTTGTATTCACTGCTATTTAGGATGAGAGGGAATCTTATAGAAAGATATGAAATTCTTAAAGGATTGGACAGGCTAGATGCAGGAAAAATGGTCCCGATGTTGGGGGAGTCCAGAACCAGTGGTCACAGTTTAAGAATAAGGGGTAGGCCATTTAGGATTGAGATGAGGAAAAACTTCTTCACCCGTTGAGTTGTGAATCTGTGGAATCCTCTGCCACAGAAGGCAGCGGAGGCCAATTCACTGGATGTTTTCAAAAGAGAGTTAGATTTAGCTCTTAGGGCTAAAGGAATCATGGGACATGTGGAAAAAGCAGGAACAGGGTACTGATTGGAGATGATCAGCCATGTTCGTATTGAATGGCGGTGCTGGCCCGAAGGGCCGAATGGCCTACTCCTGCACCAATTTTCCATGTTTCTATGTTACTTAACAGACTGCAAATTCTTGCTGACATGGAGAAAGTTACACTTTGGGGCAGCACAGTGGTGCAGCGGTAGAGTTGCTGCCTTACAGCGCCAGATATCTGGGTTAGATCCTGTCTATGGATGCTATCTGTACGGAGTTTGTCCGTTCTCCCTGTGGCCGCATGGGTTTCCTCTGGGTGCTCCGATTTCCTCCCACTTCCCAAAGACATGCGGGGCCTCGTAGGTCAATTGGCCCTCTTTAAATTGCCCCCAGTGTGTAGGGAGTGGATGCAAAAGTTGGATAAGACAGAACTAGTGTAAACGGGTAATCGATGGTTGGCGTGGACTCGGTGGGCCAAGGTGGGCTGTAACTCTAAATATTCCTCATTGTAATTTATCAATGAGAATCTCTTAAGAGACTGCAAATTCTTGCCAACACAGAGAAAGTTACACTTTGGGGGCAACACAGTGGTGGGTGCAGCAGTAGAGTTGCTGGCTTATGGTGCCAGAGATTCAGGTTCGATCCTGACTAAGGGGCGCTGCCTGTACGGGGTTTGCACGTTCTCCCTGTGACCATGTGGAATTTCTCCGAGTGCTTCGATTTCCTCCCACTCTCCAAAGTCGCTCGTGGGATAATTGGCTTCTGTCAATTGTAAATTGTCCCTAGTGTGCGTAGGATAGTACTAGTGTACGAGGTGATCGCTGGCCGGCACGGGCTCGGTGGGCCGAAGGGCCTGTTTCCGCGCAGTACCTCTGAAAGACTTCACATTTAGATTTTTTTTTTTTAAATAGCCCTTCTTGTAAATGGAGGGCTTTTTTGACAGAAATTAACGTGACACAAAAAGTCTACTTTGGGAAGATTGCACTCTCCCTGTTCACTGGGAGATTCTGTCGACAGCATTATTTGTACAGATTTGGAGGTCAGATGTAAATACTTTGTCTTATCTCATTCCGTTGTTCTCAGCCTCTGTTGTATTGTCCCACGTATTTTCCTGTGCTTTGATGTGGCACACACCAGGTGTTCATGTTTCTGAATTACACATGAAAGAGCCCACACTTCGCTCTAATTAAACCAGCAAATCTGCCTCTATACTGTTTCTTCAACCAGCTAACATCCCCGACCAATTTCACCCCACCCCCCTCCCCGCTCCCTCCACCTCAACAAAGCACATACAATACATTTTGGACATTACTAGCTTACATCTAAGATAAAACTCAACAATATGTGTTGTGTATATATATATATATATATACATATATGTGTATATATATATATATATATATATATATAGATACATATATATATTATATATTGGACATAAGTGTCTATATATTCAGAGTCCTATTTGTGTATTCTTATTCTTGCACTAAACCTCATCCACGTTATTCCCTGTATCCTGTATCTGTACACTGTGGGCAGCTGCTCGATTGTAATCACGTATTGTCCTTTTGCTGATAGACACAAAACGCTGGACGCATTTTGACTTTCCACTGACTGGTTAGCACGCAACAAAACCTTTTCACTGCACCTCTTCCACTATGGTGACTATAAACTAAACCAGGCTAAGAGTGTGAAGAAGGGTCCCAACCCGAAACGTCACCTATACACGTTCTCCAGAGATGCTGCCTGACCAACTGAGTCACTCCAGCACTTTGTGTCCTTTTGTGAAAACCAGCATCTATAGTTTCTTATGGAGTGCAGGAAATAGGCAACGTTTCGGGCCGAAACCCGTCTTCAGAACCCGTCGGAAGTAGGGTTTCGGCCCGAAACGATGCCTATTTCCTTCGCTCCATAGATGCTGCCTCACCCGCTGAGTTTCTCCAGCATTTTTGTCTACCTTCGATTTTCCACCATCTGCAGTTCCTTCTTGAACATCAGTAGTTTCTTATTTCTATATACGTTTAGGTTGATTTTTGTCACAGATGTATGTCAAGGTACAGTGAAAAGCTTTGTTTTACATGCTATCCAAACTGATCAGATATACCAGAGATCAACCTGATCTCCCGGTGGCCCAGCACTTCAACTCCCCCTCCCATTCCGAATCCGACCTTTCTGTCCAGGGCCTCCTCCATGGCCAGAGCGAGTCCCAGCGCAAATTGCAGGAGCAGCACCTCATATTTTGCTTGGGTAGTTTACACCCCAGCGGTATGAACATTGACTTCTCCAATTACAGGTAGCCCTTGCTTTCTCCCTCCTTCCCCTCCCCTTCCCAGCTCGCCCACAGCTCACTGCCCCCGCCTCTTCCTTTCTTCTTCCCGCCCCCCCCACCCCCCCATCAATCTGAAGAAGGGTCTCGACCTGAAACGTCACCTATTCCTTCGCTCCATAGATGCTGCCTCACCCGCTGAGTTTCTCCAGCATTTCTGTCTACCTTCAATTTTTCCAGCATCTGCACTTCTTTCTTCAAGATATACCAGAGATGCAGCTGGTAGAGCCGCTGCTTGCAGCGCCAGAGACTCGGGTTCAATCCTGACCTGAGTGCTGTTTGTGCGGAGTTTGCATATTCTCCTTGTGACTGTGTGGGTTTTCTCTAGGTGCTCGGGCTTCCTCCCACATCGGAAAGGCATGCAGGTTTGTAGGCGAATTGGCCACTGTAAATTGCCGCTAGTGTGTAGGGAGTGGATGAGAAGGTGGGGAAAGATAGAACTAGTGTGAACAGGTGATCGATGGTCGGCGTGGACTCGATGGGCTGGTGAACCTCTCCCTGCCGTATCTCGAGAATGAAAAAAAAACAAAAAACTATGTATAAATACAGTCATGTCAAATTTAAATACAATAGGTTGAGCAAAAGGGAAAATGATACAGAGTGCAGGATATAGTTCTCAGCATTGTAGCGCATCAGTTCCACAGACAAAGTCCAATGTCCACAACGGATTAGAGGTGAATCCGACAGTACCCTAGCTCATGGAAGGACGGTTCAGAAGCCTGATAACAGAGGGGAAGAAGCTGTTCCTGAGTCTGGTGCTGAACATATATATTCACCAAAGCATCAGGTGTTGCCAATGTCATGTTTGAAGCTTTCACTTTGAAAGGTTTCCCAGTTATGGTGTGAGGACCACAGTCCAGGGTCCTTCCGCTGCTGGACATTGAGGGGCAGAGTCAGATGTGGACACCCCTCAAACAAGGGAAGGGATATCACCCCATGAATGGTAAGGGTGCTTTGTTTAAAGGCAGGTGCAACACTACTTAGTATAACACTATTGAATGCAGAGAGAACGTATGTCAGCGGGTCAGGCAGCCTGTTTGGAGAAAAGAAATAGGTGAGGTTTTGGGGCCAGACCCACTCCCCCTCCCCCTCATCTTTCTTGAGACTGAGAGTCAGGGGAGCACGGACCTAGAGATAGGAAAAGGTACCAAGCAAATGAATGAAAAGGTATGCAAAAAGACAGATCAAAGCCAGCAACGATGACCAAGGGAAGGTGGAGCCCACAATGGTCCATTGTTGGTTGTGAGGAAGGTGGAGCCCACAATGGTCCATTGTTGGTTGTGGGGAGCCCACAATGGTCCATTGTTGGTTGTGGGGAAGGTGGAGCCCACAATGGTCCATTGTTGGTTGTGGGGAAGGTGGAGCCCACAATGGTCCATTGTTGGTTGTGGGGAAGGTGGAGCCCACAATGGTCCATTGTTGGTTGTGGGGAAGGTGGAACCCACAATGGTCCATTGTTGGTTGTGGGGAAGGTGGAGCCCACAATGGTCCATTGTTGGTTGTGGGGAAGGTGGAGCCCACAATGGTCCATTGTTGGTTGTGGGGAAGGTGGAGCCCACAATGGTCCATTGTTGGTTGTGGGGAAGGTGGAGCCCACAATGGTCCATTGTTGGTTGTGGGAAAGGTGGTATCGAGTAATACAATATGAGTAATGATGCGAATGAAGATTTTGCACATTTTGGTTTTGCCTGACCCCCTGAGTTACTCCAGCACTTTGTATCTATTTTTGTTTTTTGTACATTTTTTTCACTCTTTACTTTAACAAATGTTACTTTTTGAAATGAATATTTTTTAAAGTTACGATGAGAGTAAACTTCAACGAAAGCGAGCAACTTAGTGCGAACACCCCCTCCTATCATTCTACTTTCACCACTTTAAACTTTTCCTCTTTTGATCTGGATCACCCAGATTTCAAGTTTTACTTGTACGTGCCTCTTCGAGATGAAACCTGGAGCCTTAATGATCTGAAAATCCCCATTCAATGTCCTCCGCGTGGGCGGCCCCTTGTTGCACTTCCACCCCTCACCCCCCACCCCCAACCCCCACCCCCACCCCCTCTCCCCATGCCTAATTCAGCTGGATAAAAGAATAGTTAGTCATATGCACATACGGTGCAGCTAAATCAGTCTTAAGTCCTTGGCTATTATCTGACAAGCCCCAGCATGAAAGAGAAAGAGAGAGAGACATTTGATAGAGTTGTGTGTGTAGTTTGAATGGACAAGGATGTTGTCCATTGTTAAATATTGATCCCGTTTTGGTGCTGTGTAGACCTTTCTAATTACACTGTCTAGGCCTGCTATGAAAACGACGAGGAATCCCAATCATTCAGTTGAAGAACTTGTTGGAGATTACACACTCAAAGGCATTTATCTAGGTTTCAAGATAGGTGTTTGCCTTCAATCAGAATGAGGAAGTCACATTTTATGATTCGTTCAAAGTCTTTGTGGGTCATTTTAATAAAGGTATCCCAACATGCATATCATGGTGCCTCGGCAAGGCCACCAGCTTAATCAAGGACCAGTCTCGCCAGAGTCACTCCCTCTCCCATCAGGCAAGAGGTACAGAAATGTGACAATGCATGCCTCCAGATTCAGGGACAGTTTCTCCCCAAGGCGGCGCAGTGGTAAGAGTTGCTGCCTTACAGCGCTTTCAACGCCGGAGACTCGGGTTCGATCCCAGCTAGGGGCGCTGTCTGTACGGAGTTTGTACCCGCTCTCCCTGTGACCTGCGTGGGTTTTTCTCCAAGACCTCCGGTTTCCTCCCACACTCCAAAGACGTACAGGTTTGTAGGTTAATTGGATTGGTATAAATGTAAAATTATCCCGAGTGTGTGTAGGATAGCGATAATGTTCGGGAATCGCTGCTCAGTGCCGAAGGGCCTGTTTCCACACTGTGTATCTAAACTAAACTAAACCAGCCTACTGCCAACTAGAGAGCGTTCCTGACCTACCATCTACCTCATTGGCGACCCTCGGACTATCTTTAATCGGACTTCACTGGACATTATCGTGATTGTCTTTATCCTGTGTCTGTACACAGTGGATGGCTCGATTGTAATCATGCACTGACTGGATAGCATAGAAACATAGAAACATAGAAATTAGGTGCAGGAGTAGCCCATTCGGCCCTTCGAGCATGCACCGCCATTCAATATGATCATGGCTGATCATCCAACTCAGTATCCCGTACCTGCTTTCTCTCCATACCCCCTGATCCCCTTAGCCACAAGGGCCACATCTAACTCCCTCTTAAATATAGCCAATGAAGTGGCCTCAACTACCCTCTGTGGCAGAGAGTTCCAGAGATTCACCACTCTCTGCGTGAAAAAAGTTCTTCTCATCTCGGTTTTAAAGGATTTCCCCTTTATCCTTAAGCTGTGACCCCCTTGTCCTGGACTTCCCTAACATCGGGAACAATCTTCCTGCATCTAGCCTGTCCAACCCCTTATGAATTTTGTAAGTTTCTATAAGATCCCCTCTCAATCTCCTGAATTCTAGAGAGTATAAACCAAGTCTATCCAGTCTTTCTTCATAAGACAGTCCTGACATCCCAGGAATCAGTCTGGTGAACCGTCGCTGCACTCCCTCTATGGCAATAATGTCCTTCCTCAGATTTGGAGACCAAAACTGTACGCAATGCTCCAGGTGTGGTCTCACCAAGACATGTAGCATGCAACAAAGGTTTTTTTCTCTGACCCTCAGTATACATGACAACAATAAGCTAAACTAAACTCGCAGCATGGAGTGGTTTAGTTTAGTTTTGTTTCGAGCATTTTGGGGCAGGTGGGTGAGATTATGGCTTTGAGTCAAAGAAAGATGCTTGAAGGGAAGGTATTAAATCTTTTGTCAGAAGGGTAGCTTCACACATGTGGTTTTCTAATAATATTATACTGAATAAGCCTGGGGCACTATAGCTTCATACTGGGCAACTCATCTCGAAGACCAATACTACTCCAGATAATGTGTTCAAATGGATAATCCTCCATTCCCTGTATCTGGATATCTATGGCGGCACAGCGGTGGAGTTGCTGCCTTAAGGGCCTGTCCCACTTACGCCACCTTTACAGTCGACTGCCGCGACCCGTGATAGGTCGGTGGAATTTTCAACATGTTGAAAATTCAGCGGCGACCAGAAAGACGCTACGACTCTTTGGAGACCTCTCAAGACCATAGGAGACCTCTCAAGACCATAGGAGACCTCTCACGACCTATCACGGGTCGAAGGTAGACAAAATTGCTGGAGAAACTCAGTGGGTGCGGCAGCATCTATGGAGCGAAGGAAATAGGCAACGTTTCGGGCCGAAAACCTTCTTCAGACTGAAGAAGGGTTTCGGCCATAGATGCTACCTTCGATTTTCCAGCTTCTGCAGTTCCTTCTTGAACATTTTATCTATCACGGGTCGTGGCAGTCGCGTAAGTGGGACAGGCCCTTTACAGCGCCAGAGACCCCGGTTTGATCCTGACTACGGGTGCTGTCTGTATGGAGTTTGTACCTTCTCCCAGAGACCAACGTGGGTTTTATCCAGCATCTCCAGCTTACTCCCACACTCCACAGATGTGCAGGTTTGTAGGCTAATTGGCTTGGTAAAATAGTAAATGATCCCTAGTGTGTAGAATAGTGTTAGTGTGCGGAGATCGCTGGTCGGCATGGACTTGGTTGGGCCGAAGGGCTTGTTTCTGCATAGTATCTCTAAACCAAACTGCACTAGACTAGACCAGACAATACTAAACTAAAGATGACTGAATCAGCACTGGATTTGAGAGATATGGATGAAGTGCATGCAGTGAGATTAGTTCGCCTTGTTCAGCATGGACATTATGAGCTGAAAGACTTATTCCTGTGTTGTACTGTTCTATGTTCTAAATCCCATCACATGTTTGGTTTCTGCATGGAATTAACAGCAAACTGAGGGGAAATAATTTGGGATATGTAAACTTGTTGTCAGTAAAATTGATCATAGAGCTCATTCATTGTTACCAAATCCCAAATATCACTTCAGGGAATGACTTCGGTTTTCTCATCTAATTTAGGAGTCCAGTCTTAAAGTCAGCTGCATTTTGAAGCTGTTCAGACCTGAATATCTTTTGAGGACAAGCATTAGAGTCATATAATCATATAGCATGGAAACAGACCATTTGGCCCAACTTGTCCGTGCCAAGCTTCACGGCCCATCTAGTTGAGTTCCATTTGCTTGCATTTGGCCCATATCCCTCTAAACCTAATCCAGTCTGAAGAAAGGTTCCAACCCCAACAAAATGCCTGTCCATTCATTTCAGAGATGCTGACACCCGCTGAGTTGCTCCAGCACTTTGTGTCTTGTTTTGCCAGCGGGCATCTACAGTTCCTTGTGTCTATCTTCCAAATCTTTCCTGACCACGCCTGTATCTCTCCAAATCTTTCCTATTCAGGCCCACATCCCTCTAAATAGTTCCTATCCAGCCACATATCCCTCTATAGCTCTCCTAACCAGGTCCAAATCCCTCCAAATCTTTCCAATCCAAAAATGAAGAGCAAGGAATGCGAGTTTAGTTTAGTTTAGACATTCACCGAGTCCGCGCCGACCAGCGATCCCGGCACATTAACACTATCCTACACACACTAGGGACAATTTACATGTACACCAAGCCAATTAACCTACAAACCTGTACGTCTTTGGAGTATGGGAGGAAACCGAAGGTCTCGGAGAAAACCCACGCAGGTCACAGGGATAACGTACAAACTCCGTACAGACATCACGTATAGTCGGGACCGAACCCGGGCCTCTGGCGCCGCAAGCGCTGTGAGGCAGCAACTCCACCGTGCCACCATGAGTGAGAAGCACCCACACTCTGCGAGCAGCTAGCTTCCAGGCAGTTACTCATCGATTCATGGAGACTCCAGGATAAGCCTGGAGAGCTGGCACCGACACTGTGTACCTAACTAAGTCCTGAAAGAACATTGGCACGGAAATTAATTACAAAATCAGAACAGCTCCAGAGTTGGCAAAACTGCATATTCCAACTTTGCAAGCAGTTTCCTCAGTTAAACAATTGAAGACTAGCAATTTTCAGTGAGATTTCCTGCCCAACGCAGCTATAATTTATTGAGATAAATTTTGTTTTGAATGTTTGCGGATATCTGAAATTATGAGGTCAATGCTGGCAGTTTCACAGTTTCAACAGCAAGCCCTGTGAAATGAAAATGTAATTCCCATAATATATTAACATGGGCTAACATCTTCTAAATCTGATTATTTAGTTAGCTCCAGTGCATATTTTTATTTCATTTGCCTTCCTGATGTTGTTAAGTATATTGAATGCCAACAGCAGATGAGATGTAGTATTAAGTATAAATGGGCAGCACAGTGGTGCAGCTGGTAGGGCCTCTGCCTCACAGCGGCAGAGACCCGGGGTCCATCCTGAACTCTGCGTGCGGAGTTTGCACGTTCTCCCTGTGGACCTCGTGGGTTTCCTCCGGGTGTGTTGGGAGTGGATGAGAAAGTGGGATAACATGGAACTAGTGTGAATGGGTGATCGATGGTCAGTGTGGATTCAGTGGGCCGAAGGATCTGTCTCCACGATATTTCTCCAAACGACAACAGACGCAGGTTTTTTTTCCCTCCGATGGTATTCAATGCCACATTGAAGGATGTAAACTGAATTGAAATAGTATGTAAGATGTAAGAGTCAAGGTGACAGCATCATTGGTATCATTTAAAAATAAATTGGATAGGCATATGGATGAGAAGGGAATGGAGGGTTATGGTATGAGTGCAGGCAGGTAGGACTAAGGGGAAAAATAAAAATTTGTTCGGCATGGACTTGTAGGGCCAAGATGGCCTGTTTCCGTGCTGTAATTGTTATATGGTTATATGGTTATTGAAGGATGTAAACTGAATTGAAATAGTGGATGTACGAGTCAAGGTGACAGTATCATCAGTAAGAGAGGTAAAAGATATCTATATATCACAATGTTAAATATATTAAGACATAGGTGGCACAGTGGCGCAGCGGTAGAGTTGCTGCTTTACCGCTTCAGAGACCCGGGTTCAATCCTGACTACGGGTGCTGTCTGTACGGAGTTTGTACATTCTCCCCGTGACATGCGTGGGTTTTCTCCGGGTGCTCCGGCTGCCTCCCGCACTCCAAGGACGTGCAGGTTTGTAGGTTAATTGGTTTCTGTATATTATCTCTAGTGTGTAGGATTGAACGAATGTATGGGTAATGATTGGTTGGTGTGGACCTGGTGGGCCGAAGGGCCTGTTTGCACGCTGTATCTCGAAACTAAACCAAGAACTGCAATGCAACAGTGGAGCAGGCAATATTTGCAGAAGAGAGACCTGTAAACATAAAAGTGATGTGCCCCTTATGTAATGTGCTTTTTCAGTGATATTGGCTGGGGCATAAATGCTAGTGGTATGTACGTCAGAAAATCTCTTCTGCCCTTCCAGGTACTCCTGAAAGAGTTGGCCAGACCTTAGCCTAATGCCTCAAACTAAAGACCTAAATTAAACTAAACTAACCGAGAGTGAACGGATCATCGATGGTCGGCATGGACTCGGTGGGCTGAAGGGCCTGTTTCCATGCTGTATCTCTAAATTCAACTAGACTACACTAGAGTGAATGGGTGATCGATGGTCAGCATGGACTCGGTGCGCCGAAGGGCCTGTTTCCATGCTGTATCTCTAAATTAAACTAGACTACACTAGAGTGAATGGGTGATCGATGGTCGGCATGGACTCGGTGGGCCGAAGGGCCTGTATCTATGCTGCATCCCTAAACTAGAGTGAACAGGTGCTCAATGGTCGGCATGGACTCAGTGGGCTGAAGGGCCTGTTTCCATGCTGTATCTCTAAATTAAACTAAACTTAAATGGGAGTGAATGGGTGATTGATGGTCGGTGTGGACTCAGTGGGCTGAAGGGCCCCGCTTCCATGCTGCGTCACTGAACGAAGCAAGTGAACAAGCCACAAAGGGCAGGTATTAAGCCTTCAAACTGTTGTTAGATTTGTGCCTGGTTTGAGCAGAAAGCCGCAGCTTTTCCCAGCTAGACCAGTGGGTGAAATTATATTCACGCTTTGTGCTGCAGTTTACAGGATTTGTCTTGTGTAATTATAGCAGCAGGTGTTTGGGGTTTAGACACTGAATCTCACGTTTTTAAAATGCGGGGAAATGCTTTTTCTGAATTTGACATTTTGTTTATGATAATTCTATTTTTCTCTGCTGTTAAAAATGCAGCGGTAAGGTTGCAGTAAACAATGCCAGCTGAAAGGACTGCGCCTCAGCCGAGCGTCCTGCAACGGTGTTGGACTGCATGTGAGGGGAACTCAATGTGGGCACTGCCCAATCAATGGATAAACTCTCAAGTTAATGCGAGACCCCTCTCCAAATCCAGCTTCTCGTGTCGGATGGAACTGCAGATGCTGGTTTATGCCCCAGATAGATCTGCTCTTGGCATCATGCACAGCATAGAAATTGTGGGCCAAAGGGCCTGCTCCTGTGCTGTACAGTTCTATGCTCTCTGTAACCTCGAACTATGGACAGATGCACAAATGCTGGAGTAACTCAGCAGGTCAGGCAGCATCTCTGGAGAGAAGGAATATAAAGGCGATGTTTCGGGTTACTCCAGACTCCTTCTTCAGACTGAGAGTCAGGGGAGAGGGAAACTAGGGGTACGGGAAGGTACCGTGCAAATCAGAGCCGGCATGACGAGCCCACAATGGTCCATTGTTGGCTGTGGAGGAGGTGATGACGAGGGGATACGAACAGTAGAGCTAGCAGGACGACAAGGGTGGGGGAGGGACAGAGAGAGAGAGAATGCAAGGGTTACTTGAAGTTAGAGAAATCAATGCCCGTACCACTGGGGTGTAAGCTGCCCAAGCAAAATAATGAGGTGCGGTTCCTCCAATGTGTGTGTGGCCTCATTCTGACAGTGGAGGAGGCCCAGGACAGAATGGTCGGTGTGGGCGTGGGAAGGGGAGTTAAAATGATTGGCAACCGGGAGATCGCGTAGGACAAGGCTGACTTTGTTTAGCTTCTCCTTGTTGAGTCCTTTATTACAGCCCAATCTATCTGATCTCTGTCTACCCTACAATCCTATATCTTTCATGTCTCATCAATCCTGTATCTCCTTGCTTATATATTCTGAAGCTTTGCAAATGGGACTCAAATGGCCCTCCACCTTTAAGACGAGTGGCACAAAATTGAGCAGATGCTATTGTGCACATCCCCACATCTCCGAGGAAGGGTCTCGACCCAAAACGCCGCAGAGAGACAGCTTTTTTCCACGAGCAGTAGCTCTACTCAATAACCAAAAGTCTGCTACCTCCTTTTGCTCTGGTATTTTATTTCATTCACATGGTTAAACCATAATGCCCTGTCCCACTTAGGAAACCTGATCGGAAACCTCTGGAGACTTTGCGCCCCACCCAAGGTTTCCGTGCGGTTCCCGGAGGTTTTTGTCAGTCTCTCTACCTGCTTCCACTACCTGCAACCTCCGGCAACCACCTGCAACCTCCGGGAACTGCACGGAAACCTTGGGTGGGGCGCAAAGTCTCCAGAGGTTTCCGTTCAGGTTTCCTAAGTGGGACAGGGGCATTATGTTTTATTATTAACGTTTTAATGTTTTATGTGTCATTCTTCATTGTTTACTGTATGTCGTGTTGCTACTTGCGAGCGGAGCACCAAGGCAAATTCCTTGTATGTGTACATACTTGGCCAATAAACCTATTCATTCATTCATTCCTTCACTCATGAGATACTGCCTGTCCCGCTGAGTTACTCCAGCTTTTTGTGTCTCTCTTCGGTTTAAACCAGCGTCTGCAGTTCCTTCTTACACCCACGTCTCTATTCACACACACACATGTGGTTCCGCAGCCCAACTACACATTGGGACAAGTTACAGTGACCCACTAACCGCAGCAACCCATACTTCGGAGCACCGCGGTCACGAGGAGAACATGCAAACTCCACACAGACCGCACCGGAGGTCAGGATTGAACCCACGTCTCTGGCGCTGCAAGGCCAGCCGCACCACTCGCCCTGGATGAGCTAAAATCACACCGAGCCTCAACGGTTCCCTAGATTTTAGTTTTAGTTTTAGAGATACAGCACGGAAACAGGCCCTTCGGCCCACCGGCTTTCGTGCCGACCAGCGATCCCCGCACACTAACACTATCCTACACCCACTAGGGACAGCTTTTACATTTACCAAGCCAATATGCCTACAAACCTGCGCGTCTTTAGAACGTGGGAGGAAACCGAAGATCTCGGAGAAAACCCACGCGGGTTCACGGGAAGATCGCACAAACTCCGTAGTCGGGATCGAACCCGGGTCTCCGGCGCTGCGTTCGCCGCAAGGCAGCAACTCTACCGCTGCGCCACCGTGACCGCCCTTTTGCATTCTGCTCGAGGTTGGGAGGAAATCAGATGTACATGGGCAATGGTGACTTCAGTTCATTCCACTGCAGCTGAGCTGACTCATCTCTCACGTTTGAGAGGCTTGCAAAGCGGAAGAGAAAACAGGAAGAGAGATTCAAGATTCACAGCAGAGTTGTTTGTCACTGGTTAACGACACAACATGAGCCAGCTGAAGACAGCTGCCCTGTGTAACTCTCTCAATATCCTAACCCTTTGTGGGCTGAAGGGCCAGTTCTATGTTCTCTGAATGAGACAGTTCTCATTGAACTCTTCCAACTCTATACCCTCCTTGTAGAGATAGAATATGGAACAGTACTGCACAATGTTTGTGCCGAACATGATGTCTGGTTGAACTGATCTCATCTACCTGTACATAATCCATATCCCTCTGTTCCCCATCACTCAGTCCAAAATACCTGCCCCACATATCTGCATTGAACGTTCCCCCTTGCTCTTTATGGCTGTGCCCTTTAGTGTTGGCCATTTCCACCAGGGGAAATGGTTCTGACTGTCTCTCCTATCTGTGCCTCTCATCATGTTATATACTTCTACCAAGTCTCCCCTCAACTTCCGAATTGAGACAAAACAATCGAGGTCTATCTAGCCGTCCCCCTGTTGCGGAAACCCCCTACTCTAGAGAGCATCCTGGTAATTCTCTGCCACAGAGGGTAGTTGAGGCCAGTTCATTGGCTATATTTAAGAGGGAGTTAGATGTGGCCCTTGTGGCTAAAGGGATCAGGGGGTATGGAGAGAAGGCAGGTACAGGATACTGAGTTGGATGATCGGCCATGATCACATTGAATGGCGGTGCAGGCTCGAAGGGCCGAATGGCCTACTCCTGCACCTATTTTCTATGTTTCTATGTTTCTAAAGCTCCATTACACCCTCTCCAAAGCCTCTGCATCCTTCCCACAATGAGATGACCAGAACTGCATGCAATACTCCCAACGTGGCCTAACCAAAGTCCGATGAAGTTGCATCCTATCTTCCTGCGTCTTATACTCAGTCCTCAACCAATGAAGAAAAGCATGATGTAAGCTTTCCCTGCCACTCTGCTGACGTGTGGCATCTTCTTTAACATAGTTTAGTTTAGAGATGGAAGAAAGCCCCTTCGGCCCATCGAGTCCGTGCCCACCAACGATCACGCACACACTAGTTCTATCCTACACACACGGACAATTCACAGAGGACAATCAAGTTACAAACCTGCACGTTTTTGGAATGTGGGAGGAAACCAGAGCACCCGGAGAAAACCCACGCAGCCACAGAGAGATTGTACAAACTCCCACCCAGACAGCGCCCGTAGTCAGGATCAAACCCGAGTCTCTGGTGCTGCAAGCCAGCAAATCTACTCGCTGTGCCACCATGGTAGCTCAAACAAGATAACAAATGTTGTCTGATTTTGCTCCCATTAACGCTGTGGATTATTTTATTACCTTAAAAGTATTATGTAAGTGGAGGTTGCTCTTGTGGAAGACATTATATGTAAGATTTTAATGAGGGGACAAGTGGGCAACCCAATTGTCAGATACGCACTCAATTCTCCTTTAACTATCTCAATGAAGGAAAGTATAAAGATTTTAAACCACCATCACAGCATTGGGAAGTGAAAAAATTGTACCTGTAAAAAATGAACATTTTAATTGCAAAATGGATTTTTAAACATCCTACTGGAGAGTAAAGTGGTTGTGTTCCCTGCTTCAGACGATATGTGCCTATATGTTGCCCTAGCATAGAAACATAGAAAATAGGTGCAGGATGAGGCCATTCGGCCCTTCGAGCCTGCACCGCCATTCATTGTGAACATGGCTTCTTCTCCTTCTTCTTTCGTGTGGTGTGCAGAGCCTAAAGTTGTTGGACAACTTGTTCTATTTGATCTTCCGTTTGTGCACGTCGGGTTGCATTAGTCGAAACAGGGCGGACCACGTGAAGGTTGCAATCTTCCACCCCGTGCTCATGGCTGATCGTCCCCAATCAATAACCCGTGCCTGCCTTCTCCCCATATCCCTTGATTCCACTAGCCCCTAGAGCCCTATCTAACTCTCTCTTAAATCCATCCAGTGATTTGGCCTCCACTGCCCTCTGTGGCAGGGAATTCCACAAATTCACAACTCTCTGGGTGAAAACGTTTTTTTCTCACCTCAGTCTTAAATGGCCTCCCCTTTATTCTAAGACTGTGACCCCTGGTTCTGGACTCGCCCAACATCAATGATTTAAAATCACCAAGTAAACTTCTCCAATATACCAACTATATCCCTTCCTCCAGCTTCATATATTATGCCTCCTCTCTCCATATCTCACAACCGTTTGTCTTCTCATCGCTAGCATTGTCCACCCACCCCCCCCAATTAACCCCCCCCCCCCCCCCCCCCCCCCCCCCCCCCCCCCCCCCCCCATGTATGTATCCACCTATCAGTTGCAGGCTTTGTCTTGCACCCACTCCCCTTTATCCAGCTTCCTCCCCCCACTACAGTCAGTCTGAACAAGGTCCCAACCCGAAACATCACCTATTCATGTTCTCCAGAGATGCTGCCTGACCCACTGAGTTCCTCCAGTCTTTCTATTAAGCAAACTTCGTTAGTGTTAAACTGCCATGTAGAATAATGGAAACTGTAAACCTCTGATGGACATTCGGGGTTGGCAAATAAATCATACCCGAAGATAGAAAACAAAATGCTGGAGCAATTCAGTGGATCAGACAGCATCTCCGGAGAAAAGGAATAGGTGACGTTCCGGGTTGAGACCCTTCTTCAGACTGATGAACTAACTATCCTTGATCGGACTTTACTGACTTGACCTTGCACTAAACGTTATTCACTTATCATGTATCTGTACACTGTAAATGGCTCGGTTGTAATCATGTATTGTCTTTCCACTTACGGGGAGGCAGGCAACAAAAGCTTTTCACTGTACCTCGGTACACCTGACAATAAACTAAAAGGTGTTTAAGAAGGAACTGCAGATGCTGGAAAATCAAAGGTAGACAAAAATGCTGGAGAAACTCAGCGGGTGAGGCAGCATCGATGGAGCGAAGGAAATAGGCGACGTTTCGGGTGGAGGCCCTTCTTCAGAACATACGGTTGGGTTTGCTAGTGTTGCCCCGTGTCAATCAATTGGAAATCAATTGGATATCAAACTCTTTTGTGTGGTTTGAAGAGTAGTGAGTGAGAACAGTTGACCACTGGAACTCCCTGTGTTAGACTGCTCCCTCTTGTGCTCAGCCCGTACGTACAATTGAGCAGCTGGGAGACTGGAAGCATGGCTATGCCGTCTGCCGCGATCGGCTGGCTTCTGTACACCAGGAAGCCTGGCTCAGCCCTGGGGGCAGAGTTGGAGTTGGATTCCTGGGAGGTGGTCTTGGAGAGGAGGATGCTCCTCAAATTGCATGGCATCGGGTAATACAGCTCACCCCCCTCCACGACACACTGGTCAACCTGAGGAGCACCTTCAGCAACAGACTGGTTCCACCAACATGCAGCACAGAACGCCACAGGAGATCCTTCTTCCCTGTGGCTATCAAACTGTACAACTCCTCCCCCTTCTGTCATGGGGTAGACTAATTCCACTCCCCCCCCCCCTCCCCTTCCCAATCTTTCCACATCCCAAATCCTGCACTTTTACCACTCATCACTCATCATTTCATTTTTCATGTATCTTGTCGTGTTTTATGGCAGTTTGCAGACCAATTTCTCTCCTGGGATGAATAAAGTTCTATAGTATCGTATCATATCGTATCGTCCGGGGTGGGAGATTGCAACCTTCACATGGTCCGCCCTGTTTCGACAAATGCAATCAACCCGGCGTGCACAACCAAATAAGATCAAATAGAACAAGTTGTCCGACAACTTTAGGCTGTGCACGCCATATACGCAAGAAGAAGAAGTATCGTATCTTCCGTAACGTGGATACACGGGTTTGTCACCGTGCTCCCATGCTGTGGACTGCTTTGGTTACAAAGAATTCACAGGGACGGCATCCTGCCCTAACCCATGGGGGGGCGAGCTGTACTGCTTAATCTAGACACCAAATCGCAATGCCATTGCACTAAATTTCACTGCTGGAGTAACTCTGCGGATCAGGCAGCATTTCTGGAGGACATGGATACGCGACGTTTTGGGTCCGTACCCTTCTTCAGACTCAAGAGACAGGGTCCCGACCCAAAGCATCACCTGCCCATTCCCTCTGCAGATCTGGGCAGCTGGTAGAGCAGATGCCTCACACCACAAAAGACCCAGGTTCGAAGCTGACGTCGGGTGCTGCCTGTGCGGAGTTTGCATGTTCTCCCCCGAGGTGCACCGGGTTACTCCCACATCACAAAGACGTGTGGGTTTATAGGTTAATTGGCCCTGGGTAAAATTGTTGCCAGTGTGTAGGGGGAAGATGAGAAAGTGGAATGACTGGGAACGGATGATCGATGGTCAGCGTGGACTTTGCATGCCGCATCTCTAAAACAAATTGATGCAAACTGAAACACTGGGTTACTCCAGCACTTTGCGCTTTACCCAAGACCCCAGCGCCTGTAGTTTATTGTATCTCCAATGCAATGCAAAATACTCTAGGACATCCCGCACTTGTGAAAAGATGTTATATAAATTCCATTACTTGCTTAGCACACTGTTGCCTCTTTAAGACCTCCAGAAATAGCTCTTTGGATGCCTGGATGTCATGTACTCCCGTAAGTGGACGATTTAGAGTGGCAGAAATACTCCTACCTATTTTCATAATGAGAAGGTTGGCAAGGATGCATTTATGTTACAATGCACTTGTTCAGATCTGATTATACTCTATGCAAATGGCCGCTCTACGGTTCCCACTCAATCATTACAATGGTGTCAAGGATTGCTCTACCTTAAAAAGAAAAATAACAAACAGTTGGCTTGCAATGTAACAGAATGTCATCCAGGGCGCTCAGATTGGGCGGTGATGAGGGGCGGTACGGATTATACAATTGCCACTCATCTCTCTCCCTGTGTGTTATTTCTTTCTCACTGCTTTAAGTTCAGACAGTTGAAAAAGGCAGGCGTTCTTCCTGAAAAACACCAATTATCATTGTTTTTTAGTTTAGTTTAGAGATACAGCGTGGAACCAGGCCCTTCGGCCCACCGACTCTGCGCCGACCAGCGATCCCCCCACATTAACACTACCCTACACACACTAGGGACAATTTTGCATTTATACCAAGCCTATTAGCCTACGAACCTGTGTGTCTTTGGAGTGTGGGAGGAAACCGAAGATCTCGGAGAAAACCTACGCAGGTCACGGGGAGGACGTACAAACTCCGAACATGCAAGCACCCGTAGTTGGAATTGAACCCGGGTCTCTGGCGCTGTAAGGCAGTAGCGCAGAGTGCAGTGCTGAACTACTATCTACCTCTTTGTAACTCTCGGACTCGCCTTGATCGGACTTTGCTGGCTTTACCTTGCACTAACCGTTATTCCCTTACACACTGTAAATGGCTTGATTGTAATCATGTATAGTTTTTCAGCTGACTGGTTGGCATGCATCATGAGCTTTTCACTGTACCTCGGTACATGAGACAAACCAAACTAACTAATAAACTAAACCAACTAACTAACATATCTGAGGGGAGGATGTGCTGGCGTTGGAGAGGGTTCGGAGGAGGTTTACGCGAATGATCCCAGACTTAATTGGGTTAACATATGATGAGCGTTTGACGGCACTGGGCCTGTACTCGCTGGAGTTTAGAAGGATGAAGGGTGACCTTATTAAAAAGTTACCGTAAAGTGAAAAGCCTGGATAAGGTGGATGTGGAGAGGATGTTTCCACCAGTGGGAGAGTCTAGGACACAAGGCAACAGCCTCAGAATAAAAGGACATACCTTTAGAAAGGAGATGAGGAAGAATTTCTTTAGTCAAAGGGTGGTTAATCCATTGTCACAGATGGCTGTGGAGGCCAAGTCATTGCATATATTTAAGTGGTGATTGATAGATTGTTGATTAGTACGGGTGTCAGGGGCTATAGGGAGAAGGCAGGAGAATAGTGTTGAGAGGGAAAGATTAATCAGTCATGATTCAATGGCTGAGTAGATGATGGGCCGAATGGCTAATTCTGCTCCTATCACCTATGAACATAAACCTATGAGCAGAATTAGGCGACTCGGCTCATCAGGTCTGCTCCACTGTTGAATCATGGTTGATGTATTTTTCCCTCTCAACACTGTCACACTGCCTTTGCCCTGTAACCTTTGATGCTCTTTCTAATGAATGAATGAATGAATGTATGACTAAGTTTATTGGCCAAGTATTCACATACAAGGAATTTGCCTTGGTGCTCCACCCGCAAGTGACAACATGACATACAGTGACAGTTAGGAATGACACATAAAACATTAAACATTAATAATAAAACATTATCGATTAAAATGTGAATTAAATACAATGCCAGGCTACAGATTTTTAGTTATTGAGTAGAGCAACTATTCGTGAATAAAAACTGTTTTTATGTCTGGCTGTGGTGGGTTTGACAGTCCGGAGTCGCCTTCCAGAGGGAAGTGATTCAAAGAGTTTGTGGCCAGGGTGAGAGGGGTCAGAGATGATCTTGCCCGCTCGCTTCCTGGCCCTTGCAGTGTACAGCTCGTCAATGGGGGGAAGGTTGCAGCCAATAACATTCTCAGCTGATCGGACGGTTAGCTGCAGCCTCCGGATGTCGTGCTTGGTGGCTGAGCCAAACCAGACCATGATGGAGAAGAATCTATCAGTCTCTGCTTTAAAGATACCCAATATGTTGCCCTCCACAGCTGTCTGTGGCAATGAATTCCACAGATTCACCACCCTCTGGCTGAAGAAATTCCTCCTCAACTCCATTCTAAAGATGTGTCTGTTAATTGATTACAATTGAGCCATCTACAGTGTACAGAGATACATGATGAAGGGAATAATGCGAATAATATGTAGTGCAAGATAAATTTCCTGTAAGATCTGATTGAAGATGATCCAAAGAATCCCAGTGCGATCGGGAATAGCTCAGGACCGCTCTCAATTTGTTGATCGGACGGTTCAGTTGCCTGATAACAGCTGGGAAGAAACTGTCCCTGAGTCTGGAGGTGTGCGTTTTCACACTTCTGTACTTCATGCTTGAAGGGAGAGAGAGAAGAGGGAGTGACCGGGGGTGAGACTCATCCTTGACGATTGTGCTGCTGGCCTTGCCGAGGCAGCGTGAGGTGTAGATGGAGTCAAAGGGTGGGAGGTTGGTTGGCGTGATGGTCTGGGCTGTGTCAACAATATTCTGCAACTTCTAACAGTCTTGGATGGAGCTGTTCCCAAACCACGCTGTGATGCATCCTGATAAAATGCTTTCCACGGCGCATCTGTAGAAGTCGGTGAGAGTTGTTGGGGACATGCCGAACATCCTAATCCTTCTCAGGAAGTGGAGGTGTTGGTTTGTTTTCTTGGTGGGAGAGTTTCGATATGCGTGGCACAGGACAAGTTGTTGGTGATTATAAAGGGCCTGTCCCACTTGGACGTCATTTGCGCGTAACTTACGCGACATCAGTTACGCGTCACGACGTGCACGTGGTGCGTGCATGGTGCGTGGTGATGTAGGCAGTGATGCGCGGTCGTGCCCGGCGACCAAGGATTTTGTGATGTACAAAATCTTCGCCCGCCATCTGCATGATGCGCAAATAACACCCAAGTGGGACAGGCCCTCAACTCCTAGGAACTTAAAGCTTTCAACCATCTCAAGATGGGACAAGGATAGATGGGGCATTGGGCACGGTCGGCATGGGCAAGTTGGGCTGAAGGGCCTGTTTTCATGCTCTCGGACTCCAAATATCCTTTTGCCCTTTCTCAGTTGATCCCCTGGTCCCTCTCTATGACTTGTCTCCCCTGCATGAAGCTGCTCCTTTGTTGTACTAGCCCTTCAATCCTTCCCCGCTTTGTGTCCCTACCTATGGACTGCACAGCCAGATGTGACCCGGAGTCATTAGTCAGCTGTCCAACAGCTATTGATACACTGCATGCTGTTGTTTGACATATAACTTAATTGTAATTGTTAGAAATTAACTGAGCACTCTGCAAATCAATAGCACCATTGTGCCTGGAGTCAGCTTTCATAAGGTAAGCTTTCAAGCAAATTGTTTATTTAAAGCATTTGAAACTAGTAACAGATGGAGTGCCAGACATAATGGACATCTCAGCAATAACTCCTTTCATGAATGTTCAATTAAACAAAGGAAATCATTTTTTTTTTAAGAAAGATGATTATATTTAAATTCGCCCGTAGATGTGCAAACAGAATGGTTGTAAACCAAATATATCTTATTATCCCCGTTGTGGTTGCCTCTGTGTTTCGACATAGAGTCAAGTCTGTTCTTGTTTTAACTTCCAGCCTCCACCAATTGACCAGCGCAGAAAGGATTTATATAATCTGATATTTATGGGATTTGCTCAACTCCGTCAGTCGTTGACTAATACAGTTGTGCATGACCCTTTTTTGTTTTGAGCAGGTAAAGCTGAGTGCAGTTGTTGTTTGTGTCCATTATAGAGCCATCTAAGGGAATTGTACAACCATGTGGATTAATGCGTATGAATACCACAAGCAAGTTTGTGTGACAGGATTAGAAGGTGTTACCTGATTGGAACAAAGAACGCCAGATTTTGGGGCTTGTTTGTTTAGTCTTTCACGACATCCTATTTAAAATCTTGTCTGACCAGCCTTTGCACTCTTTGCATACATTGATGCATATAAATATCAATTGTCCTGCACAGATATATAACCACCGTGGGCTTGTCTTGTCGGACAGTGCCTGCATTTTAAGTCAAACACATACTGTAGCCCTTTCAAATCCAAGGTGCCGGGCTGTGTAACCGTCCTCCTTTCCTTAAACAAATGTGGTCTGGATTTGACTGAAACACACTTTTCATGAAAACCCATTGAAAACATCACCAGTGGAGTCAGTGTTTGGATGTGAGATCCTGACTGACATGAACTCTCTCCAAAGCCCCCATTCACTCAGCAGCTGTGTGTCCTGGCTTGCTCTGATTTTCTCAGCTGCTGCAAATTAAATGGGCAACCTCAAAAACGGTGAGGCTTTACTAGCCCGCTAGTTAGCGTGCTCTTAAAGACTTGCCCCGAATGTGTGCAAGTTTTAAAACCGCCAACCAAACTGGGAGCGGATCACAGTTCAGTACCTCTCGCTGTGAGATGTGGAGTCCCACTTTGATCATGGCCCATCAACACTCGGAACATAAAGGAATCAAAGCCCAAAATCATTAGAAGAATTATTTTACGATAATATCAATAAAAGCTGGGAAAGGTCATGTTGTTCTGACTTCTCCCCCCCAGCCCACCTCCTAAATATTCCTCTTGCATTCCTGAACATTTGTTGAAGTACCCCGTGGTTCTAGCGATAGCTGGAAAAGCACATTTAAATCTGACTGAAACAGATTTTTGAATCACCTATGCTCAAGTCCGCCTTGGCCTACACAATCTCCCGGTTGCCAAACCCTTGAACTCCCCTTCCCATTCCCACACTGACCTTTCTGCCCTCCACTGTCAGAGTGAGGCCCAGCGCAAATTGGAGGAACAGCACCTCATGTTCCGCTTGGGCAGCTTACACCCCAGCGGTATGAATTTTGAATTCTCTCATTTCAAGTAATCCCCTGTATTCCCCCCTCTCTCTGTCCCTTCCCCATCCTAGTCATCTTGGTAGTTTCACTGTCCGTATCACCTCGTTATCTCTTCTTGCACAGTCATCAATGGACCGTTATAGCCTCCGCATTTTCTTGGTTGTTGGTGCTGGCTCCGATTTATTCTGTACCTTTCCCTACCTCTAGTTTCCCTCAAGGGAGAGACTCTTAGTCTGAAGAAGGGTCCCCATCTGAAACGTCACCTATTTGTTTTCTCCAGACATGCTGCCTGTCCCGCTGAGTTACTCCAGCATCTTGTGTCTATCTACCTTCAGTGTAAACCAGCATCTGCAATTCAAGTTCCTACACATTTTGCATCCAATACAACAAAAATAGGAGACGTAAGGAGATGGAGGATTCTTCCCCTCCATTATCAGGTATATGAACCGTCCGTTTATGAACTAGGGTACTGTTCGATTTACCTCTATCCCATTAAGGACATTGATCTTGGTCTGTGGAACTGAAGTGTTACAATGCTGAGAACTGTATTCTGCACTCTGTATCTTCCCCTTTGCTCTATCTATGGCCTTTGAGTTTGAACATTGTATTTATGCACGGTATATGTGATCTATGTTTATGGAATGCAAAACAAAGCTTTTTATTGTACCTCGGTACATGTGACAGTAATATGCCAAAACCGAAGTACAGAGGCTGGAATTTTTTTTTTAAGTGTTTAATTTACTTTAGTTTAGAGATCCAACGTGGAAATAGGCCCTTCGGCCCGTCGAGTCCGCCCGGCCAGCGATCCCCATGCACTAATACTATCCTACATTTATAAAATTTACCAAAGCTAATTAACCTACAAACCTGTATGTCTTTGGAGTTCGGTAGGAAACTAGAGCAATTGGAGAAAACCCATGCGGTCACAGGGAGAACATACCAACTCTGTACACACACGTCCCCCCTGAGCTTTGAGAAGTGGGGGACATGGTTTGTAATCTGGACTTTATCAGAGGCTTTCTATGGGCTGAATCAGCCCCGTTCGTGGGGCCTTCCATCGCCCGGCGAGGCTTAAAATCTAACTGCTGCATCGAGGTGATCGAGGCTCCCGATGTTGAAGCCCCCGCCGGCCGATGAAAGACCCCGTGAACGGGCCGATTCAAGCCCCATGATTCGGGGTGGACGAAGCTGCTGTTGCTGGAGTTCGGAGTTGGTCACCAACCAGGTCAGCTCCCAATGTTACCGTCCACAGGGCCCGCGGCCGAAGCCTCACGCGTGTGTGCGCATGTGCGTGCGCGCAGCCGCCAAGAAATTGTGTCTGCCCCCCATGTTTTGATAGCGATTTTCATGCCTGGCCCCTCTCACCATCCTCCCCATAGTCTCTAGTTCTTGGTTTGCCCATATGAGATGCAGTTCATACAGTGGTTTAGTGTACATTTACAGAGGTTGGCATGGACAGTGAACCTAAGGGCCTGTCTCTTCATGGCATAAATGTGTAGGAAAGAACTGCTAACACTGGTTTACGCCAATAGATACAAAATGCTGGAGTAACTCAGCGGGTCACGTTATAGGTGTATAATTAGGTCATTCAGCCCATTTTCCTGTCTTCTCCCCATAATCCCTGACACCCGTTCTAATCAAGAATTTGTCCATATCTGCTTGAATAATAGCATCTGCCTTAAAAACAGGTCAGGAAACATCTCTGGAGAAAAGGAAGAGGTGATGTTTCAGGTCAAGACCATTCTTCAGACTGGCAAGAATGGTCTGGTTCTGTTACAATTGTTTTGTGATTGGTCTGAACTGGATCTACTGGGTTGAATCTATTCCAAACCAACCCACTGAGATGTAGCAGTGGATCAGGTGGATGGCGCTCCATCAGTTTACAGCAGATCAACTGAAGAGTGGTCATGGCCAACCAAGGCTCTTTCTTGAAATGGTTCGACGGGATCTTTCAAATACAGCTGTGATCTTCGTTTAACATTTCTGGGAAAAAAAACAATCTGATGGGCGTCGCAGTGGTGCAACTGGTAGAGCCGCTAACTTGCAGCGCCAGCAACCCAGGCTCGGCCCCAGCTCTTGGAACTGTCTGCGTGGAGTTTGCACGTTCTCCCTGTGACCGCGTGGGTCTCCTACGGGTCCTCCGGTTTGCTCCCACACCTCAAGGTTAATTGGCCCCCTGGAAAAGTGGTAGTACAAGTGGGAAAGAAAACTTGATGCCTGACTTTATTTGTCAGGATATGGAGGATAAGAGATCGGAAGTCATGTTGCAGATTTATAGGACTTTGTTTTGGCAAATTCTGTGCAATTCTGGTTTCTCTAATACAGGAAAGATATGGACGCATCTGCAGAAAAGGTTTACTGGGATGCCACCTGGATTGTAGGGTATATTAGCTACAAGGAGAGTTTAGACAAACTCGGTTTGTTGTCTCTGGAATGCAGGGTTGGAAGGAGGCCTGATAAAAGTATATCAAGTTATTTGATGCACAGACAGTCAGATACTTTTTCCCAGGGTGGAAATGTCATGAGGACCACAGGGCATAGTGTTAAGGCGAGAGGAGCAAAGTTTAGTGGACTCTGGGCCGAAGGGCCTGTTACCATACTCTAAACCTAAACCAAACATGAACTCAGTGAGCCAAGCAGCGTCTGTGGAGGCAGAGAGAGAATTGGCCCTGCACTAGGACTGAGAGGGGAGAGAGTGAGGGGGGGGGGGGGGGGGGGGGGGGGGGGGGGGGGGTGAGGCAGGAGATGGCAAGCGCCAAGTGGATCCAGGTGAGCTGGGGTTGACCGGGAGATGGTGGCAGGTCAAGTTCAAGTTCAAGTGAGTTTATTGTCATGTGAAATTCCTTTGCTTCAGATAGATTCAGACAATGAAATGTACTACAGCACGAAATGCAGAACATTTTGAGTAATAAGCATTGGGGGGGGTGGTGACAGTACAAACACAGATCCTCGAGTGCTGTGTCCAGAGACCTAGCCATTAGGATAAATCCATATACACGACTGACGCCCTCCGCAGACAGCGCTTGCTTTGGAAAGACTCAATGGAGGGGAGCGAGGAACCGTATATACACACACGAAATAAATAAACTGATAAGTAGTCGTGCAATAACTTTTACCAGTTTATTTATTCATGTGTGCAGCGATAGAGGTGCCCAGGATCTGAGGAGACGGACCTTCTTCAGGGAGAAGAGATGCTGACAGAGATAGCAACAAGAGGGTGGAGGGTTGACTCCCAGGAACCTGAAGCTGCTTCTGTTAATGTTCGTGCCACCCTCACTCGAACATCACCAGAACGTCGCACTGTTCAGTGGGTCCATCATCTCATAAATAAACTGATTGTTTTTATCAGTGGTGTATATATGCTGTTGGGAGGGAGACACAGTGATAAATCTGGCTCCTTCAGTTTCATTTCACAGAAGCTTGCCTTTAGCTGTGAGATCACAGAGAGAGAGAGAGAGGGAGAGGGATGCAATAATAAAACGGGCCCTCCTTTGGGACAGACAACATTTCGTGTCGCGACCTGTCATCAGACTGAACAAGAGTCCCGACCCGACACGTTGCCTGTCCAATTCCCTCCACAGATGGTGCCCGCTGACCCGCTGAGTTCCTCTAGCACTCTTTTTTTTTAATGTCAGCATCTGCACTTTAGGTTTAGGCTTATTATTGTCACATGTACCGAGGGACAATGAGAAGCTTTGTTTTGGCGCGCTATAAAAACAGATCAGATATACACCCTGAACAGTGGTAGACTCTGTGGAGGGGAAGGTTTAAACCGCCGTGTCTTTGCATCTACTGTTTCTGGACATCTTGAATAGGATTCAAACGGTGTTGCATGGGAAACAACTTTTGTAAACTTAGCAGAACTTGGTAGCGGTCGCTGCCTCGCAGAGCCGGGGACCCGGCTTCGATCCTGTCCACCGGTCTGTACGGAGTTTGTACCTTCTACCCGCGACCTGCTTGGGTTTTTTTCTTTTCTGGGTCTTCCGGTTTTCTTCTGCACTCCGAAAGACGTACAGGTTTGCAGGTTAATTGTTTAAGAAGGAACTGCAGATGCTGGAAAATCGAAGGTAGACAAAAATGCTGGTTAATTGGCTTGGTCTAATTGTAAATTGTCCCTTGTGTGTGTAGGGTAGTGTTAGTGTAAGGGTCGGCGCTGTATCTGGAGAAACACAGCGGGTGCAGCAGCATCTATGGAGCGAAGGAAATAGGCAAACGTTTCGGGCCGAAATCATTCGTTGACTATTTGAGTCGGAAGAAGGGTTTCGGCCCGAAACGTTGCCTGTTTCCTTCGCTCCATAGATGCTGCTGCACCCACTGAGTTTCTCCAGCACTTTTGTCTACCTTCGATTTTCCAGCATCTGCAGTTCCTTCTTAAACACTCCGCGCTGTATCTCTAAACTAAACTAAAAAAAAACCACTACGTCCGAGTCTGCTCCATCAGTTGTCATTCACACCAAGTGAATTGTAAGTCATTCTGATGGCTTGCTTGTTATCGCTGTCTCAGGATCAAAGTTAGCAGTAGCCACGAACCAGTGAGTTGATGATTGGTGTGTTAAGTAGTTGTAGTTACTCTTAAGTGACTGTACCATGTTGTAAAGAGCAGGGGCCCATGCAATTGACTCGGAGAATGAATTCAATCCCCCTTTGTAATCAATTTGAAATGCTATTCACACGTTGCTTTTTAATTCTGACATGTCGTAAATTATGAAGCAATCTGGCTTTGCATTGCCCTGTTGTTGCGGGAATGTTTTTAAAATCTTGAGGTTCCAGCCCACCCCATTCTCAACGTGTTGCTGATGAGACAGCAAAGATGTTGGTGACACGATGGGTCTTTAAAAAGCTGACGCTTTTCACAAATCTCAAGGTGGCCAATGTTATTATGTCCCATTGTAGAATCATATATCTGTAAAGAACCCACCACCACCCCTGACTATATCAATGGCTGCACCGGTTCAGAACACATGGAAAGAATGTACTTAAGAAGGAACTGCAGATGCTGGAAAATCGAAGGTAGACAAAAGTGCTGGAGAAACTCAGCGGGTGCAGCAGCATCTATGGAGCGAAGGAAATAGGCGTCGCCTATTTCCTTCGCTCCATAGATGCTGCTGCATCCGCTGAGTTTCTCCAGCACTTTTGTCTACCATAGAAAGAAGGTACTGCAGACAATATGCACAGGAAAGGAACTGGTGATGCTGGTTTACACCGAAGATACACACAAAACGCTGGAGTAACTCAGCGGTTCGGGCAGCATCTCTGGATAGAAGGAATGGGTCTGTGATGGGTTTCTGGTCTGAAGAAGGGTCTCGACCCCCAAAAAGTCCAGAGATGCTGCCTGTCTCGCCGAGAAACTCCAGCATTTTGTGTCCATCTTCGAAGGTACTGCGGATGCTGGTTAATGCACAAAAGGACGCCAAGTGCTGGAGTAACTCGGGAGGTCAGGCAGCATCTCTCGAGGTGTTTTGATTTAAATTTTTTTATTTGAATTTCACAGCAATTTGCATACAAACGATGATAACAGACAGTGACAGTCAAGGCATAATTGTGCAACAGTATGTAAGCGACCCTCAAAGCCCTTACCCTTACCCACCTTCAACCCACCCGAATCGGGTCGGAACCAAACGGGGACAAACAACACTCACATACATACACATCCACACAAATATGGTAAGATAAACGAAACAAAAAGTAATTAAATAAATAAGTGTGGGGAGGGGGAGGGGGGGGTTAAGGGGCGAGCAGCTGCAGTAGAGCAGAACAGTGGTGGAGAGCACTCAGTCCTCTTCCGAGTCCGGGGACAAGTTGAGAGAGTTAACAAGTTCCAAGAAAGGGTTCCATGTATCTAGGAATGTCTTGGTGGAGCCTTTGAGAGAGAACCTACGTTTTTCAAATCTCGAGGTATTTTAAGTGGGAAATGGCGAATTGGTTCTGTGATCCTTCAAAATAGGCTTATTGTGAATTTACAAATACCAGACAGTTTTGAAATGAGCTCCGATCTCCCAACCTACCGCATTGTTACCTTTAAACATTTTACCTGCACTTTCTCTGCAGATCTAGTGCTGTATTCTACACTTTATCTTAATGCACTAGCTGTTGTATTCATGTATAGTATGATATAAAGTTTTTAATTGTATCTCAATACACCTAACAATAATAAGCCAATATATTTGCTATATATATAATATATATATATATATATATATATATTTGTCCTGACCTCTTTGTTTAGTTGGAACTGTTACTGCTCTTTTGGCCTAATATTTGGAGAGAAACGGGAGGAACTGCAGTTGCTGCTTTACAAGGAAAAAAAGACACAAAGTGCAGGAGTAACTCAGTGGATCGGGCTGCACCTCTCTTGATAGGTGTTCGACAATTATTCACATTATTCCCTTTGTCATGTATCTTTACTGTGGAGGGCCCAATTGTAATCATGTATAGTCTTTCCACTGACAGATTAGCTTTGCACCTCGCTTCGCACACGTGACAATAATCTCAATTTAGCAACGAATGTGGAGCCCTGTCCCACAGTACGAGTTCATTCCAAGAGCTCCCCCGAGTTTAAAAAAAAATCAAACAAACTCGTGGTAAGCACGGAGAATGAACGTAGCGGATACGTCGGAGATCGAGGACGTCTCTTAGCGCTAACGACAGGTAAGCTCGGGAAGACTCGTGAAGATTTTTCAACATGATGAAAAATGTCCACGGGAGCCCCGAGTACCGACGAGTGGCCGTTACCGTAAAACTCCGAGTTCGAATCAGGGCAAACTCGGGAGAACTCTTGGAATGAACTCGCACCGTGGGACAGGGGTTTAATTAGGCTCTGAGGAGTTGGTTCACACCAGATAGGTATCTGAAATGAACTTGTGGAGGTATGGCAAGGGGAAAGGAGATTGCTTCCGGCTGAAGGAAGGAACTGCAGATGCTGGTTTTGAACCGAAGATAGACGCAAAAAAGCTGGAGTAACTCAGCGAGACAGACAGCATCTCTGGAGAGAAGGAACGAGTGACGTTTTGGCTGTAGACCCTTCTTCAGACAGCCTTACTGGCTGGACAGCCCTATTGCAGGTGGCTCAAGAGGCCTTTCATGCTGTAATCCTTTTCTACTCTTGAAATTTCGTTTGGAGATGCAGACTGGAAACAGGGCACTGAGTCCACACCGACCAACGACCCCCCACACACTCATTCTATCCTACACAAACTAGGGACAATTTTACTGAAACCAATTAACCTGCAAACCTGCAAGTCTTTGGAATGTGGGAGGAAACCGGAACATCTGGAGACAACCCTCTCGGTCAAGGGCCGAACGTACAGACTCCACACAGACAGCCCCCAAGGTCAGGATCGAACCCACGCTGTAAAAGGCAGCATCTCTATCGCTGCCTCACTGTGCCGCCCCTAACCTATACTAAAAAAGAGAAACAGGGTCACTAGACACGTAGAAACACAGAACTGCAGATGCTGTTTTATACATAAAAGGACACAAAGTGAAGAGTAACTCAGCGGGTCAGGCAACATCTCTGGAGAACATGGATAAGTGATGTTTCAAGTCAGGCTGTTACATTTATACATGTTTGGATTCGTTTGTCCATGGGAATAATTGCAAGCCAACTTCATCTAACGCCAGCCTTTCCAATGGCATGGATTTATTGTCATGCAAAACTACAAAGTAGGCAAACTCTCCCCCTTGTTAGCGATGATCGCTGATTCACTCCCCGTCTCTTTCTCCCCGGGGGGGTCTGTTAATACACAGAAGAACCTCTGTTCCCCCTCCCTCGCCCAGCGCCCCGACTCCCGCTATGAGGGCCGCGCTTCGCGGGCTGGTGGGAATGCTGGAATAGTATCGCAAAATGGAGAGGAAAAAAAAAGAAGCGTTTGTTGAGCTACATGGGAGAGCGGCTACATCAGTGGGAGCCGGGCTTAGTCAGGAAACTCTTCATTAACGCTTCCCACACGTGGACGCCAGATGTAGCCGCGAAGAAGGCGAATTGGGGGGCGATTTTAGGTAATAATATGCCTTTTTCTTTCCCTGACACCGTTCTGTAAAAGTCGCACTGGCCGACACGGTGTCAACGGTTTCACCAGAAAGCGGGGATGGTTCTTTTGAATGCACTGGAGGAGAAGGAAGCTAGACTTAAAGTAGCAGCACGTAGATCAATTAGAGGCAGGAAAGAAGATGGATAATGTTAATTAATCTACATTTTAAATTGTAATTATGTCATCCCAGGAGACCAGGGGGGAACAGATCAAATTAAAAATTAAAATGTGATTCGATCTCCCACGATATGAAAGAGAGATTCGTCAACTTGTGTAGGAAGGAACTGCAGATGCTGGTTTACACCGAAGACAGACACAAAATGCTGGAGTAACTCAGCGGGACAGGCGGCATCTCTGGAGAGAAGGAATGGGGGACGTTTCGGGTCAATAGACAATAGGTTCAGGAGTAGGCCAATCGGCCCTTCGAGCCAGCACCGCCATCCAATGTGATCATGGCTGATCATCCCCCAATCAGTTCCTGCCTCTCCCCATATCACCTGACTCTTCTATTTTTAAGAGCCCTATCTAGCTCTCTCTTGAAAACATCCAGAGAACCTGCCTCCACCGCCCTCTTCAGACAATTCCACAGACCCTTATTCAGACTGAGTGTCAGGGGAAAGGGAAACGAGAGATATAGGCGGTGAAGTGGACAGATAAAGAACAATGAATGAAAGATATGCACAAAAAGTAACGATGATAAAGGAAACAGGCCACTGGTAGCTGTTTGCTGGGTGAGAACGAGAAGCTGGTGTGACTTGGGTGGGTGGGAGGTGGGGGCTGGGGTGGAGAGAGAGGGGTGCAAGGGTTACTTGAAGTTAGATAAATCAATATTCATACCACTGGGTTGTGAGTTGCCCAAGCGACTTGTGTCTTGCGGTGGGTTTGGCTGGGTTTGGACTGAAAGAGCTAGTAACATAGTGAGCGTGAGCGGTCTCATCAGATAAAGCCTCTGGGATGAATTTGAGACTGGGGCGGCTAATATTCAGGGCCTATCAACGACCACAACATCAGACGCTGCAGCTACGGAGGGAAGGAAGGGGTGACGTTTTGGGCCGAGACCCTTCTTCAGACTGGTCTCGACCCGAAACGTCACCCATTCCTTCTCTCCAGAGACGCTGCCTGTCCCGCTGAGTTACTCCAGCTTTTTTGACGTCTATCTTCGGTTTAAACCAGCATCTGTAGTTCCTTCCTACACATTTGCCGAGATGGGTGTTGGGGGGGGTGGGGGGAGTCCTTCTAACTTTTTCCAAATCGCGCTTTGCAGAATTAGCAGGGACTAAACTTTTTATTTGTCTCCTCTCAACTCTGCTCTCTCCGGCCCACTCCCCCTCCCCGCCCCTTCAAACTGTGACCATCGATTCCAAAAATCAAAGGCTCACAAGTATTCCTGGATAGAGCAGCTCATTATTTAAAAAACATTATTTTTGGTTCAAAGTCTGCAGGGGATTTTAATCTTCTATTATCCATTTGTCATCTGCGCTAATTAAGTTTCTACACGAAGTTAGGTAAAAATCTGTTAGAAATTAACACTGTGCAGTCTTCCAGTTTTATCAGCATATTACAATGGGCAGCTTTCAAACCGTACATATGTCCCTCCTTCCAAGGAATTGATTAAGTCAGTCCGGATGAAATTCAAATCCTTCGATTTGACCTTTGCTTGGCCCGAGAAGGTTGCAATTCGCATAACAATTTCCTTTTGTTCTTTGTTGCGGTTATTAATCCAACATGGGCTTCGAATTAATCAGGGCGATGCGTTGTTACATTTCTAATTCACAACCCTACTGTTTGTGTCTTTTTTAATTAACGCAGAGTGATGGCGTGCTGATGTTGGCTCCTCTGCACACTGCAGTGGGAAAGGCTAAATGGGCAGGATGAGATTAGTCCAAGGTTCCACTTAATTGTTTTCCTTTTTCCTTTTAAATAAAGGCTGTGAGTGAACATGCTAATTCCAGGCTGTAGCAGTTCGAGAGCAGTCAGCGTAGTTCAGTTACACTTTCTAATGGTTTCGGAGGTCAGGGCTTTCCGAAGCTCCTGTCGTTTATTCTAAACAACGTTTTATCTCTCTCTCTCTCTCCCTCTTTCTCTCCCCGCTTCTCTCCCTCCCTCTTCTCTTTCTCCCCCACTCTCTCCCTATCTCTCCTCCATTCTCTCCTCTCTCCCTTTCCTCTTTCGCCACCACTCTCTCTCCCCTCGCACTCTTTCCCCGTTCTCCCCCTCTATCTCTCTCCCTCTCAGTCTCCCCTATCTCTCCTCCCCTCTTTCTCTCTCTCCCTCTCAGTCTCCCTATCTCTCCTCCCCTCTTTCTCGCTCTCTCTCTCTCTCTCTCTCTCTCTCCCTCTCAGTCTCTCCTCTCCTCTCTCCCCTATCTCTCCTCCCCCTCTCTCTCTCCCTCTCAGTCTCTCGTCTCCTCTGTCTCCCCTATCTCTCCTCCCCTCTTTCTCGCTCCCTCTCTCTCCCTCTCTATCTCCCTTCTTTCCTCTCTCTCCTCCCTCTCCCTCTTTTCTCTCCCTCTCCTTCCCCCCCCCCCTCTCTCCCCTCTCTCACCACCACCACCCCCCCCCTTCCCACCCCGTGTCTTTATTTTACCATCCCCCAGTGGTGCTGTTTGATGTGATAAAAGACAAAAGTGTTGTCTAACACTCTGAAGGCTGGTTAATTTGCGCTAACCAAATGAAAACAAATGCAGTACATCATATTTCATTAGCGGCCCTGCTTAACTGCCCTTCATTACTAAGTGCTTCTAAGACTCACTCCGTGGAAGACGCGTGATTAGCAATGAAATAATGGCATTTTCCACGGCCATTGTATTGTAAATTACCTTTCTGGTCCACCACCTCATCAAAAGTCAGATTTCATGATTCGGCGCCGATACAGTTTTGACTACTCTGTATACATAAGTAGAGTTGAGATCATTATGTGGCCCTGGACTGGAGTATTTTTTTTTCAGATGTCAAACAATAGGCTGTTGATTGGAGGGACAATAAACTTCTATGCCACATAATAGAGCACCATTTGCAAGCACGGCTTTAGAAGGGGCCTCTTTATTGTTTTTTTTGTACAAAAATGAATCTTGGGAGGAGGAATATTTTGCTGAGGTATGTCATTATTTTGCAAATTTCTATTATCTCATCATGTTGTCTTCATTGTAGATTGCGGCTAATTAGGAACCTCGTTAGAGCACGGGCTTGGAGCCTCGCTTTTTTTTTGAAAGGAACACACAGATTACCACACTACAAGAGAGGAACGATCAGAAAAAGGAGATTAATCTGGTTACCTTGGTAACCCTCGCTTCCATCTGTGAAGAACAATACATTTTTGTTTCCTTGCACAGTTCAAATCTGTTTTGTTTAGAGAAAAACGTGGCCTCAATACAACAATGCTGAGTTCTCTGCCCGCCGCCTTTGCCCGGTGCAATTTCACTGCAACTTAGGCTCTGAGGGGAATAGCAAGATGAAAGTACATGGGGTGAGCGCTGTCAAAGGTCGTGACCTTGCCGCACAAAGCTAGCTAGTTTTTTTTTTACACTCCCAAATCCCTTCTCCTGTCCTGAAAAACAAACCTCTCAATGAAATAATATACTAAGGATCTGAACACCTTATAGACTTTATCACAGTCCACGTTTTGATTTTTTTTGTGTGTTTCTCCGTTAAGGGGGAAGAAAGGGATTTTGCCTGTTTTCAAACAGTTGTTTTAAAAAAAATCACTTTAGATATGATAAGGAACTTTTATTTTAACGCCAAACTTCAGGCAAGCAGTCTGGATCTCTGGGAGTTCATCGACTTGAGTTGAGAGTAACTGTTTGATTTGGGTCTCCTTGCCAACTTGTCCTTCTTTCGCCGTTTCTCCCCCCCACCCCTTGCACCATCTGAAGCCCAGCTAATATTCCTTGACAGACTGTCTAGGTGGCCTTAACCATCTCTTCGCCAGGGCGGGGATCCACATCAGAACACGTGGGAAGCATGCGGAGAAGTCACCGCGCCAGATGGCATTGTGTGCAACGCTTGGATTTTAGTGTGGCGCTGAACTGGTATCTGCCTAATTGCATTGTCAAGAACTAAAGACAAATTCGTTTTTGTACCAGTTTTTTTTTGCGGTTCAAATTTAAGAAGAATTTGCATCTGGGACTGGAATATAGTACGGTTCTTCTTTCCATGAATGCCTTTCACACTTGCAATCACATCTCCGCGTTGCGCGGGCTCTGTGGATACACTGAATGGGACTATTGTGTCCATTTGCCTACCTGCCCTGTTTGAACGAGCCACCCCTTAATGCAACCCAAAACCAGGGGGGAGGGGGGATGAATTTACCTTGGTGGTCCGCCGAGTTCCTGTTATTTTTTTTTACAATTGAATTTACATACAATAAATCAGTGTGCCCTAGTCTTACCACCACTGAATGTGTTCAACTCGGGAGAGTTTTAGTAGCTTGAGTCTGTTCAATTCGTCGGTCGCCAGTCCTTGCGAAAATCTTGAGCCAATTCTCTTCAGTAATATTATATCAATATTACCCGCGGAAAACGAAGATAGACACAAAAAGCTGGAGTAACTCAGCGGGTTAGGCAGCATCTCTGGAGAAAAGGAATAGGTGGCGTTTCTGGTCGAGACCCTTCTTCAAACTCAGTCAGGAGAAAGGGATAATGTGTTTAGCAGAGGCTAATACTGATCTGAATATGCTTCCAGTTTGTCAAACAAACAAATCGTCTATAGGTGCCGAGTTAGAAGTTCCCAAGAACTGCTTATGTTGATTTCCACTCTTCACTCGGGAGAATATTAAATTCATCAACTCCTTGTAGCATACATTGTTTCTTTCAAAGATCTTATAGCGGAGATCTTTGGTTTCTTTGTGAGGGTGTGCGTGTGTGAGAGAGGGAGACAGTTTGTAACAGTGCACGCACGTGTATATGTGTGTGCGCGGTCTTGTGTATATGTGCCTGTTTGTGCATACATTGCGTGTGTGTGTGTGTGTGTGTGTGTGTGAGCGCTTGTGCGGATTATTTACTTTTTGCTATTTGAGTTGCCCGGGAGAAGCCGTCAACGCACAATTAAACCTTTTATCTTTGTTGGCATTGGTAACCGTAGCTCCACTGACCAAGAATGGTCAATATTTGTCCAATCCTTTCCCTGTGATTGGAAAAGATTGCACTTATGCACTTTGTAATGGCTGGTCTTGGACTCATGGAGCACAAACGAAAGAGGAAGGAATGTTTCGATAAATATTGTCCCGATAAACAGGCGGAAGAAGGGGGTGCAGGGCCATGACTGCCGCAGATCGGGATTCAAACTGGGACTCTTGTCTCGTTTGTGCTGCAACTGCGCCGGGGCAATTGACTGCGGTTTTTGCCCTGTGGTCTCCAAAGCACTTAATGTTGTCCAGCTTCAAGGCACAAAGTCTGGGTTTTATTTTTAGTCTGCGCCGTGCCAGCACGGACATTGGTTGTGGAGACTGTTTAACTATTGTCTACCCCGCTTCCCAGAATAGACCAGTTAATCACTTTGGCTTTAAAGGGAATTTCCTCGTGGAATTCTGTGCAGAAAATCGAATCAACTGACCTGCAGAAATGCAACAATAAAAGGCCTTTTTATTTTTGGGCGGGCGATATACTGTAGCCTTTTGTGCGAAGCCAACCCTCCCAGCCGGGGTGGATAGTCGGGTCTGTGTGCTATGTGCAGCTTTGTGCGGACTTCTAACCAGATGCTGAAGTTTGGTGGCCAATTTAGTTTCAGTGTGTATATCATCTCACGTCAGAACTCATTACCTGATCACCTCAGTTTCCAATCAGGCTGGTTCTAGCGAAGTTCCCAGAGTGTGGCTATTCCGCGCCGCTAGCTTCGTTCCAAGTGTGTCCTCGTTCTTCCAGCCACGGTTGGTCAGAAGGCATTAAAGGGACTCGGGGTCGGGGCACGTTGTTGCTCCATGCTCCCCCCCCCCCCCCCCCTCTCTCTCTCCATCCCATCTCACTCACTCTCTCACTCACTCTCTCTCTCACTCTCTCTCTCTCTCTCTCTCTCTCTCTCTCTCTCTCTCTCTCTCTCTCTCTCTCTCTCTCTCTCTCTCTCTCTCTCTCTCTCTCTCTCTCTCTCTCTCTCTCGCTCTCTCTCTCTCTCTCTCTCTCTCTCTCTCGCTCTCTCTCTCTCTCTCTCTCTCTCTCTCTCTCTCTCTCTCTCTCTCTCTCTCTCTCTCTCTCTCTCTCTCTCTCTCTCTCTCTCTCTCTCACTCCATCTCTCTCTCTCTCTCTCACTCTCACTCTCTCTCCCTCTCTCTGTCTCCCCTCTCTCTCTCTTCTCCCCCCTCCTCTCTCTCTCTCTCTCTATCTCCCTCCCTCCCTCTCACTCTCTCTCCCCCCTCCGACAGTTAGCTGTGAAATCTTGGCTCAGGGACTCCTCGGTGTTTCCATGGAGGTCGGGTTTAAACTTGAACTGATGACTTAAAAAAAAAACCCCACATCGCCAGTAAATTTTCACCATTGAGGTGAATCTAGAGCCCTCTCGAGAAATAGCAAAGAGCGCGATCGGGTGAGTGACACATTGTTTACAGGTTTCATGGACTTAGGGCGCTGCTGTCAAAGTTGCCTTTTCTTCCCCTTAACAATGCCCGATTGTTTTCGCGGAGAATGCAGGTTCCAAACGCAAGGGAATGCGGCGCTATATTTTCCCTGCCAAATTCCTATCTCTCTTGTTTTCTTTGCAAAGATCTCACAAAGGCCCCATAACTTACCATCAACTGCGAGAATTTTTTTTTCCTCTTTTTTTTTCTCTCCCCCCCTCCCCCCCCCCCTTCCTTCTCTCTCTCTCCGATGCCACAAAGCCCCACTGTTGCTTGGCAAATAAGCATTTTTGGACAATGAAGAAGCAGCCATCCAGCGAACTCGTCTGTCACGGTGGCAGTGGCGAGCAGTGGAAGTGGCTGGATCGACCGGCAGTCTGATCATGTCAGGAACCTCCGCAGTTAAAGACCGCCGCTCGACTTCTTCAAGACATTCCGACGACTCTTAATTTTGTAGTCCCCACCCCACCCCACCTGCCCGCCACCGGGTCGTTTTGTCGCCTTGCCCCTGTGCTGTTTTGTTTTCGCCGTTTGTCAACAGGATTCTCAGACACAAGCCCAGTTGCATCGGCGCGATGCAAAGATTAATAGATTTAGTTTGAAACTATTGTGGGTGCTTGTTTTTGACAGGGACAAGTCCCGCACTCAGTATGCTCAGCGGCCCCGCTCTGCCTCACGAATTCAAAAGGTAAGTTCAACTCGGGAGAAGCGAAATAACTTGATCGGAAGGGCTGGTGTTATAACCCTTCGGTCGTTGTGTGAGCGTTTTAGTGGGAACAGAAACGAAAGTTGAAATTCTCCGTGTTGTAACATCGGTTGGTAGGCGCCAGATTTTTGAAATGTGTGCATGTTGCTTTTGTTTGAAATCGTTTGGGTTTACCAATAGCGCAATGCAAACACGAGACCGTTCGGCCCATTGTCCGAGATCTAGCGCTTTGTCTAATTGTTCCCCTTGCCCGCGGCCCCGCATTCGTTTCACTTCAGTTAAGGGGGAACTTTGTGATGGTGGTTTGCTGAAGAAGTTATGTTTCAGCTGCGATGGTGATTGTAATGTCTCGTGTGTCAAGCGCGCTGTAAATCGCTACGCTTTCAGTTTGGTTTAAGTTTCAAGATGCAGCAGGGAAACAGGCCCTTCGGCCCACCGAGTCCACGCCGACCACCCGTTCGCACTAGTTAGTTAGTTTATTGTCACGTGTACCGAGGTACAGTGAAAAGCTTTTGTTGCGTGCCAACCAGCTAGCAAATACAAGACATGATTACAATCGAGTCATTTACATTGCACAGACGCGGGTGAAGGGAATAGCGAGGGGCTTGTTTCCATGCCACAACTATAAACTTCATCTAATCTAAAATAACGCTAGTTATCTCACTTACTCTCATCCACTCCCTTACACGCAAGGGGCAATTGTACAGAAAATGAATCAATCAATCTAGATGATGGGGAGGGTGACCGGAGCACCAGGTGGAAACCCACGCGTGCAGATTCCACACACACACACACACACACACACACACAGCACCCGAGGTCAGTGTCAGGGTCAGGGTCAGGATTGAACCCGGGTCTCTGGCGCTGTGAGCAGGGGCACTACCAGCTGCGCCGCTGAGACTGTGGCGGGAGAAATGGTGAACGGGTGCCTGTGTCCCAACTTTCCAAGGCAATAGAACTAGGCTCCCCAGAGCTCACAAGAGGACCCCCCCCCCCCCCCCCCCCCCCCCCCCCCCCCCCCCCCCCCCCCCCCCCCCCCCCCCCCCACACACACACCCACCCCTTGTGACTTGAACTTGCGCCAGGGTTACCAATACCACATTTGAGAAGTTAATGTTGGTCAGATTGTCGTCAACGCCCGAAGTGAGCTCTTCATCTTGCTGTGTGTTTCCTCTTGTACAATTGATAATTGATGGCAGAGTGACATTAAGGACTTTGTTCTTGTCTTCTTGTGGACAGGAAGCTAATCTGGCAAACTCGGCTTTGAGGCAAAGGGGAGACAAAGATTGCTTTAGTTAGTCAGAGGGAGAGCGGGACAGGATGGGTGATGGGTTGTTTAATGAAGAATGGTTCCTTTGCTCCCTTCAGGCCCCTTGTTTAACCTAATATAATTACCCATACATCTGCAGTCTCTCCCTCTCCCTCTCTCTTTCACCCCCCCCCCCCCCTCCCTAACTTGCCCTCGGCTCAGTTTTGCCGAAGCGGGCTTTTCAGAAACAATTTGTTTCATTTCATTTTGCTTTGAACCCATTTTTGTATTTGTAACGAGGAAAATAATTCGCCGAGGCTTCCACGTTCAAAAACACAAAATCCCGAAGAGACCGCGTGTATGACGATTGTTAACTTAAACTTTGCTGAAAACTTTAATAAATTGATTCCCAAAATTAACGTGGTAACCGAACCTTAATAGACAAGATCGCTTTAAGTTTAAAAAATAAACTTGTCCCTTATGTCCCTTGAACGTGGACCTAACACGTAACAATATAGAGTTGCGACAGTTTTCTTAACACCTACAAAGAGCTCTCACATTTTGTTTTATTGGCAGGGACCGACACAAACGTTTCTATTATGCTAAAGTAAAATAAACAAATTATAATGGCCCATTGCAGATCAACTCGTAGGTTTCCCCTCAGTAACAGAATTATTGGCATGCGCTGGGCGCGCTTGGAGAACAACGGTTTGATTCAGCTGGGCTCTCGTTGAATTTCAATTCATACAGATCGCAAACAAAGATGAAATGAGAGAGTGAGTGTCAAAAATTTTTAAGCTTCCACGATCTAATGGTGCTTTTAGGTAGAACTTGCCACCGCTCGCTCCCTATCTTCAACTGAACTGCGAGCATTTTTACACTGCGTTGCTTTCAGAGCGGTGATGAGACTGGTGTCAGGGGTATAGACGAGTGACAATTGCAGGAGTAGGTGATTAGTAATCATATCATTCCAGCACGTGTACCTCGAAGAAGGAGTTTCAGACCAAATATTTGCAAAAGCCCTGTGAAATTATTAAATCCAAGTAATTGAATGTAATTTAGCTCTTTAGGTATTGAATGTCCGCTGGGATTTAAGCATGTGAGTAGTTTTATTTTACTATATGCGCGCTGTTCAGAGACGATATCGTACACGCAGACACACACACACACAGTCACACACACACACACAATCACACAAACACACACACACACACACACACACAACAGTCACACAAACACACACACACAAACACACACACACACACACACACACACACCGTCACACACACACACGCCGTCAAACACACACACACACACCACACCCACACTCACACACCCACACACACACACACACCGTCACACACACACACCGTCACACACACACACACACCCACCACACACACACACACACACACACACACACACACACACACACACACACACACACACACACACACACACACACAACCAGATGACATAGGTTTAAGGTGAAGAGGGAAAGATTGTTTAGGAATCTGAGGGGTAACTTTTTCACGCATAGGGTGGTGAGTGTATGGAACAAGCTGCCAGAGGAGGTAGTTGAGGCAGGGACTATCGCAATGTTTAAGAAGTAATTAGATACACGGGTAGGACAGGTTTAGAGGGATATAGGCCAAACACAGACAGGTGGGACTCGTGTAGATGGGACATGTTGATCGGTGTGGGCAAGTTGGACCGAAGGGCCTGTTTCCACACTGACACACACACACACACACACACACGCACGAGTGTAGCAAAGGAACTATTGATAAATTGGGCAATGGATCATTAACCCGCTGATTTCCAGATCCTCTTTCAGAGCTAGTGAAACCAGTCTAGGCACCCGAGCGCGGGATGGTTATTTGACACAAGCTGGAATCTTGAGCACTGCTCAAGAGTGCTGGAGTAACTCAGCGGGTCAGGCAGCGTTTGTAGATATGAACCATATTACAGCCCGGGAAACATCACCCGTTCCTTCTCTCCAGAGATGCTGCCTGCATGTTCCACTGAGTTACTCCAGCATTTATGTGTCTATCCTGATAAAGGGAAGACGGGCTCCGTGGACATTTATAAAGGGAAACGTCTAATAATAAACCCGAACCTAATATTGTTGTTGGCGCTGTGCTGCCGATTTGGGCCGCATGAAGATGATATGTTTTGTATTTCCGTGTGAATAATATTGTCAGCAGATAGACACAAAGTGCTGGAGTAACTCAGCGGGACAGGCAGCGTTGGAGAGAAGCAATTGGTGACATTTGGGGGCGAGACCCTTCGTCAGACTGAGTCGGGGGGGGGGGAGAGGAAAACGACCCGCTGAGTTACTCCAGCTTTTTTGTGTGTCTATCTTCGGTTTAAACCAGCATCTGCAGTCTGTTTCCTACACATTGCCTGCCAGTCCCCGTTTGAGTGTAGACTCCGCGTGTGTGTGTGTGTGTGCGTAAACTTTCTCAAGAGTTTCTTTCTCATTATGGTGCAAGGCGAGTTTCCATCCAGGCTTTTTCGCCACGGCAGCGGGCGAAGGCAGGACAATTGCTAAACTAATTCCACGCACGACTGTGCTTCGGTGCGATTCAGCTACAGGACAGAGAGATTCTCTGTTGCAGTTTGCCCGTTCCACACTGGACACATTCACAGTGGGAGTGAGGGGAGTGCAGCCAGAAAGATAGCGGAGAAACTAGCAGGTGGGTCTGTAACAGGGCAGGGAAGAGATCCCCATTTATCTTCAATTGCTTGTATCCTGCTTATTTCCTTAATACATTTCAAGTCAAGAATGTAGATTCGGCATATTTCCCTAGACTGAAACATGAAATTCCTACTTGCAAATTCACCAAGGATGTTGCCAGGGCTTGAAAGGGAGACACAAAATGCTGGAGTAACTCAGCGGGCCAGGCATCACCTCTGGAAAGAAGGGATAGGTGACAATTCGGGTTCAGACTGATGAGAGTCAAGAGAAAGGGAAACGAGAGATATTGACGGTGGTGAAGAGAGATCTGGAACAAATGAATGAAATAAATGCAAAAAAGTAACGGCGATATGGAAAAAGTGGCCCGGGTGAAAGCCAGAGCTACTGGGAGAGGTTGGGCAGGCGCCGACTCAATTCCTTGGAGGGCAGGAGGATGAGGGGTGACCTTATACAGGTGCATAACATCATGAGGGGAATGGATTGGGTGAATGCACAGTCTTTTACACAGGGTAGGGGAATAGGTTTAAGGTGAGAGGAAAGATTTAATAAGAACCCAAGCTGCAACTTTTTCACACGGAGGGTGGTGGGTACACAAACCGAACTGCCAGAGGAGGTGGTTCAAGCATGTGCTATAATGACATTTAAAAGACTCTTGGACAAGGACATGGATAGGAAATGCTTCCAGGGACGAGCGTAGATGGGACATCTTGGTTGGCATGGGTTAGTTGGGCAGAAGGGCCTGTCTCCATGTTGCATGACTCAATAAGTATGTTTGTTGTATCTATTCCACCACTACCCAGCGTAGGTTCACCAGGTTAATTCCCGTGATGGCGGGAATGTCATATGTGGGTAGAATGGAGCGGCTGGGCTTGTATACTCTGGAATTTAGAAGGATGAGAGGACATCTTATTGAAACATGTAAGATTATTAAGGGATTGGACACGCTAGAGGCAGGAAACATGTTCCCGATGTTGGGGCAGTCCAGAACCAGGGGCCACAGTTTAAGAATAAGGGGTAGGACAGAGATGAGGAAAAATGTTTTCACCAGGAGAGTTTTGTGAATCTGTGGAATTCGTTGCCTCAGAAGGCAGTGGAGGCCAATTCTCTGGATGCTTTCAAGAGAGAGTTAGATAGAGCTCTTAAAGATAGCGGATATGATGAGAAGGCAGGAACGGGGTACTGATTGGGGTTGATCAGCCATGATCACAGTGAATGGCAGTGTGGGCTCGAAGGGCTGAATGGCCTACTCCTGCACCTATTGTCTATTGTCTAATGCCTTAAGTGAATGTCTACAGTAAAAACAAGCTCACTTTAATTGAAGCAAAACCATTGGCTTTTCAAATAGCCTCCGAAGAAGGTCTTCACTGTTGAAGTATTGATATTCAAATTTCTGCCATGGTAATTGCTACCATTAAAGACCAAACATTAGGCTTCTTTTTAAAAAAAGATGTTCCTCCTTTTAATTAGCTTTGTGTGTAGTTAATTATTGGCAGATAACTTTTAGTTGTATGTCGGCGGATATAATCTTGCACAAGCAATTTCCTTTGCTGCCTGCTCCATCTGGGAGTATGTGAAACTACCACTGGAGACTTGGTACGTAAAGGATAGCAGATCCCCATTGCCCACCCTGTACAGTTTCCAACCAGTCCAGTTCCCACTCATTAAAACAACAATGAGTCCCAGGGACTGAGATGAGGAAAAAACTTTTTTCGCCCAGAGAATCTGTGGAATTCTCCGCCACAGAAGGCAGTGGAGGCCAGTTCACTGGACGTTTTCAAGAGAGAGCTAGCTCTTAGGGCTAATGGAATCAATGTATATGGAGAGAAAGCAGGAACGGGGTACTGATTTTGGATGATCTGTCATGATCATATTGAATGGCGGTGCTGGCTCAAGTGGCTGAATGGCCTGGACCTATTTTCTGTTTCTAAGTTTCCATCCGTCCAGTTTCCAGACACCCTTTTTTGACATGACAGTCTGCTATTGAGGCTCACTTTCTTCATCTGCTCCCAAGTATTTGCATTGGGATTCGGTCCTTGGAAAGTTTCTGTTGCATTCACTCCCATTCTTTCCCCTTTTATTTTCATCCTCAATGCATTCCAGGAACTTTTCCTTCCTCTTTCCTCCATCCTTTTCGTTATCATTCTCCGATCCATGTTCTCCCCTTGCATCCCCTCCTCCTCCTCCTCCCTTCTCTGTAGTTTTCTCGCCACGCTCACCTTTCCCTCCTCTCTTCCAGAAGAAATTGGCCCCCTTCATTCCACTCCAGTCCCACAGGTTGTGACCTCCACACGGTCCCACAACTTCTCACTGTCCACCTTGTGCTGTCCCACAGGTTCTCATCATTCACTTTGCACTGTCCCACAACCCACACTATGGGGCGGCACGGTGGCGCGGCAGTAGAGTTGCTTCCTTACAGCGCCAGAGACACAGGTTCGATCCTGACTATGGGTGCTGTCTGTACGGAGTTTGCACGTTCTCCCCGTGACCTGCATGGGTTTCCTCCGAGATCTTCGGCTTCCTCCCACACTACAAAGACGTACAGGTTTGCAGGTTAATTGGCTAGGTATAAAAAAACATTTTAATTATCCCTTATGGGTTTAGGATAGTGTTAATGTTTGCGGGAATCGCTGGTCGGCATGGGCATGTTTCTGTGCCGCATCTCTAAACTAAACTAAATCTTTCATCGTCCACCTTGTATAGTCCCATAACTGCCCCATATCCACCCTCAACAATTCCCCAACTCCTGATTGTCCATCTTCTACAGTTGCACAACTCCCCATTATCTACAGTTCCACAACTCCATATTGCCCACCTTGCACCATCCCATAATAATCTCCCATTGTCCAACCTTGCACAGTCCCATAACTTCTCATTGTCCACCTTGTACAGTTCCACCTCTCCCCATTGTCCATCCAAAACTTGTCATTGTCCACCCAGTGACTGTAGTAATCTTTAAGCAAAATCTGGGATGCGATCACGCTCAGGATATTCAATGCGGAGGGCATGGTAGACCCCTGAACCAAGTGTCACTAGGTTTGCTGAAGACGGATAAAAAGTGGAAGAAATATTGGCTGATTTCCCCCCCACCCTTCTCTCCAAGTCAAATGCTGCACCCCTTACTGAGCCTACAGTCCAAAATGGCACACATGGGAATCAATCATTCAACAGTGAAGACCTTCCTTCAAGGCGATTTGAGAAGCAAATAGTTCTCCTTAAACTTGCTCGTTTTTACTGTTTTTTACGAGCATGTGTGGCAGTTGGGGGCAGCTGGTGCCGGAGAGGAATAGAAGGATAGGGAGAGATGAATCAAAGTGGGTGGAGGGTCCCACAGAGCACCGAGTTGGTTTGCAGACACAAGGAACTGCAGATGCCGGTTCACAAAAAGAGGCACAAAGTGCTGGAGTAACACAGTGGGTCAGGCAGCATCTCTAGAGGGAATGGAAAGGCAACATTCCAGGTGGAATATTTCTCCAGGCTGATTGTAGTAGGGGACAGAAAGCTGGTAGAGAGGCGAAGACAGTGCACTGAAGAACTGTGCAAAACATTGTAGAATTTAGATTTTAGAGATACAGCACGTAAACAGGCCCTTCGGCTCACCGAATCCGTGCCAGCCAGCGACCCACCTGTACACTGGCACTGTCCTACACACTAGAGACAATGTTTACAATTTACAGAAGTCAATTAACCTACAAAACTGTACATCTTTGGAGTGTGGGAGGAAACCGGAGTACCCGGAGAAAACCCACGCGGTCACTGGGAGAACGTACAAACTCTGTACAGACAGCCCCCGTAGTCGGGATTGAACCTGGGTCTCTGGAGCTGAAAGGCAGTGACTCCACCTCTGCGCCACAGAGGTTAATTGGGCTGTGTAAATTGCATGTAGTATGTAGGGAGTGGATGTGAAAGTGGTATACATCACACTAGTGGGAATGTGTGATCGATGGCCGGCGTGGACTCAGACCAAAGGGCCTGTTTCCATGCTGTAACTTACAAGCAATAAGGTGATAATAGTCTTGTAATCCATCTGAAGTAGGGTCACCGACCCATGTTGTCCGGAGATGCTGCCTGACCCGCCGAGTTACTCCATCCAGCATTTTGTGTCGATCTTCCCTTTAGATATATGGCTGGCTTATACCGAAGATGGAGACTAAATGCTGAAGTAACTCAGCGGGTCAGGCAGCATCTCTGGAGAAAAGGAATAGGTGGCGTTTTGGGTCGAGACCCTTCTTCATACTGAGATTCAGGGAGGGAGACACTGTCTCCTTCTCCTCAGAAATGCTGCCTGACCTGCTTAGTGAAGGGCCTGTCCCACTTAGGCGTCATTTGCGCGAAGATTTTGTACACCTCAAAATCCTGGGGCGGCACGCACGGCTGTGCGTCACTGCCTACGTCACCATACACGCGCGTCGTACGTCGTGACGCGTAAATGATGTCGCGCAAATGACACCCAAGTGGGACAGGCCCTTTACTCCAGCACTTTATGTCTATCTTCCTGTTAGATGTATCAGACAGGTGGGGCAGTGGTAGAGTTGCTGCCTCCCAGGGCCAGAGGACCCGGGTGCAATCCTGACTACGGAGTTTGTGCGTTCTCCCTGTGACCACGTGGGTTTTCCCCGGGTGCTCCGGTTTCCTCCCGCATCCCAATGTCGTACAGGTTTGTAGGTTAACTGGCTTTGGTGGAATTGTAAATTGTCCCTAGTGTGTGTGTGTGTGGGATAGAACTCGTGTTGGGGATCGCTGGTCTGCGCGGAGTCAGTGTGCCTTAGGGCCTGTTCCACACTGTATCACTAAAATCTGAAGTCTAAAGTGTTTGTCTGGCTGTTATACACAGCGACTATGCTGATCACCGCCCCCAGTGTGTTTCCCCTCAAGAGTGCAGTCACAGGGCAATGGCGACAATGGTCAGCGATGCATCCTGTCATCCTGCTGTGGGTTCGAGGATTCCAGCCATGATATGAATCACGGCCGTCAGCTTAGATTGCATTTATCTGCAGGATCAGTAAACATCACAGGATGGGTGTCGGCTTTGCATCTGTTTGAGATGCAGGCTACATTTGGAGGCATCATTACAGCCGGCCCTAATTAAACAGTAACGTGATTGAGTTATGTTCCCGAGCAGCAACATCTCAGCGGATCCCGAACTCGGTGGTCAGTGTAGAAGCATCATTTTTAATTTGCCGCTGAAACACTATCCCCCCTACCGCGGGACAAACTCTGGTTTCAGTAAAATGTGCTCTAACGCAAGATCATACCCACAGGCATGAATGTCAATGTAGTTTTAGTTCTATTAGTAAAGGCCACTGTGTTAACACATTAAAGCTGCACGACCCTTCCTTTGGTGTTTGCAGCCCCCACTAGTAACGTTGCACATGTTTCGGGTATTTGATGGGGTTGCATGCTCGGCATGGACTAGATGGGCCGAATGGGCCTGTTTTCACGCTGTATCTCTAAAACGAAGATTCTTCCCACTAGTTCCACTGTCGTCCTGCTTAGTTGCACTGTTTGTAGCCACTCGTTATCACCTTCTCCACAGCCAACAATGGACCATTGTGGGCTCCACCTTTTCTTGATCATCATTGCTGGCTCTGATTTGTACTTTTCGTATCTTTCAATCATTTGTTCTTTGACTCTTTTCATATCTCGAGTTTCCCTCTCTCCCGACTCTCAGTCTGAAGAAGGGTCTTGACCTGAAACGTCACCTATTCCTTTTCTCTAGAGATGCTGCTTGTCCCGCTGAGTTACTCCAGCTTTTTGTGTCAACAAAATCTTTTTGTGACGTTTTCATAAGACATAGGAGCAGAATTAGGCCATTTGGCCCATGAAGTCTACTCCCCTATTCAATTGCGGCTGATCTAATTTTTCATCTCAATCCCATTCATCTGCCTTCTCCCACAAGTAAGAATTTCATTGTTCTATCTGGGACATATGACATTTTCACCCAGAGAGTTGTGAATTTGTGGAATTCCCTGCACTGGATGGATTTAAGAGAGAGTTAGATAGAGCTCTAGGGGCTAGTGGAATCAAGGGATATGGGGAGAAGGCAGGCACGGGTTATTGATTGGGGACGATCAGCCATGATCGCAATGAATGTCGGCGCTGGCTCGAAGGGCCGAATGGCCTCCTCCTGCACCTATTTTCTATGTTTCTATGGTTCTAAAACCCTGGATCTTTGATGCCCTTACCAATCAAGAACCTGTCAATCTGCGCTTTAAAAATACCCCAATGACTTGGCCTCCACAGCCGTCTGTGGCAATCAATTCCACAGATTCACCACCCTCTGCCCAAAGAAATTCCTCCTCATCTCCATTCTAAAGGTCCTTCCTCCCACTGTTTTACACCTCACCGATTTTACCTGCCATTTGCTTCCAGAGGACAATAAAATCAAGTGCTATGTAAAATTTGTACTGATAGAAAAAATAGGGGGAAATAAACCTACAGACGCTGAAATTTGAAAATAAACATAATAATTGAATTTCTCAGCATGTCATCCTTTCGTGGATGCTGCCTGACTTGCTAAGTTTTTTAGGCATGTTTCTATGTCGGGTTTTTTTCTCTTCACTGATTCAACATATTCTGCATGAGTGCGAACCACATAACACGCTGGGTTGAAATGAAATGGATTGTAATGCATAAAAACGAGATGAAATGCTGGAGTAACTCAGCGGGTCAGGCGGCACCTCTGGAGAACATGGATAGCTGACGTTTTGGGTCGGGATCCTTCTTCGGACTGATTGTCGGGGAGGGGGGAGAAGAAACTTGGAAGAGGACAGAGGCAGGACAAAGCATGGCAGATGATAGTCTGAAGAAGGGTCTCGACCCGAAACGTTACCTCTCCAGAGATTCTGCCTGACCCGCTGAGTTAACTCCAGCATTTTGTGTCTATCTTAGATAATAGATGGATGCAGGCGAGGGGGGTTTTAATAGGCAGATTGTTGGAACAAAGGCCAGAAATAAAAGACTCAAAACATCACCTATCCCCTTTCTCCAGAGATTCTGCCTGACCCGCTGAGATACTCCAGCACTTTGTGTGTATTTCTCACACTTCATGTCGTTTCATCTGTGACGTTTGTCCAACCATCTGTCAAACTAAACCACCCCTTCACCTGTATCCACCTGTGGCTTGCCAGAATTTGGTCTGCCGTTCACCTCTTTCATCCCTTCACTCCCCCCCACCCACAATCAGTCTGAAGAAATGTCCCGAGCTGAAACGTTACCTCTCCACGTTCTCCGGAGATGCTGCCTTAAGGGCCTGTCCCACTTGCGCGCCACGCAGATGGCTCGCAAAGATTTTGTACATTACAAAATCCTGGGGCGCCGCGCCTAGGTCACCACGCACCATGCGCGTGTAATGTGCACCATATGCGCATCGTGACATGTAAATGACGACGTGCAAATGACGCCCAAGTGGGACAAGCCCTTGACCCGCTGAGTTACTCCAGCACTTTGTGTCCTTTTGTGCAATAACCAGCACCTGCAGTTACTTGTTTTTATGGATTGAAATGCATGAAAGCCTCGAGAACGTGGGGGAAGAACTTTCATTTATCCAGTGATTATGGAGACCATGTGACCTCTCAACGAGCCGTATAGCACTTGAAGGTCATTCATTTTTGTAATGTAGGAAATGCAACAGCCATGTGTGTATCTTAAATAGGAGTAGATGTGATGGTCAGATGGACTGCATAAACCAAGCTCGACAAAAGAATGAATATTGACCTGTATATTGAGATGAGCCTTTCTGCTTTCAGTCAAATTATTCCACTTGAGGGAACAAATGTGACGCTGAATTGTGGGCAGCACAGTGGTGCAGCAGGTAGAGCTGCTGCCTCACAGTGACAGAGACCCGGGTTCCATCCTGACCTCTGGTGCTGTCTGTGTGGAGTTTGCACACTCCCCCTGTTGCCTCCAGCTGCTCCGGTGTCCGTCCACATTCAAAGAGGCGCGGGTCTGAAGGTTAGTTTAGATTTGGAGATACAGCACGGAATCAGGCCGTTCAGCCCACCCGGTTCAGCTCGCATAGACTAGCACTATCTTACCTGACCAGCTTTGATCCTGACCTCGGGTGCTGTCTGTGCGGAGTTTGCATGTTCTCCCTGTGACCGTGTGTCCAGCTAATTGGCTCTCTGTAGAACAGGGGTTCCCAACCTTTTTCGTCCCGTTTACCCCTGGCAACTTTAATAGCACATAATAATGTTATTTCACTTATGAATGAACAACTAATGATGAACAGATACCGGTATACTAGAACCAAACACAGTCAGTCAATGAGATAAAATATGTACAAATCCAGAATCAATAAATTTACCCCCTGGGTGGGCGAAATTTACCCCAGGCTGGGAACTCTTGCTGTAGAACGAGTGTGAACAGGTGATCGGTGGTTGGCATGGACTCGGTGGGCCGAAGGGCCTCTATCTCTAAACTAAACTAAGAACTTAGTGTCACTTTTGTACAACGACATCTCTGACTGTTCAACACTACCTTAGATCTGGCAGAGTTGTTATCAGAGTCCTGAGACATGGAGTGAATATGATGCAAGATTCTGATGGCCTCTCTCCATCTAGTGAGCATGGCTCAGTGGAAACAGAAACATAGACAATAGGTGTAGGAGTTGGCCACTCGGCCCTTCGAGCCAGCACTGTCATTCAATATGAGCATGGCTGATCATCCAGAATCAGTACCCTGTTCCTGCTTTCTCCCCATATCCCTTGATTCAGTTAGCCCGAAGAGCTCTATCTAACTCTCTCTTGAAAATATCCGGTGAATTGGCCTCCATTGCCTTCTGTGGAGAAAATTCCCCAGATTCACAACTCTCTGGGTGAAAAAGTTTTACCTCACACCAAACACAAACACAGACACAAACACAAACTACTGCAGATCCAGGTATCTTGAGTAGTACCCAAAGTGCTGACGTAACTCAGCAGGTGAGCCAGCATCTCTGGAGGAGATGGATATGTGCCAAGTTGGTCTGGGACCCTTCGTCAGATCTTGGCTCTGAATGGGTTGAATGGGAGTGGGTATCAAGTGAATGGTGTTCAGATTGGTTGTCATGCTACCACAGTCAAACAGGGCTGCTGCCAGTTTATGCCCACATCAATGCAGGTTTAATGTGTCGGGAGTGAACTGCCGACGCTGGCATTACACCAAAGAGAGACACAAAGAGCTGGAGTAACTCAGAGGGTCAGGCAGCATCTCTGGAGAACAGAAATAGGTGACGTTTCAATGTGTAGGGGTCTAGACCCGAAATATCACCTATTCCTTTTCTCCAATTACTCCAGAAGTCTGTTGCTGAAGACAATCGAATTAACACAATTGTTGCAGCTCACGGTCCTCCACATTCTTGGGGAAATTTTAAACCAGTCCTAGATGTGCGTCATGGTTACTTGGACGGGGATATGAAGCTTGTTTTTGTGTCTGCCGTATCCTTCCTCTGCAAAATATTAGATGGTTCGAGGGAGAGGAGAGACCTTCCGGAGATTGGGGAAAGACATGACTGAAAGTGGGATCACCAGAGTTTGGTCTCTGCAAAGCACAGCAGTATAACTAAAGGGCCTGTCCCACTTTCCTGACCTAATTCACAACCTTTTTGACTCATGGACATTTTTCATCATGTTGAAAAAACACCCTGACCTACTTGATGCCACGAGTACCTACGACTAGCATCACGGCCTGCTACGACCTACCTATGACCTCCTAGGACCTACCTGCGACCTCCCATGACCTACCTACGACCTCCTACGACCTCGTGACGACCATGCTACGAGTATGAGTCAAGGGCAAACTCGGCAGAGGTCGTGAATTAGGTCGTGAGAGTGGGACAGGCCCTTTACTGAGAAATAGAGACACAAGGAACTGCAGATTCTGGTTTACAAAAAAATGCACAAAGTGCTGGAGTAACTCAATGGTCAATGGTATTTTATTTGTCACCCGTACTAAAGCACAGTGAAATTCATTTTTGTATATTGTTCAATACAAGTATCACTATGCATAAGCAGTTAGATACCTCTTAGATAAGTATCTCAGATACAGTACAAGTGTTTCGCAGTTGTACACTGAGACATTGTACAGAGCCGCCAATTTAGTCCCAGTTGTTGTAAGTGCAGGGATCTTGACCTGACCATGAAGGTCTGTTGTCATGGCGACGTTGCAGGGTTGGCCTGGCCAAGCGTAGCCGTGGTGACCTCCACCGCTGTAGGCCGCATCCAGTCCACGTGCTTGGCCTCTTGGAGCGGCTCCCGGTCCAGCCAAGCCCCAGGCTGTTGCAGGGCCTCCAGCGGCCCACTCCCCCGTCGAGGCCGTGCACTCCCTCCCGCAGACCCAGCGGCTCAGGCAACGTCCCTGGGAGAACACGGTTAGGCAATATTTCAGGTTGGGACTCTTCTTCAGATTCTCTGCACCATTGTTCAAGTCCAAAGATCCAAAACGTCACCCATCCAAGTTCACCACAGATGCTACCTGACCCGCTGAGTTACTCCAGCACTTTGTGTCTTTCAACTGAGAAATACAGGTTTTACACCACAGGTCCCTCTCCTAGGCCTATGATATAATTGTGCCAGATAGACACAAAGTGCTGGAGTAACTCAGCGGGACAGGCAGCATCTTTGGAGAGAAGGAATGGGTGACGTTTCGGGTCAAGACCCTTCTCCGGACCGTCCTCCAGATCTGAAGAAGGGTCTCCACCCAAAACGTCGCCCATTCCTTCTCTCCAGAGATGCTGCCTGTCCCACTGAGTTACTCCAGCACTCTGTGTCTTTTCCTGTAAGTCAGCATCTGCAGTTCCTTGTGTAGAGGTATTTAGGTGGGCAGAGAAATGACCTAAACAGTGAGCAGAGGACATTAATTTAACATGGCATCATGTTCAGCATGGACATTGTGGGCCAAATGGGTCTGTTTCTATGCTGTACCATTTAGTTTAGTTTAGAGATACAGCGCGAAAAACAGGCCCTTCAGCCCACCTAGTCTGTGCCAACCAGCGATCCCTGTACGTCTTGGGGGGGAAACCAGAGCTCCCGGTGAAAACCCACGTGGTCTCAGGTAGAAAGTACAATCTCCATACAGACAGCGCCTGTAGTCCGGATGGAAGCAGGGTCTCCGGCGCTGTGAGGCAGCAACTCTACCGCTGCGCCACCGTGCCGCACAGTTCTAGGTTGGTAGGTGGCGATGGGTGAACGTGGCACGTGGAGGTGTGACATTGCTTCTCTTTGTCTTGTTTCCCCAAGGATGTCTTCCAAGAGACCCGCGTCTCCGTACGGAGAAACAGACGGAGAGGTGGCCAACGCGACCAGCCGACAGAAAGTGGACGAGGGAGAGAGTGACGGACACTCTGCCTTTCACCTTGCCCTTCCCCCGAACTTTGCCAACAACCTTCACCCGGAGGAACTACACACCCCGTCCACGATGACCAGAGAGGCTTTGTGTTGCGAGAGCCCAGCGTCTCTCCACGACACACCGGTAAGGTCCAACCCTCTTGCATGTCTGTCTACGTAGGCGTGAAATATCATGTTGGCTGGTTGGGATAAAGGAAGCGATTTTCGGGAAAATGTCTGTCGATGGGATTGCATAAATGTTGATAAATAGATGTTGATTGCATAAATGCAAAGGCTTTTTTCTGCCACATGCATGTCCTGGTGTAATTGTCACCTCTTATCTTATCTTCTTACCTGATAGATATATAAGATAGACACCAAATGGTGGAGTAACTCAGCGGGTCGGGCAGCATCTCTGAAGGAATGGGTTGCGGGTCGAGACCCTTCTTCAGACTATAGATATATAGATATCTTATCGATGCAGAATTGTAGAGTTATATACAGCACAGAAACAAGTCTGGAGGAGTGTCCCGATTCGAAATGTCACCTCTTCCTTTGCTCTGGAGATGCTGCCTGTCCTGCTGAGTTACTCCAATATTTGGTGCGTGTCTTCAGTGTAAACCAGCTGGTGCAGTTCCTTCCTACACAGAAACAAGCCCTTCGGCCCACCACGTCTATGCTGACCACCAAGCATCCACCCAGTCTGATCCCATTCCCCTGCAGGTGGTCCATAGACCCCCCGTGTTGAGGAGATTCAAGTGCTCGTCCAAATTTGGACTCGTACAGCACGGAAACAGGCCCTTCGGCCCCACCCGTCCATGCCAGCCAAGACACCCCATCTAGGCTCGTCACATTTATCGGAGAATTGTTCGGGATCTTCCTCTCAGACTGAAGAAAGGTCCCGACCCGAAACGTCGCCCGTCCATTCCCTCCACTGATGCTTCCTAGCCTACTAGGCTCCCCCTCTTCCTCCCTCTTCTCCCTCTTCTCCCATCTCTTATCAGGCAAAAGGCATAGAAGTGTGAAAACGCACAATTCCAGATTCAGAGCCAGTTTCTTCCCAGCTGTTCATTCTACTGAATCATCCTACCAAAACTAGAGAGCAGTGCTGAAGTACTGTCTACCTCATTGGTGACCCTCGGCCTATCCTTGAATGGACTTTGCTGGCTTAATCTTGCACTAAACGTTATTCTCTTACCATGTATTCCATTACATTAAAATACAATACAATACAATGTATCTGTACACTGCGAATGGCTCGATTGTAATCATGTGTTGGCTTTCCGCTGACTGGTTAGCACGCAACAAAAGCTTTTCACTGTACCTCGCTCCACTTGGCCCTAAACTACACAGTAGCCCAGTATTTGGTGTTTAGCTCAGGTTTCCGGTGTCTGCAGTTCTTTGTGCCCCCATTCTGCGAGAATCATGTCTGCTTCAGAATGCAACACCCAATTTTTTTTTTTTACCCTCGCCTCTTGGTTGTGGGACCGTGTCATCTGCTGAGCTGTGGTAGCGCTGCCAATTTCCCTGGAAGATGTTGGCAACAAATTTGGAAGAAATGTCACAGCATAATTAAACTATATGCAGCACAGAGGAGCGAAAGGTTACTCGGTTAGTGAAATCTCACACCGAACTCACGTTCACCCCCCCGACTAAGCAAGCGAGCCAGTCTTTTTGCCAGTCTCGTCGACCAGCGATCACCCACACACCAGCTCTACCCCACACACTGGGAACAACTTACAGAAGCCAATTCATCTACAAACATAGAAAGATGGAAAATAGGTGCAGGAGTAGGCCATTCAGCCCTTCGAGCCAGCACCACCATTCAATATGATCATGGCTGATCATCCAAAATCAGTACCCCGTTCTTGCTTTCTCCCCATACCCCTTGATTCCGTTAGTCCTAAGAGCGATATCCAACTCTCTTGAAAATATCCAGTGACTTGGCCCCCACTGCCTTCTGTGGCAGATCATTTCACATCTTGTACGTCTTTGGAGTGTGCAAGGAACCCGAGAAAAAAACACATAGGTCACAGGGAGAACGTACAAACTACGTACAGCCAGCACCGTAGTCAGGATCGAAACCGGTCTCTGGCGCTGTGAGGCAGCAATTCCACAAACGGGGTCCTGACCCGAAATGTTGCTCCAGTGAATACAAGCCTAGTCTTTTCATATGAGGAAAGATTGAAAAGACTAGGCTGGTATTCACTGGAGTTTAGAAGGATGAGGGCGTCTCTTATAGAAACATATAAAATTATAGAAGGACTGGACAAGCCAGATGCAGGAAAAATGTTCTCAATGTTGGATCGAGTCCAGAACCAGGGGCCACAGTCTTTGAATAAAGGGGAGGCCATTTAAGACCTAGGTGAGAAAAACCTTTTTCACCCAGAGAGTTGTGAATTTGTGGAATTCCTTGCCACAGAGGGCAGTGGAGGCCAAATCACTGGATGGATTTAAGAGAGAGTTAGATAGAGCTCTAGGGGCTAGTGGAATCACCAGTGGGATATGGGGAGAAGGCGGGCACGGGTTATTGATTGGGGCCGATCAGCCATGATCACAATGAATGGCACTGCTGGCTCGAAGGGCCGAATGGCCTCCTCCTGCACCTATATTCTATGTTTCTATGTTTATCGGTGTCCACTAGAGATGCTGCCTGGGTTACTCCAGCACACTGTGTTAATCAGACACAGCGTAAGCTTTCATTACAGGAGAAGCAAATCTCTGAACATGAAAATGTGGCTTAATCGCTTGCTGTGGTTGGAATGACGTCGAGCTGGCCACTCGTTTAATGTCAGGCTGCGGAGAGAGAATAAAGACCGTTGGTGTAGAGGAAAGGATCAATGGATTATTTCAGATCTAAAACATCCTCTCCAAGGAGTGTGTCCATTCACATATGTAAGATATTAAGTTTACATAGATTACTCCCAGCCAAATCCATACTGACTGGCAGTGAAGTTTAGAGAGATTTACATTTGCAAATCAGTGGAACTCAAGGGCTTTGTCAGAGCAATTGTAGAAAGTGATAAACAGTGCAAATCTACTCGCATGTCCCCTGATAGTGTAGCGGCTTACAGACTCTCGGAGCGCCGATTACCTTTTTATCTTGTCATACTGAATTAACGCGCTGGAACAAAACAATTAAACACTGGTGACCTGCTCATCTCCGAGAGTCGCTGTGACAGGAAGCGGCTGCAGTTATGGCATTTACATTTATTCCCACGACACCGGGTTCCAAAACTGTAGCGGGGGGGTAGAGACGGCACAAAATCAGTGGCAGCGCCGACCCCGTATGTGGCTCGACCAAGCCCACTTGTAGCTAAAGCGGTGGCCATTGATACAAGACAGACACACATAAAAAAAGCCGGAGTAACTCTAGCGGGTCAGGCAACATTTCTGAATAGGAATGGGGGACGTTTCGGGTCGAGACCCTTCTTCAGACTGATGTCCGGGGAGTGGGCGAGACAGAGATCGAATGTAGTCGGAGACAGTCAGACGGGTGGGAGAACTGGGGTAGGGGAGGGGATGGAGAGAGAGTGAAAGCAAGGGCTACTTGAAGTTAGAGAAGTCAATGTTCATACCATTTCGGGTCGAGAACCTTCTTCAGAATGGTTAGTGATAAGGGAAAGGAGAGATATCGATGTAGAGAGACATAGAACAATGAATGAAAGATATGCAAAAAGAGAGATGATGATAAAGGAAACAGGCCATTGTCAGTATCACATGTGGGAAAGAATTGCAGACGCTGGTTGTAACCTAATGCCCCTGTCCCACTTAGGAAACCTGAACGGAAACCTCTCGAGAGTTTGCGCCCCACCCAAGGTTTCCGTGCGGTTCCCTGAGGTTCCCAGAGGTTTTTGTCAGTCTCCCTACCTGCTTCCACTACCTGCAACCTCCGGCAACCACCTGCAACCTCCAGGAACCGCACAGAAACCTTGGGTGGGGCGCAAAGTCTCCAGAGGTTTCCGTTCAGGTTTCCTAAGTGGGACAGGGGCATAAGTTAGACACAAAAAGCTGGAGAAACTCAGCGGGTCAGACAGCATATCTGGAGACAAGGAATAGGTGACATTTCGGAGGGAAGGGTCTCGACCTGAAATGTCACCTGTTCCTTTGTTCTAGACATGCTGCCTGACCCGTTGTGTTACTCCAGCTTTTTGTGTCTTATCTTCGCCATTAATATAAGGTGGCTACATGATAATATAAGGAAGTAATTCAATAGGGGATTTCAAGAGACACACATTTACGGGAGAACATCGAACATGGAACTCTATGACATGGAGTGGTTGAAGCAATCAATATAGATGCCTTTAGGAGAAAGCCAGATAAATCAGAGGAAGGAAGAGGTAGATGTGTATAGTTCTAGAGTAATACAGCATGGAAACAAACGCAGGCAGGTGGGACTAGTGTCGATGGGACCTGTTGGTCAGTGAGAGCTGCTGCCTCACAGCGCCAGAGACCCGGGTTCAATCCTGATCTCAGGTGCTATCTGTGTGTGTGTGTAGTTTGTATAGCGTGTGTAGTCCCTGTAGGTTTCCATCCGGGTGATCCGGTTTCCTCCCACGTGCGGGGTTGTAGGTTGACTGGACGTCTTATAAATTGCCCCTCGTGTACTGAGAGTGGATGAGGAAGTGGGATAACATAGAACTCGTGTCAATGGATGATCGATGGTCAGCATTGGACTCGATGGGCCAAAGGGCCTGCTTCTATCTATGCTGTATCTCTCCACTAAACTAAACTTGTATGTGAACGAGCGATCGATGGACTTGGGGGGCCGAAGGACCTGTTTCCAGGCTCTTAAGTCTCCATGGCCCTTCGGCCCAACTCTCCCATACAGGCCCCGACCACGGATGAACACGGAGGGGAGGCTGGCTGGACTATGGTGCCATCCTCACCTTGGTGCCATTTATGTTATGTTGTGTCGTGGACTTTCTGTGTTTGTGCTTTTTTTTAATTCAATTTCAATTTTATTTTTAATATGTTTTATTATTTATTTTATTATTATTATTATTTTTTTTTTTGTGATTTTTTTTTATGATACTGCCTGTAAGGGAAATTCATTTCGTTGTCTCAAATTGAGACAATGACAATAAATTTGAATACAATACAATACAATACAATACCAGCCACGTTGCTTGGCTGAGCAAATCCCATTTGACTGCATTTAGCCCATATCCCTCTAAGTCCATCTATATCCATGTATCAGCCTAAGTGTCTCTTACAGTTGTAACTGAACCTACCTCTGCCACTTCCTCTGGCAGCTCAATCCACACATCTCTCTGCGTGTTTAAGAAGGAACTGCAGATGCTGGAAAATCGAAGGTACACAAAAATGCTGGAGAAACTCAGAGGGTGCAGCAGCATCTATGGAGCGAAGGAGATAGGCAACGTTTCGGGACGAAACGTTGCCTATCTCCTTCGCTCCATAGATGCTGCTGCACCCGCTGAGTTTCTCCAGCATTTTTGTGTATCTCTCTGTGTGAAAAGGTCTCCCTTCAGCTCTCTTTAAATTTTGCCCCTCTCACCTTAAATCTACTGTATACCCTCTAGTTTTAGATTCCCTTACTGTGGGGAAAAAAATCTCTGGTCCTCATGATGTTATACACCTCAATTAGATTACCTCTCGGCTTCCTATGCCACAGTGGATAAACCCCCCAGCTTCTCCAGTCTCCCCTTGTACCTCAAGGCCCCCTCCAGTCCTGGTAACCTGGGCCGATATGTTTATTTGAGGAGAGGTGGGAGCACATTTGTGCAAGAGTTCAAGTTCAAGAGACATTTATTGTCACACAGGCACCAATTGGTGCAGTGAGATTTGAGTTACCATAGAGCCGTACGAATAAAAATAACACAATACACCATAGAATTTACCGTGAGAATCCCCACACAGCAGAATCAACGTTTCCCCACTGTGAGGGAAGGCAATAGAGTTCAATCACCTTCCTCTTTGTTCCCCCGTGGTCGGGGGACCTTGAACCCTCCGCATTTGCCGCAACGGCGGCCCGACGTTCCAGGCCCCCTCGCCGGGATGATCGGAGCTCCGGCATCGGAACGGAGGAACACTCTCAGCGGCTCGGAGTTTCCGAACCGGCTGCTTCCTAGCGGAGACCGCAGCTCCCGAAGTCCACAGGCCGAGCTGGGCGGAGATTCAACGCCAGGACACTTGTGTGGAATATAAATGCTGAAGATAGCATATAAGAACATAAGAAATCGAAATATGAATGGGCCATTCGGCCCTTCATGCCCGGACTACCATTCAGTATGATGGCTGACATTTCACGGTGGCGCAGCGGTAGAGCAGCTGCCTCACCACCCTAGAGACCCCGGTTCCATCCTGACTACGGGTGCTGTGTGGAGTTTGTATGTTCTCCCTGTGACTGCGTGCTCCGGTTTCCTCCCACATCCCAAAGACGTGCAGGTCTGTAGGTGGACACAAAAAGCCGGAGTAACTCAGCGGTACAGGCAGCATCTCTGGAGAGAAGGAATGGGTGACGATTCGGGTCGAGACCAGGTTAATTGGCGTTGGTAAGTTGTATAATTGCCCCTCGTGTGCAGGATATGGGGTGATCGTTGGTCGACGAGGCCTTGTTAGGCTGAAGGGCCTGTTTCTTGCTGTATCCGTAAAGACTAAAGAATAAAGTTCTAGTCTGCCCAACCTCTCCTGATAGCTCAGGCCCTTGTGTCGTGGCAACATCCTTGAACACAAATCATCATGCGAACTGTAAGGTAAACAATATCCTGGCCTTTATTACAAGAGGATTTACATACAAAAGTCTATAGAGGTCTGAACTATTGTATGCAGACGAGTTCTCCCAAACTAAGAAAGGATGTACTTGTGTACGGAGATATTGTAACGTGATTCCTGTCTAAATGCGGAGAGATTAAGTAAAACACCAATTGCTGGTCCACGTCCAAGTGCCAGTAACTCAGTGGGTCAAGCAGCATTTTTTAGTTTAGTTTTGGCTTAAGGGTTGTATTGTAGGAGGAAACCAAAGCACCCGGAGAAAACCCACGCAGGTCACGGCGAGAAAGTATAGACAAGTATAGACTAAACTCCGTATAGACAAGCACCCGTGGACAGGGTCAAACCTGGGTCCCTGGCGCTGTAAGGCGGGAACTCTACCGCTGCTCCATTGTGCCGCCAGTGGAGGGAATGGATAGGTGATGTTTCGTGTTGCGACCCTTCTTTAGACAGTATGTCGGTCGGGTCAATGCTCCTTTGAGTTTAAGAGAATAATAGGTTTTAGAGATACAGCAATGAAACAGGTTTGTCTAACAGGCCCATCGAGTCCACTCTGCCCATCGGGATCACCTGTTCACACTTGTTCCATGTTATCTCATTTGTGTCTCCACTTCCTGTAGACTAGGGGCTATTTACAGGGGGCCATATAACCTATAAACCCGCACGTCCCTGGGGTGTGGGAGGAAACTGGAACACCCGGACGAAACCTATGCGGTCACGGGGAGAACGTGCAAACTCCGCACAGACAGCACCTGAGGTCAGAACTGATCCCGGGTCTCCGGCGCTCTGAGGCAGCGGCTCTACCTGCTGCACCACCGTACCGCCACAAGTGGTCTCGTAGAAATGCATTAAATTCTTTGACAGGGATGATGCAACTCTGGTTGGATTTCTGGGACCAAGGTTTCGTTAAAATTAAAGGGGGTCAGCCATTCAGATCTGCAGGGAGAACATTTTTCCGTCTCAGAGCTGTGAATATTTGGAATTTTCTCCACGAGAGGACTATGGTGGCTTTGTCGTTGGATACATTCAAGGCAGGACTTGATAGATTTATGGCTGCTAAGTAAATCAAAGGATACAATGTTAGCACACAAAAGTTTAGTTTAGTTTAGAGATACAGCGCAGGAACAGGCCCTTCGGGTCACTGTTGTCCACGAGTCCCAGACAAGACTCCCTCTTCCCCCCTCTCCCATCAGGCAGGAGGTATAGAAGTGTGAAAACACACACCTCCAGAATTAGGGACAGCTTCTTCCCAGCTGTGTAGGAAGAAACTGTGGATGTTGGTTTACACCGAAGGTAGACAGAAAATGCTGGAGTAACTCAGCGGGACTGGCAGCATCTCTGGAGAGAAGGAATGGGTGATGTTTCGAGTCGAGTGTTGGAGAAGGGTCTCGACCCGAAACGTCACCCATACCTTCTATCCAGAGATGCTGCCTGTCCCTCTGGATTACTTCAGGGAACTGAACTATCTTAACAACTAGAGAGTGGTCCTGAGATACTATCTTCCTCACTGGATACCCACAGACTATCTTTTTTTTTTTTTTTTTTTTTTTTTTTTTTAATTTTATTAGAAGTAAGTACAGTCATATGGCACCAAAGTGCCGAATATATATTTTCATAATACATTTTATGTACAACTTTTTTTTTTTAATTTTTTGTTACATTGAACAAAGATTAGAATAAGAAAAATAAGTTAGATAGTAAAGGATAGAAAGATGTGAAATATATAGTGTGTGAAGAAAGAAAACGAGTAAATGAAGAAAGTTGAGAAAGAGAAAATAGAGAAAAGAAAATAAAATAAAAAAGAAAAGGAGATCATTATTTATAATCTTGACCAACCCTCGTCCAGTCCTGAAACAGTTATTTTACAATTGTGTTGCACCATATGATTCCAAAAAAACGACGAATGAACAACTCGTTATGACTTGGTCTGATTTATCCCCCACAGACTATCTTTAATTGGACTTTATCTTGCACTGACATTATTCCCTTTATTCTGTATCTGTACACAGTGGATGGCATGATTAGAATCATGCATAGCCTTATCTTTGACTGGATAGCATGTAAGAAAAAGCTTTTCACTGTACCTCAGTACACGTGACATGACAGTAAAATAAACAAATACGAATATTAGCACCACTGCACCTTGTAGGATCAACGTGCAGGATCTGTGTTTGATAACTATATTTATTAAGTTATTTCTCAAAATGTGAGTTAAATTTGTAAGATACTTTCTCCCTCGATCTTTTAGAGGTATTTCTCAACACATTCCGCTTGTCAAAATGATTCAGAGACACTTTAGTGTTTTATGAATTAGCTTTGAAAGGTTCTTTGTAGTTTGGCTGTTTGCACCTAGCTTATGATGTACCCAGATGTTTTGGGTTAGGGGTTGTGGCAGTGAGGCTAAAGTTCCAACTGCTGGGGAAATAGCCACTACTGTTCTTACAATAGTCAATAGTCAATGTTGCTTTCTTCGTCACATGTGCAAGTGCACGGTGAAATTCTTTTTGCGTATATTGCACACGTGGGCGCTGCCATTTTTGCTGCCATTCGGCCCACTCGCTCGATGTCCCACAAACCAACGTCCCTCTCCTCTCCTGGCCCGGCCAACTTTGTGTCCCGGGGGGTGGGGGGGGGGGGGGGGGGTGGGGGGAAGGCACCTCCTGCAGCCGACATTGAAGGCGCTGGAGCCATTAACTCGGGTCAGCACTTCTTGCCATTGTTTTCTGCCTTGTTAGTGTTCAGTCGGGCCGAATGGAGAGAGGATTGTTGTTGTGGGAGTATTGGGGCAGGGGAAGATTTATTTATGTGCTGGGTGGGGGCTTTGAAATAATTAAAAACTTGACTTATTGGAGCCTAATTTCCAATCAGCGAAAGAGACACAAAGTGCTGGAGTAACTCAGCGGGTCAGGCAGCACCTCTGGAGAACGTGGACAGGTGCCGTTTCGGATTGGGGCTCTTCTTCAGACTGGTTGTCGGGGATGGGGGAAAAAGGAAAACTGGGAGAGGGGAGAAGCAGTGGCAGGTAATAGTGCAATAAGAAGGAACTAAAGGGGTGGCACGGTAGTGCAGTGGTAGAGTTGCTGCCTTACAGCGCCAGCGACCCGGGTTCGATCCCGACTATGGGCGCTGTCTGTACGGAGATTGTACGTTCTCCCCGTGACCAGGTGGGTTTTCTCCGGGTGCTCCGGTTTCCTCCCACACTCCAAAGACGTACGAGTGTGTGAGTTAATTGGCTTGGTATAAATGTAAATTGTCCCTGGTGTGTGTGTGTGTGTGTGTGTGTGTGTGTGTGTGGGATAGTGTTTGTGTGCGGTGATCGCTGGTCGGTGCGGGCTCGGTGGGCTGAAGGGCCTGTTTCCGCGCGGTATCTCTAGCTAAACTAAACCAAACCAAACTGCGGATGCTGGTTTACACGAAGATGGACCCAGCAGCAGGTTCAGGCAGCATCTCTGCAATAGCTGACGTTTCGGGTCGAGACCCTTCCTCAGACTGAGAGGCGAGAGAAACCAGAGATATGAAATGGTACAGAACAACTCAGAGCCAGTGAAAGGGGTTTTGATGTGCAGATTGGAATGAAGACCAGAGATATGGGGAGAAGGCAGGAATGGGGTACTGATTGGGGACGATCAGCCATGATCACATTGAATGGCGGTGCTGGCTCGAAGGGCCGAATGGCCTACTCCTGCACCTATTGTCTATTGTGAGACAAGGATTGAAGAGTTGTGAATTGTAAAGCCACAGAGGATGTAATGTAGTAGGGAGGGTTGGTGGAGACATGAGTGCGAGTTCATGTAGGGCATTTGGAGGAGAACATCTCCTTTAAACTTTGCCCCCCTCACCTTAAAGCTATGCCCCTTACTCTTTGACATTTCCACCATGGGAACTGTCCATCTCAAACTCTGGTGTTCCAGAAAAAAACAATCCCATTTTTTCCCAACCTCTCCCTGTAGCTAACGGCACCTAATGCAGGCAGCATCCGGGGGGTAAACCTTCTTTCTACCCTCTCCTAGCCTCCACATCCTTCCGATATGGGATGGCCAGAACTGCTTTAGATTGCAAATGGCCGACATTGGGAAAGGTAGCCTCCCCCTTCCTGCACGGTGAAAGGTCAATCCACAACGGGGCTACTCTGCCTCAAGATTCAGCATCCGCTTCATTTGCTTTACCTCCCCTCCACTCCCTGCAACCTCACCCCCTCCTCCCCCCACACTCTCGTTAGTACCATTTCCACCCTCTCCGCTGCACCCCACTTATTAGACCCACTAGCTTTTTTTGCTTATAGAGACAAGGAACTGTTTTTTTTTTTTTTTTTGTTTTTTTGTTTTTGTGTTTATTTTATTAGAAGTTAATACCCTCCCACCTAATTTTAGGTGCAACCCACCATTCTATGTACAACCTCTAGCTTGTAGAGACAAGGAGAGACAAGGAACTGCAGATGCTGGTTTAGAAGAAAAGACGCAAAGTGCTGGAGGAAATCAGCGGGTCAAGGGCCTGTGCCACTTTCACGACCAAATTCACGACCTTTTTTACTCGTAGACATTTTTCATCAGGCTAGAAAAAACACCCCGACCTACTTGATGCCACGAGTACCTACGACTAGCATCATGGCCTACCTACGACAAGGGCTACCTACGACCTTTAGGCAGCATCTGTGGACGTCCGTTTTGCGACGGGACCATGTTTAGAGATTGTCGGGTGGAGGGGGGGGGGGGGGGGGCTGGGGAGGGGAAGGGAATGATACAAAGCCTGGCAAATGATGGGTGGATCGTGCTGGGGGGGGGGGGGGACTGTTTGGAATGATGGTTGGACTAAGGCCAGAGATGTAACCGATCAAATGGAGACCCAGGGAACTGCAGATGCTGGTTTCAAAAAAAGACACAAAGTGTTGGAATAACTCAGCGGGCCAGGCAGCATCTTTGTACCACATGAATCGGTGACATTTTGCGCCGGGAACCTTCACAAAAAGACTGAGGTAAAAAGATAAAAAGAGGAGAGGTGTTTAAATGTGAAGTCAGAGGAAGGAATATAGGCGGAAGGGGACTTTAGTACATAGGGAAAATGAAAGACACTCAAAATACCTCCTACTGTGTCCATTGTACAAGATGTGGATTCTTATACATCAGAGAGACCAAACGTAGACTGGGCGATCGTTTCGCTGAACACCTTTGCTCAGTCTGCCTGTACCTGCCTGTTCTCCCGTTTTCCAAATACCTTAATTCCCCTACCCCTTCCCACACTGACCTTTCTGTCCTGGGCCTCCTCCACTGTCAGAGTGAGGCCACACACAAATTGGAGGAACAGCACCTCATATTTTGCTTGTGCAGCTTACACCCCCGGTATGGACGTTGACTTCTCTAACTTCAAGTAGCCCCGGCATTCCCTCTCTCACCGTCGCTCCCCAAGCCAAGTCACGCCAGCTTTCATCCTCATCCAACAAGCAGCTAACACTCGTCTGTTTCCTTTACCATTGTTACTTGTTTGCACATCTTTCATTTATTTGTTCTATATCTCTCCACATCATTGTCTATATATTTCCCTTTTCTGTGACTGATTTTCAGTCTGAAGAAGGGTCTTGGCCCAAGTTCAAGTTCAAGTGAGTTTAGAAACATCGCCTGTTCCTTCTCTCCAGAGATGCTGCCTGTCCCGCTGAGTTTTACTCCAGCATTTTTGTGTCTTATCACCAAAGACGTACAGGTTTGTAGGTTAATTGACTTGGTATAAATGTAAATTGCCCCTGGTGTGTGTGTGTGTGTGTGTGTAGGACAGTGTTAACGTGCGGGGTGAATGCTGGTCGGTGCGGACTCGTCGGGCTGAAGGGCCAGTTTCTGCGCTGTATCTATAAACTAAAACCAAAATTAAAGTGAAGTACTAAAAGCCCGCTGTGCCGTTAGCAAAGGCACGGAGGTAATTTGTCCCATTCAAGCAAGAAAGCCACGCACAAAAATTAAACAAAAATAAAAATTAAAGTTGCTGGCGTCCAAACAGTCTGGTTGAAATTCGGACCAGGCAGGCTGAAGTGCCTGATACCATGCTGTATCTCTAAACTAAAACTAAAACTGAAAAACTAAAGCAGGGACGAAGCTTGCAGTATTTCCATGAATGATTCTCACTGAAAGCAGGAGACAAAGTTGCTGCAAGATTTTTTTTTGCTCTCCCCCCTCCTTGAAGCAATTCTGGAAATTAGGCCCATCATTTTAACAATTTGACACTACTTTCAGATCTTTTCTTCATTAATTAAATTAACATTGAACGCCACTAGCTATATGAAGAGCAGGGCCCTTTCATCTTCATTATAACTACCTGCCTGGGCTTCTTGCTGTGAATTGAAGAGTTCACTTTGCTCGCCAATTCAATGCAATGAGTTCCTACTGAACACCGTCGACAGAAGAGAGCCTTTCAACCTCGCCACCCACCGCCCCTAAATTAGAAAGAGGAAGCACTATATAAGGTTTTCGAGGTCATTCATTTCAAATCCATGATAAAAGCCGGGGAGAGAAAAAAAAAAAAATCTCGTCGGATCTATACATATCCCTCCTTTCATACAAAAGTACCACAGGAGACACGGCAACAATTTCCATTACATATTAAACTCATACATTAAACAAAAAAGATAAAAGCAAATATATTCAGGGATGTCTGTTGCATTTGAGTAGTTGCAGAAGGCTATTCAGGACTGAATAAGTGGGAATTAATTGGAACACAGTAGAAATAGGAACAGAATGGGAAATTTAGTACAATTATAAAGAAATGCAGACAAATAAGTTATTCTTGAAAGACTTGGAATCAGGCAATTCACATTTATAGCCATAATATGAAATTAGTATAGGGTTTAAACCCCCTTTAGCCTCCAAGTCACTTTTTGGCATCTAATTACTAAATGGAAGAGCTTTATTATGTAGGCCATTAAAAATAATGTGTTTTGATAGTTATGCTTTTTTTTCTCTTTGTGTTCCTGAGGATTTGCTAGGAATTGCCTTTTTTATTGGGTAGGCTATAAAACATTAATGCAGTGCAAATATTCCCTTTTATAATTTATAGCGCGCTTTAGAATTTGAATGGTTCCCAACTTTAAAGGGGCCGCGTGGTTCTTTACCGTACGATGCCAGGGCGGGCAGGGCTGGCATCCCTTCCCATCTCACCCACACCCGGAGTGTCGCGGCCTGGTTCAGCTTCCACTAGTTCATAAGTGAGAAGGAGCAGAATTAGGCCACTCAGCCCATCGAGTCGACTCCGCCATTCAATCACGGCTGATCTATCTCGCCGTCCTAACCCCATTCTCCTGCCTTCTCCCCATCACCCCTGACACCCGTACTAATCATCTCTTCCTTAAAAATATCCATTGACTTGGCCTCTGCAGGCCTCGGGGTGGCAACGACTTCCACAGATTCACCACCCGCAGAGTAAGCAAAGTACTCATCTCCTTCCGAAAGGAACGCCCTTTCATTCTGAGGCAATAACCTCTGGTCTTAGACTCTCCTGCTAGTGGAAACATCCTCTCCACAACCACTCTATCCAGGCCATCTCCTCTCACCCTCCAGCAATGTAATATAGAGTAGGCACAAGAGGTTAACGGTCACCCAGAACTCAGCTTTCAGCAACAAAGGGGAACATCACCCTGTGTGGGAAAGTTCAGTTTAGTTCAGTTTATCGGCATGTGTACCGAGGTACAGTGAAAAGCTTTTGTTGCGTGCTAACCAGTCAGCGGAAAGACAATACATGCGTACAGTTGACCCATTTGCAGTGTGCTGATACATGATAAGGGAATGGCATTTAGTGCAAGGTAAAACCAGTCAAGTCCGATCAAAGTTAGTCCGAGAGTTCCCGATGAGGTAGATAGTGACTCAGCACCGCTCTCTGGTTGCGGAAGGATGATTCAGTTGCCTGATAACAGCTGGGAAGAAACTGTCCCTGAATGTGGAGGTGTGTGTTTTCACACTTCTGTACCTCTTGCCCAGTGGGAGAGGGGAGAAGAGGGAGTGGCCGGGGTGCGACTCGTCCTTGATGATGCTGCTGGCCTTGCCGAGGCAGCATGAGGTGTAAATGGAGTCAATGGAAGGGAGGTTGGTGTGTGTGATGGTCTGGGGGCTGCGTCCACAATTCGCTGCAATTTCTGGCGGTCTTGGGTGGAGTTGTTCCTAAACCAAGCTGTGATGCATCCTGATAAAATGCTTTCTACGGCGCATCTGTAGAAGTTGGTGAGAGTTGTTGGGGACATGCCAAACTTAAACCCCTGTCCCACGGTACGAGTTCATTCCAAGAGTTCTCCCGTGTTTGCCCTGATTCAAACTCGGAGATTTACGGTAATGGCCACTCGTCGTCGGTACATCATCATGTTGAAAAATCTTCAAGAGTCTTCCCGTGCTTACCTGCCATTAGCGAGTCTTCCCGAGTACCTGCCGTTAGCGCTAAGAGACGTCCCCGAGCTCCGACGTACCCGCGACGTTCATTCTCCACGAGCTGACCACGAGTTTGATTTTTTTTTTAAACTCGGGAGAGCTCTTGCAATGAACTCGTACCGTGGGACAGGGCTTTTACTAAGCCTCCTTCGGAAGTAGAGTCGTTGCTGTGCTCTGGAAAGCGGGGAGAGCATTCAAACTGAGCTGAAACATGGCATGTCTAGTCCCTGTGCGGAAGAATGGTTTGAGATTTTGTGTAGAAACAAACTGCGGATGCTGGTTTACACCGAAGATGGACACAAAGTGCTGTAGTAACTCAACGGGTCAGGCAGCATCCCTGGAGAACAAGGATAGGTGACTTTTTTGGGTCGGGTTCCTTTTCAGCTTTCATTCCCTGATTTACACTGTTTAGGTACAGATTTGTTGCACTTAGTTGATAAAATCATTAACTCAAGCTGTGAATTTAAAGAATAATGTTAGCGAATTTACACATTGTGTGTGCTCTCAACCCAGCACTAGTCAGACTGAAACTGATGAAACTCACACAGTTCCCATGTAGAAGCAAGGAAATGCAGATGCTGGTTTACAAAAGAAAGGACACAAAGTACCGGAGTAATAGGTCAATAGGTCAGGCGGCATCTCTGGAGAACATGCATGGGTGATGTTCAGATGAAGAAGGGACCTGATCCGAAACGTCACTTGTCCATGTCCTCCAGAGATGCTGCCTGACCCGCGGAGTTACACCAGTGCCTTTTTTCCACACAGTTCCCATATGATTAGTGCAGGAGTCCAGAATCGTAAATCTCAAAGGTGAAATGACCCCACTAAATCAAGTCAAATATCAGATTGCACGGGGTCAAATAGAATAGAGAGGCTGCAGTGCCTGGCTGATTTATACAAGTGTTTATGTTCTGTGTTCCTCCACTCTCACCTCACCTAATACTATCAGTACCTTTCCTTTGACAGCGTATCCACCTTCCATTTTATGTTCTGGCGTTGCCTGTTCTAATAGTTAATAGTGACAGCAACGTCCACATTTCCATAGATCGGGTAGACACACATAGAGTCTCTTGGCCAGAGTCGGGGAGTCGAGAACCAGAAGATGTTGGTTTACGGTGAGGGTGGAAAGATTTAATAGGAACCTGAGGAGTAACCTTTTCACGCAAAGGGGTGGTGGGTGTCTAGAACCAGCTGCTGGAGGAGGCAGTTGAGGCAGGGACCGTCACGATGTTTAAGGAACATTTAGACAGGTACATGGATAGGGCAGGTTTGGAGGGATATGGACCAAAAGGTGGGACGAGTATAGATGGGGCATGTTGGTCGGTGTGGGCAAGTTGGGCCGAAGGGCCTGTTTTAATGCTGTATGACTCTGACTCCATTCTCCTCTCAGATTCTACCATTCACCAAATCACTTTGGGATGACTAACAGAGGACAGTTAACATCTTAACCCATGTGACATAGTCATAGAGTCATAAGGTCACACAGCGTGGAAGCAGGCCCTTTGGCCCATCTTGGCCCAATTCCCTCTAAACCTGTCCTATCCATGTACCCGTCGAATTGTTTCTTAAACGTTCCAAATGGTCCCTGCCTCAACTACCTCCTCCGGCAGCTCGTTCCACACACCCATCAACTTTTGTGTAAAAATGTTACCCCTCAGATTCCTATCAAATCTGTCTCACTTCACCTTAAACCCATGTTCTCTGGTTCTCGAATGGTCTATTCTGGGCAAGAGACTCTGTGCGTCTACCCGATGTATTTTTTCCTCATAATTTTATACATCTCTTTAAGATGCTCTGAAAAAAAAAAAATCATATTTTTTCTCAATTTAATTTGGTGATCCCTCTGAGTTATTCTACTTCTAATGACAAAGAAATTTTAATGACAATAGTTTAGGTAGGGATTAGCAGTGATCAACAAAGGCGGATTATTGACGGCACACTTTATAATTAAGTTCAGGGCAACTACCTCTCAGTGCTGGCAACTCATGGTGATGCAACGGTAGAGTTGCTGCCTCACAGCGCCAGAGACCCAGGTTCAATCCAGACCACGGGTGCTGTCTGTACCGAGTTCTTACGTTCTCCCTGTGACCTGCGTGGGTTTTCTCTGGGTGCTCCGGTTTCCTCCCACACTCCAAAAAAGTCCAGGTTTGTACGTTAATTGGCTTCGGTAAAATTGTAAATTGTCTCTAGTGTGTAGGATAGTATTAGTGTGTGGGGATTGTTGGTCGGCCCGGACTTGGTGGTTCAAAGGGCCCGTTTCCAAAGGACCAAGGGGTTGGACAGGCTAGATGCAGGAAGATTATTCTCAATGTTGGGGAAGTCCAGAACAAGGGGTCACAGTTTAAGGATAAGAGGGAAGTCTTTTAGGACCGAGATGAGAAAATCATTTTTCACACAGAGAGTGGTGAATCTGTGGAATTCTCTGCCACAGAAGGTAGTTGAGGCCAGTTCATTGGCTGGATTTAAGAGGGAGTTAGATGTTGTGGCTAAAGGGATCAGGGGGTATGGAGAGAAGGCAGGGATGGGATATTGATTTGGATGATCAGCCATGATCATATTGAGTGGCTCGAAGGGCTGAATGGCCTACTCCTGCACCTATTTTCTTTGTTTCTATGTTTCCACGCTGCATCTTTAAATTAAACTAAACTCATCAATGCATTTCGTTGTCTCTCTACTGTACACTGACAATGAATATGTTTTATCAAACTAACGTCAAATATTTCTGTTTCTTTCCCTTCGCTGCTCTGTGTTGCGACCGGCATGACCAGGATCACGAGGACAACAAGTCAGCCTCTCTGTTCCCCACACACAACTCATCTACCTCACCTCTGAAGGCTGAAGAAGGGGCCCGACAGGGCGTGGAGTCGGGGCCCGGCACGGTGTTGGGGACGCCGGAGAGACGCAAAGGCAGCCTGGCCGATGTGGTGGACACGCTGAAGCAGAAGAAAATGGAGGAACTCATCAAGAGTGAGCCAGAGGGTAAGCGGAAGGACAGCGCTTTGTGTTGTGTTGTGTTGCTTGTGTATCTTGTGTATCTGGGAATGGAGGCAGGCTGTGAACAAAGGGGCGGCCTTGCCCATTCAAGGAGATGTGGTTTTTGTGGCAACTGCATTGTGCTGTAAGTTAGACAACCGCCGGTCCTTGTCCTGCCACGACTGGAGTCACTTTTGTGCTTTTGGCCACTGTTGCTAAGAGAGAGATTTAGCTCTTCGGGCTAAAGGATTCAAGGGCTACGGGGGAAAAAAGCAGGAACGGGGTACTGATTTTAGATGATCAGCCACAATCAGATTGAATGGCAGTGCTGGCTCGAAGGGCCGAATGGCCCACCTATTGCTGCACCTATTTTTCTATGTTTTTATGTTTGAATGAGTGAGGGGGAACAGGAAAGCAAGAGTTGGATTGCATGCCGGGCAGGGGATTGCATAGTGAAAGCAGATGTTGATGCACAGATTTGTGTAAATGTGGATTTGCGATGATGAAACGCTTTGCAGGTTGTACGATCACCCTGTGTCGGACTGGGGCAAAGGCCTCATTGTTTTTATCACCGGTGGAAACTGGGGGGCGTTCGGTAATTATTGGCTCAAATTAGGTATTTGAACCTGTTAATGTTTCTGGAGTCGACCCGGTTCGTTTTATGACCGCGGAGGGTAATTTTAACTTCACCCATGTGGCAAGGGACTGATGAGGTAGGCCCGAGCCTGGCCTTCCCCCCAATCAATGGGGTGTAATATCAAGCGTGCGTGAATCTGGCCTTTGACCTGACCCCTAATGCAGTTTCCGATTGGAAGGTTAGGTTGGAATGACCTACTTTGTATTGCAGTTCAAAGTGCCCAATGATCAGAGTGTGTGCGGTGTGTCGGGAGATGAGTTGAGGGAAGATGCTGGTGGTAAGATGGCTGGTTGTAGTTCTCCTGATGAGACCAACGGAGGTTTCTGTTTTCTTTCTTTTAAAACACCATCAAATCACAATGGAGTACCTTTCCTCAAGTTATTTAGTTTAGTTTCGAGTTACAGCGTGGAAACAGGCCCTTCGGCCCACCGAGTCTGCCATCCCCTCATGTTAACACTAACCTACAGTACACACACACACTAGGGACAGTTCTTACATTCACACCAAGCCAATTAACCTACAAACCTTTGGAGTGTGGGAGGAAACCAAAGTTCTCGGTGAAAACGGGGAGAACGTACAAACTCCGTACAGATAGCACCCGTAGTCAGGATCGAACTGGGGTTTCTGGCACTGTATGGCAGCAACTCTACCGCTGTGCCACCGTGCCGCAAAATATATGAAAAAGTTGCCCCTCAGATTTCTATTACATGGCGATTGCAGCTTTGCGGAAATCATCAGGTTCTTATATTTAAAGCAAAGGCAGGTTTTCCATTTTCCATTCCTTCCTGTCCCAACGGAGTTGATACACAACGAGTGCCCGTCACATTCAGGCACTGATGCTCTCCCCGTGATGGCGAAGAAGATACCTTTTGACAAGACATTACCACAAGATGTCGACTTCCAGATGATGGACACATTTTCCGAGCTTTCAAGAATGTCGGCTAGTAGGGCTTTATTCCTTGTAGCATTCCTCGGGTGGCGCCGTGGCGCAGCGGTAGAGTTGCTGCCTTACAGCGCCAGACACTCGGGTTTGATCCTGTCTGTACGGATGTTGTACGCTCTCCCCGTGCCTGCGTGGGTTTTCTCCGGGTGCTCCGGTTTCCTCCCACATCCCAACGACGTGCAGGTTTGTTGTTTAAATTGTAAGTTGTCCATAGTGTGTAGGGTAGCGCTAGTGTACCAGGTCGCGGCGGACTCGGTGGGCCAAAGGGTCTGTTTCTGCGCTGACGTCTAAAATCTAAAGTCTAAAGCACCAGAGGATGACGGGGGTGAACCTGTAGAGCTGTGCAAAATAACGAGGGGAACCGACAGGGTAGATGTACAGTCTTTTCCCCAGGGTGGGGGAAATCATGAACCACAAGTTTAAGATGAGAGGGGAAAGACTCGATAAGGAATCTGAGGGGCAACCTTTTCACACGGATGATGGTGGATAAACGGAACGCACACCCAGAGGAAGCAGTTGAGGCAGTTACTATCACAACATTCAAAAGGCATTTAGACAGGTACTTGGATAGGAAAGGTATAAAGGGATATGGGGCAAACGTGGGAGGAATGTTGATGGGATGTAGGATGGCATGGACGTGTTGGGCCGAAGGGCCTGCTTCTATGCCGTACGACTGTGACTCTAATCGTAGAAGCATTCGTAGAAGGTGCTGAGAAGATTCTCTGCTCATTGAACAGGTGCAGGGTCTCTGAATGATCTTTCTTTGGAGCCCCCCCTCTCCCCACTCCCCCCCCCCCCCCCCCTACTACCCCCCCACTACCCCCCCCCCCCCCGCGTCTTCCCTCTGTATGTATTTCTCACATCACGTGTTGTCCAATTTCCTTCAGAAAGCTAGAAATGATATTGTATCCACTGTAGCTCTCTGCTTCCTAGCCAAAGTCATCCCCATGAACATCTCACCTCTCTTGCTTTATTTGCTTAGAGATATATATATTAAACTGTGCTCTAATCTTTTAGTGGAAATATATATCCATAGCCCCGTTTCATTTGGGGCCATCTCCATTGTTTTCTCTTAAAAAGGACTCAACGTGTTGGAGTAACTCAGCAGGTCAGGCAGCATCTCTGTAGGACATGGATAGGTGATGTTTCAGGTCCATTGCGGACATTGGACTTTGTCCATGGCACTGGTGCATTAGATGTTTCGGGTCGAGTTATTCTAGCAGTTGGTGTCTTCTTTGGTATGTTAACATCTGCTGAAGAAGGGTCTCGACCCAAAACCACATGAGGAAGTGCAGTGTAGGTTTACAAGGTTAATTCCCGGGATGGCGGGACTGTCATATGCTGAGAGAATGGGGACAGCGTGGCACTCTGGAGTTTAGAAGGATGAGAGGGAATATTATTGAAACATACTAGATTGTTAAGGGTTTGGATACTCTAGAGACATATCCAAACATGTTCCCGATGTTGGGGGGAGTCCAGAACCAGGGGCCACAGTTTAAGAATAAGGAGTAAGCCATTTAGAACAAAGACAAGGAAACACTTTTTCTCACAGAGAGTGGTGGGTGAGTCTGTGGAATTCTCTGCCTCAGAGGGCGGTGGAGGCCGGTTCTTATGGATACTTTCAAGAGAAAGCTAGATAGGGCTCTTAAAGATTGCGGAGTCAGGGGATATGGGGAGAAGGCAGGAACGGGGTACTGATTGGGGATGATCAGCCATGATCACATTGAATGGCGGTGCTGGCTCGAAGGGCCGAATGGCCTACTCCTGCACCTATTCTCTATTGTCTATTGTCTATAGTCACCCGGAGGGAACCCACGCGGTCACGGGGGAAACGTCAGGATCGAACGCGGGTGACGCAGGAATGGAGGAGATAGGTGGGAGGACAAGGAACTGCAATTGCTTGGAACCAGGCATGGAAAGTAATGTGCCGGAGTAACTCAGCATGTCAAGGCAGCATCTCTGGAGGACCATGATAGGTGACGTTTCGGGTCGAGATCCCTCTTCAGACTCCAATAAAGAGTGGGGAGGTGGTGGTAGATGGGGAGGAAGTTAAATGCAGTATGGAACCACATTAGTTTAGTTTAGTTTAAGAAAGAACTGCAGATGCTGGAAAAATCGAAGGTGAACAAAAATACTGGAGAAACTCAGCGGGTGAGGCAGCATCTATGGAGCGAAGGAATAGTTGACGTTTCGGGTCGAGACCCTTCTTAGTGCAGTTTAGTTGAGAGATACATTGAATGATTGGTGTTTTAAAAGAGCCGCGGTCTTTGCAGTTTATATTGTCAGCAGCTTTGATTGAAGCAGTTGGTTCTAGTCTCACTATTAGACTGAACAACTCTTGTGATAATTTACCACCTCACAATACTGATAAAATCACAACTTAGCTGCATTGTGTCTCGTGCTTTTCAGACCGTCTATTTTGCATTATTTTCTTGCACATGCTGTTGTGTTATTACAGGGTTGGAGATTCAATCCTGCTCTTTTTTGTGTGTTTCCCTCTCACTCCGCAGCTAAATGCCCTTCAGAGCGCATTTGTGTTTTTTGTTTTGTTTTTTTGCGCGGGTTTGCCACAAATGATTACACCAAATAACTGTTAGTGCCTTCAGCATGTCGCTGCACATTGAGAAGAACATTGAGGGCTGTGAACAATATTGTACGTGTAGTGCAGTGACAGGGGTAGGCTCTCGAGACTGCATTAGCCAAAGATGGAGATATATATATATATATATATTAGAGCTGATACAGGTCGGCACATTATCACCGCCTATAAAGGCACTAACTAAAAAGCACCGCACTTCTTGAAAGAGGGCAGACAAAGCTTACAGAGACGTGCAAGCGGAGAATCCTTTATATCCTCGCAGTCATTGTTCTTTTGTTTCCTGAAAGGCCATTAAATCGAATGGCAGGTTGTGATGAAAATTTAATTAAGGCACAGCTAAATCCCAGTGAAGTGGTACATTTTGGCTCTTTTCCTTCATTTGCGTTTTGAGGGAAGAATTAATAAGTTGAAAGCTAATGCATGGGCTAGAAGTAACAGAGGTGCTGTGTGCCATTCGATGGCAAGTACACTGATACTGTTGGGGTGTGCCTGGAATCATAAGTTCATAGGTTATAGGAGCAGAATGAGGCCATTCGGACCATCAACCCCCATTAACCATATAACCATATAACAATTACAGCACGGAAACAGGCCATCTCGGCCCTACAAGTCCGTGCCGAACAACTTTTTTCCCCTTAGTCCCACCTGCCTGCACTCATACCATAACCCTCCATTCCCTTCTCATCCATATGCCTATCCAATTTATTTTTAAATGATACCAATGAACCTGCCTCCACCACTTCCACTGGAAGCTCATTCCACACTGCTACCACTCTCTGAGTAAAGAAGTTCCCCCTCATGTTACCCCTAAACTTCTGTCCCTTAATTCTGAAGTCATGTCCTCTTGTTTGAATCTTCCCTATTCTCAAAGGGAAAAGCTTGTCCACATCAACTCTGTACACATTCTCCTGCCTTCACCCCTGACACCCCTGATTTTTTTTTAGTTTAGGGATACAGCGCGGAAACAGGCCCTTCGTCCCACTGAGTCCCCGCTGATCAATGAACCCCGCACACTAACACTATCGTACACACGCGCTTGGGCCAATTTGCAATGTTACCGAAGCCAATCGGCCTACAAACCTGTACGTCTTTGGAGTGTGGGAGGAAACCGGAGCTCCCGGGGAGAAAACCCAGGCAGGACGCGGGGAGAACGTACAAACTCCGTACAGACAGCACCCGTAGTTAGGATCGTACCCGGGTTCCTGATGCGGTAAAGCAGCAACTCTACCGCTGCGCGCGAGCTTGCAAGCTACTGTAGCTTCTGCCTGATGGGAGCGGGGAGAAGAAGGAATGACCGGGGGTGGGGACCTGTGATTACGTCCGCTACTTTCTCAAGGCAGTGTGAAGTGTAGATGGAGTCAATGGTCCAGTTCTTTATCCTTTTAATAGTCAAAGCAGCCCAGAGTGGACGTGTAAGTGATGAGCAGCCACAAGTAGCAGAATGAGTACCAGTGGGAACCAGTATTCATATTGTGTGTCATCCTCATCCATTTAACATCACAGTGAAAGGAAATTGCACATGAAAGGATATAATTGGTGGCGGAAAATTAAGTCTGTGCATGTTGGCCTTATTCAGACATTCACAATTTTTTTGCAGTGATGTAAATATTCACTTTGCTGAATTTGTGGGGTAATGTTTGTTGTGTATTTTGTTTTACGCCCTCAATGAAAGTGGACTAGAGAAAAAAACACCTTGTGGCCTGGATTTAGACCATAAGATCATAAGACACAGGAGCAGACTTAGGCCATTCGCCCCATTGAGTTAGCTCCACGATTCGATCATGGCTGATCTATTTTTCCCCCTCAACGTTGTCTTCACTCTCCACTATTCGGTGTCCAATTTTCCCGAAGCTAGTCGAAGCTAGTCTTACACTTAGTAGAAGGAGGTCTTCAACATGACACTTTTCAAACTCTCCTAAACTCTTCTAAACTCGCCAATTAGGTCACCGCAGTGGGACAGCCCCTTTACAGCACCAGGCACCCGGGTTCAATCCTGACTACCGGTGCTGTCTGTACAGGGTTCGTCCGTTCTCCTCGTGACGGCGTGGGTTTTCACCGGGTGCTCCGGTTTCCTCCCACACTCCAAAGACGTGCAGATGTGTAGGTCAGTTGGCTTTGGTAAAATTGTAAATTGAACCTAGTGTGTGTAGGATAGTGACAGTGTACGGGGCAATCGCTGGTTGGCGCAGGCTCGGTGGGCCAAAGGACCTGTTTCCGCGCTGTATCCCTAAAGTCTACAGCCTGTGCAGTTAACTTCGACAAAGAATGTTTGGTTTCAAGATGTTTTAAGGTCAGATCACCATGTATCAGAACAGATTTCTATATTGTAAGGTCATGTATATTTTCAATACCCAAAGCTAACTTATGCAAGCGTGGGGAGGGGAGGCGGTATGGGTGATGGACTAAGGTACATTTACAACACACTGCAATATCTTGGGCAGAGCCATTGCTAAACCAAACTGCGATGCGTCGCCCACTGCATCTGTGGAAGTTGGTGAGTCGTGAAGTGATAGAACTTCTCAGTCCCAGGTTTTCTTCAGATCGATCTGCACTGCGCTCATTTCAAGGACCATCTATCCTTCCTTGTGTGTTTTACACAGAGCTGATTCTTGTGTACAATAAGCAGACCTTTGTTGGAAGATAGTACCATTTTACACCCACTTCCTTCAGTCGAGGTACTGAATATATTGGTCTGTTTCATTATTTACTGCCTTTGTCCAAGGCATTACAATGATCCACGTGGGTGAACCTACAAGCCTCTTTGGACTTCCACAGCTTAGAGCGTTTCACCATTTGGACAGCGCTCAGTCATATCCTTTGTAGACACTGTGTGTCGGAGCTCACAGTTAATGGCATTCAGTACCATTTGTTGCTGTCTTTTTGCCGTGTCCTTCGATCGAGTAACGTTCTTCATAGTTCAGTTCTTGCAACTGTATTGTGCACAATTACATCTATCTTTGAGTCATTGACACACTTAGACAATAGACAATAGGTGCAGGAGTAGGCCATTCATTCGGCCCTTCGAGCCAGCACCGCCATTCAATGTGATCATCCCCAATCAGTATTTAAGAAGGAACTGCAGATGCTGGAAAATCGAAGGTAGACAAAAGTGCTGGAGAAACTCAGCGGATGCAGCAGCATCTATGGAACGAAGGAAATAGGCAACGTTTCGGGCCGAAACGTTGCCTATTTCCTTCGCTCCATAGATGCTGCTGCACCAGCTGACTTTCTCCAGCACTTTTGTCTATCCCCAATCAGTACCCCGTTCCTGCCTTCTCCCCATATCCCCTGACTTCGCTATCTTTAAGAGCCCTATTTAGCTCTCTCTTGAAAGTATCCAGAGAATTCAGAGTATCCAGAGGGGGCCTCCACCGCCCTCTGAGGCAGAGAATTCCACACTCACAACTCTCTGTGTGAAAAAGTGTTTCCTCATCTCCGTTCTAAATGGCTTACCGCTTATTCTTAAACTGTGGCCCCAACAAACAATAAACAATAGACATTAGTCAACTCACTTGGGCTTGAGATTTTCTATCCTATCATTTAAGACCATGATAAACCTGCTGCAATGATGATGAAAACTGCCCATTGACTCAAGCTCCCAATGTCTTCATATGGTTCATATTCCACTTTGTGGTAGCTTACAAGACAATGGAACAAGCACTGAATTCTCCAATTTTAAGTGAAAACCTCTGTCCCCCATCTAGCTTTCCTGTGCCGCCAAACCAGTGCACCCCTATGGTTTCTTGCCCCACTCTGACATTCCCAGCCATTCTAAGTTTAGTTTAGTTTTAGAGACACAGTGCGGAAACAGGCCCTTCGGCCCACCGAGTCCGCTTCGGCCAGCGATCCCCGCACACCAACACTCTCCAACACACACTAGGGGGCAATTTTACATTGATACCAAGCCAATTAACCTGCAAACTTGTACGTCTTCGGTGTGTGGAAGGAAACCGAAGGTCTCGGAGAAAACCCACCGGGTCACTGGGAGAACGTACAAACTCCGTACAGAGAGTACCCGTAGTCAGGATCGAATCCGGGCCTCTGGTGCTGTGAGGTAGCATCTCTACTGCTATGCCACCGTGCCACTAACAGGAAATCATTGATTTCCGGATTTCTCCCTTCATAATTGACTGACATATTCCCGCCTAAATGAATAAACCACTAACTGAGGGGACATTTGGAAATCACGTTTAGGGCATTTGCAAAGATATCATCTGAAAATCCTGGTATGGGAGGTGCAGCGGGTAGAGCTGCTGCCTCACTTCGCCAGAGACCCGGGTTTGATCCTGGACTGTATTTTGAAGGAATGGTCTATCTATAGGATTATTGCCGTACACTAACATTATCCTACACATACAATTGTAACTAGTACCAAGCCAATGAACCTGTGAACCTGTATGTCTTTGGAGTGTGGGAGGAAACCAGAGCACCCGGAGAAAACCCACGCGGTCACGGGGAGAACGTACAAACTCCGCACAGACAGCACCCGTAGTCGGGATCGAACCGGGGATTCTGGCGCTGTGGGGCAGCAACTCTACCGCTGTGCCGCCATGCTGCCCAGTTGCTCCAGCACTTCCTCCAGCGTTTTGCTCGCGTATATTAGTGGGAGAAGCTCGAGGCAGTGATCCTGATTGCTGAGCAGACTCTGGTGCCCTTCAGACCGAGGATCACTCAGTGTGGCCAACCTGTCTAAATGCTTGAAGTGTTTACCAGTGGTTCTATCCGCAGCTCGGTAATATCATGTAGGAGAGGCCCGCCATGACTGCGCATACTGAACATATTCAACAAGCCCGCCACTTCATCTCGCGCTCTCTCTGCCTGCCACGCTGGTGGCGAACAACTTCATATCAAGTACCCGCTGGAGTGAAAGAGACTCCGTTTTGGCAGGGGACGGGTCGGTGCGTGGTTTGAGGGACTTCACATTCAGCGTACACGGTGCTAATAACAAGAGCAAGCCGAGCAGACACGCTCCACGCCACTGCACTCTCGCAGAGTTTACTCTGAGTGTTCTTTACCACCTGAGGCCGAGGGACCTGAACCTCGAAAGCTCTTGCTTTTCCTTCCAACCCTCGTTAATCTGAGTACTCAGGGGAAGTCTCGCCAGCCTAACAAGGAGAACAGGCCTTGAGTGGTGCTGCGTAGCAAGTGGACTGCCTCTTAAGGATTCATTTAGTCTTTGGAGATGGCGGGACGGTGGCACAGCGGCAGAGTCGCTGCCTCACAGCGGCAGACACCCGGGTTCGATCCTGACTACGGGTGCTGTCCGTACGGAGTTTGTATGTTCTCCCCGTGACCGCGTGGGTTTTCCCCGCCCAGGCGGTCTGGTTTCCTCCCACACTCCAAAAGACGTGAAGGTTTTTAGTTAGACTCGGTGGGCCTTAGGACCCGGTTTCCACGCTGTATCTCAGCGTAGAGACAGGCCCTTCGACCCACCGAGTCTGTGCCGTTCACCCCGTACACTAGCACTATCCGTCACATACTAGGGACAATTTACACTTTGCAGGAACTCATTAACCTACAAAAATGTACTTCCATGGAGTGTGGGAGGAAGCCGGAGCCCCCAGAAAAACCCCACACAGATCGCAGGGAGAACAGCGCCCGTAGTCAGGATCGAAACCAGGTCTCTGGCGCTGTGAGGCAGCAACTCTACCGCTGCGCCACCGTGCCACCCCTTTTTTCGACTTTTGGATTAAAGCTGACTTAAGATTGAATGGCTTCCAATGTGGAAATGCACCAGACGCTATAATAATGGTTGTGTAAAAGCTAGCTGAGAAAATAATAGCCTGAAATTTTCATTGCACTGTACAACAACAATACTTTGGTTCATCCACAGTGGTGTGACTTTGGTTTGTTCATAAGGGAAGTCAAATAGAGAGCAGCTCCCTCTTTCATGCTGAGTTCCAATGCACTTTCATTTCCAGTTCAGTGCTGTCCTTTGACACAAGTGTAGTTAAAGATTCAGCACGGAAACAGGCCCTTCAGCCCGCCGAGTCTGCGCTGACCACCGATCACCCATTCACAATAGTCCAATGTTATTCCACTCTCTACACATTAGGGGGAATATGCAGAGGGGCCAATTAACCTACAAACCTGCACGTCTTAAACCGGAAAACACCCGAAAAATACGCATACAGTCGCAGGGAGAGAACGTGCAAACTCCACACAGACAGCACCCGAGGTCAGGATCGAACCCGGGTCTCTGGTGCTGTGAGGCAGCGGCTCTACCAGCTGCGCCACTGTGCTGCGCTTCCTATAACGTATTGTTCTTTTCCTACCTTCATTCACCTTTCCTCACCTTAGCTTTATTGTCTGAAGCAGGCGGTTCCCAACTTTTTTCGTCCCGTTTACCCCTGGCAACTTTAATAGCGCATAACAATGTTATTTCACTTATTTATGAGCAACTAATGATGAACAGATACCGGTATACCAGAACCAAACACAGTCAGTCAATGAGATCAAATATGTACAAATCCAGAATCAACAAATGTACCCCCTGGGTGGGCGAAATTTACCCCCTGGTTCAGAACCCTTGCTGTAGAACGAGTGTGAACGGGTGATCGGTGGTCAGGGCGAACTTGGAGGGACGAAGGGCCTCCAAACTAAACTAAGAACTTCATGTCTCTTTTGTACGACGACATCTCTGATTGTTCAGCATTACCTTAGACCAGGCAAATTTACCCCAGGTTGGCAACCCTTGGTCTAAAGCACGTATTGTGATGTATTTTCTGAGCTTGACACTCAGTTTCATTCTGCAATTTCTTTTTTAATAGAAAATGGCTTACGAACAATATCATTCTGTTTGCAGTATTAATTATGGAAAGATTATCACTGGGCTCAACATGTTTTAATTTGGAATGGTGCATAATGCTGACTGTGTACATGAACAATGAAGGTGAAGTCAAACTGTGCACTAGTGGTAGCACACAGGTCATGCTTTTGAACACAATTCCCCTTTTCAATCATCTCTCTGCTTTGTTCAGCTGCTGACATTCTTTGCCTTTGCATGATGAAGGTTGTACATTAAAACCGTGGCCCGCAACATGCACGGATAATCAAGCCTGGTTGTATACAAGAAGATCCTGCATTGTTGCACCTGTACCCTTTCAGTTTTGGCTTAGTTTAGATATATAGAATGGAAATGGGCCCTTCGGCCCACTGAGCCCGCGCCGACCTTCAATCACTTCCTCAGGCCCCCCTCAGCCATGGCTTACCACGGGTGTCTCCAGGGTTGGAGGATGCCTGTGCGTGGCGTTGTTTAACGTGGGGAGACTGGTGCACAGACAGCCACCACATGGTCTTTGACAGATCTGGGTCAGGATCCAGTGGCATGGAGTCCAAGACGACCGGAGACCCTTTTCTGCATTGCTGCAGCCTTCATCCGCCCTCCCGGCCGTTATGACGCTCCACTAAGGTCAGCCATCGTCCTCCGCCTGTTCCACCGTTGAGGTCTTGGTTGGATTGCTCTTTGTCAGAGACCTCCCCCTCGACCTTACCGCCATGGGTGGCCCTACCAGGAGCACAGCTCCAGACGGCATCGCTCTCAGGATCTCAGGACCACAAAAGCTTCTCCACCACGACAAGGTGACAATCCAGGGAGATCCACATTCACACTAGTCTCTGGAATTCTCTGCCACAGAGGGTAGTTGAGGCCAGTTCATTGGCTATATTTAAGAGGGAGTTAGATGTGGCCCTTGTGGCTAAAGGGATCAGGGGGTATGGAGAGAAGGCAGGTACAGGATACTGAGCTGGATGATCAGCCATGATCATATTGAATGGCGGTGCAGGCTCGAAGGGCCGCATGGCCTACTCCTGCACCTATGTTTCTATGTTTCTAGTCCCTATAAAATCCCACTTCCTCATCCACTCCCTGCTCACTCACGCCCATTTAACCTCCAAACCCGCACGTCTTTGTGATATGGGAGGAAACCGGGGCACCCGGAGGAAACCCACGCGGTCACAGGGAGAACGTGCAAACTCCGCGCTGTCAATCCGGGAAAGGGTGCAGAGGTTTACCAGAAGGATGCTTGGATAACAGGAAATTAGCTCCATGGACAGATTTGGACTGTTTTTCTCTGGAACGCGGGAGATTTAGGGGGGAAACTAAATGGAAGTATAGAATAAGAGGCATAGACAGGAATGGACAACCTTTTTCCCCAGGATAGACTTATCCAATACTAGTTTTTTTTTTGTTTGTTTTTTTTTTTGTGTTTATTTTATTAGAAGTTAATACAGCACAAAACAGTACAGTGGAACCTAATTTTAGGTGCCAACTATGTAATACCGTAATCCATTCTATGTACAACCTCTAGTTTTATGTTATGAGAAGGAAGTAAGCAGGACAAGAAAAAGAAAACGATAGAAAGAGGAAAAAGTGGAAAAATAGATGGTAGAGAGTAGAAAAACGTGAAGTGTGTATATAAAAAATAAAAAAGGAAGAGAGAAAGTGGAAAGTAGAAATAGAAGAGAAGGCCCCTTAAAAGAGAATTTTTCAAATCTGTATTCGGAGATGTAGATCTATCCGCGTCATGAACTGAAATCAGCAATCTTTACGGTACCGCTGCATCACATGATTCCAAAAAGTCGATGAAAGGAGACCATCAAATCATAGTTTTAAGGTGTGAGAGCAAAGGTTGAAGGAGATGTGTCGGGTGAGTTTTTTACACAGAAACGTGCTGCCGGAGGTGGTCGAAATGTGTCCGAAAGAACTGCAGATGCTGGTTTAAATCGAAGGTAGACACAAAAGCTGGAGTAACTCAGCGGGTGAGGCAGCATCTCTGGAGAGAAGGAATGGGCGACGTTTCGGGTCGAGACCGAAAGGTCTCGACCCGAAACGTCACCCATTCCTTCTCTCCAGAGATGCTGCCTCACCCGCTGAGTTACTCCAGCTTGATGTGTCCGCTGAGGGTGGTGGTGCAAGCCAATACATAACCTTGGTGACATTACAGATGCTTTTGGACAGGCAATATGATACAAATCTTAAAGAACAGTCCTCCCACAAGCGAGGGTACTGTCCGATTCACCTCTAACCTCGTTGCAAACATTGGACTTTGTCTATGGAACTGATGCGTGGTGAATATTGCAGAGAATGGAGGGATATGGATCATGTGCCCAGGCGGATAAGAGTTGGTCTAAGCTTCATGTTTGGCACAGACATTGTGGGCCGAAGGGCCTGTCCTGCTCTATGTCCATGTTCCATGTCCAGCGAAAGGCTTAATTTTCCCTTTGTTTAAAATAATAACCAGGGGACTGTGCTTTTAAATGGATTACAGGCCCCGCTTTAAGCACCCTAAAGCATTGAAAGAGGCAGAGTGGATGGAATACTGTACTACTAATGCTCAGTATTAAAGTGTCTTAGCTGAGGCCTCCCAAAGACGACCTCCCCCCCCCGCTCAATCAACCACTCCATTGGCATAAGACCCTTAATCTCGGGGGTCTAGGGAGAAACAAACTGGTTTATAGTGGCAGCCCAATTGATATGCTAGGCGTAGCTGGGTCAAGCTCCGAGCTTCTGAATACAAACCGGCTTCTGTCATTTATTTGCCTCTACCTGATGCTCCAAGGATCAGGAGACTTAGTGAATGGAGTTATTGATGGCTACAACAGGCTGCTTGAACTGCTTCAGGACGCAATTTAATTCAGCTCGAAAGGAGGACTAAGCATTAACACATGTAAGTCTGACAATTAACAGAACAGAGGGAAAAAAAAGTAGGTTCAGACTTTGTCGAATTTCAACCAGACTGTTCGGACAGACCCCAACGACTTTAATTTTAATTTTTGCTTGAGTTTTGTGCGTGGCTTCCTTGATTACCCCAGCGCCTTAGCTAGCGGCACTTTCAGTATTTCACTTTCAGTTCAGTTTTAGTTTTAGCGATACTGCACGGAAACTGGCCCTTCGGCCCGCCGTGTCCGCGCCGACCTGCGATCCCCGCACACTAACACTATCCAACACACACAAGGGACGGTTTACGTTGATACCAAGCTAAAATTGACCTACAAACCTGTACGTCTTTGGAATGCGGGAGGAAACCGAAGATCTCGGAGAAAACCCGCGCAGGTCGCGGGGAGAGCGATACAAGTATAGCGCTGTCCGAATGCAGTGCCCATTCAAACATTCACGACTTAGTTGCATTCCACAGCTCATCCTCAGGGTCCCACTCATGGGAACTAACTGCTCGTAACCCCAACGTTTAGGTTCAAATTTAGGCTTATTATTGTCACGTGCAATGACAATAAGCTTCATTTTGCATTTTGTCCAAACAGATCAGATGTATCATAAAATACATTCAAGTCAAACTCCCGTTTCCTCCCACACTCCAAAGACTAACAGGTTTGTAGCATCATTGATAATTGTAAATTGTCCCTAATGTGTAGGGTAGTGCTAGCGGACACTGTGACCGCTGGTCAGCCCAGACTCGGTGGGCCAAAGGGCCTGTTTCCACTCTGTATCTCGAAAGCCTAAAGTCTAAAATGCCAGTGTGGGTCAGACAGCAGCTCTGGAGACGATGGATGGGTGACGTTTCGGGTGGGAACCCTTCTGCAGATGGATCTCACGTACAATAGACTGAGCAAAGGGACGCTACAGAGTTCTCAGCGATGTAGCGCATCTGTTCCCCAGACAAAGTCCAACGTCCTCAGTGGGATAGAGGTGAATCGGACAGTGCCCGAGCTTATGGAAGGACCGTTCAGAAGACGATGGGGAAGAAGCTGTTCCTGAGATACACAATTCTCAAGTCAGAAACGCAGCAGTGATCTGACTTCCTACGGGGCAGAAGATGCACGCAGAGATAGGTTGTCCCACACGAATGGATAGCCTGAAGAAAAATTATTAATCTCATTTTGCCACCCTTAATAATAAAGCTGATATTAACAAATTTTGCCTGAGCCTTTCCCCGACTGATAATGATATTCTTTTAATAGATTTTACTGCAGATGAGGTTTTAAATGCCATTGACTGTTTTAAAAAGGATACTGCGTCTGTCCGGGATGGCAAGGGATTGATGGGTTTAACACAGTGGGCACCAACGTGTTAACTGGAATATATTCTTCCTGGCTTTGAAGTGGCAACATTCCTGTTGCTGTCAAGAACCGTTTAATTTTGTTAGTTTTACAGCGTGGAACCAGGCCCTTCGGCCCACAGAGTCCGCGCCGACCAGCGATCTCCGCACATTAACACTATCCTACACACACTATGGACGGGTTACAATTTTACCACAGTCTTATAGCCTTCCCGCAGGCTATAAGACTGCTAAACGGACTTTGCCTCCTGCCAAAGTATCGCGCACCAACCACCAACCTGGACATACTGCAGCAGAGCCACTGTTGTGCCGCTGCCGATCGGAACGCCTGTTGAATGTTTAGTAGAGTGTTAAATTTGTTCATGATATATGTATTTTTATTTCTATTTATTTTTAATGCACACTGAATGGACACTGGTTGAGCAACGTTTTTTTGTTTCCTCTGGGTATGTGAATACTCAGGAAATGACAATAAAGATATACAATACAATACAATACAATACAACAAACCCACAAACCTGTACGTCTTTGGAGTGCGGGAGAAGTTCGAGACGCCCGGAGAACCCCGCACGCGGTCACAATGAGAACGTACAGACCGTTATAGAAAGCTCAGTGTGAAGCTCGCACGTTCACCCTGGGACTGCGTGGGTTTCCTCCGGGTGCTCTGGTTTCCGCCCACATCTCAAAGACGTGCTGGTTTGCAGGTCAATTGTTCTCTGTAAACCTGCCCCCGTTGTGTCGGGAGAGGACGAGAAAGGGGGATTACGTAGAACTAGTGGGAACGGGTGATCGGTGGTCAACATGGTCCTGATGGGCTGAAGGGCCTGTAAATCCTAAATGCAACTAAACTGAATACAATTGTATCTAATTTATACACCTCCTCTGGTTGTGCATGTCGGATATCAACCACTCTCTGTGAAAAACATTCAATAAATGAATGACCTTAGTACTTGAAAAATAACTGTGTTTATTCTATGAGAGTGAATTTGATTGCGTACCACAAATTTTTGGGTAGTGATGAGCGAATTTCCTTTGCCCAAACACCTGGTTGCTGGTAGCTTGCCAATATTTTAGACTTCCAAGCTTAGAGGATGGCCTTGCAAGAAAGCTATGAGTCACAACAACAAGAGGAAAAGCTTAAAATGAAACACGCAACTTGTGGAGACACAAGAGCAATTGTGTGACAATTGTCCATTCAGCCTGTGCGTGTGGCCTTTGGTCTGCTCCGCTGTAGTTGGGCTAACATGAAATGGCAGATTGAATTGCCACAATTGCCCCATTTCCTTCAGTCCATGAGGAGGCAAAATAGCTCTGGCCGCTGACAAAAACCAAAGTTACAACGGGCAAAGAATGGAAAAGGCTGCGTTGGTGGCGCTTTAAGGTCAAATTGGCTATGGGCGTTGTGGTTCTAGAACATAAAGACCAGCCTTCTGGAGATGAAGATGCTTCCAAGATGGCGTCCAAACCAGGCGACTATTTGTGTGCTAGCCATATTACAATCACGTATTACAATCACTCCACCGTCTTAAATCTCTACTCCTACAGCACTATTTCCCCTATCATGTATCTATACACCATAATGCGCTTGATGGTAATCATGCATCGTCTTTCCGCTGGCCAGATAGCGTGCAACAAAAGCTTTTCACTGTACCTCGGTACGAGCTAAACTGAACCGAACTGGATCATTTGCAAGAGTCTAATGCCCCTGTCCCACTTAGGAAACCTGAACGGAAACCTCTGGAGACTTTGTGCCCCACCCAAGGTTTCCGTGCGGTTCCCGGAGGTTCCCGGAGGTTTTCAGTCTCCCTACCTGCTTCCACTACCTGCAACCTCCGGAAACCTTGGGTGGGGTGCAAAGTCTCCAGACGTTTCCGTTCAGGTTTTACTAAGTGGGACAGGGGCATAAGGTGCTTGATTCGATTTACTTTCAGTTTTTTAGTTTTAGAGATATAGCGTACAAATAGGCCCCTCAGACGCTCGAGACCCCATCGACCAATAATCACCCGTACACTAGTTCTAACTGACACACCAGAGACAATTTACAGAAGCCAATTAACCAACAAACCTGCACGTCTTTGGAGTGTGGGAGGAAACCGGAGCACCTGGAGAAAACCCACCTGGTACAAACAGCTCGCATAGTCAGGATCGAACCCGGGTCACTGATGCTGATTCCTCCCATATTGCAAAGATGTGCGAGTTTGTAGGTTAATTGGCTTCTGTAAATTGTTCCTAGAGTCTAGGATAGAACTAAGGTGAACAGGTGATTGTTGGTCGTCGTGAACTCAGTGGGCTGAAGTGCATGTTTCCATATTGGATACAGAAGCTAAACTTATAAGCTAAACTTTTCTTTTGGAAAGAAAGTTAGTGTTGGTTCATTGGCTGGTTCCTGTGTTATATTGTGGGTGTGTGATAGGGTCAAACAAAGGGGTGACTGTTGTAAGTGTGTAGGATAGAACTAGTGTATGGGTGATCGCTGGTCAGTGCTGTCTCGGTGGGCTGAAGCGCTTGTTTCCACGTTGTATCTCTAAACTTAAACTAACACATGCATGGCACGTACGCACAAATGCAGACACGTATATGCACACACATACCTATGCACACATACACGCTTTAACATGCATATGCCACATACCCACACACACACAAATGCACACAGATGTGCGCACACACACAACACATGCAAACACAGACACTCAACTCTCCTCACACACATGCACGCATAACAAGCACGGAAAGCACACGCACATGCACACGCGCATCATGCGCATACACACAGAAAATCAATCTGAAGAAGGGTCCCGACCCGAAACGTCACCTATCCAAGTTCTTCAGAGATGCTGCCCGACTCACTGTGTTACTCCAGCACTTTGTGCAATCTTTTTTTTGCTGCAATCTCTTGCCCCAGAGGTAAATAGAACCCGAAACGTCACCTATCCATGTTCTCCAGAGATGCTGCCTGACCCGCTGAGTTTAGTTTAGTTTAGTTTGGATATACAGCGCGGAAACAGGCCCTTCGGCCCGCCGAGTCCGCACTGACCACCGATCCCCGCACACTACCACTATCCTACACACACTAGGGACAATTTACATTTATAACAACCCAATTAACCTGCAAACCTGTACGCCGTTGGAGTGTGGGAGGAAACCGAAGATCCCGGAGAAAACCCACGCGGCCATGCGGAGAACGTACAAACTCCGTACAGCCAAGCACCCGTAGTCAGGATGGAACCCAGGGCTCCAGCGCTGTAAGGCAGCAATTCTACCGTTGCGCCACCGTGCCACCCAAAGCAGCACTTGTCTTAAGCAGGTTCCTCGAATGGCTGGGAAAGAGACAGTAAATTCCGCGCAGGTCGCGGGGAGAACGCACAAACTCCTCACAGAGAGCACTGGTAGTCGGGATTGAACCCGGGTCACTGGCGCTGTAAGGCAGCGACTCGACTGCTGCGCCCCCGTGACGCCCAAACTTACTCCAACACTTTGTGTCTTTCCTTGAAAAATCTGTCTGGTTGTGTCAACCTGAAGAATCTGAAACAATTGTCACTTCAACAGCCCTGATGTGGTAGCAGATGGTTTGTTGATCCAGTGTTAGTGTGGGAGACATCCACATCTGATTTTTTACCATTTGGTAGTAATTAGTTTATTGAATAAATTAACATAAAGTAGAAAATACTCCAGGCATTATTTGCAATTATTTTCCCAAGTCTAAATACTTCTGAAGGAATGAAAGAATCAGACAATCTTTTTGAAGAGACAAAAAGCACGTTTGATTTTTTTCTCTGTACCTTAAAGCAGTTGAAAATTGACAAACTCAGCATTTAAAACTCAGCGAAAGGCCGACTGCAGAAGTGGAAAAGTAAGAGTTGTTTCCGTGCCCAAGTGCTTGAGGCATTTAATTGATCGCAAATGCCCTGGTAGGTCCAGCAGTTGTTTGAGTGCGACACAGAGCATGAACCTTGTGCTTCATGAAGTATCCCTTTCCGTTTCCCTGCATATCCATGTGCCGATCTGAGAGTCTCGTCAGTGGTAGCCAATCTTATGGACTTGCCTTTGAAAATCAAAGCTGCATTTTGAGTTGAGTCCAGTTTAGATTATTGTCAGGTACACAAAAATGCTGGAGAAACCCAGCGGGTGCAGCAGCATCTATGGAGCGAAGGAAATAGGCAACGTTTCGGGCCAAAACCCTTCTTCAGACTGAGGGAAGGGGGGGGGGGGAAGAAAGGAAAAAGGAGGAGGAGGAGCCTGAGGGCTAAATTCAATGTTCATGCCCGCAGGATGCAGACTCCCCAAGCGGAATATGAGGTGCTGTTCCTCCAATCTCCGGTGTAGATTATTGTCACGTGCACCGAGGTACAGTGAAAAGCGTTTGATGCGTGCTAACCAGCCAGCTGAAAGACAATACATGATTACAATCCAGCCATCCACAATGTGCATGATAAAGGGAATAGCGTGAATAATGTTTAGGTGTAGGCAAGGCAAGGCAACTTTATTTATATAGCACATTTCATACACGAGGCAGACTCAAAGTGCTTCACATAAAAACATGTCATACACTAAAATGAAATAATAAAATGAAAATAGAAGAATTAAAAGAAAATAAAGCAAAATTTAAAAATGCATTATAAAAAGTGCAAAAGTTAAAAGTGCAATGTAGTTAAGATTTAGCTGAACATAAAAGTTTTCAGTCTTGTTTAGGATAAAGTCCAGTGAAGTTCGATCAATGATAGTCAGATGGTCTCCAGTGAGGTAGATAGTAGTTCAGGACTGTTCTCTAGTTGTTGGTGGGATGGTTCAGTTGCCTGATAACAGCCGGGAAGAAACTGCCCGTGAATCTGGAGCTGTGCGTTTTCACACTTCTGGACCTGATGGGAGAGGGGAGAAGGGGGAGCGACTCGTCCTTGATTATGCTGCTGGCCTTGCCGAGGCAGTGTGAGGTGTCAATGGAAGGGAGGTTGATCTGTGTGTGGGGTGGTCTGGGTTGCGTCCACAATTCTCTACAACTCCTTGTGGTCTTGGATGAAATTTACTTCTGGTGACTTGGCCATGATGAAAATTTTCTTTCTGATTGATTGAAAGAATACTTGATTGGGTTTATGTATAGTATTACCTGAAGAAGGGTCCCAACCCTAAATGTCACCTTTCCATATTCTCTGCAGTGGCTGCCTGACCCATGAGTTACTCCAGCACTTTGCGCATTAAAAAAAAACCAAAACAGCATCTGCAGTTCCTTGTGTCTCCTGATTATCTAATCTGATTTGGATAACATGCAAAATCAAGCTCGGTCCACGTGATAATGATAGACCTAGGCCTCAGTCGAGCTACAGCATGGAAACAGGCTGTTCTGCTCACCGAGTCCACGTTGACCATCGATCACCTCGGCGTGGACTCGGTGGGCCGAAAGGGCCTGTTTCCGCGCTGTGTCTCTTAACTAAACTAAAAGTGCAGAAACAGCCCCTTCGTCCCACCGAGTCCATGCCAGCAAGCGATCCCCGCACACTAACACTATCCTATACCCACTAGGGACAATTTTTACATTTACACCAAGCCAATTTGCCTACAAACCTGTACTTTGGAATGTGGGAGAAACTGAAGATCTCGGAGAAAACCCACGCAGCTCACGGGGAGACGTCCAAACTCTGTACAGACAGCACCCGTAGTCGGGATCGAACCTGCGTCTCTGGCGGTGTAAGGCAGCAACTCCACCACTGCACCACCGCACCGCCCAACGGACTGGTAGATTTGTGTTGATGGTTGTAGCTGAGGCGATGATGGCTCCTTTGGCTCTGCCGAAGCGAGGCAGCTTCCTCCGTCACTATTTTCAGAGAGCAGATGGCTGGGGATGAGTAAATAAGCACAGTGTTGCTCGTGGGCCCTGCACTGCCTCAGCGTGTAGCAGCTCGCACTGCGCACAGACCCGTTCGCGGAACGCACAGCTTACCTGCAGCAACCCCGAGCCCCAAAGGCCCTCGCACCTTGCAAACCCTTTGGCGAATACACGTTCCCCCCATGCCTTCTCCCTGGAGTGTCTTAGTTTCAAGTTTAGTTTGGAGATGCAGAATCCAGCCCTTCGGCCCACCGAGTCCGTGCCGACCAACGATCCCCGTATATACAATCACGCACCGGGGACAATTTACCAATTTTTACTGAAGCCAATTTTTACTGCAAACCTGTGCGTCTTTGGAGTGTGGGAGGAAACCGGAGCTCCCGGAGAAAACCCACGCAGCTCGCAGGGAGAATGTACAAACTCCGTACAGGCAGCATCCATGGTCAGGATTGAACCCTGGTCTCTGGCGCTGTAAGGCAGCATCTCTACCACTGCTCCACCATGCCTCCCTCATTCTGCTACCCTTCAGCCTGAGCCACAGAGAGAACAGAGTGGCACAGCTAGAAGACCAGCAGTCTCGCAATGTTGCAATCCAGGTCCCTTGTGCCCCATCTGGCTGGAGTTTGCATGGTCTCTGCATGGCCACCTGAGTTCCCCTTCCACATCCAGGGTGGCACAGTAGGGGGGGTTGAGCCGCTGCACCACAGTGCCAGAGACCCGGGTTCGATCCTGACCTCGGGTGCTGTCTGCGTGCGGAGTTTGTTCGTTCTCCCTGTGACCACGTGGGTTTGCTCCCGGTGCTCGGGCTTTCCCCCCACATCCCAAAGACGCGCGGGTCGGTAGATTGTTCCTAGTGTGTAGGGAGTGGATGGGAAAGTGGGATAACATAGACCTAATACGAACGGGTGATCGACGGTCTGCATGGACTCGGTGGGCCGAAGGGCCTGTTTCCATGCTGTACCTTTCAATCAATGCAGCCGGGAGCAGCGGTTGAGACAGATATGACAGTGACATTTAAAATACGTTTGAGTAGTTATATCCAACCCAATCCAACTTTATTTGTTAAGCACTTTAAGACAACCAATGTTGAACAAAGTGCTGTACAGTGGAATAAACAAGACATCATAAACAGACAACATAACAGAACATAACATAACAGCTCACATAAAGCGCAAAAATACAACTATAAATTAAAAGACATAAAACATGAGTAAAAATAATAACCACGCAATAAAGCAATCAAAAAAGAAATTAAATCAAGTAAATAAAGTCGACATCTTACTGGATATCAAAGGCCACGGAGAAGAGATGGGTTTTTAGAAGTGATTTAAAAACATAGAGTCATACAGTGTGGAAACAGGCCTTTTGGCCCAACTTGCCCATGCTGACAAGCATGTCCCATCTATGCTAGTCCCACCTGTCTGACCCATGTACCCGTCTAACTGTTTCTTAAACGTTGCGATAGTCCCAGCCTCATCTACCTCCTCCAGCAGCTCGTTCCATGCACCCACCACCCTTTGTGTGAAAAACATACCCCTCAGATTCCTATTACATTTTTCCCCCCCTATCCTTAAACCTATATCCTCTGTCTCTTGGAGGATATAGATTCTGTGCAGGCAGATAAGGGTTGGTCTTTGCCTTGGGTTCAGCACAAACGTTGAGGGCCGAAGGGCCTGCTCTTGTGCCGCACCATTCTATCGTTGACGTTGTACGCTGGAGTAACTCGGCGGGTCAGGCAGCGTCTCCGGAGGATGTGGACGGGCGACGTTTCTGGTCGGGTTCCACCTTCAGTCCATCACCTATCCATCACCATGCCCTTCAGTGATGCATGTCTGAACAGTTGAGGTACTCCAGCTTTTTTGCTCGGGATTCCAGCATCTGCAGTCCCTTTTGTGTCCTACTCCTGAAAGCGCTGCTCCTTTGACCGATAGTAATCCTCCCGCCATCTCTTGGCGCCAGCCGGCGGGCAGCCTCTGAGCGGTTCGATGGCGCTGAAGTGCCTTGGAATGTTAAAGTTGCCACGGACACGCTGCTCCTTTGATCTCCCGGTGCCTTCCTCTGCTCACGGCCTTTTGTTACGGGCCTTTGAGAGAAGCTGCTGGAAAAATGTTGCGCAAAGGTGTCGGCCACACGCGCACACGCAGCGCTTCACGCAAGTCTCGGCACGGTGGCGAGAAATGCAAAGTAAAAAAAAAGATATATTAAAGAGAAATGATCATCAGCCTGCAGAAACACAAAGAGAATGCATTATTCAGCCCAGGAGGATTCGACGCAATGTTGCTTTGAAATGTTGCGGTGGCTAGGATAGCTAGGACCTCTGCTACGGAGAGAAGTAGCTCATATGTGAGCCAGATGTTCAGAGAGAGATGGTGACCAGGCTCCTAAAACTCAACATCTGTTACTGGAGGCACCAGGTCCATGGGCCCGAGGGACGCTCAGTAATTCTGGCACTGAAAGCACACAGTCTCGGCAACACTCTCTAGCTCGCTGGATGCCCCTTCAAGACTAAACAGGTGTTATCTACTTTTGATTTCAGTGCATTTAAATTAATCCTGTCAGCTCAGCTGTTAAAACAACTGTCATCTCCAGCTGTTTGTAATTTTCTACTGGATCTTGTGCAGGTTGCTGGATTCAGCACACATTTTGCTTCTGAAGTGAGTAGTGCCGGGTGTGGCACTTGCTGCCTGCCAGCCTCGGCTTTATCATTGATGTGATCCTGGTTCGTTTTCCCTTTATTCCCCCATTCAATGCAACACACATGCGATCGGGAAATACTACTCCGTCGTGCAGAAGCACCGGGTACGAGGTGCGGCCTCACAGCGCCGGCGGCCCGGGTTCCATCCCGACCTCGGGTGCTGTCTGTGTGGAGTCCACAAGTTCAAATGCCCATAAGTGGTCGGAGCATAATTGGGCCATTCGGCCCATCAAGTCTACTCCGCCATTCTCTGTGTTTCCCCACTCCTGCCTTCTCCCCATAACCCCATGACACCTTTATAAGCAAGAATCTCCGCATTAAAAATATCCATTGACTTGGCCTCCACACCCTTCTATGGCATACATTTGCACCGTAACCCCGTGCGTGATTGTGCGAGTTTTCTCCCGCATCCCAAAGACGTGCGGGTTTGTATGTTCATCGGCTTCCGCTAATTGCCCCTAGTGTGTCGGGAGTGGATGAGAGAGAAAGTGGGATAATGTAGAACTAATATGGACGGGTGATGGATGGTCGGTCGGTGTGGGCTCGGTGGGCCACAGTGCCTCTTTCCATGTTGTACTTCAAAATGAATAAAATAAATAGCAACGCAATTCAGCACAGAATGGGAACATTCATAAGAGTTGGGTTTACGTATTTTAATTCGTATTTTGTACCATTTTCCACTCTTTGCAAGTTTGAACATTTCAATGAGACATTCTCTTGCTATTCACACAAGGTCCCATTCATCCACCACACCCTCCTTGAAACTGTAATTTCTAATACATACGTTGCAAACCTCTCGTTATCCTCACCCTTCCTCACCTCGCCAACATCCTCCATGCTAAAGCTCACTCCTGAATCTCTCCTCTCTAATCCTTTATGTTTTGAGATGCAACAAACAGGCCCTTTGGCCCATCGTGTCCACGCCGACCATCGATCACCCGTTCACACACGAATTCTAATGTTAATCCCACTTCCTCATCCACTCCCGACACACCAAGGGCAATTCGCAGAGGCCAATTAGCCTACAAACCCGCAAGTCTTTGGGACGTGAGAGGAACTGGAGGAAACCTACACGGTCACAGAGAGAACGTGCAAACTCCACATAAACAGATGGTACCCGAGGTCGGGATCGAACCTGGGACTCTGTTCCCATGCTGTATCTCTAAAACTAAAACTGGAGTTGCTGCCTCACAGCGCCAGGGACCTGGCTTTGATCCTGTTCTCGGGTGCTCTCTGTGTGGAGTTTGCTCGTTCTCCCTATGACCAGGTGGGTTTTCCTCCAGGTGCTCCGGTTTCCTCCCACATCCTGAACACATCTGGGCCTGTGGGTTAAATAGCCCTCTGTAAATTGCCCCATCGTGTGTCGGGAGTGGATGAGAAAGTGGGATAATACAGAAATGGTAAACCGGTGATGGATGGTCAGTGTGGGCCGAAAACATGCTGGATCTTTCAATAAGAAAAAAACTGCTTTGTTTCCACCTACTTGGTTCATATCAATTTTCTGCCAGATCGCATTTCTGTTTATCATAAAGATTCTTTATAAGGCGTTTAAGAAAGAACTGCAGATGCTGGAAAAATTAAAGGTAGACAGAAATGCTGGAGAAACTCCGCGGGTGAGGCAGCATCTATGGAACGAAGGAATAGGTGACGTTTCGGGTCGAGACCCTTCTTCAGACTGGTGTCGGGGGGAGGGTGGGGAGAAGAAAGGAAGAGGCAGAGACAGTAGGCTGTGGGAGAGCTGGGAAGGGTAGGGGAAGGAGGGAGAAAGCAGGGACTACCTGAAATTGGAGAAGTCAGTGTTCATACCACTGTGGTGTAAACTGCCCAAGCAAAATATGAGGTGCTGCTCCTCCAATTTGCGGTGGGACTCACTCTGGCCATGGAGGAGGCCCAGGACAGAAAGGTTGGATTCGGAACGGGAGGGGGTGTTGAAGTGCTGAGCCACCGGGAGATCAGGTTGGTTAGTGCGAACCGAGCGGAGGTGTTGGGCGAAGCGATCGCCAAGCCTACGCTTGGTCTCCCTGATGTAGATCAGTTTGTTGGACGAAGTGACTCTTTCTTGGTGGCTGAGATGATCATGTTTAAATTCGTTCCATTCAAAAAAAAAAACATTCATAATTTGTTCCAATTTCCCTTTTTGCTTGCAGTGCTTAGGGACAACAATATAAAAGGCATTTAATTTGAGACCCTTTTATCTCCCACTGAGTTAGCATGTTTGTTTAGTTTGACTTTAAATTCTGTGAAGTAAAACAGGTCATATTAGATTTGTTGGTAAATAATGAGGCAGATTGAAATAACAGCCCAACAGTGTGTGAACATTAATAGCATTCATAGTATGGCTGAGTTTAATGTGGATAAAGGGAGAAGGTTTGTAATCTCCTCGGTTTAGCCCAAGTCACGTTCAACATCAGGAGACGGAGACACAAGGAACTGCAGATGCTGGAATCTTGAGCAAAACGCTATGAAAACAGGATGAGCAAATCAGACTGCAGAAGGGGCCCGACCTGAAACATTGCCCGTCCATTCCCTCCACAGGTCATAAGATTCGAAAGGTTCGGAGCAGAATTAGACCATTTGGCCCATCAAGTCTACTCCGCCATTCAATCACGGCTGATCTATCTCTCCCTCCTAACCACCTTCTCCTGATATCTCCCCATAACTCCTGACACCCGTACTAATCAAGAAGCTATCTCTGCCTTAAATATATCCACTGACTTGGCCTCCACAGCTTTCTGTGGCAAAGAATTCCACAGATTCACCACCCTCTGACAAAATAAATTCCTCCTCATCTCCTTCCTAAATCAGCGTCACTTAATTCTGAGGCTGCGACCTCTAGTCCTAGACTCTCCCACTCGTGGAAACATCACCGCTGAGTTCCTCCAGCACTTTGCGTTTTGCTCGAGATGCTCGTATCTGCGCTTCCTTGTGCCACTGTGACTGTACACTGGGACGGGCCCGTGAAGAGGTTAAAAAGAGGGCAGTCCAAAAGGAATTTAGCGTGACACTGAGCCTGTTTATAGCGACATGGGGCTAAAAGTTAACGGTCAAGCTAGGGGCAACTAAGAATGCAAAGAACCACACACAACATAAAGTCTTTTACAAGCCCTGTTCGGCTGAGGGAGGCATGAGAAACAATACTGCAATGATCCGCATACATGGACCATTAAGATGTCATGGAGAGGTATGAGCAAATAATCAAACAAGCTATTGGAATGCTTGCTTTTATATTCGGATGGCTCGATGTAAAGGATGTTAATGTTATTTTGCAGATATACAAAGCAAGCACACATAGAGGAATTCAGGTTAGACTGCCGTTGGCGGGGCATACACGCACACAGATTAAACACACACCCAACTACATTATCTCAAAGAACATCTTGTGATGGTCATGCCTCTTCTTGTACACCCTCCCCATTCCCCCCCCCCAACCACCACCCCCACCCCTCTCCCTGCCCTTTAACACAAACCACACCAAGAATATTGAGCACTATCGTTTGCGGCACGGTGGTGCAGCGGTAGAGCTGCTGCCTCACAGCGCCAGACACCCGGGTTCCATTCCGACTACGGGTGCTGTCTGTACGGAGTTTGCACGTCCCTCCCGTGACCTGCGTGGGTTTTCTCCGAGACCTTCAGTTTCCTCTATCTCCCTCTCGACCCCATTCTTTCTCCTGCCTTCTGCCCACAACCTACACAAAGACACCCGTACTGATCAAGAATCTGTGTCCTTGGCCTCAACAGGTAGTAAGTACACGGACCTACCAAAGTCAGTACATGATTCATAGTTGAGGTTAGTGTTGTGTAGCGGTCACGAGCCTGCTGATTGTTGGGAAGAAGCTGCTCGTGAACCCGCCGGTCATACATAGTTTACAGACTCCTGTACCTTTTTTCTCTTGAGAGTAGCAGCGAAATGAGAGCGTGGCCAGGCTGGTGCGGGTCCTTGATGATACTGGCTTGCTGTTTGAGGCAGTGCCTTATGAAGATCCCTTCGATGCTGGGGAGATCAGTGCCCGTGATGGACCCAGCATTGTCCAGCACTCTTAGTAAACTCTATTGTTTCCTGAGAGTTTATAATAGGTTATTATAAAACCAGTCAATATACCCTGAAGGGCGGCAGGGTTGGCACGACGAAAGAGTTGCCGCCTTACAGCACCAAAGACCCGGGTTCGATCCTGACTACGGAGACTGTACGTTCTCCCCGTAACCACGTGGATTTCCCCCGGGTGCTCTGGTTTCCTTCCACTCGTACGAGTAACGGTAGATACTCGGGACATCCGGTAAATTCGTGACGTTTTTTTCAACACCGTGAAAAATGTCCACGAGTAAAAAAATACTCGTGATTAAAAAAACTTGTTACTTTTTACTCGTCCGAGCCGCTACGAGACATCCACGAACTCCTACGGACCCGCTACGGGCATTCTCCGAGTTCGAATCAGGGGAAAACCCGGGAGAACTCTTGAACTACCTCGTACAGTGGGACAGGCCCTTAACTCTCTCCTGAAAACATAAAAAACGATAAACTAAACTGATGTATATTGGCCTGGCTTCCACCGTGACCTCTGTACATGGCCATGCCTGAGGTATCAGGAATGCCCAGAGCCCCATTTGATTCTCTTGACCTTCAGGCTGCTGCCTTGGACCCGCTCTCATGTCCTCTCTCCCTCGACATCTGAAACAGCTGGTGGACTTCAGTTGCACAGATGTTCCCTGGGCTTCTGTTCATACCATCTGCGATGAGAATGGGAGCTCCCTCAAGCCCTTCAAAATGTTTCCCTCTACTCAGGCCAATATTAGGCTCCACGGGCAGCCCTGGACGTTGCAGGGCGGTGAAAGAGATCGAATACATTCATTTAGTTTATTAGTGTACTGCAAGGAACTGCAGATTGCTGTTTTAAACCGAAGAAAGGCACAAAATGTTGGAGTAACTCAGCGGGACAGGCAGCAACTCTGGAGAAAAGGGAAATGGTGATGTTTTTGGTCGAGACCCTTCTTCAGACCGATCCGTTTATTAGTTGATTTAGCTCTCAGTCTGACCCAAAATGTCGTCAATTCCATGTCTCCATAGATGCCGCCTGATCCACTGAGTTACTCCAGCGTTTTGTATCTATCTTTGATTTTGCTTTAGTTTTTTAGTTTTAGTGATACGGTGGAAACAGGCCCTTTGGCCCGTCGAGTCCACGCCGACCACCAATCACCCCGTTCTCTTGTTCTACCCCATGCCAATTATCCTAGGTTGCCAAAAACCACACGCTTTTGGAATGTGGGAGGAAACCGGAGCACCTGGAGAAAGCCCAGGCGGTCACAAGAAGAACGTACAAACACCATACAGGCGGCACCCATAGTCAGGATCGAACCCGGGTCTCTGGCACAGTAAAGGGCCTGTCCCACTTTCCCAAGTTATTCACGAATGGATACATCGTAGCGGCTCGTTATGCCAGCCGTAGGTACTCAGGGCTATTTTTTTACTCGTGGACATTTTTCATCAGGCCGAAAAAACGTCCCGACTTACCTGATGCCCCGACTACCCACGGCTGGCATAACGAGCCGCTACGATATATCCACGGACTCCTACGGACTTGTTACGAACATTCTGCGAGTTTGAAAACTCGGGAGAATTCGTGAATAACTCAGGAAAGTGGAACAGGCCCTTTAGGCAGCAACTCTAATGTCGCGCCAACGTGCCGCCCTGTTAAAGTTCATACGTTCATCAGTGGTGGAGCAGCGGCAGAGTTGCTGCCTTACAGCGCTTACAGAGCCAGAAACCCAGGTTCAATCCAGAGCAATGGGCCTGTCCCACTTGGGCGACTTTTCAGGAGACTGCAGGAGACTATGCGGTCGCCACATGTTCGCGGGTGGTTGCCGGGGAGTCACCTTCATGGTCGCGAGGAGCTCCCGCATTCTGGGAACTAGTCGTGGACTCATTATGGTCGCCGCAACACATTGAAAAGTTAGCGGCGACCAGAATGAAGCCGCCATGGAGAGTAACGGTAATTCTCGTGCTGTCGCCAGGAGGTCGTAGGCTCTCGTAGGTTGTAGCCGGCGCTGACCGGTGAATTTCATTGGCTCAATGGGAGAAAGAAAACATAAGCAGTAGTTTTCAGAACCAAGGATAACCGACCGGCAATGTTAAATGTCCGCCGAACTTCACAGCCGTGTCTCTCTGGCTTCTTAAAAGTTGTCTCCACTCCTTCTCCCCCCTTCTTCCACCTCTCCCCCCCCCCCCCCCCTTTTAAAGGACTTCCCGTACACAGTGCTTTAGCCGTCTTAATTACAGCGCCAGCTGTTCATCGCGGTGTGTGTCTGTATCACATTGGCTTTGCATCGTGTGAATTTCACTCAGACAGCGCTCCCCCACTTGCCCTGTCCCCCGCCTGCATAAGGAAGTCACTGGCAGTCGCCTGAAAAATCGCCTAAGTGGGACAGGCCCATACGGGTCTGTACGGAATTTGTTCGTTCCCCCCATGACCTGCGTGGGTTTTCTCCAAGATCATCGGTCTCCTCCCACACTCCAAAGACGTACAGGTTTGTAGGTTAATCAGCTTGGTATAAATGTAAAATTGCCCCTAGTGTGTGTATAATAGTGTTAATATGCGAGGATCGCTGGTCGGTGTGGACTTGGTGGACCAAAGGGCCTTTTTCCACGCTGTATCTCCAAACTAAACTAAAAAAATATTCTTGGATGATTCAGAGGGATCCTATTTCCATGAACTGACTTTGTCATTGAATGGCAAGATAAGCTAGCAATAACCGACCACACTCTCAGTAGCAGTTCTTGCACGATGAACCTTGCTCAATCCACCTTTAGAAACTTTATGGTGGACATAATAATATTAATCCAACAATGTAGAGGCAAGGTATACAGATGCTTTTTTCCACAAAAAGACAAAGTGCTGGAGTAACTCGTCTGGTCAGCCAACATCTCTGGAGAACATGGATAGGTGACGTTTTGGGTCGGGAGTCTTCTTCAGACTGATTATGGTGGTGGGGCAGGACAAAAGTGGGACAATAGACAATAGACAATAGACCATAGATGCAGGAGTAGGCCATTCGGCCCTTCGAGCCAGCACTGACCGCCATTCAATGTGATCATGGCTGATCATCCCCAATCAGTACCCCGTTCCTGCCTTCTCCCCATATCCCATGACTCCGCTATCTTTAAGAGCCCTATCTAGCTCTCTCTTGAAAGTATCCAGAGAACCGGCCTCCACCGCCCTCTGAGGCAGAGAATTCCGCGGACTCACAACTCTGTGTGAAAAAGTGTTTCCTCGTCTCCGTTCAAAATGGCTTACTCTTTATTCTTAAACTGTGGCCCCTGGTTCTGGACTCCCCCAACATCGGGAACATGTTTCCTGCCTCTGGCGTGTCCAAACCCCTTAATAATCTTATATGTTTCAACTAGATAACCTCTCATCCTCCTAAATTCCAGAGTTTACATGCCCAGCCGCTCCATTTTATCAACATATGACAGTCCCGCCATCCCAGGAATTAACCTGGTGAACCTACGCTGCACTCTCTCAATAGCACGAATGTCCTTCCTCAAATTTGGACACCTAAACTGCACACAATACTCCAGGTGTGGTCTCATTAGGGCCCTGTGCAACTGCAGAAGGACCTCTTTGCTCCTATACTCAACTCCTCGTGTTATGAAGGCCAACATGCCATTAGCTTTCTTCACTGTCTGACTACGGAGTGTGTACGTTCTCCCCGTGACCTGCGTGGGTTTTCTCCAGGATCTCCGGTTTCCTCCCACAATCCAAAGACGTGCAGGTTTGTAGGTTAATTGGTTTGGTGTGTGTGTGTAAATTGTCCCTAGTGTGTGTAGGATAGTGTTAGGTGTGCGGGGATCACTGGTCGGCGCTTAATTGATGGGCCGAAAGGCCTTCCGCGCTGCCTCTCCGAATTAAAAGCTAAATTAAAAACACAAAAAAAGTCAAACTAAAAGGAACCACAGAGAGGAAAAGATACAGATGGGCAGGCGAAAGGAATGAAAAAATCCCAGGACATGGTTGGGAGTCTGAGAAAGATGGGTTTAACTCATTAACGGCTGGCAGGGCTCACGATGGGCTGACTGGCCTCTTTGATGGTCAGTCAGGAGCTGGGAATGAAATGAAAAGCACCTTTCAAAGGGGTATTTTTAACGGCGCGCATGAAACCGAATGAAACACGATGGTTTGTTTGTTTGAATGACAGAAATGAATAATGGCCCTAGTGAAAGCAGAGAAAGGGGTTCTTGTCTCTTCACGCGGGCCTTTGGTTTTTTTTTTAATATATACACACCGTCTTAGTTACTGTGTTATTCTAGTTAGGGTTCGACATTCCACTCTCCCTTGCTTAGATTGACTCTGCCAAGTTCCTTGATGGGACACTAATAAAGATGAATTTGTACGTTCCTGCCCAGCTACAACACAGTGCTCAATTAATTAAGTAACCTGCGCTCAGTAGGGTTAATAAAAAATCAATTTAAGAGAGAAAGCCATGCTCGAAATGCTGTCAGAAGATTGGGAGCTATTAAAAGGCAATAATTCTGTTTATAGATATGAAAGAATACAACCCTGCCTCACCCCGTGACCCTGCTTCTGAATGTTGTTTGTGAAACAATTATACTTTGACTAAGACTTGATTACGGTCTATGGACTGGAACTCAGCCCAAAGGCTTTTTTATTTCATGTAAACCCTACATTAAACACACACACATATCTCCTAATCAAGACTGCTGCGTGGAACTTTATTATTCATGGGAAAGGGAAAGTTAATTGGGCTTGCAACATTTAAACTGGTGCTGTAAAGTGTACAGGTTTAATTTTAAGAATTGGCTGTACGATATATAAATAACAATGAGCAGTGTACGGTACTATTACTGGCCACGGATGCCACCTTGGTAAAACGGAGAGAAGGACAGTTTTGCAAACGTCTTCCTTGAAGCGGAAACAGATGATCAGCCGGGGTGGAGGTACGTCAACCTAATTTTGTGAAACAGGGATTCTACTACAGATTGGAACTAGTGTGGGACTTCTTTCTTGCAGAGAATGTGATCTGGATGCAGGGCTGTTGCTTCCAATCTTCTGCCTTCTGCATGGATTACCATCACTCTGCTGACAGGTAGATATGGGCGCGATAAGGCGGCGGTTACGTTACGGGATCAGTAGCCAGGGGTCGTTGCTGCAGAGACGCGAGTTCGAATCCCACCCCGGCGACGACTTGTGGGGATTTAAGTTCAAGCAATTAAATAAATCTGGAGTTTATGAAAACACAAAGCTGGTAGCAGTAACAAGGAAAACTACTGGATTGGGGTTAATAGTCCATCTGGTTGCCTCGTGCTGCTTGGGGAATAAATCTGCCATCTTGATCTGATCTGGTCTGGTCTGGTCTGGTCCATGGTCTGAGAGAAATGTGGTCGACCCTCACCTCTTCTCTCACGTTAGGGGCAATTAGGGTGAAAGAATAAATGCCGGCATTACTAGTGACACGGCCTATAGCGAATAAATGAACTGGAATTATCTTCTTCTGCATTTAAAGTGATTTGTGTGGTTTACACATCCTGTATAGATTTGGATGGAGTTTGCAGTTCAGTGCTCTAGAGATGATTTGATTCATTGCACAGCCCAATATACGATGGCTTGAATGTGCCTGTGGATATGATTAGCGTCTCATCACACACCTGCCCTTTTCTGAATGCAGGCCTGACCAAAAATGTCCCCTATCCATGTTCTCCAGGGATGCCACTGAGTTCCTCCAGCATTTGGTGTCTTTTTTATCCACCTGTATTCCTTCCTCTGGCTTCACATCTTCACCCATCTTCTCTCATTATCTTCTTATCCCACACATGTTGTCTTTTAATCTCTGGCCTCTGTCTTCCCCTCACCTGGATCCACTTATCACTTGTGTAGAAATGAACTGCAGATGCTGGTATACATCAAAGACAGACACAAAGTGGTTCAGCAGGTCAGGCAGTATCTTTGGAGAAAAAGGATGGGTGACATTTCGGGTCGGGATCCTTTTCCTACCTCCAGCATTTTGTGGGCTTTTATTTTGCACTCATAACCATGTAGAATATAGTGTTACAGTGACAAGAAAGTGAAGATAAAAGAAAAAGTGCTAGGGCCTTAAAAAGGTAGATTGAGAGATCGGGAACACATGATAAGGATGTATTCTTAGCTTTAGTCCCTCCACACGATGCTTTGTCGCAATTGTGCAAGATGTCGGTGAGGCCGCATTCGGAGTATTGTGCTCAGTTTTGGTCACCTTGTTGTCGGAAGGACGCCATTAAGCTGGAAAGAGTCCAGATAAGATTTACGAGGGATGTACCCGGAGATCGAGGGCCTGAGCTCTGCGGAAAGGTTGGGCAGGCCAAGGATGATCTTACAGAGGTTTATATGATCACAAAGAGAATACATTGGGTTGAATATAATGTACAGTCTTTCACCCAGAGTCAAGAACCAGAGGTCATGGGTTTAAGGTGAGAGGGGGAAAGATTTAATAGGTACCTGAGGGGCAACCTGTTCACACAGAGGCGGTGGGTGTATGGAACAAGCTGCCAGAGGAGGTCGCTGAGGCCGTTAGGTACTGAGACAACATTTAAAAGACATTTGGACAGGTACATGGATAGGAAAGGTTTAGAATTAGTTAAGAGTCAGAAAGTCACACAGCACGGGATCAGACCCTTTGGCCCAACTCGTCGTTGCCGACCAAGATGCCCAATCTAAGCTTGCCCCATTTACCTGCATTTGGCCCATAAACCTTCCCTCTCCATTGTACCTGTCCAAGAATCTTTTCAATCCTCTCATTATACCTATCTCCGCAGCTCGTTCCATTCACCCGCCACCCTCCGAGTGGAAAAGTCGCGCTGGGTTTCTGATTACATTTTCCCCCGCTCACCTTAAACCTGTGTCCTCGGGTGAAGTAAACATCCTTTTTAAACCCTGTCGTTTTAACCAGATGGTATTTCTCTGCTTAGGTTAGAAATTGTACCAGATTCAATAAGAAAATCGGTTATTTTGTTACCGATAAACACAAACAAGCAAAACTAAAATCTTATGAAGCGCGTCCACAGTCCAAATTACAGAACTAAGCATCCTTTTTAAAACCGTGTTGTTTTAACCAGGTGATATTTCTGATTCCCTTTCCCCGGGTAAAATACTCGGGGAACTGATCTATTCCCCTCAGGATTTCATACACCTCTCTACGATCACCCCTCAGCCTCCTGAGCTCCAAGGAGTAACACTCTTGCTTGCCTCACCTCTCCCTGTAACTCAGACGCGCAACTTTGGATGTTTAAGTGGTGCTGCGACTGTTTTGTGGAGGTTGATAATTCGAACCCTGGTGACAGGATTACACTAAAAAGACCCTTTCACGCCAGCATTAATGTTGGCCGAGGTTCTTTCGAGAAGTGTCACCAACAAAATAAAAAACAATCTTCAGGAAATTGTACAAGATTAAATATGAAAATCAGTTATTTGGTTACCGATAAAACAAAAATAAGCCAAACTAAATCTTATGAAACGAGCCCACTGTCTACATTGAAGAACTGAGCACCCCTTTTTAAACGTTGCCGTTTTAGACCAGATGTTATTTCTCTGGTATATATGTGTTTGCAAGAGCAAGACGTACACAGGAATATGCCACAGTTTTGTGGGACTCTTGAAACCCAGTCTTAAGTAACCCAATTAAGATCTGAACTACATCTTTAATTGTAGAAAATATAAACATGGAGGAAACTGAAAATTAATCTGTCAACTAGAATTATTAGAGGAGCATGGTTAAAGTGCTGGTGTTCTTTGCAATATCCATTTCTGCTTATAATTATGAAGTAACGGCAATTTGTCGACTCTTGTGGCAAATCACTGGCTGACGTTTGATTCATTTGGACAGGCAAGCTTTCGACGGGAGTGATCTGCCGATGATTTGCTAATTGCAAATCAGTAGAACGTTTACATGGGAACGACAGGAAAATAAAGAAAATAATAGCAGCTTCCCTCCTCACCCTGCCCAGCTGAAAGGAAGCTTTCAGATGCCATGTTCTTGGACGGGAGTCATTACTTTGCGAGCCGAGACTGGAGGAATAATTCCCTTTCCTCCAGAGCAGAGAAGATGCGATGGTTCAACAGTGCTTTATTGTCACGAGAGAGGAATAGATCGAGTAGTCGCTTGCCCAGAGTAGGGGAATCGAGGAACAGAGGACAAACGTTTAAGGGGACGGGGAAAAGATTTATTAGGGATCTGAGGAAGTATTGTTTTTACACCAAGGCTGGTGGATGTATGGGACGAGCTGCCGGAGGAGGTAGTTGAGGCAGGGACTATCCCAATGTTTAAGAAACATTTACACAGGTACATGGATAGGGCAGGTTTGGAGGGATATGGGCCAAACGTGGGCAGGTGGGACTCGTGTAGCTGGAGCATGTTGGCCGTTGTGGTCAAGTTGGGGCGAAGGGCCTGTTTCCACGCTGTATCGCTCTATGACTATGATATGTACCAATAGGGTGGCCAACTTTCTCATTCTCAAATAAGGGACAAATCGTCAAAATGCGGGACAAATTCCCGACGGCAATTCGTTGACTGACCCGGCCGTGGTTGGGTGAATGATGAGTTGGCCCGGGTGCTGGACTGCATGCAAAGCCCAGCCGGCGGGACAGCTGAGGACGTTTTGGCCCGGGCCGCGTGATGTCACGCGCAAAGTCCAGCGCCCCGTCCAATTCATGAACCGATGATCGGCCACGAGAAGGGGGGGTGGTGGTATCGGCGGTAAGCGAAGGTCCGAAGGTCGGACAGCTGGCAGGGGTGCCGACCGACGGGGCCACGGGCGAGGCGCTGCTGCTGCTGCACTCCATGGGCTGCGCTAGGTCGGGATGGGTGAGGCGGGGATGGACTCTGCGCTCCGACCCGACAGTCCCCTCGACCCGAATAGCAGCAGTCAAATACGGGACAAGGGCGGTCCCGTACGGGACAAACCAATTTAGCCCAATATACGGGATGTCCCGGCTAATACGGGACGGTTGGCAACCCTATGTACTAAGGTGCAGTGAAGTTTTTTTTGTAGATAAGGGTGGCTCAGTGGCACAGCGGTCGAATTGCTGCCCCATAGCGCCAGGCACCCGGGTTCGATCCTGACCACAGGTGCTTGTCTGTACGGTGTTTGTACGTTCTCCCCTTGACCTGCGTCAGTTTTCTCCAAGATCTTCGGTTTCCTCCCACACTCTAACAGGTTTGTAGGTTATTTGGCTTGGTATAAAAATGTCCATTGTGGTGTACGGAGCATGGACTCAGTGGGCCGAAGGGCCTGTTTCCACGCTGTATCTCCAAACTAAACTAAACTAAATTCAGTACAAATCTTACCAGACAGAAACTACAATCATACTGGAGGACATGAGTGTGAATAGGATAACATAGAACGTATGATCGATGATTGGTGTGGACTTGGTAGGCCAAAGAGCCTGTTTCCATCCAAGGTGCTGGAGTAACTCAGCGGGTTAGGCAGCATCTACGGAGAAAAGGAGGGGAGAGGTTTCAAGTTGGACCCTGCCTTCAGACATCTGTTTCCCTAGACATCTAAACTCAGCAGATCAGGCCATATCTGTGGGGAGAGAGGAACAGAGTTAATGTTTTAGGTAATGCAAAAAGAAGGCTGTTTAGAGTATGCAGCACTCTGTAAGTATTGCTGTATCACTTCCGGCCCAGATAATGTGCGCAAGACTTTGGACTTGGGTGTAGAGTACAATGGGGCTGAGGTATATGGCACTGAAAAGCAAAATCCATTTCTCCCCACTCCCAATCTGTCCCCTTCCTCACAGATCTCCAACCGACCCATTCCCCACACTAAACTTGACCCCAAATGACTTGATCCAATCCCACCTGATCTATCGGGCATCATTCTCTCCACCCCGACCCTCTCTGCCCACAAGTTCTCCCCGCACCCCAGAAGTTAATCATTACTGGGCAAAGCAATCGAAGAAAAGACCTTTGAATGCACAAAGTGGTCACGTCTTAGACACAAAGTGCGGGAGTTACTCAGCGGGTCAGGCCAGCATCTCTGGAGAAAAGGAATAGATCAGGAACATGAGGCAGGAGGCAGGGAACATGTTCCCGATGTTGGGGGGAGTCCAGAACCAGGGGCCACAGTTTAAGAATAATGAGGAAGCCATTTAGAATGGAGACGAGGAAACACTTTTTCTCACAGAGAGTGGTGAGTCTTTCTGGATGCTTTCAAGAGAGAGCTAGATAGGGCTCTTAAAAATAGCGGAGTCGGGGGATATGGGGAGAAGGCAGGAACGGGGTACTGATTGGGGATGATCAGCCATGATCACATTGTATGGCGGTGCTGGCTCGAAGGGCCGAATGGCCTACTCCTGCACCTATTGTCTTTTGTCTACTGTCTATCGACCTTTCGGATCGGAAATTTTCTTTGAGACTCTCCGAGGCTACAAAGGAAACTGTGCAATCCGAGGCTTAGTCATAGAGTGGAAACAGGCCCTTCAGCCCAACTTGCCTACACCGTCCAACATGCCCCATCTACCGATCTGCACTTTGCCCATATACCTCTAAACCTATCCTATCCATGCACCGGTCCAAATGTTACGATAGTCCCTGCCTCAACTACCTCCTCCGACAGCTCGTTTTTTACACCCACCACCCTTTATATGAAAAATCTACCCCATAAATCCCTATTAAATCCCCCCCCCCTCCCTCCCCCCCTCACCTTAAACCTACTGCATGTCCTCTGCTTCTCAGTTCTCCTACTCTGGGCAAGAGGCTCTGTGCATCTCCCCAATCCTATTCCTCTCATTATTTTGTACACCTCTATAAGATCGCCCGTCATCCTCCTGCGCTCCAAGGAATAAACTCTTTGCCTGCCCAACCTCTCCCTTTAGCTCAGGCCCTCGAGTTGTATTTTTGCATCAGTGCCGTTTCTTTCCGTCTATTAAGGTAATTGCGAAAATCTTTGAATTCCAATGGGAGTATTAAGAATGGCTCATTTATTCTCCCAGTTTCGGTTCATTATTAGGCAAGAAAGTGCCCTTAGTGGCAATTGAGTCTTTCAGGATGAATTTACTACCTGAATGTTACCGCACGCTGCAGTCTTCATGTTCATTACAAGGCAGCAGGTACAGCTACAAATTTTGTTTCATAATCATCTTGCAGTTACTCCTATTTAATCGTTCATTTCTGGTAATTACACCAGTGTCTTAATATAGTTTATCCCATTGATGTGCACACCTGCTAGTGTTTTTATTTCTTAGGCTGCTATTGTAGCTATTCATTCTCATGAACATGTACACCTTTCGCAGTATAATCGGAGATCATCTTCTGCTAAGGGCGCGGATTTGCGATGTACGTCTCCATTCTCTTGTCACTGGTCCCATCTTTCTACAGTTCAAGCTGGAACGTGTGGCTTTAAATTTAAAGCAACATCTTCCTAACTTGGGACTTAACTATTGCAATGCGATAAAAATCCTTTGTTATGTTTTGTTGAGTTCAGAGACACAGCGCGACACAGCCCCTTCGGCCCACCGAGTCCGCACAGACCAGTGATCCCCGCACACTAAAGGGCCTGTCCCACTTTCACCACCTAATTCACAACCTTTTTTACTTGTGGATATTTTTCATCATTCTAGAAAAAACGCCCCGACCCACTTGATGCCACGAGTCCCTACGACTAGCATCACGGCCTGCCACAACCTACCTACGACCTACCTACGACCTCGTGACGACCATGCTGCGAGTATGAGTCAAGGGCAAACTCGGCAGAGGTCGTGAATTAGGTTGTGAAAGTGGGACAGCCCCATTACACCACCCTACACACACTAGAGACAATTCTTTACATCTTTACACCAAGCCAAGTAACCCACAAACCTGTGCGTCTTTGTAGCGTGGGAGGAAACCGGAGTTCTCGGAGAAAAACACACGCAGGTTGAGGGGAGAACGTACAAACTCCGTACAGACAGCACCCGTAGTCAGGATCGAACCCAGGTCTCTGACACTGTAAGGCAGCAACTCTACCGCAGCGCCACCATGCCGACCTTTGCTTGCCACCCACGGAAGTGTGCCATGGTGAATTTATGGACAAAATGATACAGCAGGGGAACAGACCCTTCAGCCCACTGAAGCCATGCTAACCCATTGTACTGCCATTATATTTTGGTCACCATGTTACATGGAAGGAGTTGTCGAGCTGGAAAGGGGGCAGAGAAGATTTATGAGGATATTGTCGGGACCTGAGGGTCTGAGCTATAAGGAGAGGTTGAGCAGGCTAGGACTATTCCTTGGAGCGCAGGAAGATTAGGGGTGATCTTATAGAGGTGTACAAAATCAGGAAACATAGAAATAGGACTAGTAGGCCATTCCTTCGAGCCTGCAGGAAGATATGATCATGGGTGATCCAACTAGATCCTGTTCCTGCCTTCTCTCCACAGCCACAAGGGCCACATCTAACTCCCTCTTAAAGCCAATGAACTGGCCTCAACTACCTTTTGCGGCAGAGAATTCCAGAGATTCACCACTCTCTGTGTGAAAAAGGTTTTCCTCATCTCGGTCCTAAAAGATTTCCCCCTTATCTTTAAACTATGATCATGAGAGGAATAGATCGGGTAAACCCACCGAGACTCTTGCTCAGAGTAGGGGAATTGTGAACATAGAAAATAGGTGCAGGAGGAGGCCATTCGGCCCTTCGAGCCAGAACCAGAGGACATAGGTTTACAGTGAGAGGGGGGAAAGATTTAATTATGTTTAAAAGGCCTGTCCCACTGTGGCGACATAATCTGCGAGTTCTGGCGAGTTTGCCCTCGACTCATACTCGCAGCATGGTCGACACGAGGTCGTAGGAGGTCTTCTTCATGCTCGAGAGTGGTCTCCGCGTACTCGAGGTCTCAGCTGGGTCGCGGGTTTTCTTTCAATATGTTAAAAAATGCCCGCGAGTAAAAAAAGGTCGCCATGGAAAAAAATCGATACTTTTCTTACTTGTAGGTTTAGTCCAAGTAGGTCGGCATGTTAGTCGTAGGTAATCAAGGGTAGTCAAAGGTAGTCGAAGATAGTCTTCATCATAGTCAAAGGGAGGTCGAAGAAGATCGAAGGAGGTCGTCTTCACTCTCCACTATTCTATCACTAATTACCAATTAGGTGCAATTTGCAGTGTCCAGTTGCCTTACCAATACACACCTCTTTGGGATGTGGGAGGAAACCGGAGCACCCGGAGGAAACCCACACGGTCACAGGGAGAGCATGCAAACTCCAACACACAGACAGCACCCGAGGTCAGGATCGAACCGGGGGTCCCTGAAGCTGTGAGGCAGCAGCTCTGCCAGCTGTGCCACTGTGTCGCCCTTATATAATTGATTAAATTGTGCAATACGAGATGTTTGTGAAGCAAGATTGCACTAATCTAGCATTTGTTAACCAGAGAGTTGGATACTCCAGAAAGCGATGGCGGGGGGCTTATGGTGAATACAAAATTAAAAAAAAAGAAAAATAATCTATTCCTCTCATGAATTTGTATACCTCTACAATATCACCCCTCATCCTCCTGCGCTCAATACACCCACCATCTTCTGTGTTCAAAAGTCATCCCTCAAGTTCCTATTAAATCTTACCACTCTCACCTTAAACCTACGTCCCCTGGTTCTTGATTCCCCTACTCTGGGTAAAAGACTGTGCATTTACTCTATCTATGCCCCTCGTTGTCTTATACACCTGTGCTCATCCTCTTGTGCTCCAGGGAATATAAAGTCTTAAGGGCCTGTTCCACTTTCACGAGTAATTCACAAATTCTCCCGAGTTTTCCCCTTGATTCAAACTTGCAGAATGTTCGTAACGAGGCGTAACGTAGGAGTTTGTAGATGTATCGTATCGGCTCGTAATGCCAGCCCTAGGTACTCGTGGCATCAGGTAAGTCGGGACGTTTTTTCCAGCCCGATAAAAATGTCCACGGGTAAAAAAATGGTTGGGATGAAAGAAATTGCAACTTTTTACTCGTGAGGAAGGAATCGAAATAGTCGTGGGAATTCGTGGACGTAAACTCATAGGAGTTCGTGAACATAGTCGTGGAAGGTCGTAGGTGTTCATAGATGACCATGTTCTTGATTTTTATTTTAGGTCCTTTAAACTCAGCAGAGGTTTTGAATTGAAAGTGGGACAGGCTCTTTAGCCTTCTCAACCTCTCCCTGAAGTTCAGGCCCTCGAGTCCTGGCAACGTCCTTGTGATAATCCCGTGTCCACTGATAGGGCAGCTCTTTCGCGGTCTAGCATCGTAACAATGGGCTGAATGGTCTCTCTTTGCACTGTGTAATTCTGTGATTCAAATGTAGCCAAATAAAATGAAGAAAGGTGAAATGGAAGGCACACAACTCACACTGTGTGTGACTTTCCGTGTTGTTTGATGGCAGATTGCTGACTGTTCTGTACACAATATGAAAAGGCTGTAACTCACATTGCTAACACATTTCCTTCTGCTGCTTTTTCATCTTGAAAGATAAACTGACTCAACCTCTTGAATGTGACAAGACCCGGAGCTATACGGAGAGGCTGATCACGCTGGCACTCTATACCCTGGTGAGCAGGGGTGATCATATCGAGGTGTACAATTCAAGAGAGATTTAGCTCTTAGGACTAAAGGAATCAAGGGATATGGGAAGAAAGCAGGAATAGGGTACTGATTTTGGATGATCAGACATGATCATATTGAATGGCGGTGCTGGCTCGAAGGGCTGAATGGCCTACTCCTGCACCTATTTTCTATGTTTCTAACCACAAACAAATTTGGTTCCCGGAGGATCCCGGGATTTCCTCCCTACCTGCTTCCACTACCTGCAACCTCCGGCAACCACCTGCAACCTCTGGGAACCGCACGGAAACCTTGGGTGGGGCGCAAAGTCTCCAGAGGTTTCCGTTCAGGTGTCCTAAGTGAGACAGGGGCATTAGATAGAGCTCTTGGGGCTAGCGGAATCAAGGAGTATGGGGAGAAGCCAGGCATGGGATGCTGATTGTGGATGTTTAGCCATGATCACATTGAATGGCGGTGCTGGTTCGAAGGGCCGAATGGCCTCCTCCTGCATTTTGTATGTGTCTATGTGTACCCACTGCGCCACTGCATGGGGCAGCGAGGATTGAGGAGTCAGTTGCCAATAAGAGTCTTCAGTACTACAGCCCGAGAAAGGATTGGTTTCATCACCTTTGCTGTGTCCAGCGTTTGATATCGTGCTGTAGGAACCTGGGAAAAGGCAGCACTCTGCTGATATGGAGATTACCATGCAGGATGCTTTTAGTCTTATCACAGAGAGAATATCGCTGGATGATATCTGATAATCTTACTAATACAACATCTGGCAATGAGCCTTTAATGGTCTCTTCAAAATAACTCCCTGCCTTCCCCGTGTTACTCAGGGTGAGGGACAGGCTCTCCCTCTCTCTCAGAGGCTTAAGTATTTTCAAGCACATTATACAATAGCCAAAGGGCAGTGAGGGAGCAAGATTGTAACAATTACATGACAACAGGGACCGTGGTCGAGGATTACACCGTGTTATTGACTCAGGCAACATCTCTGAGGTGAATTTAAAATAATCCCAGGGTTTGGAGGAAAATAGCACGCAGAACGCTGCTGCACGGGAACGGTGGCGCAGCGGTAGAGTTGCTGCCTTTCAGGGCCAGAGACCCGGGTTCGATCCTGACCACGGGCGCTCTCTGGACGGAGTTTGCACGTTCTCCCCGTGACCTGCGTGTATTTTTCTCCCGGTGCTCCGGTTTCCTCCCACCTTCCAAAAGCCGTGCAGGTATGTAGGCTCATTGGCTTTGGTAGAACAAATTGTCCCTAGTGTGTGTAGGATAGTGCTAGTGTACGGGGATCTCTGGTTGGCGTGGACTTGGTGGGCCGAAGGGCCTGTTTCCACGCTGTACCTCTAACCTATACTAATCTAAACTAAAGGAACATGCCCATGGGCTCACAATGTGCCATAATGCCAAGATCAACTCTTATCTGCCTGCACATAATCCATATCCCTCCATTCCCTGCATATCCATGTGCCTATCCTAAAGTCTCTTAAACACCACTATAGTATCTGCATCACCATCCCCAGCAGCACATGCCAGGTACTCACCACCCACTGTGTAAAAAAACTTGCCCCACATATCTCCTTTGAATTTTACCTCCCTCACCTTAAAGCCCATGTCCCACTTTCCTGAGTTACTCACGAGTTCTCCCGAGTTTTCCCCTTGATTCAAACTCGGAGAATGTCCGTAGCGAGTCCGTAAGAGGCCGTAGGAGTCGGTAGATATTTCGTAGCGGCTCATAATGGCAGTCGTAGGTACTCGGGGCATCAGGTAAGTCGGGACATTTTTTCAGCATGTTGAAAAATGTCCACGAGTTTAAAAAAAATAGCCCCGAGTACCTACGGCTGGCATCTCCGAGTTTGAATCAAGGGGAAAACCTGGGAGAATTTGTGAGTACCTCGGGAAAGTGGGACGGGGGGCATCTAGCTATGCCCTGTAGTCATTGATTTTTTACATCCTGGGAAAGAGGTCCTGGCTGTCTGTCCTATCTATGCCGCTCACAATTTTAAATGCTTCTATCATTTTTTAGTGAGAAAATTTTAATGAGAATTTTAGTGTTTTGGTATGCCCATCAAACGTTCCAGATTAAATGGGACAATGTTGTATCTGCTCCATTCTGTGTTAGTAACGGAGTGCGGCAAGGAGGAATTTTGTCTCCTATTTTATTTAATGTTTATATGGAACAATTATCAAATCAGTTAATAAATAGGTTAAAAACTGGCTGTCTTGTGGGCAACACTATTGTTAATCATCTGATGTATGAAGACGACCTGATCCTGCTCTGTCCATATAGTACTGGGCTGCAGCAGATGCTGAAGGTGTGCTCAGTATGGCCTTGATTATGACATAAAGTATAACGCTAAGAAAAGCCGCATAATGATAGTTAGAAGCGCTGAGGACAGGAAATCAACTTTTCCGACCTTTTATTTGTCAGACAGTCCTCTTGCTGTGTGTGAGGAAATTAAATACCTAGGTCATGTCATATCCGATGACTGGACGGATGACAAAGACCTCTACCGACAGCGCTGTAACATTTATTTTCAAGCTAACATACTTATAAGGAAGTTTTCTATGTGCTCTGACTCTGTGAAGTGTTCCTTGTTCAGAACCTATATCACACCGTTATATACTGCTCAATTGTGGTCTAACTATAAGAAAAAGAGTATGCAGAGGCTTAAGGTAGCATACAATGATGCAATGAGGTTGCTACTTCGTGTCCCTAGGTGGCATAGTGCCAGTCAATTGTTTGTGTCCACTAGAGTGCCAACCTGTGAGGCACTCTTAAGACAGCTGATGTTTCGTTTTATGTGTTGCCTGGACAAGTCAGAGAAGTACATAATTGAAGCCCTAGTCAGCCCTCTGAAAAGCTGCTATAGATTCACTTCTAGGCTAAGATGGCATTTGGTGCAATAGCTTGTATATCTTATAGGCTAATATGTAATTTTTAATGTATTTTTTGTATCTCCTTATAGAAACATAGAAATTAGGTGCAGGAGTAGGCCATTCGGCCCTTCGAGCCTGCACCGCCATTCAATATGATCATGGCTGATATACTGTATGATGTGTTATATGGACCTGTGTCTGAAATAAAGTTTTCATTATTATTACATTATATTATTATCACGTTTCCCCCCACAACCTCTGGTGTTCCAGAGAAAACAATCCATCTGTGCAACCTCTCCCTGTAGCTAATACCCCATAATCCAGGCACCATTCTGGTAATGAGGCAATGTTTCAGATCGGGACACCTTCTTCTTCAGGGTCTGAAGTGATGCCTCTTTAGCAGCCATGCATCTTCAGACACTGAAGAAGATGTCGCAGCCTGAAATATTGTCCGTCCATTTCCCTCCACAGATGCCGCCTGGCCCGTTGAGTTCCTCCAGCACTTTGTGTTGGGTGGGAGATTGCAACCTTTTTTAGGCAAATGCAATCAACCTGGCATACACAATCAAATAAGATCAAATAGAACAAGTTGTCCTCCAACCTTAGGCTGTGCACGTTGTTGTGAGATAAATGAAACTTTCACTACTTGTAATTAACTTAACTTTATTTAAGCTTTAAGCAACTTATTTCTGCAATACACAAACTCAGAAACGTCTGGCAAACATGGCTGATTCTGCAGGCTTTTCCCGCCCGAAATAATTTGCACATGCGCACACTCCCGAAATGTCCCGCGCATGCGCACTCCGGAAATGTCCCGCGCATGCGCACACTCTAGAAATGTCCTGCGCATGCGCACACACTAGAAGAGCTCCGCACATGCGCACATGCGCCCACTTCGCACGTCATTCTCAAGAAGAAGAAAAAGCACTTTGTGTTTCTTTGTGCTCAAGCATCTTTGGGAAGAGGAACAGAATTAAGCCCCTGTCCCTCGATGTGAGTTTAACCCAAGAGCTCACCCGAGTTAAAAAAAATAATCAAACTCGTGGTATTTCATCACGAGTATTTTTTTACTCTTGGACATTTTTCACGCTGTTGAAAAAACTTCACAAGTTTCCGCGTCTCTCGAGTACCTGCCGTCAGCGTTACGAGCCTCTGCGAGACATCCACGAGCTCCAACGTACCCGCTACGTACATTCTACATGCTTACCACGAGTTTGATTTTTTTTTTAAACTCGGGAGAGCTCTTGGGTAAACTCGCATCGTGGGACAGGGCTATTATATGTTTCAGGTCGAGATTAGACTCTTTATTTTTAGGAACTTTGAAACTTGTAGAATACTAAGAAGTTGTTGGAAATGTGGTGACTTTTTATGCACCACATCAATGTCATCTGTTATTCTTACACTACAATCTTTGCATTCTTGGTTGTGCTTGAAAATGCTGGAGGAAGTGAGCGTGTGAGGCAGCATTTATGGAGAGAAGGAATAGGCGACGTTTCGGGTCGAGGCCCTACTTCAGACTGACAGAGATAAGATAGATTTTTGATTAGTGCGGGTGTCAGGGGTTATGAGGAGGGCAGGCGAACGGGGTTGGGAGGGAGAGGTAGATCAGCCACGATTGGATGGTGGAGTAGACTTGATGGGCCGAATGGCCTAATCCTACTCCTATCACTTATGAGCTTCTGTATAGTAAGATGACTTGGATTCACTTCAAAGAATTTGACCATAGAAGCACTGTAGGTGGTGAAGGAGACTTGTGGGGGGGGGGGGGGGGGGGGGGGGGGGGGGGGGGGGGGGGGGGGGGGGGGAATTAAGACAAACTAAAGACAGCTAAAGCCAACTAAAGACCTAAAGACAACTACAGGTTTACGAGAATGCTCCCAGGAATGATTGGGTTAACTTATGATGAGTGTTTAAGGGCACCGGACCTGTACCCGCTGGAGTTTAGAAGGATGAGGGGGTACCTCATAGAATCTTACCGAATAGTGAAAGGCCTGGATAGAGTGGATGTGGAGAGGATGTTTCCAGTCATGGGAGAGTCTAGGACCAGAGGCCACAGCCTCAGAATTAAAGGACGTTCCTTTAAGAAGGAGATGAGGTGGAATTTCTTTCAACAGAGGGTGGTGAATCTGTGGAATTCGTTCCCACAGAAGGCTGTGGAGGCCAAGTCAATGGATAATTTTAAGGTAGAGATACAGTGCCCTGAAATGGGGGGACTAAGTATAAACACTGCTGTAATTTCTACATGGTGAAACCAAAATGTATGAAAATGGCCTTTATTAACATCTGGCAATGTGCACTTTAACCACATGTGATTTTTTTCTATTATAAATCTCAAATTGTGGAGTACAGAGGCAAATAAATAAATGATGGGTCTTTGTCCCAAACATTATGGAGGGTAGACTCTTGATTAGTATGGGTGTCGGGAGGTTATGAGGGGAAGGCAGGAGAATGAGGTGAGGAGGGAGAGATTGACTAGCCATGATCGAGTGGCAGAGTAGACTTGATGGACCGAATGGCCTAAATCTGCTCCTATCACTTATGAAGTTATGAGCTGATGACACCATTTTTCCACAGGGTGGGAAGCAATTTTTCTGCAGAAAGTATTTCAAGGGCCTGAAAACATGCTAGGCGCTATATAAATGAATTCTTGCTCTTTTGTACCTCTGATCATCCCATGGTGTTCCTATTATTTGTTCCTTTCAGCCTTTTATTCTTTCGTTCTGCCTTTCCTTCCCACAGCGTAACATGACGAGATGTTGCTGGTGTGGCAGCCTCCCTATCAATAATCAAAGAGGTTGTCTCAGCAAGGAAATAAATTGACGTTATACTATACATCAGCATATTTAGTTTCTGCCTGTTCAGGATTAAAGGCAATGGGATTGCAGCAATGACCACACTGTTCCTTTCACACAATAGAAATCCCTTTTCAATTCCCAGACACTCCCAGTCCTTGTACTAATTACAGATTGCAAACTTCAAAGCACAATGGTCTCAAGGAATGTGCGTCTGCTTGTGTGTGCGTGCGAGCGTGTGTGTGTGTGTGCGCACTCCTGTGCCTGTAGGTGCGTGCATGTGCAGGAAGGAATCGCAGATACTGGTTTGCCCCAAAGATAGACACAAAAAGCTGGAGAGTAACTCAGCGGGACAAGGCAGCATCTATATGGACATATACAGGAAGAGATGTATCAACAGAGCCATCTCCATCATCAAGACCCTTACTTCAGATCACATGATAAGGAAGGGTCCTCCCACACGAAACGTACACCCATTCATTAGCTGCAAAACCAGCAGGATGTCCCAGCTGAGTTCTCCTGAACAGGCTGTCCAATCTTTTAGTATGGACTGTGCGGTGTGTGCCAAGTGTCGCGCACAGAACCCCCAACTGCACAGAGCCACTAACCCTCCGTACCGGTCAACGCTGTTAAGGTTTAGTAGCCGTTAACTTGTTCAACATGTAGTTTTTTTTTTTACATTGCATTTTTCAGGACACTGAATGGAGAGGAACTGGTTGAGCAACGTTTTTTTGTTTCCTCTGGGTATGCAAATACTCGGGAAATGACAATAAAGATATACAATACAATACAATACAGCATCTCTGGCGAGAAGGAATGGGGTAATGTTTTGGATCGAGACCCTTCCTCAGACTGAGCATAAGGAAGGGTCTTGACACGAAACGTCACCCACTCCTTCTATCCAGAGATGCTGCCTGTCCCGCTGAGTTACTCCTGAACTTTGTGTCCCATCTTTAGTAGGTGTGTGCGGTGTGTGCATGTGTCTACAGAACATTGAACAGCACAGCATAGCCCTCTGTACATCAACGCGATTAAGGCTCATGCCGTTAACTGTACAACTTGCTCCTGTAAAATACACTTGCATGCTTCAGCACAGGACAGGAGAGGAATAGATTGGGTAGATGCACAGAGTCTCTTGCACAGCAGGTGAATCGAGGACCAGAGGGCATAGGTTTAAGGTGAAGGGTAATACGATTTCATGGAAATCTGAGTGGTAACCTTGTTCAAACAAAGGGTGGTGGGTGTATGGAACAAGCTGCCTGCCAGAGGAGGTAGTTGAGGCTGGGACTATCCCAACAGGAGTACAGGTAGATGGATAGGACAGGTTTGGAGGCATACGGACCTAACGCGGGCAGGTGGGACTAGTGTAGCTGGGACATGTTGGCCGGTGCTGAAGGGCCTGTTTCCATGCTGTATCACTCCACGACAGCAAAGAAAACAAGTTATTGGCATAAAACATCGCATGACACAATTACGAAGAACGGCCTGTCTGTTCCAGTTTCTTGACCAGCCCTTAGCCCTCAAACAATTACTGTTGAAACAAGTAAGATTGTGTATTGTGGTGGCGCAGAGATGCAGCGGGTAGAGCTGCTTTTATACAGCGCCAAAGACCCAGGTTAGATCCACACCTCGGCTGCTGTCTGTGTGGAGTTTGCATGTTCTCCCTGTGACCCAGTGTGGGTTTTCTCCGGGTACTCCTGTTTCCTCCCACATCCCAAAGGTGCTCCGGTTTGTTGGTTTAGGGGGCGGATGAGAAACGTGGAACTGGTATGAACGGGTGATCGCTGGCCGGCGTTGACTCGGTGGGCCGAATGGCCTGTTTCCTTGCTGTATCTCTCCATCACAATGGAGCATGGCCAAAACCAGTCCTCAGCTGTGGTCCACATGGGTGCCAGTTCACTAGAGGTCACTGGATAAAAATGGCAAGTGGAAACTCTACCTTAAATATAAAGGTCTACCAGTGTGCATTTATACCTTCACTAGCACCAGAATCCAATTGCCTGCTCTTTCATTCATTATTTTGTTATGCTATCTTGTTGTGTATGAATTGGCTGACATATTTATTATAACACTTTATTAAAAGTATATTATTAGGTGCAGAGTTCTTTGTTGAATGTGGAGCAGCTGGTTGAGCTCCTGCCTCACGGCGCCAGAGACCCGGGTGCGATCCTGACCTCGGGCGCTGCCTGTGTGGAGTCTGCACGTTCTTTCTGTGACCGCATGGGTTTTCTCCGGCTGCTTCCCAGTTTCCTCCCACATCCCAATGATGCGCAGGTTTGTAGGTTAATTGGCCCTCTGTAAATTACCCCTGGTGTCTCGGATGCAATGGTGGGATGACATAGATCTGGTGGTGAGCGGGTAACCGATGCAAACTGTTTCCACGTTGCATGCCTCGCAAGAAAAAAGTCCCAAGTTCATCAGTATGGTATCATATAGTATTTGGAACCATAATTCCACCCAGTGCCAAGGGCGGCCATGGTGGTGCAGCGGTAGAGTTGCTGCCTCACTGCGCTTGCAGCGCCGGAGACCGGGTTCGATCCCGACTACGGGTACTGTCTGTGCGGAGTTTGTACGACACAAAAATTTTCCCCGTGGCCGCGTGAGTTTTCTCCGAGATCTTCGGTTTCCTCCCACATTCCAACCACGTACAGGTCTGGAGGTAAATTAGCTTGTTGTAAATGTAAATTGTCCCGCAGTGTGTGTAGGATTTCCCGCCTTATGGATAGATTTGACAATTTCTGTACACAACCAGTTCACCTTAACATGTCGGGCTAGTAGTGTGTTCTGACAGCCCACATAATTAAACGGCCTAACAGAGTATTGAGATTAAAGTGCCTTAGGTAGGACAAATCTCGCAGGTCTAAATGCTATTATAAACTTGAGGAAGGTGGAAATAATAAGACTTGATTCATTACTTGGTTTGTGCATTTATTAGAATGTTAGCATCAATGAGTGCTACTTAGTGGATTTTTTCCGCAGATGCTGCCAGACCCATTGAGTTACTCCAAGACATTGTGTTTTGCCCGTGATGTTTAACATGGTCAGGAAACCTGACATCTGATCACAAGGGCAGAGTAATTTAGACTTTATTTTAGAGATACAGCACGGAAACAGCCCCTTTGGACCACCGAGTTCGCGTCGGCTAGCGATCACCCCTCACTATTGTACGCACTCGGGACAATTTACAATTTTACCAAAAAGCCAATTAGCCTGTACGTCTTTGGAATATGTAAGTAAACCATAGCATCCAGAGAAAATCCATGCGGTCACAGGGAGAACGTACAAACTGTGTACAGGCAGCACCCGTAGTCAGGGTCGAACACAGGCCTCTGGAGGTGTGAGGCAGCAACTCTACCGCTGCGCCACTGTGCCGCTCTATGTTCTATGTTAATCATAGGGTTAAGGTTTAAGGCCTCCACAGCTGTCTGTGGCAATGAATTCCACAGATTCACCAATCTCTAACTAAAGAAATTCCTCCTTCGTAAAGGTACGTCCTTTTATTCTGAGGCTGTGGCCTCTGGTCATAGACTCTTCACTAGTGGAAACATCCTCCCCACATCCACTCTAGGCCTCTCACTATTCGGTAAGTTCTCTGTGGGCCGAAGGGCCTGTTTCCCCCCCCCCCCCCCACATCCTTTTTAACTAGTACTATATTATCCCACTTTTGCATCCAACCCCTACATATTTGGTGCAATTTACTGAAGGCAAATAGGCACGTCTTTCGGATGTGGGACTAAACCCACAAGGTCAAAGGGAGAGCGTGCATACTCCACACAGACAGCAGCCGAGGTCAGGATCGAACCCCGGTCTCTGGTGCTGCGAGGCAGCAACTCTACCAGCTGCTCCTCTCTCCTAGCAGTAATGATGGTGACTTCAATGTCAAGCAATGTTGGAAACTGCTCTTAAATGTAGCTTACATGTACAGGATTCTTTGATTTGGATGTGTGGGAAGGAACTGCAGATGCCGGTTTAAACTGAAGATAGACACAAAATGCTGGAGTAACTCAGCGGGTCAGGCAGCATCTCTGGAGAGAAGGAATGGGTCTGAAGAAGGGTCTCGTCCTGAAAAGTCACCCAGAGACTTCTCTCCAGAAATGCTGACTGTTCCGCTGGGTTACTCCAGCATTTTGTGTCGATCTTCTTTGATTCAGATGTAACTGATCCGTGTTTCCTCCTAATCTGAGGGACATTCTTGCCATAGAGGGAGTACAGAGAAGGTTCACCAGACTGATTCCTAGGATGTCAGGAAGATTGTTCCTGATGTTGGGGAAGTCCAGAACAAGGGGTCCCAGTTTAAGGATAAGGGGGAAATCTTTTAGGACTGAGATGAGAAAAACATTTTTCACACAGAGAGTGGTGAACCTCTGGAATTCTCTGCCACAGAATGTAGTTGAGGCCAGTTCATTGGCTATATTCAAGAGGGAGTTAGATGTGGCCCTTGTGGCTAAAGGGATCAGCGGGTATGGAGAGAAGGCAGGTACAGGATACTGAGTTGGATGATCAGCCATGATCATATTGAATGGCGGTGCAGGCTCGAAGGGCCGAATGGCCTACCTAGCCTACTCCTGCACCTATTTTCTATGTTTCTGTGTTTTGGATAAAGATTGCATTGACAGGGATGAAGATCACAAAATAATTGTCAATTTTTGTTAGTCAGTGTGTAGCTGCTCAGAACAATCATCTTTCTTGGACAATCAAAGATATTTAGTTTTGGCAGCAGGCATGGTGGTGTAAGGATGTCAAATAATCACACATCGAACTAAACCTGAGGCATGCCATTTTAAGTGCCATATGCCGATCTATTTTTTCTCTGCCAACTTTAGTTTAATTAGCACCGTGGTGTAAATCTCCAAGTACAATAACAGTATCTGGCTTCACGAAAGGAGAAAAGTCAATCAGAAGCTGCTGTCATTCTTGGCTCACCGCTCAAAGTTTTGCCACTGAGTCAGTAGGTCACAGGTCTAATTCTGAGGCAGTGGCTTGAAGGATAATCTTCCCCGGAACCCCAGCACACTACTGAGGGTGCACTGCACTCATTTTTTGGGATAGGCTATTTTAGTTTAGTTTAGTGTAGTGTAGTTTAGAGATACAGCACGGAAACAGGCCCTTCGGCCCACTGCGTCCGCTCCGACCGGCGATCCTCGCACGCTAACACTATCCTACGCACACTCGGGACATTTTACAATTACACCCGAAGTCTGAAGGAGGGTTTCGGCCGGAAACGTTGCCTATTTCCTTCGCTCCATAGATGCTGCTGCACCCGCTAAGTTTCTCCAGCATTTTTGTGTACCTTCAAATATACAATTACACCAAGCTGATTAAACTACAAACCGGGACGTCTTTGGAGCGTGTGGGAGGAAAGCGAAGATCTCGGTGAAAACACACGCGGTTCACGGGGAGAACGTGCAAACTCCGTACGGACGGGATCGAACCCGGGTCTCTGGCGCTGTAAGGCAGTAACTCTACCGCTGCGCCACCGTGCCGCACAGAGACTGTTAGCCTGAAGAATGTAAAAGAATCTTTAATGTAAAAGAGAAGCATATACCAGTTATTGTTTACATCTAGCGGATAAGAATCTGAGCTTCTCTGCTATATGTGAAGAATACCAGATAGGTTCATGGAGTCACACAGGCCTTTCGGCCCACCTCATCCATGCTGAACCAAAATGCCCCATACAGGGCAGCAGGGTGGCGCAACTGAGAGAGCTGCTGCCTCACAGAGACCCTGGTTCGATCCCGACCTTGGGTGCTGTCTGCGCGGAGTTTGCATGTTTTACTCCTGTGACCGCTTGGGTTTGCTCCGCGTGCTCCGGTTTCCCCCCACATCCTAAAGATGAATGGAGTTGTAGCTTACTTGGCCCTCTGTAAAAGATGCCCCTGGTATGGATGGGTACGCAGGATAGTATAGAACTTGTGCGAACAGGTGATCGATGGTGAGCGTGGACTCGGTGGGCCGAAGGGCCTGTTTCTATGCTGCATCACTGACCAAAGCTAAAACTAAACTTGACTCTCAACTAGCACCCAGAAAATTAAAAAATATTTCTCACAAGCTTTGCTAGGTGGACATTAATTGTTCCAGTTCCTGCCACCCTCACAGTATTGACACTTCAACACCATTTATTGTTTGAGGTATTTTGAATAACTAGGGCAGAGATTCCCAAAGTTTTGATACCCGTGTGCCCCTTCGTAAATTTCCGTAAGCATCTTGTACCCCTCATCACACATCGGACTTACGAAGTTTCTTTGCCCATCTTAGTTGGTCCTTTAGCGATGTCAGGTGGCACACCCTTCTCAGTTTCATTACATCCGTATGGTCCAGATATACCGATGTTTTCTCGTTGTCAGCGGCCGCTTCTATCTTCCTTATTGCTCTCGTTTGTGCGTTTGATACACCCAATTTTTAACCAATGATCTATAATTGAGTATTTACAGGCTAGAAAGGCATTTACCCACAACCATATGATTACTCTTTCTTAAGGGCCTGTGCCACTTTCATGACCAAATTCACGACCTTTTTTACACGTGGACATTTTTCATCAGGCTAGAAAAAATGCCCCGACCTACTTGATGCCACGAGTAGCTACGACTAGCATCATGGCCTGCTACGACCTACCTACGACCTCCTACGACCTTGTGACGACCATGCTGCGCGTATGAGTCAAGTGCAAACTCGGCGGAGGTCATGAATTATGTTGTGAAAGTGGGACAGGCCCTTAAGTCAATGACGCACATGAAGTGTAAACCATTTGGGCAAGTGAGCATGAACGAAAATTTACGAGGTGTCGTGTGGGAGTCTACAAACTACCCAAATGCAGCAGCTATCACAACTTGAGTAGGAGAATTCATACGAAATATGTAATTTATTTGCAAATATATCTGTATAAAATCATTTGTGACCACAGTATTTTTTTCTAAGAATGGATCTATGTTTCAGTAGTACATAGCTGAAAATTGCCGCGTACCGCCTGAAGACCTTCCGCGTACCTCTGGGAGTACGCGTACCCCACTTTGGGAAACACTGAACTAGGGGATAGGAAGGGTGTTAGAAAAACACAACTCATCCAACTGGCCATTAGTTTGGAGTTTGGATGGGAATGGAACCTGACTGAGTTGATGAATAGTGTGGGGAGGAACTGCAGATGTTGGTTTAAACCGAAGATGGACACAAAGTGCTGGAGTAACTCATCGGAGACAGGCTGCGTCTCTGGAGAAAAAGAGCGGGTGACGTTTTGGATCGGGATCCTTCTTCAGACTCCTTCCGTTGGAGAGAGGAGGGGAAGTTCTTCAAAGTAGGCCTACCTTGAGGAGATTCCACAAGGGAGCAGACATTATCTGATCTTTTTGCTTAGCATGCAAAACAAAGCTTTTCCACTCGACCTCGGCACACGTGACGGTAATAAATGTAACCCTAACCCTGACCTCTCTGTAATTTGCACCCCTGTGGAAGTGGGTAAATGAGTCAAACATACTTTGTTAAATGTCATGAGATCACAAAATCATGAGGTGAATAAAACAGGTAGATGCACAAAATCTCTTGCCCAGAGTAGGGGAATCGAGGACCAGAGGACATAGATTCAAGGTGAAGGGGAAAAGATTTAATAGGAATCCGAGGGGTAACTTTTTCATCCAAAAAGGTGGTGGGTGTATGGAACAAGCTGCCACAGGAGGTAGTTGAGGCAGGGACTATCCCAACGTTTAAGAAACAGACAGGTACATGGGTAGGACAAGTTTGGAGGGATACAGACCAAAACCAAGCGGGGGGGGGGCTAGTTTTAGCTGGGACATGTTGGTCTGTGTGGGCAAGTTGGGCCGAAGGGCCTGTTTCCTCACTGTATCACTATGACTCTAAAGGCCCTTGAGCCACATAGTTATGGAGCATAGAACCAGGGTCACTTGGGTCACCTAGTTATGGAGCATAGAACCAGGCCCTTCGGCCCCCCACATCAATGCTGACCCATGCAATGACCATTTTGTGCTTTGCTGGCTCAATTACTCGTCCATATGTTTCTAGAAACTTGTGGAATTAACTTGGATCTAAGGTTCTGTAATTCTTCTGCAATGAGAGGGGATCCAATTGAAACCTATAAGATTGTTAAGGAATTGGACACGCTAGAGGCAGGAAACATGTTCCCGATGTTGGGGGAGTCCAGAACCAGGGGTCACAGTTGAAGAATAAGGAGTAAGCCATTTAGAACGGAGACGAGCAAACACTTTCTCTCGTAGAGAGTGGTGAGTCTGTGGAATTCTCTGCCTCAGAGGGCGGTGGAGGCAGGTTTTCTGGATGCTTCCAAGAGAGAGCTGGATAGGGCTCTTAAAAATAGTGGAGCCTGGGGATATGGGGAGAAGGCAGGAACGGGGTACTGATTGGGGATGATCAGCCATGATCACATTGAATGGCAGTGCTGGCTCGAAGGGCCAAATGGCCTACTCCTGCACCTATAGTCTATTGTCTCTTGTCTATTGTCTTGTCCAAATGACTTTTGGTGGAGAATGAGAGTCAGTCTATGGAGGCGGGAATATCTTGCTTAAATGTTATGTGCCCAGTTCCCACCATTGATTGAAAACTTCAGCAGAATATGTTATTGATGCAGCTGAAAATGACTAAACTGCTTGAAAATCTGCAAGCACTGACTTGTCATGTTAGTTGTTTGTGGAAGAATGATGTGTGATCATGAGATGTAGGTGTGGTTTGACTATGAAAGAAAAAGCCCTTGCCTGGAACATGGCAGCAGTGCGGGAAGGAACTGCAGATGCTGGTTTGTCCCAAAGATAGACACAATGTGCCGGAGTAACTCAGCGGGTCAGGCAGCATCTCTGGAGAAATAGGACTCTCCCACTTCATGGAGTCTGAAGAAGGGTTCCGACCCGAAACGTCACAAATTTCTTTTCTTTCATAAGTTTAGTTTAGTTTAGTTTAGTTTAAAGATACAGCAGGGAAACAGGCCCTTCAGCCCACTGAGTCCACACCGACCAGCGATCCCCGCAAAGTAACACTATCCTACACACACTTGGGACAATTTATACTTATACCAAGACAATTAACCTACATACTTGTTTGTCTTTGTGGAGTGTGGGAGGAAACTGCTGAAGATCTTGGAGATAACCCACGCGGTCACAGGGAGAACATACAAACTCTGTACAGACAGTACCCGTAGTCGGGATCGAACCCGGGTCTCTGGTGCTGCAAGTGCTGTAAGGAAGCAACTCTACCGCTGCGCCACCGTGCTGCCCAACTTGCCCTCACTGACCAACATGTCCCATCCACACTCGTCCCACCTGCATGTGTTTGGCCCATATCCTTCTAAACCTGTCCTATCCATGTACCTGTCTAAATATTTTGATAGTACCTGCCTCAACTACCTCCTCCGGCAACTCGTTCCATACACCCACCACCTTTTGTGTAAAAAAATCATCCCTCGGGTTCCTATTAAATCTTTCCCCCCTCACATTAAACCATGCTCTCTGGTCCTCCATTCCCCTACTCTGGGTTAAAAAACTGTGCATTCACCCTATTTCCCTCACGATCTTATACACCTCTATAAGATCACCCCACTCAGTATGCAGTTGGCTGAAAAGACACCATGTTCATAATAATACATCAGTGACCTTCAATTAGTGCCAATGGGTGCATGGGAGTCTGGCAGCCGTTATATCCTTCACTTCCTTCTCGTCACTCTTGGCAGTTGTGTCATCAGCTGGTTATTTATCCCACTGTCTCGTTAGTTTGGTTCAGTTCAGTTTAGAGATACAGCGCGGAAACCGGCCCTTTGGCCCACCGAGTCCTCGCCAACCAGCGATCTCTGTACACGTGTACCATCCTACACACTGGGGACAATTCAACCTACAAACCTTTGGCGTGTGGGAGGAAACTGGAGCACCCGGGAAAACGCATGCAAGTCATGGGGAGAACTGCAAACTCCGCACAGCCAGCACCCGTAGTCAGGTTCGAACCTGCGTCACTGGCACAATTCCACCATGCCACCCTTTGTCAGGCTTAGTGCCATTTTTATTTCAGAGTTATTCCTGGGTATGTTATGGCACCTTATTATTGAAGTGTCTCAACCTGAAACATCACCTATCCATGTCTCCCATAGCTGATACCTGACCCACTGAATTATTCAGCTCTTTTAAGTTATTGGTTATTATTGTTATAATATTGCCAGATGTACGGAAATGATAGGCGGCAAGGAAGCACAGCGGTCCTTACATGCCAGAGAGCCGGGTTCGAACCTGACCTCGGGTGCTGTCTGTGTGGAGTTTGCATGTTCTCCCTGTGACCGCGTGGGTTTCTTCTGGGTGCTCTGGTTTCCTCCCACATCTCCAAAGATGCACTGGTTTTAAGGTTTATTGGTTTTGTTATAAAAATGTAAATGTCCCTAGCGTTTTGTGTAGCACAGTGTTAGTGTGCAGGGATTGCTGGTTGGCGCGGACTCGGTGGGCCGAAGGGCCTGTTGCCGTGTTGTATCTCTCCACTGAAAAACATTCAGAGATACAAGTCCCAATAGGTAGAGCAAAGGGAAAAATCCCAGAGTGCAGGATATAATTTCAGGAATTTTAGCTGTACATGTCCAGAGAAAATGTCCAATGTCTGCAATTAGGTAGAGACACAAGGAGAAACAACAAACTGCAGATTAAAAAAAGACACAAAGTGCTGGAGTACCCTAGCGAGTCAGGGAACATCTCTGGAGAACTTGAAAAGGCGACGTTTCAGATCGGGATAATTATTCAAACTTCTTCTGTCTGAAGAAGGGCCCTGACCCGAAATGTCACTTATCCGTGTTCTCCAGAGATGCTGCCTGACCTGCTGAGTTACTCCAGCACTTTATATCCTTTCGTGCAAGCCAGCATCTGCAGATCCTTGCTTCTACAAGGGACTGTAGGTGCTGGTTAACAAATAAAATGAGAGCAAGTGCTGCAGTAACTCAGCGGGTCAGGCAGCATCACTTGAGATCATGGGTGTAACGTTTGTGAAGGAAGGTCCTGACCCGAAACTTCACATGTCCACATTCTCCACAGATGCTGTTCGACCCGCTGAGTTATTCCAACACTTTGTGTTTGCAAAGAGGTAGGTAGGAAGATTGGGGCTGCACACTAGCTTGGAGGTGATACATAATACAAGTTAATGTTTAGATGTGTCTCACACAAACATTACTCCAGCATTCCATCTCGTAGTCTGCTTTATTATGATTGAAAGTAAAAGAGAAATATGCAAGTCAAGAATTCAGATTGCCCTGACTAATTGAATGGGGACCTAGTGTAAAGTAATGCCTAAAATGTAATTAAAACACATTTAGGGTTGTAAGCTCTCAAACCTTGTTCCGGTCATTGCAATCAGTGTTGGTTAGTTTGCTTTGGTTTGACTGGTCATTTTCACCGATCATTTGGGTGGCACAGTGGTAAAGTTGCTGCCTCACAGCGCCAGAGACCCGGGTTCGATCTTGACTACGGGTACTGTCTGTACAGAGTTAACTTTGAGTTTAATTTATTGTCACGTGTACTGGAGTGCAGTGAAAAGCTGTTGTAGCGTGCTAACCAGCCAGCGGAAAGGCAATACATGAGTTTGTACGTTCTCCCCGTGACTGCGTGGGTTTTTCCCAGGTGCTTGGGTTTCCTTCCACACTCCAAAGGCGTACAGGTTTGTAGGTTAATTGGCTTTGGTAAAAATTGTAAATTGGCCCTCGTGCATGGGATGGTGTTTGTGTGTGGGGATCACTGGTCGGAGAGGATTCGGTAGGCTTGTTTCCACACTGTATCACTAAACTAAACTAAAGTAAATTTAACCCAATGGATTTGAACACAAGTTTTGTGACATTATCGGGTAATAAAGTCTCCAAAAACATGCAAGTTATTTAGTGCTTACGACAGGGGTAACAGGATTTCCTTGATTTCTTTTTGTTATTTGTTTTTCTAATTTGTTATTCCTAATTTGAGGAAGGACATTCTTGCTATTGAGGGAGTGCAGCGTAGGTTTACCAGGTTAATTCCGGGACGGGACTGCCATATGCTGAGAGAATGGAGCGGCTGGGCTTGTACTCTCTGGAGTTTAGAAGGATGAGAGGGTATCTCATTGAAACATGTAAGCTTGTTAAGGGTTTGGACACGCTAGAGGCAGGAAACATGTTCCCGATGTTGGCGGAGTCCAGAACCAGGGGCCACAGTTTAAGAATAAAGGGTAAGCCATTTAGAACGGAGACGAGGAAACACTTTTTCTCACAGAGAGTTGTGAGTCTGTGGAATTCTATGGCTCAGAGCGCGGTGGTGGAGGCAGGTTCTCTGGATACTTTCAACAGAGAGCTAGATAGGGCTCTTAAAGATAGTCAGGGGATATGGGGAGAAGGAAGGAACTGGGTACTGTCTGGGGATGATCAGCCATGATCACATTGAATGGCGGTGCTGGCTCGAAGGGCCGAATGGCATACTCCTGCACCTATTGTCTATTGTCTATTGTTATTTGCATATATTTTAACCATGCTTCCAACAAGGTGTTTGATGCTCTTGTTGTTATACATTGAGTTTCTGCCTGAATGCCGATTAAATGAATCTGCAATTTTCTGTCAAATTTCCTTGACAGAAGCAACAGGGAAAGAGAAACACATAATCACAGGCAATACAAAGCCAATTTAAAACAGTGTGATACACGAGGCATCTCAACGATTACTCTTCTCCATGCAGTCTCTCTTAGTTTTAATGGAACAGGTCTATTCGACTCTTCCCCAATACAAGGAGATCCTCCTCATAGAAGTAACAAGCTTGTTCTCAGTCCACCCAGGCCTACCTGATCTCCTGGTTGCCAAACACTTTGCTCCCCCTCCCATTCCCTCACGGACCTTTCTGTCCTGGGCCTCCTCCAAATTGGAGGAACAGCACCTCATATTTCGCTTGGGCAGCTTACAACCCTGCGCTATGACCATTGAGTTCTCTAACTCCAATATCTCTCTCTCACCGCCCCCCCCCCCCCCCCCCCCCCACCCTAGTTCTCCAACTAGTTTCACTGTCCTCCTGATTCATTTTACTGTTTGCATGCCCCGTTGTCAACTTCTCCTCAGCCAACAATGAACCATCCTACATTTCCTTCATCGTCATCTGCTATGATCTGTCGTTTTCACTCTTCCATATAGACAATAGGTGCAGGAGTAGGCCATTCAGCCCCGTCGGGCCAGCACCACCATTCAATGTGATCATGGCTGATCATCCCCAATCAGTACCCCGTTCCTGCCTTCTCCCCATATCCCACGACTCCGCTATTTTTAAGAGCCCTATCTAGCTCTCTCTTGAAAGCATCCAGAGAACCTGCCACCACCGCCCTCTGAGGCAGAGAATTCCACAGACTCACCAATCTTTGTGAGAAAAAAGTGTTTCCTCGTCTCCGTTCTAAATGGCTTACTCCTTATTCTTAAACTGTGGCCCCAGGTTCTGGACTCCCCCAACATCGGGAACATGTTTCCTGCCTCTAGCGTGTCCAAACCCTTAACAATCTTATATGTTTCAATGAGATTGCCTCTCATCCTTCTAAACTCCAGAGTGTACAAGCCCAGCTGCTCCATTCTCTCAGCATATGACAGTCCCGCCACCCCTTGTAAACCTACGCTGCACTCCCTCAATAGCAGGAATGTCCTTTCCCAAATTAGGGGACCAAAACTGCACACAATACTCACATGTGGTCTCACTAGGGCTCTGTACAACATCTCTGTTTTCCCTCTCTTCTTTCTCTTGACCCGAAACGTCACCCATTCCCAAGGGGAATGGGAGTCTACGACAGATGGGGGAGGAGTTGCCCAGTACGATAGCCTCAGGGAAGAAGGATCTCCTGTGGCGTTCTGTGCTGCATCTTGGTGGAACCAGTCTGTTGCTGAAGGTGCTCCTCAGGTTGACCAGTGTGTCATGGAGGGGGTGAGCTGTATTGTCCAGGATGCTCCGCAGTTTGAGGAGCATCCTCCCCTCCCAAGACCAACCTCCCATGAATCCAACTCCAACTCCACCCCCAGGACGGAAGCAGGACTTCCCGATGAGTTTGTTAATCCTGGTTGGCGTCCAGCAATTTGCGTCTATCTTTGGCAGAAATCAGCATCTGCAGTTGCTTGTTTCCACCTTGATCCACTTGACCCTTCCAATCTGCCTCTGCACCCCATCATGTGAGAAGCACGATGTTTCTGTTGCTACCTTGCTTGGTGAACCCATCACTTCGATATGTTATTTCTAACGTTGGCCCCATGGACGGAGATTCTGCTGAACATCAGAAGGAATTCTGGATTTCAAAAACCCAATTTCTTTAACTCCGAAGCAGAAGATGTCCTACTGTCATCCACCACCCTAATGCCATATCATTCTCCCAACCTGCTCACTTCCTCAGTGACTGAACCGTGCTTCGCCCTCCGTACCACTAGATCGGATACAACTGAAGTATTTTAAGAGAATTAATTTGAAGGGTTTGGGGAAAAAGCTGGGCCCTGGGCTGAAAAGCGGCACGCACACCCCCATCCACATTAACGGGACGGAGGTGGAACGTGTTTCTAGCTTCAGGTTCCTGGGAGTCAACATCTCCGATGACCTCTCTTGGACCCACAATACCTCAACTCTGATCAAGAAGGCTCATCAGGGTCTCTTCTTCCTGAGGAGACTGAAGAAGGTCCATCTGTCTCCTCAGATCCTGGTGAACTTCTACCGCTGCACCATCGAGTGCATCCTTACCAACTGCATCACAGTATGGTATGGCAACTGCTCTGTCTCCGACCGGAAGGCATTGCAGAGGGTGGTGAAAATTGCCCAACGCATCACCGGTTCCTCGCTCCCCTCCATTGAGTCTGTCCAAAGCAAGCGCTGTCTGCGGAGGGCGCTCAGCATCGCCAAGGACTGCTCTCACCCCAACCATGGACTGTTTACCCTCCTACCATCCGGGAGGCGCTACAGGTCTCTCCGTTGCCGAACCAGCAGGTCGAGGAACAGCTTCCACCCAGCGGCTGTCACTCTACTCAACCACGTACCTCGGTGACTGCCAATCACCACCCCCCCCCTCCCCGGACACATTATTATTTATTCAAATCGTTTGCTATGTCGCTCTTCCAGGGAGATGCTAAATGCATTTCGTTGTCTCTGTACTATACACTGACAATGACAATTAAAATTGAATCTGAATCTGAATCTGAATAAGTTAAAAGGTGTTGAAATCAGGTGAGTTGATTTGAGTTGTATTGAGTTGAATACACATCTTTGGGATGTGGGAGGAAATCGGAGCACCTGGAGCGGTCAGTGGTCACGTGCTCACACGTTATAGGAGTAGAATTAGGCCATTCGGCCCATCTCCGGCATTCAATCCTTGCTGATCTCTGCCTCCTAATTCCTGCCTTCTCCTCATAACCCTTGACACCCGTTCTAATCAAGAATTTCTCTATCTCTGCCTTAAAAATATCCACTGACTTGGCCTCCACAGCCCTCTTTGGCAATGAGTTCCACAGATTATCGACCCTATGACTAAAGATCACGGGGGGAGAATGTGCAAACTCCAGGCACAGATAGCGCCCGAGGTCAGGAATGAAGCTGGGGCCCCTGGCGCTGTGAGGTGGTGGCTCTACCAGGTGCTGATAGTTTGTGCACGATCAGACCGGCACGCCGCTCAGGTTCCCCGCCCCCGTGACCAAACTGAAGCATTTGCTTCAAAGCCACAATCGTTAAAGATTGCCATTGTTAATTGAGTGAAGGAATTTCTCGTCCGCCCCAGGGCGGCTGCAATGATAATCTTTTTATTTTTGACTTGTGACATTTGTTACGCCCCAAATAAAACAAAAATAGGTGAAACATTTAAATGGCATTGCGGACCAAGAGGAATCGTACACAGAGCACAAAGTGCTGGAGTAAGTCAGCAGGTCAGGCAGCATCTATGGACGTCATAAACACATGATGTTTTGGGTCTGGGGACGGGTCTCGAACCAAAACATCACCTAGTCATATCCTCTACAGATACCGCTTGACTCTCTGATTTACTCCAGCACTTTGTAGACTATGCAAGATTTTACCATCTGCAGTTGTTTGTGTATCTCATGAGAATTGTATTCTTGCAACACTTTATATTCCTTAGAACACAGAACATAAAGACAGGAATGGGTGACGTTTTGGGTCGAGACCCCTCTTCAGCCTGTCCCACTGAGTTACTCCAGCAATTTGTGTCTACCTTTGATTTAAACCAGCATCTGCAGTTCTTTCCTACACATAAAGTCACAGCACAGGCTGGCATGGTGGCGCAGCAGTAGAATCGCTGCCTTACAGCGCCATAGACCCGGGTTCCATCCTGACTGCAGATGCTGTCTGCGCATAGTTTGCACGTTCTCCCCGTGGCTGCGTGGGTTTTTCCTGGGTGCTCCGGTTTCCTCCCACATTCCAAAGACGTGCACGTTTGCAGGTTAATTGGCCCTCTGTAAATTGCCCCTGTTATGTAGCGCAGATCTAGTGTAAGGGTGACAAAGGTAGACAAAAATGCTGGAGAAACTCAGCGGGTGCGGCAGCATCTATGGAGCGAAGGAAATAGGCAACGTTTCGCGTCGAGACCCTTCTTCAGACTGATGTGAGGGTGGGGGGGGGGGGGAAGAAGAAAGGAAGATGCGGAGACAGTGGGCTGAGGGATAGCTGGGAAGGGGAGGAGAAAGCAGGGACTACCTGAAATTAGAGAAGTCAATGTTCATACCGCTGGGGTGCAAACTGCCCAAGCGAAATATGAGGTGCTGCTCCTCCAATTTACGGTGGTCCTCACTCTGGCCATGGAGGAGGCCCAGGACAGAAAGGTCGGATTCGGAATGGGAGGGGGAGTTGAAGTGCTGAGCCACCGGGAGATCAGGTTGGTTATTGCGGACCGAGCGGAGGTGTTGGGCGAAGCGATCGCCAAGCCTACGCTTGGTCTCACCGATGTAGAGCAGCTGACACCTAGAGCAGCGGATGCAATAGATGAGGTTGGAGGAGGTGCAGGTGAACCTCTGCCGCACCTGGAAAGACTGCTTGGGTCCTTGGATGGAGTCAAGGGGGGGAGGTAAAGTGACAAGTGTAGCATTTCCTGCGGTTGCAAGGCAAAGTGCCAGGAGACGGGGTGGTACAGGAGGTAAGGGACGAATTGACCAGGGAGTTACGGAGGGAGCGGTCTCTGCGGAAAGCAGACAGGGGAGGAGATGGGAAGATGTGGCCAGTGGTGGGATCCCTTTGGAGGTGGCAAAAATGTCGGAGGATTATTTGTTGAAGGTGAGGACAGGGGGGACTCTGCCCTTGTTACGAGTGGGATGATGGGAGTGAGAGCAGAGTTATGGGGTATAGACGAGACCCTGGTGAGAGCCTCATTTATAGTCGAAGAGGGGTACCTCCGTTCCCTGAAGAATGAGGACATTTGCGATGCCCTGGTGTGGAACACCTCATCCTGGGAGCAGATGCGGCGTAGACGGAGGAATTGGGAGTAGGGGATGGAGTCCTGACAGGAAGCAGGGTGGGAAGAAGTGAAGTCCAGATAGCCATGGGAGTCAGTGGGTTTATAGTGGATTTCGGTGAGTAGTCTGTCACCTGCGATGGAGTTGTCAGTAGACTAATAAGGGTGATCATTGTTTGGCATGGGCTCGATGGGCTGAAGGGCCTGTTTCTATCCTGTATTTTTAAACTAAAGTTAAACTTATCTGCCCATTTCACCTAAATTCATTTCATTTATATGTGTTGAATGTTGTTCACTTGAATAATTGAACAGACAAAAGTACAACACAGGAACAAGCCCTTCAGCCCACAATGTCTGAGCTGATCACGATGCACCTATCCAAGACCCCTTCAAACTTTGTCATTGTATCTACCTCCACCACCTCCTCTGCCAACACCTTGTTTATATGTTCCTTAAAACATAGGATATGTTGTATGTTCTAAAACATAGGGTGACACGGTGGCATAGCGGTAGGGCTGCTGCCTTACAGCGCCAGAGACCAGGGCTCGATCCTGACTGCGGGTGCTTGTCTGTACGGAGTATGTTCATTTGTACCTTCTCCCCGTGACCGGCGTGGGTTTTCTCCGAGATCTTCGGTTTCCTCCCACACTCCAAAGACGTACATGTTTGTCGGATATTTGCCTTGGTAAAAATGTAAAATTGGCCCTGGTGTGTGTAGGAATAGTGTGTTAGTATGTGGGGATCGTTGGTTGGTGTGGACTCGGTGGGCCGAAGGGCGAGTGTCCGTGCTGTATCTCTAAGCTAAAACACACAAAGCCTTCCAGATATGCACCATTTTCGTTACAATATCATAGTTTAGAAAAGTCCACCAATACGCAGAAATTTTGCCCCAAACTAAATATAAGAAATTTCCTCCCTGAGATCAGTCTGAAGAAGGGTCCCGACCCAAAATGTCACCCATCCATATTCTCTTGGAAAATGGACAAACGCCTGACCAGCTGAGTTACTCCAGCACTTGGCGTCCTTTCTTGTAAGCTAGCATCTGCTTGTTTGGATGATGAGCATCTGCTTGTTTCTCCTTCTCAGGAAAGCACAGCACGGGTACAGGCCCTTCAGCCGCCAATGTCCATGAGGCCAGAATAAACTAATCTCCTCTGCCTAAATATGATCCATATCCCTCCACTCCCTGCATGGCCCTGTTCCTATCTAAAAGCCTCTTAAACCCCAGCTTCCCCCCTGTCCGCCCATTCCAGGCACCCACCAACCCCTGTGCAAAATAAACTGAGATGCTGATGATATAGTGTACGAAGCAAAGCTGGTGATGTATTTCTTTCAGTTAACACGGGTTACAGTTTAAACTAACAAGGGACCCGGACAGGAAATATAATATTGAATTAATGTGGTCTTAAGTGGGCCCAGGACTGAACCACACTGTTACTCAGGCTCGTTCAACAGAAATAAGTGATTGTATTCGGGTCGCTGTGAGATATTCAACGTATATTATGTTGTAAAATGTAAATTAAGCATGATGGGATATGACACCATGTCTGGAGCGGGATAAAACGCTTTGGGAATACAGTACTATTATTACAATTTGCAAAACCCTTGGATAAATCCAGCCAGCGGTTGTATAATTGGTTATTCAATCCCGAGCCCTGTTCACAGCCTAGGCCAGGAGCAGCGAGGTGGCTTTGCCAAGTGGAGTCAATGTGCCGACTGTGTTCGGGCAAGAATTGGAGCCTGCCTTTTTCCTGTGGGCTCCTTTACACCATGTCTGAGGCTGGCTGCAGGACAGTGGCTCTTTTGTTAGCCAGGGCTGACTTATTCTGATCTCTTAAATGCCGGCTGCTAGCTCCACAAGTACGAGATAATAGACGCGGGCGGGAGGGAGAGAGGAGAGGGGAGGGGTGGTGAAGGGGTAAAAGGGTCGGAGGCGACTTCTGATACCTGGTGTGGACGGGGCGGGAAGCTCGCCGTTAAATTGTCCACTAGGCCCCAACACCTCCATGGGAAATATTCAACCCTGTAGAACCCTGTGGGGCAGCGGTAGAGTTGCTGCCTCACAGCGCCAAAGACCCGGGTTTGATCCTAATCATGGGTGCTGTCTGTGCAGAGTTTGTTTAGTTTAGTGCGGCACGGTGGCACAGTGGTAGAACTGCTGCCTGACAGCACCAGTGTCCCAGGTTCAATCCTGTCTGTACAGAGTTTGCACATTCTCCCCGTGACCACGTGGGTTTTCTCCGGGTGCTCCGGTTTCCTCCCACACTCCAAAGACGTGCAGGTTTGCAGATTAAATTGGCTTCAGTAAATTGCAAATTGTCCCTCGTGTGTAGGATAGTGTCGTGTACAGGGTGAACGCTGGTCGACGTGGACTCAGTGGGCCACAGGGCCTGTTTCCATGCTCTAAAGTCTCTCTAAAGTCTAAAGTCAAAAAACAGTGCTGTAGTAACTCAGTAGGTCAGGCAGCATCTCAGGATAACATGGATAGGTGACGTTTTGGGGCAAACTGAAGAAGGGTCCTAATCCTAAAACATCACCTATCCATGTTTAGTTTTGTTCAGTTTAGAGATGCAGCGTAGAAACAGGCCCTTCAGCCCGCGCCGAACGATGACCACCCGTATACTAGTTCTCTCCGATACACCAGGGACAATTTACAGAATCAAATCAACCTGCAAACCTGCACGTCTTTGGGATGTGGGAGGAAGTCGGAGCACCCGGAGAAAACCTATACGGTCACAGGATGAACATGCAAACTCCATACAGACAGCACCCGCAGTCCGGATCAAACCTGGGTCTCTGGCTCTCTGAGGTAGCAACTCTACCCCTGTGCCACTGTGTTGCCCTGCCGTGTGCTCCAGGGATGCTGCCTGACCCGCTGAGTCACTCCAGCACTCTGCAGTTCCTCGATTCTCCATTTAACTCGGTGTTGTCTTTGAATAGGATAGGGATTGCAACATCTTTTTAAACTCTTATTATCTACAATACAATACAATACAATACAATTTAATTGTCATTTGGACCCCTTGAGGTCCAAACGAAATGACGTTTCTGCAGCAATACATTACAAACAAATAGACCCAAGACACAACATAATTTACATAAACATCCATCACATCGCTGTGATGGAAGGCCAAAAAAACTTATCTCTCCACTGCACCCCCCCGGTGTCAGAGTCAAAGTCAAAGCCCCCGGCTGGCGATGGCGATTGTCCCGCGGCCATTAAAGCCACGCCGGGTGATGCAAGGTCGCACACCGGGTTCTTGATGTTGGAGCCCCCGGCGTGCGCTCGCAGAGTCCCGCGGCCATTGCAAGCCGCGCGGGGCGGTGCTGTGAGGCCCCGCTCCAGGAGCTCTTCGACCCCGCAACTCGGGCGGGAGAAGTCGCGTTGCGGGAGCCCTGAAAAGCGGTCTCCCTCCAGTGACCCGCGGGCTCCCGGTGCCGCCGTCCGCCAGACCCGCAGTTGCAGCCTCCGAATCTCCGGAGGTCGGGCCGCAGCAGCAGCAGCGCTCCACCACTGCTCCGCCCGCTCCGGACTCAGCCAGCTCCATGACGGTGAGGTGAGTCGTCGGCACCAGAGTCCCCCGGTCTTCTCCTGTTGGAGGCCGCTCCTCGTTGCAGCCCCAACGACAACGGAGACTCGACAAAGTAAAGGTCGGGTCTCCCGTGCAGGGAGAGATTTAAAAGTTACCCCCCCCCTCCTCCCACCCCACCCCCAGCCCCCCACACACACACCCCAACAAAAAATAACACAAACGACATAAAAACATAGACAAAAAATAATAAAAACGCAGACGGGCTGCAGAGGCCGCTGCTGACGAGAGTTGCGCCGCCTATCGGAACTATCGTGCACACGTCTCCCCAGCTGAAAGCGTAAACCACTTGGTGTGGCACACTTTACCATTCGTTCCTGCAAGCACTAGTGATGCCTTAACAAACCCAGCCTCTGCTGCAGGGAGTTTCAAGCCTCCTACTCAACACCGGCCAAACTTCCAACACAAAATGATTTGTTTTTTTTAAATAAATCAACCTGGCCTTTGATTATCGTATGTATTTTACAAGAACTTTGAAACTGGACGGGTACAAGATGGCGCTGGGAATGTGGCAACTCTTGCGAACTGCTTCAGTGCAATCCAATATTCTTAAGGGCCTGTCCCACTTAGGCGATTTTTTTAGGCGACAACAGGCGCCACATGGTCGTGAGTCGTCCGCTCAGTCGCCCAAAGAGTCGTAGCGTCTTTCTAGTCTCCGCTGGATTTTCAACATGTTGAAAAATGTTCGGAGACAGTCAGCGACAGTTGGTTTGACGCCAATGAGCGTAGCTTGACTTCTCCTGACATAGGTTCTATCATAGGTTGTCGCCAGGTTAACGTAGGTTGCCGCTGGTGCTGACTTCGTTTTTTTTGTTGTTGTTAAAGTAAAGATTCTATTTCAAATTTTATGTCGTGGGGGGGTCCAGTAGCCGGTTTTTTTCGGTGACCTGCTACGACCATGACAGTCGCCGGAAGTCTAAAATAGCCTAAGTAGGACAGGCCCTTTACACTCTTGTGCTTAAGTATTGATTGTGCTGATGTGTCCGGAGATTTAAACTGAGCTGCATGCAAAAAGGAATTACACTTTACCTAGGGACATGTGACAATAAAATGCCATTGAACCATTGTAATGGTGTTTCAATGAAGGCAGGGTGGCACTGGTTCACCGGTCTTTAATCTGTGAATAACTAATGTATCGAGATCAAGCTATTTTAAAATCTTTACGCTGGAATTTAATTTTTCTGATCTTTTAACTTCTTCAATAATCCGAGAAAGGGCAGCATGGTGGCCCAGCGGTAGAGTTGCTGCCTTACAGCTCCGGAGATCCAGGTTCTATCCTGACTACGGAGTTTGTACATTCTCCCCGTGACCTGCGTGGGTTTTCTCCGCGATCTTGGGTTTCCTCCCACATTCCAAAGACGTACGGGTTTGTGGGTTAATTGGCTTGGTATTAATGTATATTGTCCCTAGTGTGTGTAGGATAGTGTTAGTGAGCGGGGACCGCTGGTTGGCATGGACTCGATGGGCCGAAGGGCCCGCTTCCGAGCTGTATCTCCAAACTAAACAGATACAATATTGGAGAAACAAGGAACTGCAGCTGCTGGTTTACAAAAAAAAAGACTCAAAGTGCTGGAGTAACTCAGCGGCTCAGGCAGCATCTCTGGAGAAGGTGACGTATCGAGTATCCCCCAAATTCTCTGATTATTGAAGAAGTTAAAAGATCAGAAATATTAACCTCCAGCATGAAGTAAAATGGCTTAATCTTGATTGAATGGAGAATATTAGACATTAGACAATAGACCATAGGTGCAGGAGTAGGCCATTTGGCCCTTCGAGCCAGCACCCCCATTCAATGTGATCATGGCTGATCATCCCCAATCCTGCCTTCTCCCCATATCCGCTATCTTTAAGAGCCCTATCTAGCTCTCTCTCGAAAGTATCCAGAGAACCTGCCTCCACCGCCCTCTGATTGCTTGCTTCACATCCCTCACTCGGGCACTGAGAGGGGTTTGCTGACGCAGGCAGTTTGGAAGGACTCTGTTTCTTGAATTGTTTCTGAAACGACGCTGCTAATGGCTGGAAGCTTTAAACAAAGAAACATGGTAGAAATCAAAGATAGGCACAAAAAAGCTGGAGTAACTCAGCGGGACAGGCCGCATCTCTGGAGAGAAGGAATGGGTGACGTTTCGGGTCAAGACCTTTTTCAGTTGGAAATCCCCGGCATATCTCTGGGAATAATCAAACCTGTTAGTGAATAATATTTTTCACACAAAGGGTGGTGGGTGTATGGAACAAGCTGCCAGAGGAGGTCGTTGAGGCTGGGACTATCCCAATGTTTAAGAAACAGTTAAACAGGTACATGGATAGGTCAAGTTAAGAGGGATATGGACCAAGCGCAGGCAGGTGGGACTATTGTAGCTGGGACATTGTTGGCTGGTGTGGGCAAGTCGGGCCGAAGGGCCTGTTTCCACACTGTATCACTCTACGACTCTATATGACTGTTTAACAGCAAGTTGTGTTACCGTACCGCCCGGGCCATTTGTTGTTCAGTTTCAATGTCAGAACACGGGCCATTGCTTCGGCCCATTGTTCGCGAGTGTCAAAGCACCTGTTGGGATGATGGCAGGGTTTTGCGCGGGACAGCTGCTAACAGCTTCTCCCGACTGCCTCCCTCACTTCAGCAACTCACAGCTGCACCTCCAATCCTTTAGCAGGCAGGCCCGAGTAATGTAAAAAAAAAAAGCCGAGCCTGCTCTTCCCTCTAAAGCACCATCGGAAGTTAGCGAGAGTAGAAGTCACTGCGGAATTTGAAGCTGGGAGAAGAACGAACGGCTCACCGATCAAGGGTAGACACCACGACTTTAGCCCAGTGTGGAAGGCCTCGCTCGTTAAGGCCGCTTTTAGGACTTACTGCAATATCCCTCATCAAGTGACTTGGCATCAACTTCACATCTCAACTCTTTCGATCCGCTGGAACAAACGTCAAAATATCCTCCTTTATGTCCGTGCTATTATATCCAGAGGGGAAACCTGCAAAGGCCGGCCAGTGAACTGCCGAGATGGTTGCTCTCCAGAAACCTAGACAATCGTAGCACATGACAACAGTTTCATTGTTTGCGGTCAGGCTAATGATTTTCAAAGAGCAGATGATTAAATAATTCTTATCTGGTTTTTTATTTTTACGATTAGACGCATGGACAGTGAGATGGGAAGTGATGCTTTATTGTGCAGCTGAACTTTGCATGGGCTTTTGTGGCAGATTAAACCTCTCTTTGAAAAAAAATCTCTCTCCGCGTTTGCCCCCACCAGAAACTCCGAGCATCGAGAAGCTGTTATCAAAGGACTGGAAGGACAAGCTTCTCGCCATGGGATCAGGACACATCGGGGAGATTAAAGGTTGGGTAAATGATCAATTCAATTTGTCCTTGCTCCCTCTCCCTGCTTCTGTATTTGTGCTTGTGGCCGACCTGAATATGTCTCTTGTCATTATTTGTTGTGTTGTGTGTGTGTGTGTGTCTGTGTTTGTGTGTGTGTGTGTGTGTGTGTGTGTGTGTGTGTGTGTGTGTGTTTACTTCTCCGTGCCTGTGTTTGTGTGTGTGTTTGTGTATTTGTGTGTGGCTTTTGTTTGAGTGTGTGTGTGTGCCTGCATGTGTGTACGTGCGTGTGTCCATGTTTGTGTGTGTGTCTGTTTGTGTGTCCCTCTGTGTATCTGAGTTTGTGTGTGAGTTTGTTTGTGTGTATCTCTTTTGAGTGTGTGTGTGTGTGTGTGTGTGTGTGTGTGTGTGTGTGTGTGTGTGTGTGTGTGAATTTGTGTGTGTGTGTCTATGTTTGTGTGTGTGTGTGTGTGTCCATGTATGTTTGCGTGTGTCTGAGGTTGTGTATGTGTCTGTGTGCATGTGCGTGTGAATTTGTGTGTGTGTGTATCTATGTGTGTGTGTGTGTGTGTGTGTGTGTGTGTGTGTGTGTGTGTGTGTGTGTGTGTGTCCGTGTATGTTTGTCTGTGTCTGAGATTGTGTGTGTGTGTGTGTGTTGTCCGTGTATGTTTGCCTGTGTCTGAGATTGTGTGTGTGTGTGTGTGTGTGTGTGTGTGTGCATCTGTGTGGTCTGTGTGTGTTTAAAGAAAGTAACTTGACTGTAAACCGAACAGGATGCAGCCCACTGAAAATAACTTTGAATGGCAAGATATTTTTGTCAGGCCTCATAATTTGTTTTTGCAACATCACAAAGCCATCTCATGTCATATTTGGGCAAGGATCTGGCTCAGTAGTTCTGACGATAAGTCAGGGATTTTCTCCGGAACCTGGTTTGGTCTCTGCTTCTTCATTAAAGAGCACACAGTGGCAATTCCTGTAATAGACTCGCGAAGAAGAGAGCTACTGTTTTATAAATATGTTTAATAATGCACAGCTTTGAGATTGTAGGTCCTGTTGATTCTGCCACGTCTGACCTCCACATAATGCCAGTGGAACAAAAAGAAATGAGGATAACCCAGTCTAGACAACAGCTCCTTAAATATACCAGCATTGTCAATTAAACTTAAACACCCATTGACTGCAATCCACAGTTCAAAAGGCTTCATGCACCATTTTCAATGTCTATCAAATGCAATCCAATGGACTAGTGGTAGTTTTGAGCCTTTTGTTTTAAATATGGAACAGATACTTAAGAATGTGAGTTATTGCCATTTACAAACCATTCAACAACATGGCATTCGCCAACCATTTTGGTCAAAGGTTCCCCAGTTAGCTATTAAGGACAGTTTTTTTTTGACGGAGCCTGTTTATTTTGTGGTTCATCTGTGCCTTAGAGCTGCAAGGAGTGCTGCTGCAAATCTCGTGCGTCTTTATAATCTCCCCCTGAAGATCATTACCGATCGCTCTTGTGCGGGGAGAGCACAAAACACTGGGCGAACTTCCATGGACCGCTGAGGGAAGACAATCGACATTCCTGCCGCTCTGCCATGAAAGGAGAGGCTTCTTTTCTCCTCTTGACATTTTAACAGAAGGTCTTTTCTGTTTTTGCCGATCCCCTTCAGACACACATCTAAAGGGCCAGGCTGCACAGTGAGCTGTTAAAAAACAGCCACTGGTCCATTCCCCCCGCAGACTAACTGCCTGCCGTGACAGTTGCGATTATTGTCCATTGTTGGGGAGAGTTGCCCTCCGGGGGCAAATGAATCTCACTCGCACCTTCTTGTGAGGTCATCTGCCCTGTCCGAGAGGCTAGCCTGGAGCCTGGTGAAGCTGGGCCAGCCGCGAGAATGGAGACCAGATCCTTTCATACACCAGCTGAAGGCAGGCAGGAATGTAAACTCCCATGTAGAGGGATCACAAACACACCATTATCGTCTGGAATTAGTGGCTTGTAAATGGGACTCTGTGTGTGTGTGTGTGTGTGCGTTGTGTCTACATGTGTTTGTGTACATTTGTGTGTGTGGCTGTACATGTGTTTATGTATATGTGTGTGTGTGTGTGTGTGTGTCTATATTTGTTGGCGTATATTTGAGCGTGTGTGTCTGTGTGTGGGTATATCTGTGTGTTTCTATATATGTGTGTGTGGGTTTATGTGTGTGTATGTGGCAATGTGTATGTATATTTGTGTCTGTTTCTGCGTGTGTCTGTACGTGTTAGTGTATACTTGTGTGAGTGCGTGTGCGTCTGTGTCCGTGTACATGTGTGTTTTTATGAGTTTGTGTATACTCGTGTCAGTGTACATGTGTGTTTTTATGTGTTTGTGTATACTTGTGACTGTATCTGTGTAATTACATAATTGTGCGTCTGTATCTGTGGAATTACATAAAAGTACGTCCTGTTATTCTGAGGCTGTGCCCTCTGGTCCTAGACTCTCCCACTAATGGAAACATCCTCCCCACATCCACTCTATCTGGGCCTTTCACCATTCGGTAAGTTTCAAGGTGGTCCCCCCCCCATCATCGTTCTAAACTCCAGCGAGTACAGGCCCAGTGCCGACAAACGCTGTCATATGTTAATCCAATCATTCCTGGGATCATTCTCGTAAACCTCCTCTGGACCCTCTCCAACGCCAGCACATCCTTCCTCAGATATGGGGCCCAAAACTGCTCACAATACTGCAAATGCGGTCTAACCAGTGCCTTATAAAGCCAGCATTACATCCCTGTGTTTGTATTCAAGCTTTCTCAAAATCGATGCTAGCATTGCATTCGCCTTCCTTACAACCAATTCGATGTGCAAAATAAACTTTTTAGGAATCCTGCACCAGCACTCCCAAGTCCCTTTGCACCTCCAATTTCTGAATTTTCTCACCATTTGGAAAATAGTCTATGCCTTTATTCCAACGACCAAATTGCATGACTCCACCCTGTAGAAACCTTTGAGATCTCTCATCTCTCTATAATTATTTAGCTGCACCATCAAAGATTTGTATCTCTGTGACTCCATATCAAAGACTATGTCTGCATTTAATGTAACTTGTTTTATAAACGAGGAGCTCTTCATCACATCGATCAACATTGAGTAGTTAAGCAATTATACATTCAGGCCACGACTCAGGTGCTGACTCCAGATTCAGGGACAGTTTCTTCCCACCTGGTATCAGGCAACTGAACCATCCCATTACCAACTAGAGAGCAGTTCTGACCAAAGAGCCTATAGCGGAGCAAGATACACCACTCCTGCTAAATGCAATGGGCTGACGTGTAGTACACAACGGAGCAGTTCGTGGGCCTTTTTTTCATCCATTTCACTAACCGGACCCGACCCGACCCAACTCGTAGTGTAATCAACGTTGCGGGGGAACAGTTTGTGTTAATAAATTATAATTCTGAAAATGAGGAGATGATTTTTACCAAATAATTTTTAATTTTACGAGGATGTTTCCGTAACCGGCTTCCGTCTCCGCACTAGTATCTTTGCTCCGCTACGGGGTCTTTGGTGCGGAGACGGAAGCCGGTTATGGAAATGGGGCTGAAAACTACCCATGAATCTGCCCATGACTGTATTACGTCTTTTTCGTCGAGTGATCTATCTTGCTCGCTGTAGGACCTTTGGTTCTGACCTTCCATCTACCTCATTGGAGACCCTTGGTCTATCTTTAATCGGACTTCACTGGACTTTATCTTGCACTAAACATTATTACCCTTTGTCCTGTATCTGTACACTGTGGGTGGCATGATTGTAATCATGTATAGTCTTTCCGCTGACTGGACTGCAATAAAAAGGATATTTACTGTACTTCAATACACGTGACATTAATAAACGAAAGCAAATCCCACTAACCTATTTGTGCAAGATCTCGTGGATTGCTTTCTCCCCAATCTGTTCAAATAGTTTAGCTTAATTTAGTTTAGTTTATGACTGCCACGTGTACCGAGGTACAGTGAAAAGCTTTTGTTGCGTTGCTATCCAGCCAGCAGAAAGGCAATACACGATTACAATCGAACCTTCCTCAGTGTACAGATACAGGATAAAGGGAGTCAGGTTTAGTACATTTACTTCTCTGGGAGGGCAGCAAGCATCATGAGACCAAACCGGACTCAAGCTGGTAATCAACTATAGAGTTCACAAGTTCACAAGTTATAGGAGTAGAATCAGGCCATTCAGCCCATCGAGTCTGCTCCGCCATTCAATCGTGGCTGATCTCTGCCTCCAAAGCCCATTCTCCTGCCTTCTCCCCATAACCCCTGACACCTAAATAAGTTCTAAATAAGAATTTCTTGATCAATTAGCGGCCTCCTCAGCCTTCGGTGGCAATGATTTCCTCAGATTCACCAGTCCCTGACTAAAGAAATCCTTCCCAAAGGAACGTCCTTTAATTCTGAGGCTATGACCTCTGGTCCTAGTTTCTGCCACTAGTAGAAGCATCCTCTCCACAGCCACCAGTTCTAATATACAATTTGTCTGTCTCTGCCATGATAATATCCACTGACTTACAATAATTGCAAGTTCTTCCAATTAGTTGTGTTCCAATCCCATTTCAGCGCTCCTCGCCTCTTTTTCCCTCAAGTCTTTTTGTCTCACTTCAATCAAAAGCAAGCTGCGGCTTCCCAATCCACTCCGAGCCATGGAACAAGTTCATTCCGAATATATTCTGGGATGCGGGGAGCTTGCCGGAGTCAAAGACACTTGCGTTGGAAGCATCGCCACCTCAATAAGATCGTCTGATTTCCCAGCAGTGTGACATTTACCTTGGCAATAGCTGATCACGCAAGCTGTACCAGAAAGCCCTCTTCTCTGCCTGTACAACTGTTTTTTTTTAACCAAACCACAGCCAAGCTTTGCATGCAATTAAGTTGCCTAGGATGCAGAAAAGATTCACGAGGAAGCCACTAAAATTAGTTTAGATTAGTGTAGTTTGTTACGAGGTACAGTGAAAAGCTTTTGTTGCGTGCTGACCAGTCAACGGTAAGACAATACATGATTACAGTCGAGCCGTTCACAGTGTGTAGATATATGATACGGAAATAACAGTTAGTGCAAGGTAAAGCCAGTAAAGTCCGATCAAAGAGAGTCCGAGGGTCACCAATGAGGTAGATGGTAGCTCAGCACTACTCTCTAGTTAGGGTTGGATGGTCCAGTTGCCTGATAACAGCTGGGAAGTAACTGTCCCTGAATCTGGAGGTGTGCGTTTTCACACTTCTATACATTTCGCCCGATGGGAGAGGGGAGGAGAGGGAGTGGCCGGGGCTATCGGACGGTGGATATCAAAGATCCTACAGCGAGCAAGATAGATCACTCGACGAAAAAGACGTGGTACGGCCATGGGCAGATTCGTGGGTAATTTTCGGCCCCATTTCCATAACCGGCTTCCGTCCCCGCACCAAAGATCCCGTAGGATACTAGTGCGGAGACGGAAGCCAGTTACGGAAACATCCTCGTAAAAATAAACGTTTTTTTGGAAAAATCTTCTCCTCGTTTTCAGAATTATAATTTATTAACACAAACTGTTTCCCCGCAACGTTGATTACACTGCGAGTCGGTTTGGGTCTGGTTACTGAAATGGATGAAAAAAAGGCCCACGTTCCGCTCCGTTGCGTACTACACGTCAGCCCATTGCATTTAGCAGGAGTGGCCTATCTTGCTCCGCTATAGGATCTTTGGAGAATATAGTATACATAGATTTTAGCGAAGCCTTTGATAACGTACCCATGGTAGGCTGATCCAGAAGATTAAGATGCACAGGAGAACGAGTGACTTGGGTTGTATGGATTCAGAACTGGCTTGCTGATAGAAGACTATCTTGCTGTGGTGGAAGAGCAATATTCAGGCTGGAGGTCTGTGACTAGTGGAGTCCCGCAGTGATCTGTGCTGGGACCTCTGCTGTTTGTGGTAACATGGAAATGACTTGGATTTAAACGTAACAGGTTGGTTAGTAACTTTGCAGATGACACCAAGATTGCTGGGGTCACAGACTGTGTGAGGAAGGCTGTCAACGTTTACAGCGGGATATAGATCAGCTGCAGAAATGGGCGGAGCAATGGCAGATGGAGTTTAATCCGAGCAAGTGCGAGGTGTGGCACTTTGGGAGGTCAAATGTAAAGGGCCTGTCCTTTAGCCCTAAGAGCTACAGTAAATCTAACTCTCTTGAAGCCACAAAATGTTGGAGTAACTCAGCGGATCAGGCTGCAATTTTCAGATTCAGATTCAATTTTAATTGTCATTGTCAGTGAACAGTACAGAGACAACAAAATGCATTTAGCATCTCCCTGGAAGAGCGACATAGCAAATGATTTGAATAAATAATAATAAGTGTCCGGAGGGGGTGGTGATTGGCAGTCACCGAGGTACGTTGTTGAGTAGAGTGACAGCCGCTGGGAAGAAGTTGTTCCTCGACCTGCTGGTTCGGCAACGGAGAGACCTGTAGCGCCTCCCGGATGGTAGGAGGGTAAACAGTCCATGGTTGGGGTGAGAGCAGTCCTTGGCGACGCTGAGCGCCCTCCGCAGACAGCGCTTGCTTTGGACAGACTCAATGGAGGGGAGCGAGGAACCGGTGATGCGTTGGGCAATTTTCACCACCCTCTGCAAGGCCTTCCGGTCGGAGACAGAGCAGTTGCCATACCATGCTGTGATGCAGTTGGTAAGGATGCTCTCGATGGTGCAGCGGTAGAAGTTCACCAGGATCTGAGGAGACAGATGGACCTTCTTCAGTCTCCTCAGGAAGAAGAGACGCTGATTTTTTTCGGCGACTGCCGGTACCCGTCATAATCGCAGCAGGTGGCCGAAAATGTTCAACATGTTGAAAATCCAGCGGCGACCAGAGAAAGGTACGACTCTTTGGGCGATTACAGGCGTGTGACGGCAAGACTCTTAACAGCATTGATGTACACAGGGATCTGTGGTCCATGAACTCCCTGAAAGCGGCAACACAGGTAGTAGACAGAGTGGTAAAAAAGACATGTGGAATGCTTGCTCTCATAGGTCGGGGCATTGATTATAAGGGTCAGGAAGCCACGATGATGCTTAATAGGACGTTGGTTGGGCAATATTTGGAGTATTGCATGCAGTTCTGGTCGCCCCTTTACAGGGAGGATGTGGAGGCTTTGGAGAGGGTGCAGAGGAAGTTTACCAGAACGCTGCCTGGATTCGAGAGCATTAGCTACAGGGAGAGGTTGGACAGACTTGGATTATTTTCACTGGAATGTCGGAGGTTCCGTGTATCAAATCACGAGAGGCCGAGATAGGTTGGACAGTCAGCACCTTTTTTCCCTGATGCCAGGGGTGGTGGTGGGGCAGATATGCTCGTGGTGCTGAAGAAGGCAGGAGAACGGGGTTGAGAGAGAAAGATAGATCAGCAGAGTAGACTCGATGGGCCGAATGGCCTGATTCTACTCCAAGATGTCTTATGAATGTCGCCTACTCCTTTTATCCAGAGACGCAGTTGAGTTACTCCAGCATTTTGTGTCTTCAAGAGAGAGAGTTAGATTTACTGTAGCTCTTAGGGCTAAATGAATCAAGGGATATGGAGATGAAGCAGGAACGGGCTACTGATTTTAGATGATCATATTGAATGGCGGTGCTGGCTTGAAGGGGCCGAATGGGCACCTAATTTCCTGTTTCACAAACTCCTTGAATCACTTCCCTCTGGAAGGCGACTCCGTACTGTCAAAGCTGCCACAGCCAGACATAAAAACATTTTTTTTCCACGAGAAGTAGCTCTACTCAATAACCAAAAATCTGTGGCCTCCTTTTGCTCTGCTATTTTATTTAATTCACATGTTTAATCGATAATGTTTTATTATTAATGTTTAATGTTTTATTTGTCACTGTACGCCATGTGGTCACTTGCGAGTAGAGCACCAAGGCAAATTCCTTGTATGTGAACATACATGGCCGATTAACTTATTCATTCATTCAATCATTCATTCATTCAATCATTCATTCATTCAATCATGCATTCAATCATTCATTCATTCATTCATGCATTCATTCATTCATTCATTCATACATTCATTCATTCATTCAATCATTCATTCAATCATTCATTCATTCATTCATTCATTCATTCTATGTTTCTATCTAATCATTCCTCCTCTCTCTCTCTCTCGTTCTGTTCATCACTCCACCGCCCCACCTTCCTTCTCCCACCCTCTCCCCGTCCACCCCTCCCTCTCCCCGCTGGCGGCAGGGACCCCTGAGAGCCTGGCGGAGAAGGAGCGGCAACTGATGGCGATGATCAACCAGCTGACCAGCCTGCGGGAGCAGCTGCTGGCGGCGCACGACGAGCAGAAGAAGCTCGCGGCCTCGCAGATCGAGAAGCAGCGGCAGCAGATGGAGCTGGCCAAGCAGCAGCAGGAACAAGTAAGTGTAACTCAGAGCGGGGCGTGAACCAGACCGCCCAGAGCCGGGGGAAAGTCTGAACCCGAAACGTCACCCATTCCTTCTCTCCAGAGACGCCGCCTGTCCCGGCTGAGTTACTCCAGCAGTTTGTGTCCATCTAACGTTCACCAGCGACGGGCCACATTTATCAGTGGCCGTCCGGTGGCAAACTTTTCACACCATCCATACTTTCACAAATGGGTGGATGGCTCATGGATCTCATGGATAGGACAGGTTTAGAGGGATATGGGCCAAACGCGGGCAGGTGGGACTGGGGTAGATGGGACATGTTGGGCGGTGTATGGCTCTCAAAGGACCATTTTGGGTCGCTTATAGACACAAAATGCTGCGATAACTCAGCGGGACAGGCAGCATCTCTGGAGAAAAGGAATGGGTGACGTTTCGGGTCGAGATCCCCCTTCAGACTACTGAAGAAGGTCTGAAGAAGGGTCTCGATTGGAAACATCACCCATACCTTCTCTCCAGAGATGCCGCCTGTCCCGTTGAGTTACTCCAGCATTTTGTGTGTCCATCTTCGGTGTAAACCAGCATCTGCAGTTCCTTCCTACACATTTTGTATCCATTGCTCTGACCTGCTTAGATTAGTTTAACGATACACCGCGGAAACAGGCCCTTCGGCCCACCGCGTCCGTGCTGACCAGCGATCACCCCATACACTGGCACTATCCTCCACACTAGGGACAATTTGCAATTTTTACCAAAGCCAATTAGTCTACTGACCTTTGGAGTGTGGGAAGAAAGCAGAGCACCTGGGAAAAATCCACTCAGATCATGGGGAGAATGTACAAACTCCATACAGACAGCACCCATAGTCAGGATCAAACCCAGCCTCTGGCGCTGTAAGGCAGTAATTCTACTGCTGCATCACCGTGCCACCTCGATTTAATAGGAACCTGAGGAGAAGCTTTTTTACACAAACGGTGGTAGGTATATGGAATGAACTGATGGTTGAAGCAGGTACTATCACAATGTTTAAAAAACATTTGGACAGGTACATGGTGAGGATAGGTTTAGAGGGAAGACACAAAATGCTGGAGTAACTCAGCGGGACAGGCAGTGCCTCTGGAGAGAAGGAATGGGTGACGTTTCGGGTCAGACTGAAGAAGGGTCTCGACCCGAAACGGATCGGTCTGGAGAAGGGTCTCGATCTGAAACGTCACCCATTCCTTCTCTCCAGAGATGCTGCCTGTCCCGCTGAGTTACCCCAGCAGTTTGTGTCTGTCGTCGATTTCCATCAGCATCTGCAGTTCTTTCCTACACATACTAGGTTTAGAGGGATATGGACCAAACGCGGGCAGATGGGATTCAGCGTGGATGGGCCATGTTGGTCGGCGTGGGCAAGTTGGGCCAAAGGGCCTGTTTCCATGCTGTATGACTCTATGAGCGGAGTGAGCCTTTCTTTTCACTGAATGCTGTGTGTACTAACTGTACTGCTTACATGGATGCAGCAAGTGCAACAATGGTAATGAGTGAGTTGGAAGGAACTGCTCACATCTTGGTGTTAACTGTAATGGCATAAAAACCATCAGGACTGTGAAAACCAATTGGCCTACCTTAACACCTCACGGACTGTTGATTAAATCCGACATTCTTTGCCTTCAGGGCGATCCACTTGGATGCCTGATGTGGAATACTGTACATTCAGGTAGCTTTCACCTTAATTTGTGCTACAGGCTATCCAGCAGCAAAGTACTGCTCTAGACAGAGCGAGCAGTTGCACATTGGTTCTGAGCGCACATCTCGTTTAGTGTGATAAACCAAATTTAATAAATCGCCCTTTCCTTAAGCATCCCAGTCTGTCTAAATCTGTCTTTAATTAAATCAAAGATATAGGCAATACCATGTGGGAAAGAAGTGCAGATGCTGGTTTAAATCGAAGGTAGACACAAAATGCTGGAGTAACACAGCGGGACAGGCAGCATCTCTGGAGAGAAGGAATGTGTGAAGAAGGGTCTCGACCCGAAACGTCACCCATTCCTTCTCCCCAGAGATGATGCCTATCCTGCTGAGTGACTCCAGCATTTTGTGCCGACCTTCCATATAGACAATACCATTGCTTTCTGCTTTGTCATGTTGAGTTTAGTTTAGTCTACTACCTTGAGGGCCTGTCCCACTTGGCCGTCATTTGCGCCTTATTTACGCGTTATATGTCAATTAGGTCGTCGCGTCGTGACGTGTGTGGTGTGGAATCGTATACTGTGGCGTGCCGTATCGCGCGGCGCTCCAGGGTTTAGTACAGGAACAAAATCCTCGCTCGTCACCTGCGCGACGTATCGCGTACGCACGCTGACGCATTGGGTGCGCATGCTGATGCATTGCCGTCGTATGTTGGCATCCCGACGTCTCACGTGTATCACGTGGTGACGCATGGTTACGTCACCGTGCATCAACGTTCTTGCGTCAACGTCCTGCTGCGCGCCGCAAGGTATTCTAATGATGTCACGCGCACCAGACGGCTGTGCTGACGCATGATTTGCGCGTGACGATGCGCATCACGGTGCGTCGACCTATTTTACATATGACGCATAAATAAGGCGCAATGACAGCCAAGTGGGACAGGCCCTTTAGAGATACAGCACGGAAACCGTCCCTTTGGCCCACCGAGTCTGCACCGACCAGCAATCGCCACACACTAACACTATACTACACACACTAGGGACAATTTACATTTACACCAAGCCAATTAACCTGCAAATCTGTACGTATTTGGAGTGTGGAAGTAAACCAAAGATCTTGGAGAAAAACAGCACGCAGGTCATGGGGAGAACGTACAAACTCCCATAGACAGCACCCATAGTCTGGGCAGCAACTCTACCAATGCACCACCGTGCCAGCCTATTGTTGCTGTCAAGGCTACAAGGGTAGTTTAAGAAAGTGACACTTTGGTAAAAGATAAAGACACAATTATTCGGTGGCGCAGTGGCGCAGCGGTAGAGCTACTGCCTCATAGTGCCACAGACTCGCTGGAGTTTAGAAGGATGAGGGGGTGGAACGTCAAAGAAACTTACCGAATCGTGAAAGACCTGGATAGAGTGGATATGGAGAGGATGTTTCCACTAGTGGGAGAGTCCAGGACCAGAGGCCACAGCCTCAGAATAAAAGGACGTACCTTTAGAAAGGAGATGAAGAGGAATTTCTTCAGTCAGAGAGTGGTGAATCTGGGGAATTCTTTGCCACAGAAGGCTGTGGAGGCCACGTCAATGGATATTTTTAATGCGGAGACAAATATATTCTTGGTTAGTAAGAGTGTCGAGGGTTATGGGGAAAAGGCAGGAGATGGGATTGAGAGATAGATCGACCATAATTGACTTGATGGGCCGAATGGTCTAAATTCTGCTCCTATTACATATGAACTTGTTATCCGAGTTCGATCCTGACCCAAGGGTGCTGTCCGTACGGAGTTTGTACGTTCACCCCATGACCGCGTGGTGCTCCAGACCCACACGGTCACAGGGGAGAACATGCGAACTCTGCACAGACAGCACCCGCAGGTCAGAATCGAACCGGGGTCTCTGACGCTGTAAGGCAGCAGCTCTACCGCCTCGCCGCCCCACAGTTGCCTGGGAATAATAAGATAAAAACGAAGGGCGGATTTATCTTCATTCTGCTGCAGGAAAACAATTCGCCTTCATCGCGATAAAAAACATGCCGCAGGTGACTTGGTTAAAAAAACGGTCAAAGTCTACAGCGTGAATAGTCTTTTGTCCTGATGGATAATAAATTATTTACCCTAATAATAAGGAATTGGCTTCCTATCACACGTCGCCATTCATCGTACACATGCATATGTCAAAGGTTTGTTATTAGTAAGAGCACAATTTACGAGCTCATTCATTTGCCTGTTTGCTGTTTTAATTGTGCTGTAATTAAAAGACAGTTTTACCTTGAAATAATCAGTTGTAATCTGCAACAAAGCAAAAAATTGCGATGAGTGTAACAACAGTGGTGGTAGACAATAAAAATCACTTCATTTAATTAGTATTGTGTCATTTCACTTTGTATCTTTTGGTCGGCTTGGCAGCTTTTGTTCCTGATGAACTAGCAATCAACTTCTGAATTGCAATCTGCCAGCAAGTCACAACTGTGTACTGCAACTAATCTTCCAGTGTAGCATGGTTAGCCGATTGTTAGTCTAATTAAGTTGTATTTCCAGTTTAATTTGTGTGATGCCTTACAACATGAGGCCGCCTGCGAGTTGCTGCCTCACAGCGCCAGAAACACGGGTTCGATCCTGACCTCGAGCGCTGTCCGTGTGTGGAGTTTGCACGTTGCGCGCGGGGTTTCCTTCCGGGCGCTCCGGTTCCCCCCCACATCCCAAAGACGTGCGGGTTTGTAGTTTAATTAGCCCTCTGTAAATTGCCCCCAGTGTGTTCAATACGGATGCGGTAATCTGATGACCAAACTAGTCTGAATGGGTGATCGATGTTCTTGGTGCTTTTACTGTTACATGTGCGAAGTGCTGGCCCAGTGAAAGTCTTTTTCGTACAAACTGTCCAGTAGAGTATTGCCACACCCCCATCGCTCACTTAGCAAGTATACAGAAATAGTCTTTTAAGAAGGAACTGCAGATGCTGGAAAATCGAAGGTACACAAAAATGCTGGAGAAACTCAGCGGGTGCAGCAGCATCTATGGAGTGAAGGAGATAGGCAACGTTTCGCCCCCCCCGAGCTGTACATGTACCAAGCTGTCATTGTCACCTTGGTACATGTGACAATTAGTATGATTGTCGTCATCATTGTTTCCGACACCTCAGTCTGAAGAAGGGTCCCAACCTGAATCGTCACCTATCCATGTTCTCCAGAGATGCTGCCTGACCCGCCGAGTTACTCCAGCACTTTGTGTCTTTTCCTGTAAACCAGTGTCTGCACTTCCTTGTTTGTCCGCCAGACTAAAGCACTTTGTGGTTTGCTCAAGATTTCAGCTTCTGTGCTTCCTTGAGTCTACTAGGAAGCAAATAGAGGTGGCACTGGGATAAATAAGGGAAAGTATAATGGAATATTGTTGCACAGTGATGTATTCACTTTCCCTTGATACTAAAGCATCCTCATTCCATTCTCTCTCCCGCAGATAGCAAGGCAACAACAACAGCTGTTACAACAACAACACAAGATCAACCTCCTTCAGCAACAGATCCAGGTCAGAGACTCTTTGTCTTGCTTTGTTATCTATGCCTTGCCTTCATCTCCAGTCTAGGAGAAGATTCATTAGCAACCTCAGTAATTGTGTGTGAGTGAGTGAGTGTGTGTGTGTGCGTATGTTTATGTATACGTATGTGGCTGTGTGATGTTTGTACCTATGTAAGTGTATATGCATATACACGTGTGTGTATGTACATGTGTGTGTATGTGTGAGAGTGTATATGTACATGTGTGTATGTATGTGTGTGTGTACGCGTACACGTATGTGTTGGTGACTGTGTATATGTATGTGTGTATATGTGGGTGTGTATGCGTGTGTATGTGCGTGTGTGTACGCGCGTGTGTGTATGCATGGGTGTGTGTGTGTGTGCGTGTGTGCGTGTGTGTGTACATGTGTGTCCATATGTGTGTGCATATTTGTGCGTGCGTGTGCGTATGTGTCCATACGTGTGCGTATATGTGTGTGTACGTGCGTGCATGTGTGTGTCTGTATATGTGTGTGTGTGACGTGCATGTGTGCGTTTGCGTGTGTGTGTCTGTATATGTGTGTGTGCATGCATGTGTGCGTTTGCGTCTGAATATGTGTGTGTGTTGAGTAACGGAGGTTGAAGCCTCACGAGATCACCTGAAGCCAGAATATATTTTGCATCATTTGTAATTGTGGTAATTTGTTGCATTTATTGCGACTGCGCAGACCTGCAACTGATGAGTGCTGGGCGCAGTGTGGGGCCGGTGGACCAACCTTTACCCAGGTTGTTCTACCCACAGTTGCTGTGGTCATTATCACCACCATGGTCCTGACCCGCAGTGTCTCTTCATCTCCGGTCGGGGTTTGTCCGCCAAGACTGGCCACTGAACCGTGAGCAGGGGGTGGTGTCAAACTGGAGGGCCTTGGTGAGACCACCTCTGGGGAAATGTGTATCGCTTTGGGACCCCTTATCTAAAAAGAATAGCATGCTTGACCAAGAGAGAGCAATGAAGATTCACCACAGAGGGGAGATTGAGTGGACAATGCCTGTATTCGCCAGAGTTGAGAAGAAAAAGAGTTATAGAGCATTACAGCAAGGAAACAGGCCCTTCAGCCCAACCTGCCCATGCTGGCCAACATGTCCCATGTATACTAGTCCCACCTGCCTGCTTTTGGCCCATATCCCTCTAAGCCGGTTGACAAAATGATAAGTGCAGCACAATATCGCAGCTGGTGGAGCTGTAGCCTCATAGCGCCAGAGACCCTGGCTCGACCTTGGGGCCTGACCTCGGGTGCTGTCTGTCTGTGCGTGGAGTTTGCACGATCTCCCTGTGACCGTGTGGGTTTCCTCCGGGGGCTCCGGTTTCCTCCCAACACCCCAAAGACACGTGGGTTTGTAGGTTACTTAGCCCTTTGCAAATTGCTCCCAGTGTGGTGAGAGTGGATGAGAAAGTGGGATAACACAGAAAACTAGTGTGAACAGGAGCTCGATGATCGGCATGGTGGAAGGGCCTGTTTCCATGCTGTACATAGGGCAGTCGAAAACCTTTTTGCAAAGGGTGGAAATGTCAAAGACTAAAGGGCAGGTGAGAGGGGCAAATTTTGAAGGAGACGGGCGGGGCATGTTTTTTACACAGAGGGTGGTTGATGTCTGGAATGTGCTGTCAGGGATGGTGGTGGAGGCTGATAATATACTGGCCTAGAAGAGGCTTTAGGATGGGCACATGGACATGCAGGGAATGGAGGGATGTGGTTAGCGTGCAAGCAGCCTGAATTTAAGCAGATGATCAAAGCCTTTTTCCCAGGATGGAAATGTTAAAGACTAGAGTGCATAGTTTTAAGTTGAGATGGGCACAGTTTCAAGGAGATATTTAGTTTTATAGACACAAAAAGCAGGAGTAACTCAGCGGGACAGGCAGCATCTCTGCAGCGAAGGAATGGGTGTTTCGGGTCAAGACCCTTCTTTAGTTTAGTTTAGAGATACAGAGTGGAAACAGGCCCTTCGGCCCACCAAGTCCGCAGCAACTATCAATCCCCCTTACACTAACACGGTCCAACACACACTAGGGAGAATCTACAATTTCTAACGAGCCAATTAGCCTGCAAACCTGCACGTCTTTGGAGTGTGGGAGAAAGCCGGACCACCCGGAGAAAACCCACGCAGGTCACGGTGAGAACGTACAAACTCCACGCAGGCAGCATCCGTAGTCAGAATCGAACCCGGATCTCTGGCGCTGTAAGGCAGCAACTCTACCGCTGCGCCTCCGTGCCGCCCACTGAGATGTGCGGGGCAGGTTTCCTCCACAGAGAGTGGTGGGTGTCTGGGGGTGGTGTTTTGGACAGGCACATACTATAGATATGCAGGGATTTGGACATTGATCGCGTGGAGGCAGAGGAGATGAATTAAACTTGGGCATCATTTTCAGCATGGGGACAGTGGGCCGAAGGGCCTGTTCTTGTGCTGTACTGGTCAAGTTGCGCTCCTGCCGGCCGTTTGTGGGCACGCTGCTGGTGCGGGGAAGACTGAAATGGAGACGCTGGGAGCTGCGTTAGCCTGAGAGGCTGCTGCAGTAAATCATTCTGTTTCAGCAGCAGCTGTTTCCATAAAAGTTGAGATGTTGACTCACATTTTTCGCTGAAGCAGGCCCAGCTCGAGAAAGAACAAGCCAGTGTTTCCCATGACTTTGCAACCTTTGCCCAAGCAAACTGGGATCTCAGCACCGCCACATGACAATCGCTTCTCACAGAAGGCTCCACAGTAGATGTCCTATCGCTTACCGCACTGGAGCCCCACCCAGAGCTTGCACATAAATCCCTGGGAACCCCGACGCTTGAGTGTTACAACACAGCAGCTCAGAGAGCAACCAGCCCTGGTTCCTTGTGTCGGAAGGAACCGCAGATGCTGCACTAAACCGTAGATAGGCACAAAGTGCTGGAGTAACAGGCAGCATCTGTAGAGAAAAGGAATAGGTGAAACATAGAAACATAGGAATTAGGTGCAGGAGTAGGCCATTCGGCCCTTTCGAGCCTGCACCGCCATTCAATATGATCATGGCTGATCATCCAACTCAGTATCCCGTACCTGCCTTCTCTCCATACCCCCTGATCCCCTTGGCCACAAGGGCCACATCTAACTCCCTCTTAAATATAGCCAATGAACTGGCCTCAACTACCCTCTGTGGCAGAGAGTTCCAGAGATTCACCACTCTCTGTGTGGAAAAGGTTCTCCTCATCTCGGTTTTAAAGGATTTCCCCCTTATCCTTAAGCTGTGACCCCTTGTCCTGGACTTCCCCAACATCGGGAACAATCTTCCTGCATCTAGCCTGTCCAACCCCTTAAGAATTTTGTAACTTTGACATCGTGGGTCGAGACCCTTCTTCAGAGTAATGCCCCTGTCCCACCTAGGAAACCTGAACGAAAACCTCTGGAGACTTTGCGCCCCACCCAAGGTTTCTGTCCGGTTCCCGGAGGTTTTTGTCAGTCTCCCTAATGGTCGAAAGTGGTTTCCGCTTCTCCTATGTTCCGGCGATTATTTCAAAGAATTCAAAACCGGCCGCGACTAAAAATAGGTTGCCGTTTTAAAAATCGTTAATTTTTTAGTCAAAGCCAGTTGCGATGCAAGTTGAAGGTGGTTACCGGAGGTTGCAGGTAGTGGAAGGTCTTACCTGCAACCTCCGGCAACCAGGTCATCCAGGCTTCCCGACTCCACACCTTACGCTAGCACTGTGAGCAATGTTGGGCCCCATATCTGAGCAAGGATGTGCTAGCTCTAGTGAGGGGTCCAGCAGAGGTTTACAACAATGACCCCAGGAACGAGTGGGTCAACATATGATGAGCATCTGACAGCTGGCTGGAGTTTAGAAGGATGAGGGGGTAACCTCATTGAAACTTACCGAATAGTGACAGAGTGGATGTGGAGAGGATATTTCCACTAGTGGGAGAGTCTAGGACCAGAAGTCATAGCCTCGGAATTACACAATAGACAATAGGTGCAGGAGTGGGCCATTCGGCCCTTTGAGCCAGCACCGCCATTCAATGTGACCATGACTGATCATCCCCAATCAGTACCCCGTTCCTGCCTTCTCCCCATATCCCCTGACTCCGCTATTTTTAAGAGCCCTATCTAGCTCCCTCTTGAAAGCATCCAGAGGACCTGCCTCCTGAGGCAGAATTATAGGACGTTCCTTCAGAAAGGAGATGAGAAGGAATTTATTTTGTCAAGAGGGTGGTGAATCTGTGGAATTCTTTGCCACAGAAGGCTGTGGAGGCCGAGTCAATGGGTATTTTAAGGCAGAGAGAGAGAGATTTGTGATTAATATGGGTGTCAGGGGTAATGGGGGTTGGGCAGGAGAATGGGAGAGGTAGATCAGTCACGATTGAATGGCGGAGTAGACTAGATGGGCCGAATGGCCTAATTCTGCTCCTATCACTTATGACCTTATGACTGGACTCTTGCATGCCTGGACTCTTGCCCTGACACATTTAAAAGCATCCCACTTTCCAGATGTCCCTTTGCCCTGCAAACAACCTACTCCAACTTTAGTAAGTCCCTGTCTAATACCATCAAATTTGGCCAAGTCCCAATTCAGCATTTTATCCCGTGGGCCCGCCCGATCTTTATCCATAACTATTTTAAAATTGTGCTGCAAAAGAAAGAAATAGCCTGCAGTTATATCTGGCGCTTTGAAAATTCAAGTCAAGTCACGAAGAATGTATTGTCATATGTATGAGTACAGTGAGGTGCTGCTTCAATGGAAACCTTTCTTGCAAGTAGCAGTGTGTCAAGGGTTGTGAGGGAAATGTGGGAGAATGGGATTAGGAGGCAGAGATCAGCCATGATTGAATGGCAGAGTAGTATTGATGGGCCGAATGGCCTAATTCTACACCTATAACATGCGTGCGTGTGAACAGGCATGTCGACTCAGCCACACACAAGACATAACGTATAAATGACACATACATTCAACAAGACGGTGAAACGACACTGCCTTGCAGCGCCAGAGACCCAGGTTTGACCCCCCCCCCCCCCCCACGTGGGTTGTCTGTACGGAGTTTGCACGTTCTCCCCATGACCACGTGGGTTTTCTCTGGGTGCTTCGGTTTCCTCCCGCATTTAATAGGGGCCTGAGGGGGGAACCTTTTTACATAAAGGGTGGTGGGTGAATGGAACGAGCTGTTGGAGGAGGTAGTTGAGGCAGGTACTAGCATAACATTTAAGGACCTTTTGCCCGGGTACATGGATAGGACAGGTTTAGGGGGATATGGGCCAAATGCCGGCAGGTGGGACTAGTGTAGATGGGACATGTTGGTCGGCGTGGGCAAGCAGGGCCCAGTTTCCATGCTGTTTTAACTCTGAGCCGCTGAGTTACTCCAGCACTTTGTGTTTTGCACGGGATAATCATTTTTTGGTAGCATTTGTGGAACTCTATTTTGGAAGTTCTGCTTTGCCTATTTAGCACTTTGAACATGCTGGCAATGTAAAGCCATCCAAGTTCCTTCCTTCCTTCTGTATAAATCCAAGCGATGCGGTGCCTTGCCACTCCATGTAGTTAACATTTTCATCCTAACACCTGATACATTTTGGAAGCTGAAGGCGATGGGATTCGAACCTGGGTAATGCGCTAACATATCTCACCCTCAGCCGCAACGAAACTCAGGCCTTTTTAATGTTTTGACAACTCTTAAAGTTCCTCGGATGGATTTATGCAGCATCGAAATTTACGGCTTTCATCCAGATTCCGGGGCAGTTGCTCCCCAGCTGTTGTCAGGCAACACAAGATGCTGGAGTAACTCAGCGGCTCAGGCAGCTTAGAGTCACAGAGTCATACAGCCTTAGGCCTTAGGCCCAACTTGCCCACGCCAACCAACATGCCCCATATGCACTTGTCCACGCCAACCAACGTGTCCCACTTGCGTGCACTTGGCCATAACCCTCTAAACCTGCCCTATCAATGATTAGATCATGCTCCTAAGCTACCATCTACCTCATTTAGTACGGAGTTTGTACGTTCTCCCCGTGACCTGCGTGGGTTTTCTCCGGGATCACCGGTTTCCTCCCACACTCCAAAGGCGTACAGGTTTGTAGGCTATTTGGCTTGATAAAATTGTAAGTTGTCCCTAGTGTGTGTAGGATAGTGTTAAGCCCCTTAGGAGACCTAAACAGCAACCGCAGGTGACCTTGCCTGCCACCCAAAAAAAAAAATCAAGGTCGAGGTGACCTGCAACCTCTTACCACCTCCCACACGTATGTTGAAAACCTTCCTCGTCCATGAAGAAAACTGAACCTGCGACTAAAAAATGATCGATTTTTAAAACAGCAACCTATTTTTAGTCGAGGCCGGTTTTAATCATGATGAAAAAATAGCAGCAACCTAGATGAAGCCTCCACCACGCGGAAACCACTTTCGACCATTAGGGAGAGTGACCAAAACCTCCGGTGACCTCATGGAAACCTTGGGTGGCGGGCAAGGGTGTTTAGGTCTCCTAAGTGGGACAGGGGTTTAAATGTGCGCGGGATCGCTGCTTGGCACTGACTGTGGTGGCTGAAGGGTCTGATTCCACACTGTGTGTCTAAACTAAACTAAACATTGGAGATCCTATAATTGTACTTTTCTGGACTCTATCTTGCACTGAACATTAGTCCCTTAACCCTGTATCTGTACACTGCGGATGGTTCGAAGGTAGTCTTTCTGCTGACTGGTTAGCACGCAACAAAAGTTTCTCACTGTACCTTGGTACACGTGACAATAAACTAAACTAAACTGAACAGGCGGATGCAGGAATGCACATTGCTCCTTATTATCTCTTGTTCTAGACATACTTGGGATAGAAACATAGAAACATAGAAAATAGGTGCAGGAGTAGGCCATTCAGCCCTTCGAGCCTGCACCGCCATTCAATATGATCATGGCTGATCATCCAACTCAGTATCCCGTCCCTGCCTTCTCTCCATACCCCCTGATCCCTTTAGCCACAAGGGCCACATCTAACTCCCTCTTAAATATAGCCAATGAACTGGCCTCAACTACCTTCTGTGGCAGAGAATTCCACAGATTCACCACTCTCTGTGTGAAAAATGTTTTCCTCATCTCGGTCCGAAAAGATTTCCTCCTTATCCTTAAACTGTGACCCCTTGTTCTGGACTTCCCCAACATCGGGAACAATCTTCCTGCATCTAGCCTGTCCAACCCCTTAAGAATTTTGTAAGTTTCTCTAAGATCCCCCCTCAATCCTCTAAATTCTAGCGGGTACAAGCCGGGATAGCTTGAGGTTTCTAGTTAACGATTCAACTAATTGTTCACAAGACATTGGCCCATTTCAGCAGACATATTTTCAAGCATCAGACAGATCTTGCTGCCATCGATTTCAAATAAAGCCTTTTATACAGTAGCTCAGTGTTTTTTTTTGTTCTCAAAACTATTTTTAGTTGGAAAAACTGGAGGATGGTAGCAGTGAGGTATTGTGAGACATTTATTGCAGAAATATGATTTCAGTTCTGCTTTTATACGCGCTGCATAGGGTTTTGAACACGAGCTAAACTGTGTTGCACATATCGGAAAAAAGATGTGGGTTGGGGTTAGGTTAGACAGTGAGCGGCTTTTGTTCAACCGATGTAACACTGATTTGGAAACACAATGAAGAACAGAAATTATTATGAAACTCATCAGCAACTATTAAGAGTTAAAGCAGTTTCGTTTTAGTTGAATTGAAAGATTCAGTGTGGAAACACGCCCTTTGACCCATGAAATCCAAGCCGACCATCGATCCCACATTCACGCTAATTCTATGTTTTGCATTCACTCCTTGTGGATTGATGGTCGGCGTGGACTGGGTGGGCCGAAGGGCCTTTCTCCATGCTGGATCTCTAAACAAAGAATTTTGGACGATCATTGTGTGTGTGTGTGTGTGTGTGTTGTATGTTCGAGTGCGTATTTGTAAGTGTACCTGTTTGTGTATGTGTGTGTGTGCGTGCATGCCTGTGTGTGTGTGTGTTGTATGCTTGAGTGTGCATTTGTATGTGTACATGTGTGTACGTGTGTGTGTGTGCGTGCATTCCTGTGTGTGCCCGTGTCTGTGTGTGCATGCCTGTGTATGTGTGGGAATGTGTATGTGCATGCATGTGTACGCGCATGCCCACGTGCGTCTGTGTGTACAGATGTATGTGTGTGCGAGTGTGCGTGCATGTGTATAGGTGTGTGTGTGTGCGTGTAAGTGTGTGTGTGTGCATGTAAGTGTGTGTGTGTGTGTGTGTGTGCATGTAATGTGTATAGGTGTGTGTGTGTGTGTGTGCGTGCATGTGTATAGGTGTTTGTGTGTGTGTGTGTGTGTGTGTGTGTGTGTGTATAGGTGTGTGTGTGTGTGTGTGCATGTGTGTGCATGTGTATAGGTGTTTGTGTGTGTGTGTGTGTGTGCATGTGCGTGTGTGTGTGTAGGTGTTTGTGTGTGTGTGCATGTGTATAGGTGTTTGTGTGTGTGTGTGTGCGAGTGTGTGCGCGTGCATGTGTATAGGTGTTTGTGTGTGTGTGTGTGTGTGCGTGCATGTGTATAGGTGTTTGTGTGTGTGTGCGAGTGTGTGTGCGTGCATGTGTATAGGTGTTTGTGTGTGTGTGTGTGCGAGTGTGTGTGCGAGTGTGTGTGCATGTGTATAGGTGTTTGTGTGCTTCAACCTTCTAATGCAATGTTCATTACAAGGAGCTAAAAGATCCAGTATCTGGTATTGGCAAGGTTCAGATTCACTGTCTGTCAATTGGAAACAACACCTGGGAACCATTCCATCTCTAATACGGGACATTTTCAGTGATTAAGGAGGACTATCAAGAGAGAGAGAACCCTGTTGCTTGCCATTTTCCTTTTCCATTATACTCACAAATCAGGATGGGTGGCATATCTGAAGAAAGCACGTTTGTTTATCTGATGATCCCTTTTCTTGCAATGTCAAGTTTATTTTATTTGGGTTCTGCCTAAGAAGTGCTAAATGTCAGCGGGAAGCTCACCTGCACAAGGTGAGATACAACCAGCCTTCCAGCTCCAGCAGCTAGTTCACTGTCTCTCTCCCTGCCATTGGAGGAACCTGCTTAAGACAAGTGCCACAGCGGTAGAGTTGCTGCCTTACGCCAGAGACCCGGGTTCGATCCCGACTACGGGTGCTGTCCGTACGGGGTTTGTACGTTCTCCCCGTGACCTGCGTGGGTTGTTTTTTCCCGGAAATCTTCGGTTTCCTCCCACACTCCAAAGACGTACATGTTTGTAGGTTAATTGGCTTCTTATAAATGTAAATTGTCCCGAGTGTGTGCAGGGTGGTGTTAATGTGCAGGGATGGCTGGTCAGTGCGGATCCAGTGCGCCGAAGGGCCTGTTTCTGTGCTGTATCTCGAAACTAAACTGAACTACGCAGAATGTAGATCTCTGAAATACCCTTCCATGAATTCACTTCCTCTACTCACTAAGATTGAGGATTCCAGAGATTATGCCCCTTGGGAAGAGGAAATTCCCCATCATCCCCACCTGAAATGCCCAATGTCCTTAGTCAGATGCCAAGAGGTTCTCTGAACTCAAGAGGGTATCCACCATCATGTCCATCATGCAATATCCAAACTTATATCAGGAAGCGTGGGCGGAATGGTTCCGCAGCGGTCGAGTTGCTGCCTTACAGCGCTTACAGTGCCAGAGACCCAGGTTCGATCCTGACAGCGGGAGCTGTCTTGTACGTTCTCCCGTGACCTCCGAGATCTTCGGTTTCCTCCCGCACTCCAAAAGACGTGCAGGTATGCAGGTTAATTGGCTTGGTGTATGTGCAAATTGTCCCGAATGTGTGTAGGGTGGTGTTAGTGTGCGGGGATCGCTGGCCGGCGCGGACTCGGTGGGCCGAAGGGCCTGTTTCTGCGCTGTATCTCCGAACTGAACTGAAAGAAACCGTCCTTGCCAGCTGCGGAACCCAGGCGAGTTCCTACATTGACGTCCCGTAAACCAGGGTGGAAGCAAGTCATCCTCAACCCCAAGGCACAGGCTTACAAGGGCCAGAGTGCGGACCAGTAATCGAGTTCTCAGCCGGAAGGTTGAAGCTGTATCTCCAAAACTTCAAAGTAAAAAGTGGGAGCCTGCTTACATAACCCTCTCGCACATAACAGCAGACGGAAGCTGCAACTCAGGAACTACTTCTGTTTCCCATTTAATAGCAACTATTTCAGGAAATTCACACACCAACATATGGCCACAAAAACCATGCCCACCCACAGGTAGTCTTGACGTACAGACTTATCTCCCACCTGATAGACTGCTAATAGAATAAAGGATGCAACTTCATTCTACCTCACGCTAATTGCTGCTAATGGAATATTTAGGCATAGGTTTAGGATTATTATTGTTATATGTACTGTGGTATAGTGATAAGCTTGGTTTGGCATCAAGTTATATAGTGCTAGGGAGACACGGTGGCGTAGCAGTGGAGTTGCTGCCTTACAGCGCCATTTTCGATCCTAACTATGCGTGCAGTCTGTATGGAGTTTGTACCTTCTCCCTGTGGCCGTGTGGGTTTAAACCGGGTGCTCTGGTTTCCTCCCACACTACAAAAATGTGCAGGTTTGTAGGTTAAATGGCTTCAGCAAAAACAAATTGTAAATTGTTCCTCGTGTGTAGGATACTACTAGTGTACGGGGTGATCGCTGGTCGGCGCGGACTCGATGGGCCAAAGGGCCCGTTTCCAAGGCGTATCTCTACATTAAACTAAACAGTCAAGCTGAACTCAAGTCCATAAAGGGCCTGTCCCACTGTACGAGGTAATTCAAGAGTTCACCCGAGTTTTCCCCTGATTCGAACTTGGAGAATGTCCGTAGCGGGTCCGTAGGAGTTCGTGGATGTCTCGTAGCGGCTCGGACCAGTAAAAAGTAACAAGTTTTTTCATCACGAGTATTTTTTTTACTCGTGGACATTTTTCACAGTGTTGAAAAAACGTCACGAGTTTACCGGATTTCCCGAGTACCTACCGTTACTCGTAACTAGAGAGCGGCACGGTGGCGCAGTGGTAGAGTTGCTGCCTTACAACACCAGAGGGACAGGTCAGATCCTGACTAAGGGTGCTGCCTTTACGGAGTTTGCATGACCGCGTGATATTTCTCTGGGTGCTCCGGTTTCCACCCACACTCTAAACGATGTGCGGGTTTGTAGGTTCAATGGCTTGTGTACATTGTCCCTAGTGTGTGTAGGATAGTGGCATTGTATGGGGTGATCGCTGGTCAGCGTGGACTGGGTTGGACAAAGGGCCTGTACCCGTGCTCTAAAGTCCAAAGTCTAGAAGATGAGAGGGGGAAGGTTTAATGGAAATGTTTGGGGCAAGATCTTTACAGAGAGTTGTGGGTGCCTCGAACACACTGACAGGGGTGGTGATGGAGGCAGATACCATAGTGGCATCCAAGAGTCTTTTAGTTAGGCCCATGGATATGCAGGGAATAATGGATCACATACAGGCAGATAAGATCAGCTTCTAAGTTCAATTAGCCCCCACATTCCCTCTCTCCCGCACACCTCCCCCCACGCTAGTCGTCCTACCAGTTCCACTGTTCGCATTCCTATATTGCTTTGTTATCACCTCTTCCCCAGCCAACAATGGGCCATTGTGGGCTCCACCCTTCCTTGGCCATCTGTTGCCGGCCCTGCTTTGTTCTGGCCTTTTCTTACCTCCAGTTCCCGCCACAGTAATTTCAGTCTGAAGAAGGGTCCCGACCCGAAACATTACCTATCCTTTTTCTCCAGTGATGCCGCCTGACCCGCTGAGTTACTCCAGCGCTTTGTGTCGAGCTTAGAACCATCATGTTCGGCTCCAGCATTCCCCATCTGTGTGCCGTTCTATGTTCCATGAATGGCAGTCGGAATGCTTGGATCAGTATTAACCAGAAATGACTCCTGTATCAGCAAGGCTGCAGAGACGTGCTAAATAAGGTCTTGTTTTTTAGCTATCTGAAGATTGCTGGCTGTAATATTTCTCCACGGTACAAGTCTACTAATGAGAACACTTTATTGATTCAGCACATCAATTGTTGAGAAAAGCATAATAGCATGTATATTAAATTAACCACTCTGTCAGCGTACATTTTTACTTAAATTACCAACATTAGGTTGTCTCCAGGATGATAGCCTCCATATACTGTATAATTGAACCAGTTGTGAAGATATATTTTCCAAGATGTTTTTACATGGGCTGGTAGCAGGTAGGGAGCCGCTGCCTCTCAGCGTCGGAGATCTGGGTTCAATCCTGACCTCTGGTGCTGTCTGCGGGGTTTGCATGTTCTCCTGGTCACAGTGTGGGGTTCCTCCAGGTGCTCCCATTTCCTCCCACATCTCGAAGACGTGCCGATTAGTAGCTTCTGTAAATTGCCCCTAGTCATGGAGTCCAACAGCGTGGAAACAGGCCCTTCGGCCCATCTCTTCCCTGCTGACCAACATGCCCCATCTAAGCTAGTCCCATATACCTGAGTTTGGCCCATATCTTTCCAAACCTTTCTTACCAATGTACCTGTCCAAATAGAAACATAGAAAATCGTCCCTTCACGCCAGCACCGCCGTTCACTGTGATCATGGCTGATCATCCACAATCAGTAACCCGTGCCTGCCTTCCCCCCACACCCCTTGATTCCGTTAGCCCCTACAGCTCCATCTAACTCGCTTTTAAATTCATCCAGTGAATTGGCCTCCACTGCCTTCCGTGGCAGAGAATTCCACAAATTCACAACTCTCTTGGTGAAAAAGTTTTTCCTCATCTCAGTTTTAAATGGCCTCCCCTTTATTCTTAGACTGTGGCCCCCTGGTTCAGGACTCCCCCAACAGTGGGAACATTTTTCCTGCATCTAGCTTGTTCAGTCCTTTTATAATGTTATGCGTTTCTATAAGATGCCCTCTCATCCTTCTAAATTCCAGTGAAAACAAGCCCAGTCTTTCCAATCTTTGCTTGTATGACAGTCCTGCCATTCTCGGGATTAACCGTGTGAACCTACCCTGCACTCCCTCAATAGCAAGGATGTCCCTCCTCAAATTACTCAAAAATGTCCCTTAAATACTGAAATAGTACCTGCCACAACTACCTCCTCTGGCAGCTCGTTCCAAATACCATCCACCTGCTTCATTAATAATTTGCCCCTCATGTGTCTGTTAAATGAGGCATACAATCAGTAAAATTAATGAGGGGGGCAGTGAAACTGGTCAGAGAACTAGGGTGGAGGAGGGAACCAGAGGAGGGAGTGGAAGGGTTACTTGAAGTTAGAGGAATCAATGTTCATACCGCTGGGGGTGTAAGCTGCCCAAGCGAAATATGAGGTGCTGTTCCTCCAATTTATGCTGGGCCTCACTCTGACAGTGGAGGAGGCCCAGGACAGAAAGGTCAGTGTGGGAATGGGAAGAGGAGTTAAAAAAAGTGTTTAGCGACTTGGAGATCGTGCAGGCCTAGGCATAAACCAGCATCTGCAATTCCTTCCTACACGATGAATACCAAGGAATAACTTCATTCTTCTTCAGACAATAGAATGTCTTTACAAAGCACGGGCGCTCACCGCCAATCTGTGACAGTGCAGCCCCCTCTTTGTACAACAGTGAAGTAAACAATGAAACATAGAAACAGAGAAAACAGGTGCAGGAGTAGGCCATTCGGCCCTTCGAGCCAGCACCGCAACTCAATATGATCATGGCTGATTATACAGAATCAGTACCCAATTCCCGGTTTCTCCCCAAATCCCTTGATTCCGTCAGCCCTAACTTCTATATCTAACTCGTTCTTGAAAACACCCAGTGAATCGGCCTCCACTGTCTTCTGTGGCAGAGAATTCCGCAGATTCCCAACTCTCCGGGGGGCAAAGGTTTTTTCCTCATCTCAGTCCTAAATCATGGCTGATCGTCCCCACTCAATAACCCGTGCCTGCCTTCTCAAGGGATATGGGGAGAAGGCAGGCATGGGTTATTGATTGGGGACGATCAGCCATGATCACAATGAATGGCGGTACTGGCTCAAAGGGACCTCCTGCACCTGTTTTGTATGTTTCTATGTTTCTATGTAAATGGCCTACCCCTTATTCTTAAACTGTGACCCCTGGTTCTGGACTGGCTCATCATCGGGACCATTTTTCCTGCATCCATCCTGTCCAATCCTGTAAGAATTTTATATGTTTCTATATCCTCTCATCCTTCTAAATTCCAGTGAATACAAGCCCAGTATTACCATTGATTATGTGCTTATGACTTTGGGTGGATCTTGAATCCGAGCAGAGGATTGCAGTGTGTCGGGCCACTCTCTCTTGTATGCGAGTGTATGCATGTGGGACGCACTATATTGGCCATCTCCTATTGTGTACGGAGATTGCTGGGGAGCCATTACTTTCCTATTTTGTCATTGGTACTTTTTGCCCTGTTGGTATTGAAGAGGTTCAATGGTGCTTTATTGTTACATGTGCAAAGTGCAAATGCACAGTGAGATTATTTTCTTACATACAGTCCAATAGCGTATGGCCTAACCCAAGCACATCCCCGATTAGCCAGTGTACAGAAATAGTCCACTAACCGCACGTGCAAGAGGCGCCATGTTTGCTGCCATTTTCCTTGTCCAGTCCAGACCCCAGTTGTTATGAGCGGTGTCCGTTCCAGGCGAGCAGTGGCGGACTGACCAGGGTGTCAGCTTGCCCGATGGCAAGTGGGCCCCTGATGAAGTGGGCCTCCTATATCAAGTGGGCCCCTGATGAAGTGTCTCCTGGCAACCAATATTTTTAGACCCAGTCCACCACTGCAGGCGAGCCCCAGGCTACTCAAGGGCCTCCAGTCGTCGCCTTCCTTGGTCGTGTGGATCCACGTCCCCCTCCTCACCCGTCACGTTTGTTCCCTGCGTCTGAAGAAGTGTCTTGACCCAAAACGTCACCCATACCTTCTCTCTAGAGATGCTGCCTTGTCCCACCGAGTTACTCCTGCTTTTTGTGCCTATCCTTGGTCTAAACCAGCATCTGCAGTTCTTTCCCACACGCTTCTCCACAGTCTGGAGGCCCGGTGACGCGAACGTAATTGCACCCCAATAATTTTGCTGCTTTTCTTCAGAAACAGAGATCAAACGGTCACATTGAACTTTACAGCACGTAAACAGCCCATTCTGCCTAACTAGTTTATGGTTGCAGGCAAACGCCCGCCCACAGTTTTTTTATCAGAACCTATTTCTCGAACCTGCCATTCTTTTCCCTCGCATTTATGTATTAACCGTCAAGAAGGGTCACGACTCGTAGCGGGAATAGGGCGGCACAGTGGCGCAGTGGTAGAGGTGGTGTCGTACAGCGTTAGATACCTGGGTTCAATCCTGATTACGGGTGTTGTCTGTACAGAGTTTGTCCGTTCTCCCTCTGACAGTGTGGGTTTTCTCCGGGTGCTCCGGTTTCCTCCCACACACCAAAGATGTACATGTTCGTAGGTTAATTGGCTTGGTGTAAAATGTAAAAGTAGACCCTCGTGTAGGGTTAGTGTGCGGTGATCACATGTTCGTTGTGGACTCGGTGGGCTGAAGGGCCTGTTACCGCTCTGAAGATGTGCAGGTTAATTGGCTTCTGTAAATTGTCCCTGGCATTGAACTAGTGTACAGGTGGTCTTTGGACGGCCAAAGGGCCTGTTTCCACGCTGTATCTCCGAACTGAATTGAAGATGCTGCCATCAAGGACCCACACCATCCTGGCGATACACTCATCTCCCCACTACCTTCAGGTAGAAGGTACAGGAGCCTGAAGACTGCAACGACCAGGTTCAGGAATAGCTACTTCCCCACAGCCATCAGGCTATTAAACTCGGCTCGGACAAAACTCTGAACATTAATAGCCCATTATCTGTTATTTGCACTTTATCAGTGTAATTATTCATGTGTGTATATATTCATGCAATGGCATATGGACACACTGATCTGTTCTGTATTCGTGCCTACTATGTTCTGGTGTGCTAAAGCAAAGCAAGAATTTCATTGTCCTCTCAGGGACACATGACAATAAATTCTCTTGAACTTGAACTAATGCTTTGAGTTCCTCCAGCACTCTGTGATTCTCGCTGTGTACCATACGGCCAGGTCTTAATGCCTAAAAACCCCTCATGGTGCAGTTTTACAAAGGGATTTGTGTTTGTTTATTGCCTTTTGGGAATTGTTCCGAATTTTAACAGATGTTTAAATGTCACGTTATCCCAGTTTAGTCCAGGCCGACTTGAGTTGTAAACGTGACTGTCCGATGCACTGGGTCTGATCCCCGACAAGTCAACCACAGATAACTGGAAGGAAGTTTAGTTGGCAGGAGCACACAGCTGTTTTATCTGGGATTAGAAGGGTTTAACATGAAGAGCAGATGGATCCATTTCTATTGTCCGGAGGGGCAGCACGGTGGTGCAGTGACAGAGTTGCTGCCGTACAGGGCTTACAGTGCCAGAGACCCGGGTTCGATCCCGACTGCGGGTGCTGTCTGTACGGAGTTTGCACGTTCTCCCCGTGACCGCGTGGGTTTTCTCCGAGATCTTCGGTTCCCTCGCGGGGCGGTGGAGGCCGGTTCTCTGGATACTTTGAAGAGAGAGCTAGATAGGGCTCTTAAAGAAAGCGGAGTCAGGGGATATGGGGAGAAGGCAGGAACAGGGTACTGATTGGGGATGATCAGCAATGATCACATTCAATGGCGATGCTGGCTCGAAGGGCCGAATGGCCTACTCCTACGACAATTGTCTATTGTCTATTGTCCTCCCACACTCCAAAGATTTGGATTTGGTATAAAAATAAAATTATCCCCAGTGTAGGGTAATGTTAGTGTGCGGGGATCGCAGTTCGGTGCGGACTCGGTGGGCCGAAGGGCCTGTTTCCGCGCTGTATCTCTAAACTAAACTAAACTAATCTATTCCAGGGCAGATTTGGAATTTAAAGTTCGATGTGTGCAATTTGACTGAAAAATCCTCTTGTTTAGTAAACTCTGCAGATTGATCCTGTCTGGTGTCGGATATTTGGAAACAAAGTCCAGCTTTAAACGGCCCCTAATAGGTATAGTGGGAACTGCAGCTGTTACAGCCATTCTCCACTAAACCATTAAAGGCTTAGATAAAGCCATTATTGTTCTGTTTATCTCTCTCTCGCCCCCGCAATTGTTCTGGAGTGACCGGTTGTTTTTCCAGTTCATCTTTAAAAAGGCATCAGGGGAATCTAAACGAGACAGACAAAACGTTAAACCTAATGCTTCAACCAGGAAACCATCTAAAGCAAAAAAAAACCACAACCTACTGTCTCCTGTGGTGAAGGAAGATCACAGGTTCTAGGAGCAGAATTAGGCCATTTGGCCCATCAAGTCTACTCTGCCATTCAATCATGGCTGATCTAACTTTCCCTCTCAACCCCATTTTCCTGCCTTCTCCCCATAACCCCTGACACCTGCACTAATCAAAAATTTGTCGATTTCTTTCCATTAAAATTATCCATTGACGGCCTCCACAGCTGTCTGTAGCAATAAATTCCACAGATTCACCACCCTCTGACTTAAGAAGTTCCTCCTCATCTCCTTTCTGAAGGTACATCCTTTTATTCTGAGGCTGTGGCCTCTGGTCCTAGACTCTCCCCATTAGTGGAAACATCCTCTCCACATCCATTCTATCCAGGCCTCTCACTCTTCGGTAAGTTTCAATGAGGTTCCCCCGCCCCCTCATCAAGGAACTGCAGATGCCGATTTACTCCGAAGATAGACACAAAATGCTGGAGTAATTCAGCAGGTCAGGCAGCATCTCTAGAGGAAAGGAATAGGTGACATTTCAGCTGGAATCAAGGGGAAGGGAAACTAGACATATGAAATAGATCAGAGTCAGCGCCGATGGCCATTTTGTTTCTCTTGGTTAGTTTTAAGTTCAGGTGTTAGTTCATTTTTAGTTTAGTTTAGTTTCGGACAGTGCAGAAACAGGCCCTTCGGCCCACTGAGTCCACGTTGACTAGTGATCCCCACATATTAACACTACCCTCCACACAAAAGGAACAATTCACTCTCTTTACTGAAGCCAAACCCGTACATCTTTGGTGTGTGTGTGGAAACCAGAGCACCTGGAGAAAACCCACATGGTCACAGGGAGAACGTACAAACTCCGTACAGACAGCACCCGTAGTCGGGATCGAACCTGTGTCTCTGGCGCTGTAAGGCTGCAACTCTGTCTCTGCACCACCGTGCTACCCTTTGCAGTGAGACTCAAACCTTCTCCTCACTGTTTGAAGCCAGCGTTCCTGCATTCCAGGGGTTAACGCAACATAGTCCCACTGTGTAGCGTTTTTTCTACAACAGAGACCGTTCAACTGCGAGGGGAAGGACTAATTGCTTAATTTTAAATGACACATTGAAATCGATACAAGCTCAGGTGCAGCAATCGCTGTGATGTTGGGGACTGTGTCGTTCGGATTGGAGGATCTATGTTAACCCTGAGGCAAATGAGATGCAAGATTGGAGCGGACTTTGAGACTTACTCGGGTCTGAAGGTTAAATTGCTCGGAAGTCGACACTTGCACTGCTTACTCAACGAATGCCTTCCGACATTTCCGTCCTGGTTTATTAGCAGATAGTGATGCACGGAGCAAATACCAACCTTTAGACACTGCGGATGCTGGCTTACATAGTGCTGGAGGAACTCAGCGAGTCAGGCAGCATCTCTGCCGAACAAGGATAAGAGCAAAGACCTATCCAAGTCTTTCAGAGATGCTGCCTGACCCGCTGAGATACTCCAGCACTTTGTGTCTTTTTTTGAAACCTAGCATCTGCGGTTCCTTGTGTTTAGGATTAATGCATATGGGTGATGAATGGTTAGCATGGATTTGCTGGAGTTACTCCAGCACTTTGTGGCTTTTAATAATCAACCTTTCCCCGTCTCTGAACCAAAGTCTAAAATCTTTTATTATTAGTTGTAGTGTCACAATATTCATTTTAAAAATCAGATTCATTTTTAAACTGAGCAGGTCTGGATAAAATCTGGATATTAGTTGTAGTGTCACAATATTCATTTTAAAAATCAGATTCATTTTTAAACTGAGCAGGTCAGGCAGTATCTGTGGAGGGAATCGACAAACAATGTTTTGTGTCGAGACCCTTCGTTAATCGGACCTAAAACGTCATTTGTTCATTTCATTCCACAGACCTCCCCTTGACCCACTGAGTTCCACCCTTTTTTCCCCCTCAAGATTCCAGCATCTGCAGTTCCGTCAGGTTAAACTAATAGTCGGAGACACAAGGAACTGCAGATGCTGGAATCTTGAGAAAAGCACAAATTGCTGGAGGAATTCAACGGGTCAGGCAGCAATAACTGGGTGGACCAGTGGCACAGCGGTAGAGTTGCTGCCTTAATGACCCGTCCCACTTACGCCACCTTTACAGGCGACTGCCGGCACCCGTGATAGGTCGCCGAAATTTTCAACATGTTGACACTTCAGCGGGGACCAGAAAGATGCTACGACTCTTTGGAGACCTCTCACAACCAGAGGAGACCCCTCACGACCATAGAGGCTGAGAAGTCGCCAGGGATCGTCTGTATGGTCGTGCGAGGCCTCCAAAGAGTCGTAGCGTCTTTCTGGACGCCGCTGAATTTTCAACTTGTTGAAAATTTTGGCGCCCTAGCACGGGTGCCAGCAGTGGCCTGTAACGGTCGCGTAAGTGGGACAGGCCCTTTACCGCACCAGAGACCTGGGTTCAATCTTGCAGTCGGTACAGAATTTGTACATTTTCCCTTGGGACCACGTGAGTTTTCTCCAGGTGCTCGGGTTTCCTCCCACACTCCAAAGGCATGCAGGTTTGTAAGTTACACAAAAAAGCTGGAGAAACTCAGCGGGTGCAGCAGCATCTATGGAGCGAAGGAAATAGGCAACGTTTCGGGACGAAACGTTGCCTATTTCCTTCGCTCCATAGATGCTGCTGCACCCGCTGAGTTTCTCCAGCTTTTTTGTGTAACCTTCGATTCTCCAGCATCTGCAGTTCCCTCTTAAACACAGGTTTGTAAGTTAATTGGTTTCTGTAAAAATTGTAAATTGTCCCTAGTATGTAGGATAGTGATGGTGTACAGGTATTGCCGGTCAGAGCAGTATCGATGGGCTGAAGGGCCTGTTTCCACGCTGTCTCTCTAAAGTCTAAACTCCTGCCTCCCACCACCTCATTAATAATGTGGGCCATTAACCAGTGTTTACACCAGTTGATGACGTGCCCCGTCAGGAAGTACTTCAGCTTGCCTCCTTTGACTGGTTTATGGACGTCAGGATTTTTCCTTTGTCGTAAACAGAACAAAGTGGAGTAATTTTAAATATTGTTGTCTGCTTGTGTGGGCTGCAACCTTCACTGGCCCAGTTTCCCGTCAGAAATGTAAGCTCACATGAAACTCTCACTTGCATCGCTGCCCACACCAGTCACAGTTCACCCTTTACCCTAAAGATAGACGCAGAAAGCTGGTGTAACTCAGCGGGTCAGGCAGCAGCTCTGGAGAAAAGGAATGGGTGGCGTTTCGGGGCCGAGACCCTGCTTCAGACTCAGACCTGAAACCTCACCTATTCCTTCTCTCCAAAGATGCTGCCCGTCCCACTGAGTTACTCCAGCTTTTTGTGCCTATCTTCGCTTTAAACCAGCATCTGCAGTTCCTTCCCACACCCCTGTGTTGCCAACTGTTCTGCAATAGCTATGCCTCTGTTTTGAAGTTAGTCATGGAGTTATACAGAGTGGAAAGAGGCCCTTCGGCTCAGCTCTCCCCTGCTGACCAGGTTCTCATCGTCGTGTGTAAATTCATAGAAACATAGAAACATAGAAATTAGGTGCAGGAGTAGGCCATTCGGCCCTTCGAGCTTGCACCGCCATTCAATATGATCATGGCTGATCATCCAACTCAGTATCCCGTACCTGCCTTCTCTCCATACCCCCTGATCCCTTTAGCCACAAGCGCCACATCTAACTCCCTCTTAAATATAGCCAATGAACTGGCCTCAACTACCCTCTGTGGCAGAGAGTTCCAGAGATTCACCACTCTCTGCGTGAAGAGAGTGGTGAATTCGGTCCACATCTCCATATTCCTATGGCACCTTTCTCCACGTACCTCTCCACAACCCAAAGTTTGGTCTCCTTGCATCCATGGCTTTCTTTGCTCTATCGTGGGTGGGAAAGTGGGTTAATATAGAACCAGTGTGACTGAGCGATTGTTGGTCGGCGTGGACCCAGTGGTCCAAAGGGCCTATTTCCATGCTGAATCTCTAAACTCTAAGCTCTAGCTCTGTTTGAAGTTGCAGAGAAGGGGGGTGGGGTGATAGAGCAAGAGACCAAGAGATGTGGGTGGTGTGGGCGCTGGTTCAAAGTAGCTTTGTAAAAACTAGGCTGTGTCTCATCCATTGTTAATTCAGCCTGCCTTAGGATAGACCAAGTGAGGCATGTGTAAACATGATATGAGAATGCAGTTCACATCGCGTGTTAAGGGTGGGGTAGTCAAGTCAAAAATCAAGAGTGTTTGGCATATCTACCAACAACAGAACGATTAAATTCTTCCTTAAAGCAGTATAACTGGCTGGGAAATGCAATGTTGGCATTTATTTCGAGTGTCTACCAGATTATAAAAACAGGGATGTAATGCTGAAACTTTATAAAGCATTGGTCAGGCTGGATTTGGACAATTGTGTGCACTTGAACCAAGGGTTTTGGGCGCCATATCTGAGGAGGGATGAGCTGGCCTTAGAGAGGGTCCAGAACAGGTTGACGAGAATGATCCCAGGGATGAGTGGGTTAACATATGATGAGCGTTTGACAGCACTGGGCCTGTACTCGCTGGAGTTTAGAAGGATGAGGGGAAACCTCATTGAAACGTACAGAATGGTGAAAGGCCTGGATAGAGTGGATGTTATGTTTCCACTAGTGGGAGAGTCTCGGACCAGAGGCCACAGCCTCAGAATAAAAGGACTTACTTTTAGAATGGAGATGAGGAGGAATTTCCTTAGTCAGAGGGTGGTGAATCTGTGGAATTCATTGCCACAGGCAGCTGTGGAGGCCAAGTCAATGCATGTTTTTAAAGCGGAGATTGACAGATTCTTGATTAGTATGGATGTCAGGGGTTATGGGGAGCAGGCAGGAGAATGGGGTTGAGAGGGAAAGATAGATCAGCCATGATTAAATGGTGGAGTAGACTTGATGGGCCGAATGGCCTAATTCTGCGCCTAGATCTTATGAATTTATGATTGTGAACAGTACATTATGTACAGAACATAAAACAAAAAAATCAATAATAGACAATAGACAATAGGTGCAGGTGTAGGTCATTTGGCCCTTCGAGCCAGCACCGCCATTCAATATGATCATGGCTGATCATTCACAATCAGTACCCCATTACTGCCTTCTCCCCATATCCACTGACTCTGCTATTTTTAAGATCCCTATCTATCTCTCTCTTGAAAGCACCAGAGAACCTGCCTCCACCGCCCTCTGAGGCAGACTCACCACTCTCTGTGAAAAAAAGTGTTTCCTCGTCTCCGTTCTAAATGGCTTACTCCTTATTCTTAAACTGTGGCCCCTGGTTCTGGACTCCCCCAACATCAGGAATATGTTTCCTGCCTCTAGCGTGTCCAAGCCATTATATGTTTCAATGAGATTGCCTCTCATCCTTCTAAACTCCAGAGTGTACAAGCCCAGCTGCTCCATTCTCTCAGCATATGACAGTCCCACCATCCCGGGAATTAACCTTGTAAACCTACGCTGCACTCCCTCAATAGCAAGAATGTTCTTCCTCAAATTAGGGGACCAAAACTGCACACAATACTCCAGGTGTGGTCTCACTAGGGCTCTGTACAACTGCAGAAGGACCTCTTTACTCCTTGCATCCCCAATGTTAGTGCAAAAACCCGAAGTCCCTCGTGCAAGCTAGCCAGTTCATAGTTCGCAGTTGTTGGTGTTGTGTGGTGTACAAGTTGGTGTGAAGCTGTTCATGAACGGGGAGCTCATGGTTTCCACGTCAGGCTGCGAGCACTGGTTTTGTTCTCGCATCTCATGGATACACTACCACATGGTAGGACAATGGAAGATGACTGACACTCACCTGAATCTACAACATGTGGGGATCAGCACAGTGGCGCAGCGGGTAGAGCCGCTGCCTCACAGCACCAGCGCCAGAGAGCCGGGTTCGATCCCAACCTTGGGGGGCTGTCTATTGCCCCTAGTGTGTAGGGGGGAGTGGATGAGAGAGTGCGATAACCTAGAACTAATGTTGATAGGCGATCAATAGTCAGCGAGGACTCGGTGTGCCGTAGGGCTTATTTCCCTGCCGTATATTTCAATCAAAGGGTGGCACGGTGGTGCATCAGTAGAGTTGCTGCCTCACAGCGCCAGAGACCCGGGTTTGATCCTGACTACGGGTGCTGTATGTACGGAGTTTGCACCTTTTTTATCGGTGCTCCAGTGGCTAATTGGCTTGGTATCATTGTAAATTGTCCCTAGTGTGTGTAGGATAGTGCTAGTGTGCGGGGATCGCTGGTCGGCACGGGCTCAGTGGGCCGAAGGGCCTGTTTCCACGCCATATACTTCAATCAATCGGCTGATATTCCTCCTTGTCACTGGTGCAGTCCAGGCACATCTTTTAATCGGGGGTGGGGGGGGCTTAATCAAACAAGACGGCAAAACAAATCCACCCCCATATGGCAAAACTGCCTCTCCAAGCTGCCAGGGTACCTGAGCAAAGTTCAGTTTGAAGCCCCGCTCCGAAAGTCGCACGTTTTATGAGCTAAAGTCGAATGACCTTGGGTGGTAACCTCTGACAATTCGTCTTGTCGAAACGAGATCACTCCTGGTGGGTCTGTTAGCGAATGCCTCTCCGTGAGATGTTCGACTCCCTGTTGAGAATGCAGTTAGGTTCAAGTGCTAACTTGTGTTACATTGTAGTTGCGGTATTCACAGGTTATGTGTTTTTTCCCCCCTGCTTTATTAGCCCTGAAGGCAGACTAGCACTTGCAAACGGTTGGGAATGTTAAATCCATCTGAGAACTTTCTAGTCATTTTCAATAACATTTCCTTTTTGTTGTGCTCGCTTGGCACAGTAGTTCCTGGTAAGACCATCTGTCACTCTGTTTTCAATACGTTATTCTGAATCGAGCAAGCTTGGCAAAGTCACTTTTATCTCCAGAACCTTTAGAAGTTTTGGGGCTTCCTGCCGATTTAGTCTGTGTAAAATATTCCGCACAGCTGTTTGTTTTAGTTTATTTGAGACGATCGGTAATCCAAATATAGTCAGCGCGCCGCAGCCTCGAAGACAACACAGTCGGGCTTTGTTTGGGAAGTAACGGAAATTGGAGGGCAGGAAGAATAGTTTTATTGTGGGGCCCTGTGTCTGATAACTTAATCTGCCTTCACTGGAGTGTTTAGCTTGGAGATACCAAGTGGAAACAGGCCCTTTGGCCCACCGGGTCCATGCCGACCATCGATCACCCGCTCGCACCAATTCAATGTCATCCCACCTTCGTGTCAAGTCAGTGGATATTTTTAAGGCAGAGGTAGATAGATTCTTGATTAGTACGGGTGTCAAGGGTTATGGGGAGAAAGCAGGAGAATGGGGATAGGAGGAAGTGGTAGCTCAGCCATGATTGAATGGCGGAGGAAAATTGATGGGGCGAATGGCCTAATTCTGCTCCTCCCACTTAAGACCTCATGGAAACAGGCCCATTAGCCCATCAAGTCCACGCCGACCATCGATCACCCGTTCACACTCGTTCTATGTTGTCCCACTTTCTCATCCACTCCCTGCACACCAGGGCCACTTCACCTACAAACCCGCACTGCTTTGGGGTGTGGGAGGAAACCGGAGCACCCGGGGAGGAAACCCACGCGGTCACAGGGAAAACATGCAAACGCCACACACACACACACACACACACACACACACACACACACACACACACACACACACACACACACACACACACACACACACACACACACACACACACACACACACACACACACACACACACACACACACACACACAGCACCCGAGGTCAGGATCGAACCGTGCTCTCTGGCGCTGTGAGTGCAGTAGTTTTAGGCGGAGTCACCATACCACCAACATTCATGTGACAGGTGGGCAAAGCCTTCAGTCGATCACATAGAATTTTACAGCATTCATTTTGACTCATCGGCCCCTTAGCCATTTTCACTCACCCCATTAGTATTCAGTTTAGACATAGTTTAGGCTTATTGTTGTCACGTGCACTGAGGTACAGTGAAAAGCTTCATTTTTTTATGCTATCCGAACAGATCAGACACACTATATATAAATACAATCAAGCCAAACTCAAGTACAACAGGTAGAGCAAAGGCCAGGATACAGAATGCAGAATATAGCATTGTAGAGCATCAGTTCCAGAGACAAAGTCCAATGTCCTCACGGAAGTAGAGATGAATCAGACAGCACCTCCAGCCATTCGGGAGCGGAGAGAAGAAGGAATGACCGGGGTGAGACATGTCTTTGATTATGTTGGCTGTTTTTCCAAAGTAGCGTGAAGTGTAGATGGAGTCAATGGTGGGGAGTCTGTTCCGTGTGATGGACTGGGCTACATCCACAACTCTCAGCAATTTCCTGTGATCTTGGGTAGAGCCGTTCCTAAACCAAACTGAAACGTTTCCGCTTAATCCTTGCACAATCCTAAGGGCGCAACTCTTTGCTCAGTTGCGCAAACTTGGATCATGTTCTTTGAAACACCAGAGGCTGAGGGGTGACCAGATAGAAGTGTGTAAAATTATGAGAGGCATCGATAGGGTAGACAGTCAGAACATTTTATCCCAGATACAAATGTGAAATAGTAGAGTGCATCGCTTTGAGGTGAGATGGGCAAAGTTTAAAAGAGACCAGACCAAGGGGGACCTGTTGGGCCCCGTTCCCCCAACGCAATATTCCACCACTCACCCATTCCCCCAACGCTATAATCCACCACTTACCCATAGCCCCGACGGGAGGCCTGGTCCCCCAACGCAATATTCCACCGCTCACCCGTCCCCCCAACGCAATATTCCACCACTCACCCGTTCCCCCAACGCAATATTCCACCACTCACCCATTCCCCCAACACTATAATCCACCACTCATCCATAGCCCCGAAGGGAGGCCTGGTCCCCCAACGCAACCCGTTCCCCACCGTAAGATTCCACCACTCCCCTGCCTCCCCCAGCACTGGACTTTAAAATAAATTCCAATTGCATGCTGCCAGGGTGATGGTGGATGAGGATATGATATGATGTTGAAGAGACTTTCAGATAGGCACACGGATATACAGGCAATGGAGGCATATGGATCACATGCAGGCAGAGGAGATTAGATTAACGGCATCATGTTTGGCACAGACATTGTGGGCCGAAGGGCCTCCTCCTGTGCTTTAGTGTTCTATCTTCTATCTTCTACTTCTTTCTCCCTTGTCTTTAAATGCTTCTGTACGATTAGCTTCCAATTGGTGACAAACTCCTTGCACAGTTCTCTGGATAAAAAAACGTTTCATCTTTCGACTTCAGACATTAGAGAGATACAGCGTGGAAACAGGCCCTTTAGCCCACTGAAACGGCGCGTTGACCCACCAAGTCCACGCCGACCAGTTCATTAGCCTATCCTATACACTGGGGGCGATTTATAATTTTCCCGAAGCCAATCTGCAGGGCTTTGGAGTGTGGGAGGAAACCGGAGCACCGGTGAAAACCCACGCAGGTCACGGGGCGAACGTACAAACTCCGTACAGACAGTACCCGTAGTCAGGATCGAACCCGGGTCTCTGGCATTGTAAGGCAGTAGTTCTACCCGCTGCACCATCGTGTCATTCTGACTTCCCTGCTGGATTGTTAGCGACATATATTCTAAGGTCCCAGGTTTTAGAGTGGAAAAGAAGATGGAATCAAAGTCTCAACCAAACTCTTCTATAAACCTTAAAGACCAGGGCAGCACGGTGGCGCAGCGGTAGAGTTGCTACCTTACAGCGCTTGCAGCGCCAGAGACCCGGGTTCGATCCCGGCTACAGGCGCCGTCTGTACAGAGTTTGTACGTTCTCCCCATGACCGCGTGGATTTTTTCCGGAGATCTTCGGTTTCCTTCCACACTCCAAAGGCGGCGGGTTTGTAGGTTAATTGGCTTGGTATAAGTTTAAATTGTCCCTAGTGTGTGTGGGATAGTGTTAGTGTGCGGGGATCGTTGGTCAGTGCGGACTATGTGGGCCTGTATCTATAAACTAAACTAAGTTCATTCTGATCTTGCTGAAGGATGATTGTGGGGGAATTTAAAAAATGTTCTCATTTAGTTTTGAACAAGCTGCTGGGGTCAGGTATCACACAGCAAGATACACGGCTCCACCTACACATACTCAGTAACATAACATCTCCACGTAAAAATAATTGTCTTCCGTTCACCCACACTAATGTGTCATTTACATTCTAAACATTCCCCACTCTATAAATATTTATTTTAAGAGAGGGAAAGATGGATGAGGGTACATTATACAACGGGGATATTGTTCCTGAATAGGAGGCTTGTTTGCAGTGATAATGCTGAAGGCGTATTTTACGAGCGTCTAAAAATGTGCGTTTAACTACAATTTCATATTATGGTTATTGGGAAGTGACGGTGCGTGGAAAAATAAACCGGTTCCAATCAAGATCGGAAAAAAACAAGGCAGGCAAATAATCCGTTGAATTATTGAGTAAAGGGCCTGTCCCACTTGGGCGTTATTTACGCAACATAATTTACGCGTCACGACGCATTACGCGTGCATGGTGCCCATTACGCGCGCATGGTGCGTGGTGGCGTAGGCAGTGACGCGAGGTTGCGCACCGCACCCCAGGATTTTGGGATGTACAAAATCTTTGCCATTTGCCCAAGTGGGACAGGCCCTTAAGGATTTACACGACTTTATTGAAGGACGGGTAAACTTTGAGGGAGCTTTCCAGGAATCTCCGGCAGACCGGGATCATAAGTTCATACGTGATGGGAGCAGAATTAGGGCGCTCAGCCCATCGAGTCCACTCCGCCATTCAATCATAGGGAACGGTTTTCAGTACAGGGGTTTAGAGTTTAGAGAGATACAGCATGAAAACGGTCCCTTCGGCCCCACCGAGTCCACGCCGACCACCCGCCACCCGTTCACGCTAGTTCTATGTTTTCCCATTTCCCCATCCACTCCCGACACACTCGGGGCAGTTTACAGAGGGCCAATGCACCCTCCAAACCCCGCACGAATTTGGGATGTGGGAGGAAAGTCGCAGTCACAGAGAGAACATGCAAACTCCACCCACAGACAGCACCCGAGGTCAGGATCGAACCTGGATCTCTCGTGCTGTGAGGCAGCAGCTCTATCCAGCTAGGGCATTAAGCCTCATCATTGTCCAATGCATTTGCCATAACTTTAGCAGAAACCATCCCATTAATTTTGTGAAATGAACCTCTATCACAGTAAGCTTTATGTATAAATTACCTGGGGAAAATGGTCAAAGAACAACTGAATTAACGAAGGTACTTTGGGATGAGAGGTGGACTTAACATTTCTAAACACTGGGTTCAGTCTAACTGCCGACGTAATAGTCAAAACTTTTTGGAAATGTCATTGAGGAGAGGGCATAACTTTAACATGAGAGGGGGGAAGTTTAAAGGAAGTCTTTTACACAGGGCGTGCTGGTTGCCTGGTACCCGATGCCAGTGGTGGCCGTGGTAGTATGTGTAGGGTGGAACTGCAGACGCTGGCATATATCAAACAAAGAAGGAAAGTGCTGGAGTAACCCAGCGGGTCAGGCGGTAACTCTGGAGAATAAGAATAGGTGACGTTTCGAATCGGAAGCCTTCTCCAAACACTGGTGGTGGAAGATACGATAGGGTGGGGGGGTTAGAGTCTGTTAGAAGGGCATGTGGATATGCAGGGAATGGAGGGATATGGATCACGTGCAGGCAGAGATTAGTTTAACCAGGCATCTTGTTTGCCATGGACGTTGTGGGCTGATCCTGTGGTGGTGTACTGTTCTATGTAACCGATGTCAATGGAAGGAATGGCCAATTCCACTTGCATTGGAAGCCCAACACTAAAAGAGTTCCCGTGCTCCCTGTCCACCTGATATGACACACGTGTTTAGTTTAATATAGAGATACAGTGCGGAAACAGGCCCTTCGGCCCACGAGTCTGCACCGACCAGCGATCCCCGCACATTAGCAGTGCTGGCTCGAAGGGCCGAATGGACTACTACTGCACCTATTCTCTATTAACACTGTCCAACACACATGAAGGACAATCTACAATTTCACTGAATCCAACTAGCCCACAAACCTGTCCGTCTTTGGAGTGTGGGAGGAAAGTGGAACACCCAGAGAAACCCCACGCAGATACAGACAGCGCCCGTGGTCAGGATGGAACCTGGGTCTCTGGCGCTGTAAGGCAGCAACACTACCACTGCACCAACGTGCCACCCCAACACACATTCTCAACAATTTGGCATCATGCATCTGAAAAGCGCCAATGCAGGAATTCCAACAGGGGGTTAAAGACATTTTTTTGCCAGGATCGATAGGAAGGAGTAAAACCAAACAATGGTGAAAATATTCAGCTGATTGAGGGGGGGAGCATTGTCCATGTTAATAAACGACAATGTTGTTTTAGAGACAAAGGAACTGCAGGTGCTGGTTTACACCAAAGATAGACACGGAATGCTGGAGTAACTCACAGCGGGACAGGCAGCATCTCTGGGTAGAAGGAATGTGTGACGTTTCGGGTCGAGACCCTTCTTCAGACTGAGGAACTGCAACTGCAGATGCTGAGGTCTTGGGCAAAATGCAAAGTGCTGGAGGAACTCAGCAGGTCATGCGGCATCTGCGGAGGGAATAGACAGGCGACGTTTGGGGTTGGGGAAATGTCTTCCAGTCTGAAGAAAGGTCCCGACCCAAAAAAAGTCACCTATTCCTACCCCCTCCACGGATGCTGCCTGACCAGTTGAGTTCCTCCAGCTCTTGATAACGTTGTTACTCTCTACAGATGCTGCCTGACCCGCTGAGTGTTTACAACATTTACTGATTTCTTACTTTAAAGTCTTTAAAGAATTTTGCAGCATCTTAACGAGATCGGGCAGTCACGGTGGCGCAGCGGTAGAGTTGCTGACTTACAGCGAATGCAGTGCCTGAGACCCGGGTTCGACCCCGACTACGGGTGCTGTCTGCACGGACTTTGTACGTTCTCTCCGTGACCTGCTCCGAGTGCGTTTTCTCCGAGATCTTCCTCCCACATTCCAAAGACGTACAGGTTTGTAGGTTAATTGGCTCGGCGAATGTAGTGGGTGTAGGATCATGTTAATGTGCAGGGATCGCTGGTCGGCACGGACCCGGCGGGCCGAAGGGCCTTTTCCGCGCTGCGTCTCTAAACTAAACTAAACTAAACTAAATCAGAAGTCGTGTCTTTCTGCATGTGGCCATGAATTCAACTGCCTGATCTTTGTATTCTTGGTAACAAATGGAAAGCATTCTCTTCGCAAAGAACTGGCTGGCTTAATTGGAGAGACTGAAATTAATCAAACCCACCTCCACATTCATTAAAAAGATCATACCATTAGTTACAAGCTGCCCTGTAAGTCCTGACGTTAATACTATTAAATATCTAAGATTGAAAGCAAGCCTAGATGCAATATTTTTTTTCAATCTATTTGGCTGCCTGCTTCTCTTTGGGTGCCATACCACTTTTCAGTATTTTTCTGTGATAATTGAGCTGTAACTGATCATTTACAAAAGTGACTTTTTATATGACATATTGGCAATGCTTCCCAATATCTGTTTCTCGTGCCAGGTATGCTGGAGCTGCCATTGATATTACAGCATGGTGCCATTCACCTCCAAATCAGGAGGTCAAGGGGCCATGTCCAACATCGTAGATTTGAGTAGAGTTATGCGGTGGCTGATGGGGTGGAAGGTGAGAACTAGCGGGGGGAGGGGGGGGGTTCAGTCTCTGTCATGACTGCGGGAAGGGGGAGCAAGAGCGGAGCTGTGGGATATCAAGGAGACCCTAGTGAGGGGGCTCGTTTATGATGGAAGAGGGGAACCGCCGTTCCCTAAAGAACGCAGACATCTCCGATGTCCTGGTATGGAACACCACATCCTGGGTACAGATGCGGCGTAGACGGAGGAATTGGGAGTAGGGGATAGACTCTTTACAGGAAGCAGGGTGGGAAGAAGTGTAGTCTAAATGGCTGTGGGAGTCAGTGGGTTTATAATAGATGTCAGTTGAGTCTTGTCTCCTGTGATGGAGACGGAGAGATCAAGAAATGGAAGGGAGATGTCGGAGATGGTCCAAGGGAAATTGAATGCAGGATGGAAATGAGTAGTAAAGTTGATGAGTTCTGCATGGTTGCAGGAGGTAGCACCAATGCAGTTGTCAATGTCACGGAGGTAGAGTTCGGGGAGGCCAGTGTACTCCTGGAACAGTGATTGTTCGACATACCCTACAAAGAGGCAGGCATAGCTGGGGCCCATCCGAGTGCCCATAGTAACACCTTGGATTTGGAGGAAGTGGGAGGAGTTGAATCGTAGATTTGAGCACAACTAAGTAGACACAAAGTGCTGGAGTAACTCAGCGGGTCAGGCAGCATCTCTGGAGGAAGGGAACAGGTGACGTTTTCGGGTCGAGACACTTCTTCAGACTGAGAGTCAGGGGGGAGGGGAAACCAGAGGATCAGAACAAATCAGAGCCGGCACCGACGACCAAGGAAAGGTAGAGCCCACAATGATCCATTGTTGTCTGCGGAAGAGGTGAAAATGAAGGGATGTATGGATGGGAACAGTGCAACTAGTAGGATGAATAGAGTGGCAGAGGGTAAAACTAGATTGGATTTCAAAGTGGCCTTGCAGATTGTTGCTGTCTCAGCGAAAGAGGATTTAGACTTTAGAGATGCAACACAGAACCATGCCCTTCGGCCCACATGCCGACCAGCGGCCAATCTGCACGCTGACACTATTCTACACACACTAGGGACAATCTACAATTTTACCAACAAACCTGTACGTCTTTGGAGTGTGGGAGGAGACCAGAGCTCCCGGAGAAAACCCACGCGGTCACGGAGAGAACGTACAAACTCCATACTGACAGCACCCATAGTCAGGATCGAACCCGGGTCCCTGGTGCTGTGAGGCAGCAACTCTACTGCAGTGCCACCATGCCGAACAAAACATTACGGGAGCATTCCCTGCCCAGATGCTGCCTGACCCGCTGAGTACCTCCAGCATTTTGTGTGCTACCATTTATGAGAACGTGGGGGAGCTTTCCCTGTACTCAGTCCAATATTGTTCTTCACCATATCCAATATAACAATTGCAATCGATCATCGCTGTTCATCGGTTCTTGCATTGCGTTGTCTCTGTACTGTACACTGACAATGACAATTAAAATTGAATCTGAATCTTCTTGCTGTGTGTATTTTGAGTTTACGATTACTCCTGACTAATTTACATTTCGATGTTTCATTTGTCTGAGACTCATAGTGTAATTTAGTTTAGAGATACAGCGCCGAAACAGGCCCTTCGGCCCACCGGGTCCGTGCCGACCAGTCATCCCCGCACATTAACACTATTCTACACACACTAGGGACAGTTTTTACATTTACCAAGACAATTAACCCACAAACCTGTGGGAGGAAAGGGAAGGTCTCGGAGAAAACCCACGCGGTCATGGGGAGAACATACAAACTCCGACAGACAGCACCCGTAGTCGGGATCGAACCCAGGTCTCCGGCGCTGCATTTGCTGTAAGGCAGCAACTCTACCGCTGCGCCACCGTGACCGCCCATGCTGTGTAGAATCATACAGCATGGAAAAGGCCCTTCGCCCCAACTGGTCCGTGCCGACCAAGATGGACCATCTAAGCTGGTCCCATTTATCCCTCTAATTCTTTCCTATCCATGTACCTGTCCAATTGTATTTTGAATGCTGTTATAGAACCTGCCTCAACTACCTCTGGCAGCTCATTCTATATATTCACCACCCTGATAACATTGCTGCTTAAGTTCCTATTAAATCTAGCATCTAGCATCTCTCACCTTATGCCTGGTTCTTGATTCCCCCACCACCCTGGGTAAAAAACTGGGTAAGAGAATACAAAGGGTAAATGCATTTACCCCATGTATTGCCCTCATGATTTTATACACCACTCAGCCTCCTGCACTCCAAGGAATAAAGTCCTTGCTGCCCAACCTTTCCCTGTAGCTCAGCCCCTTAAATCCTGACAACACCCTCGTAAATCTTCTCTGTGCTCTTTCCAGCCTAATGACTTCCTTCCTATAGCACGGTGACCAGAACTGAAGACAATACTCCAAATATGGACTCACCAATAGCTTGTACAACTGCAACATGACGTCACGACTTCTACACTCAATGTACCACCCTACGTACCCGTGACATGACTTTGATCCTGCACTCCAAGATCCCTCGCTCTATAAAGGTCCTGCCCTACTTGGGCATCATGCAGATGGCGCGCAAAGATTTTGCACATCACAAAATCCTGGGGCGCCGCACGCAACCGCGCGTTACTGCCTAGGTCACCACGAACCATGCGCGCGTCGTGCGTCGTGACTCGTAAATGACGACACGTAAATTACGTGCAAATGCGCCAAAGTGGGACAGGTCCTCAAGCCCGTACCATTCACTGAATGTTCTCCCCCACCAAAATGCAACACCTCGCACTTCGGACTTATCTGCATTAAACTCCATTTGCCATTCCTCAGCCCGCTTGCCCAGCAGATCAAAATCCTGCGGGAAATTTTGATAATCATATTCTCTGATTACGATACCACCCACTTTGGTGTCATCTTTAGTGTCAGTTAGTTGGCTGAAAACCGTGTTTACGAAAGCCATAAAATGAAAACTCTCTCAACGATTCAATTGCATTAATGTCTTCCGGACATAATGTGAAGAGGACGGAGTGTGAAGTCCTTTGTAGAAATCTCATTATGTTTATCCTCCGCCCCTGAAGATTATGGGCGAACAACCTGTCCCCGTGCAACTGTCTAGCTCGATCTTTTTTGCCTCGTTCAATAACCTAATGCAGTAAGGTGCGGGAGGTGTGACCATGCTTCCTAATACAGTCTTTTACCCTGAGTAGGAGAATCAAGAAGCAGAGGTCATTGGATTAAGGTGATGGGGGTAAGATTTAATAGGAACCTGAGGGGCAGCTTTTCCACAAAGGGGTATATGGAAAGAGTTGCCAGAGAAGGGAGTTGAGGCAGGTACAATAACATCATTGAAAAGACATTTGGGCAGATAACAAGGAAAAGAAAGGTTTAGAGGGTTATGGGCCAAACGCGGGCAAGTGGGACTAGTGTTGATGGGACATCTTGGTCGGCAAGGGCTAGTTGGGCTGAAGAGTCTGTTTCCATGCTGTGTGCCTCTGTGACATTCATATTTGAACTCATTGCCTCTGGGTTACAACTAAAGGTGATGTCCCATTCACTGGGCTGGTTGCATCATTCCACCCACCACCAGATTAGTACTGGTCCACCACCAATAGCCCAGCAGCTGGTGGTTCGGCACCTACTTTAACCCGGGCAAAAGTACGAGAGCGTACTTTGAAATCCCCCTCGGAAGTCCCCGCCCCCCCTCATCGGGACTTCCGCGACCGAGCAGCGGGTCGAATTTGCCCTCCTGTTGCCGGGGCTCTGGAACTCCGGCGTGGCTGGATCCGGCAGATCCGTTCCCATAGCGGACATCCAAGGCCGACTTCTCCGCTCCGCGGCGGGACCGTTCCGGGGGGAATCCTCTCAGAGTCCGTGACCTCTGTTGGTCTGGTTGGTGTATCGTGCCACGATGAAACAGGGAACAGTGCTGCTGTTGCGACGGCTGCTGCTGCTGCAAATGGTTACACGTAATTACGTTAAGAATGATGTTTTTCCACTGGAAGCGAGGGACGTCGCGCTACCCTTTGTTGATTTGTTTTCCATCTCCAGCAGGTCCAAGGTCAGTTGCCCCCGCTGATGATCCCTGTCTTCCCGCCGGACCAGAGAGCGCTGGCAGCCGCCGCAGCCCAGCAGGGATTCCTCCTGCCGCCAGGATTCTCCTACAAACCCGGGGGATGCAGTAAGTGTGCGGGAGACGTGACCATCTTCCTAATGCAGCGGTCGGTGCCACAGCTGAACAGCTGGCCCGCCAAATGCCACATGTTGTTAGAAGTCTGTCAGCAAGACAAGGCTGCAAGATTTCTGCTGAATAATCCAGGGATGATGAAGTGATCTGGACCCAGCCGCTATCTCCTGGTGTCATGTGAATCTATTGCAGAGGGCGAAATAAACCATTCTTTATTCCTTAGCTGCAACTAGATCATGCAACAACACAGATTGCAGTGATAGAATCATAAAAGTGATACAGTGTGGAAACAGGCCCTTCGGCCCAACTTGCCCACACCGGCCAACATGTCCCAGCTACACTAGTCCCACCTGCCCGCTTTTGGCCCACATCCCTCCAAACCTGCCCTATCCATGTACCTGTCTTAACTTGTATTCACTGGAGTTTAGACGGATGAGGGGGAGGGGGTGGATTCTTATAGAAACATATAAAATTATAAAAGGACAAGCTAGATGCGGGAAAAATGTTCCCCAATGTTGGGCGAGTCCAGAACCAGGGGCCGCAGTCTTAGAATAGTCATTGAAGACTGAGGTGAAAAAAAATGTTTTTCATCCAGAGAGTTGTGAATTTGTGGAAATGCCCTGCCACAGTGGGCAGTGGAGGCCAAATCACTGGTTAGAGTTAGATAGAGCTCTAGGGACTAGTGGAGTCAAGGGATAAGGGGAGAAGGCAGGCACGGGTTATTGATTGGGGACGATCAGCCATGATCACAATGAATGGCGGTGCTGGCTCGAAGGGCCAAATGGCCTCCTCCTGCACCTATTTTCTATGTTTCTATGTTTCTATGTAACTGTTTCTTAAACGTAGGGATAGTCCCTGCCTCAACTTCCTCCTCCGGCAGCTTGTTCCATACACCCACCATCCTTTGTTTGATGTGTAATAAAAGGGAACTGCTGATACCAAGGATGGACACAGAACGCTGGAGTAACTCAACAGATCAGGCAGCATCTCTGGTGGAAGAAGCATCCCGACCCGACACTTTACATATACATTTTCTCCAGAGATGCTGCCTGACCCATTGAGTTACTCCAGCCCTTTGTGTCTATCTTTGCAGTCATGTGTTTTGTTTCAATACATGATAATATTAAATCACGTCTTTCCTCTAAGGAAACAACATGCTGAAGTAACTCAGCGACTCAGGCAGCATCTCTGGAAAACAAAGATAGGTGTCGTTTCAGGTCGAGACCCTTCTTCGGACTGACAGACTTGTTTATTTTATGTCTCTTGTAATGAGACATTTAATGTATTAATCCCTTAGAAGATTAATTAATTAATTGATTGAAAGATATGGACACAGGCCCTTTGGACCACCATGTCCACGCCAACTATCAATCACAATAGACAATAGACAATAGGTGCAAGAGTAGGCCATTCGGCCCTTCGAGCCAGCACCGCCATTCAATGTGATGATGGCTGATCATCCCCAATCATTCCTGCCTTCTCCCCATATTCCCTGACTCCGCTATTTTTAATAGCCCTATCTAGCTCTCTCTTGAAAGCATCCAGAGAACCTGCCTACACCGGCCTCTGAGGCAGGGAATTCCACAGGCTCACCACTCTCTGTGAGAAAAAGTGTTTCCTCGTCTCCGTTCTAAATGGCTTACTCCTTATTCTTAAACTGTGGCCCCTGGTTCTGGACACCCCCAACATCGGGAACATGTTTCCTGCCTCTAGCGTGTCCAAACCCTTAACAGTCTTATATGTTTCAATGAGATATCCTCTCATCCTTCTAAACGCCAGAGTGTACAAGCCCAGCTGCTCCATTCTCTCAGCTTATGACAGTTCTATGTTATCCCACTTTCGCACCCACTCCCTGCACACTAGGGGCAATTCACAGAGGCCAAGTAACCTACACCCCCACCCGGTTTTTGGGATGTGGGAGGAATCGTGAGAAGGTTCCCTGAGCCAACACAGGGAGAACGTGCAAACTCCATACAGTCAGGATTGAACCCAGGCCTCCAGGCAGCAGCAGCTCTACAGACGCGCATCAGTAATCTGTGTCTTTGCAAATTCAGACTGACTAATGAACACTGTATTGAAAAGATGTGGCAAAAATAGAATGAGGAATTGATGTCATCTTCATTGGATACATGGTGACCTTTAAAATGACCCAACTAGTTTCTGTCTGAACAAGTAGAGGATTTTTCTTTTCTTTACTTTACTTCTTACCATTTTGAACATTTTTAGCGGATCTCTTCTTTAAGGGCCCGTCCCACTTCCCCGAGTTAGTCACGAATTCTCCCGAGTTTTCCCCGTGATTCAAACTCGGAGAATGTCCGTAGCGAGGCCGTAGGAGTCCGTAGGTATATCGTAGCGGCTCGTTATGCCAGCCGTAGGTACTCGGGGCATCAGGTACGTTGGGACGTTTTTTTCCAGCATGACGAGTAAAGAAATAGTCGTGAGGAGGAGTTCGTAGATCACAAAAATCTTGATTTTTTATAATGGCCTTTCAACTCGGCAGAGGACTCGGGAAAGTGGGACAGGCTCTTAACTTCACTCTTTTTAAAAGGTGAAGCCAATTTCTGCACATGATGAAAGACTCTGTCTTGCAGTAATTAGTCTCATTTCTGCACCTTCGCCCAGAACTTTGGCCCGTTCCCAAAACTAAGGAGCTGAAAACAAGAACAGATTTTCTCATTGCGACCTTACAGACGATTTGTGAAGATTTAGCAATACCTTTTTGCCTCAGTTCTCTATATCCCTATCTCTAGACCCTCAGATCTACGTGCATGCTTAATGCATCGTACATTTGAGCTCTTATCTTTAATGATCTGCATATCTGAGCCGCTTAAGTCCGTATTTCTCCAGTCTTTTCGAAGATAGCAACTGCACCCATTTTGTGATAATACATGACCACCTAGACTGAGGGAAATCGAGTGGTATCTGAACATCTCGTAGGCCGTGGGATTACCTGATTTGCTTTGAACACAGGGTGATGAGCTCTTTGTCGGGATTGTCTGAAAGTAAAAAAGCTGTTCTACTCCTGCCCTTGCATACACAAAAGATTCATAAAGACACTTCAATATTCTTTGACTTGCTATTATCTCGACTGCTGTCACTTGCAACGCCAGGGCTTTCAGGGCAGTTTGTTTGTGATTCCACTGCCGCTAGTTCTGTTACCCTGAGGGGAATGTGAGGATGGTCCCAAGTACCTCACTCGCTGGTCTCCTACACTCGCTGGAGATTAGAAGAATGAGGGAGGACCACATTGAAATACACAGAATCGTAAAAGGCTTGGATAGAGTGGACGTGGAGAGGATGTTTCCACTAGTGGCAGAGACTAGGACTACAGGTCACAGCCTCAGAATTAAAGGGCGTTCTTTTAGGGTGAAGATGAGGAGACTTTTCTTTAGTCAGAGGGTGGTGAATCTGTGGAATTCCTAGCCACAGAAGACTGTGGAGACCAGGTCAGTGGATATTATTAAGGCAGATTTTTAAGGCAGAGTCTTGATTATTACTGGTGTCAGAGGTTATGGGGAGAAGGCAGGAGAATGGGGTTAGAAGGGAGAAATAGATCAGCCATGACTGAAAGGCAGAGTAGACTTGATGGGCCGAATGGCCTAATTCTACTCCTATTCCTTATGACACCCCTGGTGCAGTGCTTCCATCTCCTTGGATCTGATGCCCCCAGCTCTTGGTTTAGAGTTTAATGCATGGAACCACACCCTTCGGCCCATCGGGTCTATGCCATCGCCAACCATTGATCACCCATTCACACTATCTCTACGTTATCCCACTTTCCCATCCGTTCCCTCAACACTAGGGGCAATTTACAGAGGGGCCAATTCAACTACAAACCTGCACGTCTTTGGAATGTGGGAGGAAACTGAAGCACATCGAGGTCACGGGGAACTCCACACAGACAGCAGCTGAGGTCAAGATGGAACCCAGTTCCCTTGTGTCCACTGTGCCGCCCAGGCACTGATGAATTGTTGAAATTTAAGTTAACCACAGAAGAGAATTACTATTTTTATTTAAGGTTTAACCTAAAAGGTCTAAAAGGAATGATAATACCTTTCCTATTGCCTCAGAAAGGGCGGCGCGGTGGCACAGCGATAGAGTTGCTGCCTTATATCGCTCACAGCGCCAGAGACCCGGGTTCGATCCTGACTACGGGTGCTGTCTGTACGGAGTTTGTACACTCTCCCCGTGTCCGCGTGGGTTTCCCCCGAGTTCTTCGTTTTCCTCCCACACTCCAAAGACGTGCAGATTTGTAGGTTAATTGGTATAAATATCAATTGTCCCTGTTGCGTGTAGTATAGTGTTAACGTGCGGGGATCGCTGGTTGGTGAGGACTCGGTGTTTCCGCACTGTTTCTCTAAACTAAACTAAACTAAACCCATTCACTCAAGAAGAATCATATTCAATTGCAACATACTTAAAAGAGTGCGATGTGTATTTTCTGACTGCCCTGAACTGAGCAAGCATAAAGTGCTTTGTACCCCGCCGAAATGTGTCTTACATGAGATGTTAAGACACCGAGGGATTTGCAGACTTTAGATTTCATAGAATGATTAAGCTATTCAAGCTGTATCATTCTGCTCATCTGGAACAGTTGATGGTTATTGTAAATTAATTTGCAGCTGAATAAATATTACTGATTAGTATGACTCTGATATTGGATCTGCTGCAATAATAAATTGTATCCCCAGGACCCTCATTTAATGCATGGTTAATGGATTTGATTCATTGAGATTTTTGTTCATGCATTGTGTCGAGATAAGCCGTTTGTGTAGACGTTCATTCATGGCAAAGGCAAGTTGTGTTTAAGCATGCTGAAGTTTGCACGGGGCAGAATTCCTGCGCCCAGCTGTGCATTCATCGAAGCAGCAGTTCATGGGAGTGTCTTTAGTTTGGTTTAGTTTAGAGATACAGCGTGGAAACAGGCCCTCCGGCCCACTGAAACCGCACCGACCAGCGACCCCCGCACGCTGGCTCTAACCCACACACACTAGGGACAGTTTGCCCATATACCAAGCCAATTAACCTACAAAACGTAACGTCTTTGGAGTGCGGGAGGAAACCTGAGATCTCGGAGAAAACCCACGCAGGTCATGGGGAGAAGGTACAAACTCTGTACTGACAGCACCAGATAGTCGGGATCGAACACGGGAACTCCGGTACTGCAAGCTCTGTAAAGGGCCTGTCCCACTTGGCCGTCATATGCGCGTCAATCACGCTACTTCATTTACGCGTCACGATGCACGACGTGCGCGTCACGACATTACGCAATACGCACTACGCATGCATTATGCGCGCGTGGTGAAGCGTGGTGGCGTAGGCAGTGCCCCAGGATTTTGGGATTCACAAAATCTTCGCACGCCACCTGCGTGACGCGCAAATGATGCTCAAGTGCGACAGTCCCTTTAGGCAGCAACTCTACCGCTGCGCCACCGTGCCGCCCCGTACCGTCTTGCGCATTATAAAGGCGCTGGGATGATAGAGAACAAAAGCAAGAAGTCCAACACAAGTGGGCAATGGGTATGGATTTGGCTAATGGATTTTAATGAAGGGCGGCATGGTGGCACACCGGTAGATGTGTGGCCTCGAGAGCCTTGGTCCTCTATAACTGAAATCTGCTATATAGAGGTCCGTTATTGTGAAGGGTTACTGTATTAGATACACAAAACAGAACTATGCCCTTAGACATTTCATGTTCACAAGTGATAGGAGCAGAATTAGGCCATTCGGCCCATCAAATCTCCTCCGCCATTCAATCATGGGTGATCTGTCTCTCCCTCCTAACCCCATTCTCCTGCCTTCTCCCCGTAACCCCTGACACCCGACCTAATCAAGAATCGGTCAATCTCCGCCTTTAAAATATCCAGTGACTTGGCCTGCACAGCCTTCTGTGTCAATGAATTTCACAGACTCACCACCCTCTGACTAAATAAATTCCTCCTCATCTCCATTCTAAAGGTACCGTCCTTTTATTATAAGGCTGTGGTCTCTGGGCCTTGAATCTCCCACTAGTGGAAAAATAATCTCCACACAGATTCATAGAGTGATACAGTGTGGAAACAGGCCTTTAGGCCCAACCTGCCCACACCGACCAACATGTCCCAGCTACACTAGTCCCGCCTGCCTGCATTTGGTCCATATCCCTCCAAACATCTACTCTATCCAGGCCTTATATTTGCAATCTATATCAATGACAGATAGAGGACAGAGTGTATTTGGCTCATGATGCAAAACAAGTTGGGAAAGTGATGTGTGGGGGAGGCTGATGTTCTCTGTGGGGGACATTGACAGGTAAATAAGTGGGCACAAAGATGGCAGGTGAAGAAGGATCACTTTGACAAAAAAACATTTTTTTTTCAAAATGTTGAGTAACTAGTGATTAGTAGTAACTAGGTGGCCTGATAGATACAAAAGTTCCGGTACACATGAAGATGAAGATGAACATGCAGATATTGGAGTCACAGAGTCAATAGACAATAAGTGCCGGAGTAGGCCATTCGGCCCTTCGAACCATTCAAGTGTGATCATGGCTGATCATCCACAATCAGTACCCCGTTCCTGCCTTCTCCCCATATCCCCTGACTCCGCTATCTTTAAGAGCCCTATCTAGCTCTCTCTTGAAAGTATACAGAGAACCGGCCTCCACCGCCCTCTGAGGCAGAGAATCCCACAGACTCACAACTCTCTAGTTGAAAAAGTGTTTCATCGTCTCTGTCCTAAATGGCTTACCCCTCATTCTTAAACTTTGGCCCCTGGTTCTGGACTCCCCCAACATTGGGAACATGTTTCCTGCCTCGAGCATGTCCAAACCTTCAATAATCTTATATGTTTTTCCTCTCGTCCTTCTAAATTCCAGAGTATACAAGCCCAGCTGCTCCATTCTCTCAGCATTCTCTCAGCATACGGTGTGGAAACAGGCCCTTCGGTCCAACTCGTCCACACTGGCCAACAATGTCCCAGCTACCCTAGTCTCACTGGCCTGCGCTTGGTCCATAACTGTCCAAACCTGTCCTTTCCATGTACCTGCCCAACTGTTTCTTGAACGATTGGATAGTCCCAACTGTAATGGAAAAGTAAATATTATGCTGGCCTTTATTGCAAATCGTGTGGATTAACAGAGGCAGCAGATATTGCTGAACCTGCACAGTTTAGTGTAGAGACACAGTGTAGAAACAGGCCCACCGGAACACCCAGTCCGCCCCATCCAACAATCATCCCTCATCTATTGCATCCGCTGCTCTAGATGTCAGCTGATTTACATCGGGGAGACTAAGCGGAGGTTGGGCGATCATTTCGTCGAACACCTCCGCTCAGTCCGCAATAACCTGCCTGAACTCCCGGTGGCTCAGCACTTCAACTCCCCCTCCAATTCCCAATCCGACCTCTCTGTCCTAGGTCTCCTCCATTGCCAGAGTGAGCAACACCGGAAATTGGAGGAACAGCAACTCATATTCCGCCTGGGTTGCTTGCGGCCGGATGGCATGAACGTTGAATTCTCCCAGTTTTGCTAGCCCTTGCAGTCTCCTCCTCTTCCTTAACCCTCGAGCTGTCTCCTCCCATCCCCCCGCCCTCGGGCTCCTCCTCCTCCCTTTTTCCTTCCTTCTCCCCCCCCCACCCCCCATCAGTCTGAAGAAGGGTTTCAGCCCGAAACGCCGCCTATTTCCTTCGCTCCATAGATGCTGCCGCACCCACTGAATTTCTCCAGCATTTTTATGTACCTTCGATCTTCCAGCATCTGCAGTTCCTTCTTGAACAATCATCTTGAGCATTAGTTCTATCCTACATTCTAGCAGGCAGGAGGGGGACTAGATGGGACATGTTGGTCAATGTGGGCAAGTTGGGCCACAAGGTCGCACGGAGAATGTGCAAATTCCGTACAGACATCACCCGTAGTCAGGATGGAACCCGGGTGTCTGGCGCTGGTGTTTCTGTACCAGGAGGACAGTGACTAGACTTGGTCTACGGAGATAGCTGTGTGCAGATTCACCAGGTCAATAGTTGTATGGGGATGGTATCCTACAAGGTGAGATTGAGTAGGAATAGGGAGACTGTGACTGCAACATGCCATGAGGTGCTGGTAGATTGGAGAGTGCTTTTCTGACTGGGTGGTGTAGATTGACTAGTTACAGCATGGAAACTGGACCCTTGACCCACCATGTCCATGCCAGCCATTTCCTGTGGTGAATCTGTGGAATTCATTGCCTCAGATGGAGGCCAAGACATTGGGTATTTTTAAAGTGAAGAATGATAGGTTCTTGATTAGGCGTCAAAAGTCATGGGGTGAAGGCAGGAGAGAGGGAAAAACAGATCAGCCATGATTGAATGAATGACTTAGTAAAACCCAATAAGCCTATTTCGACTGCATGTCTTATAGTCTAATAGTCAATCAAGTTGGTACATTGTGCTAATTCTGCATTCAGCCCATAACCCTCTAAATCTTTCCTATCTGTGCATATCCATCCAAATCCAAATGTCTTTTCAGATAAATAACTTTATCTGCTTCTTTAGCTTCTTCTGGCAGTTCATTCCAGATGCAGACATTGCTCTGAGTGAGAATGTTACTCAGTGTTAACTGGTCGGTAGGGAGCGTTTTAACAAGCGTCCAGTACGAGCAGTGAGAATCTAAACAAACAGATCAGTGGAAAGACACAGGGCGGATATTTTAAACCGCCTGCTGAGATATTATTTGATCTCGTAAAATTGTCACATTGGCATTGATGATTATTTGGCATTGGATAATTTGTGGATTAGTTTATATGAAAATGTTGCGTTCGGCTTTGGAGGATTGTCCACAGAGGCGCGGGGGTAGAGCCGCTGCCTCACAGCGCCAGATACCCGGGTTCGATCCTGACCTCGGCTGCTGCCTGCGGGTGCAGTTTGCACGTTCTCCCCGACGACCAGGTGGGTTTCCTCCGGCTCTCTGGTTTCCTCCCGCACTTCAAAGACGTGCGGGTTTGCAGGTTAATTGGCTTCATCGGCACAGTGGCATGGCGGGTTGAGTTGCTGCCTCGCGGCACCAGAGGCCTGGGTTCGATCCTGACCAGATGCTGCCTGTGTGGAGTTTGAACGTTCTCCCTGTGACTGCGTGCGTTTTCTCCCACGCTCCAAAGGCGCGCAGGTTTGTCGGTTAATTGGCCCCTGTACATTGTCCCTGGTGTGTGTAGAGTGATCTTTGGTTGGCATGGGCTTGGTGGGCCAAAGTGGGCCTGTTTCCACACTGTGTCTCCAAAACTAGAAACAAAAGAGGTTTTGCATAATATGGATTAGGTCAAATAAGAATTTCAATGTTCCGTTGTCTGTGCATGTAATGATTAAATATTCTTGACTCTTGGCTCATGGTTCTATCGGTCCAGATGTCGCATCAGTCTGGGCTGATATTTATTGGTTACCATGGCAACGGGATAATGGATTCATAAATATACCCGACACACATTGTGCACAGAGCATAGAACAGTACAGCACAGAAAATAGACTCTTTGGCCCACAATATCCATGATGCCAAGTTGAACTCATCTCCCCTGCCCACACGTGATCCGTATCCCGCCATTCCCTGCATATCCAGGGAATCTACAGATGCGCCGTAGAAAGCATTTTATCGGGATTCGTCGCAGCACGGTTTGGGAACAGCCCCATCCAAGACCGCAAGAAACGGCAGAGAATTGTGGACGCTGCCCAGACCATCACACAAACCAACCTCCATCTACACCTCACGCTGCCTCGGCAAGGCCAGCAGCAGCATAATCAAGGATGAGTCTCACCCTGGCCACTCCCTCTTCCCCCCCCCTCTCCCATCAGGCAAGAGGCACAGAAGTGTGAAAACGCACACCTCCAGATTCAGGGACAGTTTCTTCCCAGCTGTTATCAGGCAAATGAATCATCCTATCAACAAATAGAGAGCGGTCCTGAACTACCATCTACCTGATTGAAGAATCTCAAACTATCTATCATCTGACTTTACTGGACTTTATTTTGCACAAACCATTATTCCCTTTATCATGTATCTGTACACTGTAAATGGCTCGATTGTAATCATGTGTTGTCTTTCCGCTGACTGGTTAGCACACAACAAAAGCTTTTCACTGTACCTTGGTACACGTGACAATAAACTATACTAAACTAAACTAAACTGTACCAATCTGAAAGCCTCTTAAACACCACTCTCGTATCTGCCTCTACCACCATCTCTGCAGATTGTTCCAGGCACCAACCATTCTCTCATTCTCAGTGTAAAAGACATGCCCCCCACATCCCCTTTAAAATCTGCCCACTGTAAAGCTATGACCTCTAGTTTTTGGCATTTCACCTTTGACCACATTATGTCAAAAAGGTCCCATTGTACCGAGCCCAGTGGGAAGGGAATAAATAGAGTGGATGTGGAGAGGATGTTTCCATTAGTAGGAGAGTCTAGGACCAGAGGTCATAGCCTCAGAATTAAAGGGCGCTCTTTTAGAAAGGAGGTGAGCAAGAATTTCTTTAGTCAGAGAGTAGTTAATAGAAACATAGAAATTAGGTGCAGGAGTAGGCCATTTGGCCCTTCGAGCCTGCACCGCCATTCAATATGATCATGGCTAATCATCCAACTCAGTATCCCGTACCTGCCTTCTCTCCATATCCTCTGATCCCCTTAGCCACAAGGGCCACATCTAACTCCCTCTTAAATATAGCCAATCTGTGGAACTCATTGCCGCAGAGGGCTGTGGAGGCCAAGTCAGTGGATATTTTTAAGGCAGAGATAGACAAATTCTTGATTTGAACGGGTGTCAAGGGTTATGGGGAGAAGCCTTGGGAATGGGGTTGAGGGGAAAAAATAGATCTGCCATGATTGAATGGCGTAATAGACTAGGGGCACCGAATGGCCTCATTCTACTCCTATAACTTTTCAACCTGTGAACTTGCGGAAGACTACATTATTATAATTTTTGAACAGCTGTAGATTCAGCCCACAAGATAACGTTAGATCAATAGCTGGGACAATTTCCTTCTATTTAATTCTCAATTTGTGCTATTTTTGTAACTTTTTCAGCTCGGAAGATAGTGCACTGCGTAGGTGAGGTCTGCTCTATAATGTTACTGGGTTGTGCGTATCACAAAGTGTTTCACTGTATGGTACATGTGACAATAAAGTATCGTTGAAACATTGAATCATCATTGCAACCTAATGGGCCTGTCCCACTTAGGCAATTTTTTATGCAACTACAGGCGACTAGTTTGTCACCACATATTCGCCGGCGATGGCCGGGAGTCGTCTCCTCAGTCACGCAAAAAGTCGTAGCGTCGTTCTGGTTGCCGCTAAATTTTCAACATGTTGAAAAATTTCTCGCCAACAGTGGGTTTGGCGCCAATGATCGTAGCTCGACTTCTCCTGACGTTGGTGCTGTCGTAGGTTGTCGCCAGGATGGCGTAGGTTGTCGCCGTTTTTTTGGCGACCTGCCACGACTATGACAGTCGCCGGCAGTTGCCTAAAACATCCGCCTAGCGGGACAGGCCCAGCATTTTGTGTCCACGCAAAATTCCAGCATCGTATGGTATCCTTGCCTTCATTGCTGGGGGATTGCATATAAAAGTCAGGAAGTCACGATGTAGCTCTCCAGGGCTTTGGTTAGTCTGCATTTGGAGTATTGTGTACAGTTCTGGTGAAAGATCCTATAGCGAGCAAGATAGATCACTCGACAAAAAAGACGCGGTACGGTCATGGGCAGATTCATGGGTAATTTTCGGTCCCATTTCCGTAACCGGCTTCCGTCTCCGCACCAAAGATCCCGTAACGGAGACGGAAGCCGGTTACGGGAACATCCTCGTAAAAATCAAAGTGCTTTGGTAAAAATCTTCTCCTCATTTTCAGAATTATAATTCATTAACACAAACTGTTCCCCCGCAACGTTGATTACACTGCGAGTCGGGTCGGGTCGGGTCAGGTTACTGAAATGGATGAAAAAAAGGCCCAGGTTCCACTCCGTTGCGTACTACACGTCAGCCCATTGCGTTTAGAAGGAGTAGTCTATCTTGCTCTGCTGTCGGATCTTTGGTTCTGGTCGCCCCATTACAGGAAAGATATGGAAGCTTTGGAGAGTGGAGGGGAGGATTATCAGAATCCTTCTTGGACTAGAGTGTTTCAGCTGCAGAGAGAGGCTGAATAGACTTAGATTGTTTTCTCTGGAGCAACGGAGGTTGAGGGGAGACTTGGTAGAAGAATTAAAGATGTGGGAGGCATAGATGGGATAGACAGTCAGAACTATTTTCCCAGGGTAGAAATGTTCAACACTAGAGGGCGTAGCTTATAGGATAAAAGGGGGAAGGTTGAATGGAGATGTGTGGGGCAAGTCTTTTTACACAGAGAGTGGTCGGGGCCTGGAATACATTGCCTGGGGTGGTGGTGGAGGCAGATATGACGGTGGCGTGTAATGGTATTTTATATCATCAGGCAGATGAGATCAGATTAACTTGGCATCATGTTTGGAGCTGAAGGGCCAGTCCCTGTGCTGTACTGTTCTATGTTCCATGTTCCATCCACAGTCCCTTGTGTCTATGTTATTAAATTCATCATTAGTTTTCTCGTTGAGAGGTCGAGGGCAAGAGTACGTTGCCAGGACACGAGGGCCTGGGCTACAGGGAGAGGTTGAGAAGGCTGGGTCTCTATTCTTTGGAGCGCAGGAGGATGAGGGGTGATCGTATAGAGGTGTACAAAATCATGAGCAGAATAGATCGGGTAGCCGCATAGAGACTCTTGCCCAGAGCAGGGGAATCGAAAAGCAGAGGGCATAGGTTTAAGGTGAGGGGGTGAAAAGATTTAATAGGGACCTGAGGGGAACTTTTACACACAAAGGGTGGTGGGTGTATGGAACGAGCTGCCGGAGGAGTACTTGATCGGAACATTTGGACAGGTACATGGATAGGGCAGGTTTGGAGGGTTATGGGCCAAATGCAGGCAGGTGGGACTAGAGTAGGTGGGACATGGTAGTCGGCATGGGCAAGTTGGGCCGAAGGGCCCGTTTCCACACTGTATCACTCTGTGACTCTGTGCTGCCTGAGCCGCTGAGTTACTCCGGCACTTTGCGTTTTACATGGGTTAATCAATTCTTGGTGGCGTTTGTGGAACTCTTAATTTTGAAGTTCTCTATCCATGCAGACATCGTTCTTGTGAAGAATGGTGATGGGGAGGTTGGCTTTGACCATGTTGTTTGGAATTGGGTGGTGGAGTGTTTCTATAAGATGTTTCTAAGACGTGCAATGTTCAATCCTGCAGATGAACCTTATCCTCTCCAGCTTATCCCCACGACAATGGCTGCAGCTGCAACCCCAGGACTTGGCCAGCTCCAGTTACAGGTAGGACATGTTGTGGATGAGGAGCGCAAGGCTCAGGGGCAGCGCTTCGGAGTAGATTGATCGATTGACTGATTGACTGATTGAAAGATACGGCATGGGCAGCAAAGTGGAAGCCACTGTCAGATGAGCCAAACTCTTATTTTAGGTTCAGTTTAGTCTATTAGACAATAGACAATAGACAATAGGTGCAGGAGCAGGCCATTTGGCCCTTCGAGCCAGCACGACCATTCAATGTGATCATGGCTGATCATCCTCAATCAGTACCCCGTTCCTGCCTTCTCCCCATATCCCCTGACTCCGCTATTTTTAAGGGCCCTATCTAGCCCTCTCTTGAAAGCATCCAGAGAACCGGCCTCCACCGCCATCCGAGGCAGAGAATTCCACACTGACTATTGTCACGTGCACCGAGGTACAGTGAAAGCGTTTGTTGCGTGCTAACCAGCCAGCGGAAAGACAATACACAATTACAATTGAGCCATTCACAGTGTAAAGATACATGATAAAGGGAATAACGTTTAGTGCAAGGTAAATCCAGCAAAGTCCGATCAAAGATAGTCCCAGGGTCACCAATTCGGTAGAGAGTAGTCCATGACTGCTTTCTGGTTGTGGTAGGTAGGATGGTTCAGTTGCCTGATAACAGCTGGGAAGAAACTGCTCCTGAATCTGGAGGTGTGCGTATTCACGCTACTACACCTTTGGCCCGATGGGGGGTGGGGAGAAGAGGGAGTGGCCGGGGTGCGACTGGTCCTAGATCGATTGCTGGCCTTGCGGAGGAAGCGTGAGGTGTAAATGGAGTCAATGGAAGGAAAGGTTGGTTTGTGTGAAGGTCCGGGCTGCGTCCACAATTCGCCGCTATTGGTTTGGGTGTCACTTTGGGCCGAAGGGCCTGTTTCCATGCTGTGTGTCTCTATGACACACAGATATAGTGAGAGACCGCCCGGCATAACCTGGAAATCAAAAACCTGACCTGATAGAAAGTTTAACTTACCTATCTCAATGAACATTTTAAACAATAAATACAATAAGGACAGCACAATGGGGCAGCAGTAGAGATGCCGCCTCACACAGCACCAGAGACCCGGGTTCGATCCTGACCTCGGGTGCTGCCAGTGTGGAGTTTGCACGTTCTCCATGTCACCCGCCCCCGGTTTCCTCCCACATTGACTGCTGGGCGGCCTGGACTCGATGGGCTGAAGGGGCTGTTTCCTCGCTGTATCTCTGAAGCCGAAAGCTTGGACCTCGAGACCAATACCTTCTCCTCTAATTTGTTTCCTGTACTTAATCATGCAGTGCAGAAAAACTGATTAATACCCCCCCCTCCACCCCCCCCCCCCCCCCCCCCCCCCCCAGCAACCAACGTTTGATTGAAAGATACAGCATGGAAACAGGCCCTTCTGCCCATCGAGTCCATGCCAACCATCGACCACCCATTCACACTAGTTCTTCTTCATCCACCCCCCTACACAATAGGGGCAATTTCACATTGGGGAAATTAACCGACCAAGTACTAATTAAAGTCGTGCATTATTTCAAAAATGCATAAATCAATGATTCATAAAAAGGGAGGTAATAATCTACAAACCCGCATGTCTTTGGAAACCGGAGCACCCGGGGGAAACCACTCGATTACAGGGTGAACGAGCAAACTCCACACAGCCAGCCCCCCAGGTCAGGATCACACCCGGGTCTTCAAAGCCGTGAGGCGGCAGCACTACCAGCTGCACCAGCTTACCGCCCTTTGGGGATATTTCACAAAACAAAGTGGTAAATGGAAAAAGTTAACCTTTAACAAGTAACTGCTTGACAAAGGCACCCTGCTGCTTGAGAGAGCCTAACATGTGTTGGCTGGAAGCAACTAACTCTGCAGGACCTCGCGTGTGGAGTTGGGCCTGACCAAGACTGAGCTGGAAAACTGAGGGAAGTAGAACATGCTTGCCAAGAAATTCCCACTGATTCAGCAACCTGCCCAATGTCATGCTGAAGAAGATTACGTTCTAATTCATGAGTCTGTGTGAATATTCTATACAGAGGCTCAACGAGACACTAATCCTCCTCCACACCTCTTCCAGCTTTCTCCTCCAACGCACCACAATCAGTCTGAAGAAGTGTCCCAACCCGAAACGTCTCCTATCCATGTTCGCCAGAGATGCTGCCTGACCCACTGAGTTACTCCAGTACATTGTGTCTTTTTTTAAATGTAAACCAGCATCTGCCGTTTGTTGTCCAGGCACCTCGTTTTTTATGCATGTTTGATTTATGCATTTTTGAAATAACACGCTTGTTTAATTAATACAAAACCTGAGTTACTCCAGCACTGTGTCTTTTCTTGTAAACCAGCATCTGCAGTTCCTTGGGTTTGCTTACTTTGAATCAATCTCTCTCTCTCCCTCTGCCTCCCCTCTCTCTCCCTCTCTCTCCCTCTCTTCTGACATCCTCACTCTCTCTCTCTGAGATCCCCTCTTTCTTCTTTTTTTGAGATAACAAGAAATGTTTAATTGTAAAAGTTCACATTTTACAATTTATTTTGCTGAACCTCATCTCCTCTCTCTCTCTCGTCTCTCTCTCTCTCTCTCTCTCTCTCTATCTCACTCTCTCTCTCTCTCTCTCTCTGTCTGTCTCTAACTCTGTGTCCCCCTCTCTCTCTCTCTATCCCGGTCTCTCTCTCGCTGCCTCCCTCTCTCTCCCACTGTCTCTCTTTCTGCCTCTCTCTCTCTCACTGACTGTCTCTCTCTCTGTCTCTGTCTGTGTTCCTCTCTGTCTCTTTCTTTCTCCCTCTCTCTCTCTCTCTCTCTCCTCCCTCTCTCTACTCTCTCTCTCTCTCTCTCTCTCTCTCTCTCCTCTCTCTCTCTCTCGCTCTCTCTCTCTCTCTCTCTCTCTCACTGTCTCTCTCATCTCTCTCCCTCTCTCTCTCTCCCTCTTCTCTCTGACATTCTCTCTCTCTCTCTGTCTGAGATCCTCTCTCACTCTCTGTCTCTCTCTGACTCCTCTATCTCTCTCTCCCCCCCTCTCTCTCTCTCCCTCTCTCTCTCTCTCTCTCTCTCTCTCTCTCTCTCTCTCTCTCTCTCTCTGACATCCTCTCTCACTGCTCCCTTTCTGTGATCCCTGCTCTTCCTACATTCAGTCTGAAGAAGGCTCCTGACCCATAACATCACCGATCCACCGCACCTCAAATGCTGCCCCATACAAAATAAAAGAGGAGAGGCGGCATCTCTGGGGAACATGGGGATGTTTCAGATCAGGACCCTTCTTCAGTCTGATTGCAGGAGGAGGGGGGAAGAAAGCTGGAGGAGAGGAGAGGCAGGAGAGAGGGCGGCGGAGAATCTGTGGACGCAGGCAGGAGTTTAGTTTTGACGGGCAGGCAGATGGATGGTTGGCACAAAGGGCAGAGATACAAGTATGAAGTGTGAGACAGACGGGGTGAAGAGTTGTGAATTGTGAAGTCAGAGCAAGGAATGTGGAGGGTTGAGGAAGGAACTGCAGATGCTGCTTGGCTGGTTTTCTGTCCTGGGCCTCGTCCACTGTCAGAGTGAGGCCCAACACAAATTGGAGGAACAGCACCTTACTGTATATTTTGATTGGGCAGCTCACAGTCTAGCGGTATGATTTTTGATTTCTCTAACTTCAAGTAGCTCCTACTTTCCCTCTCTCTCCGCACCTCCCCACTCCTAGTTCTCCGACCAGTTCCACTGTCTTCCTGATTAAATATTACTGACTGTATGTTTCGATGTCACCTTCCCCTCAGCTAACGATGATCCATTCCCCATGACCTTGATCAACTTCCCCTTTGATCCGTTTTCACACCTTGCCCTTTCATACCTCTAGTTCCCCTCTCCCCTGACTCTCGACCTGAAGGGTCTCTCCCCGACTCTCGACCCGAAACGTCACCCATTCCTTCCCTCCAGAGACGCAGCCTGAGTTACTCCAGCATTTTGTGTCTATCTTGAATGTAGCAGGGGGTTTGGTTTAGGGTTAACGTTAGGGTTATGGGGCTGTCCCTCTGTGCGAGCTAATTCAAGAGTTCTCCCGAGTTTCCCCTGATTCGAACGCGGAGAATTACCGTAATGGCCGCTCGTAGGTACACGGGGCTCTCGTGGACATTTTTCAACGTTGAAAAAACGGCATGAGCTTACCGCGTTTCCCGAGTACCTGCCGTTAGCGTTACGAACCGCTAAGAGACGCCCCGAGCTCCGACGTACCCGCAACGTACATTCTACGTACTTACCACGAGTTTGATTTTTTTTTTAAACTTGGGAGAACTCTTGAATAACCTCGTACAGTGGGACAGGCACTTTGGCGTCGGATTGTCGGAACAAGAATTTGAATGCATCGATTGGTACTTTTGTTAGGCGAACCTTTTCAAGAGAGAGTTAGATTTTGCTCTTAGGGCGAAAGGAATCAAGGGATATGGGGAGTAAGCAGGAACTGGGTACTGATTTTAGATGATCAGCCATGGTCATATTGAATGGTGGTGCTGGCTCGAAGGGCCGAATGGCCTACCCCTGCACCTATTTTTCTATGTTTCTATGAAAGGGTAATGAATGAAGTCTCTTTCTACCTGCTTGGATATACAAAGGAGATCTGCGTAGATGGTATCTAAAAGGGCAGGGGATTCCTCCCAATCTTGTCTTATCTTCAACCAAACAGTGGCAAGCTGATAGACATGTAATCATTTGTCTCCTTATTCATCGTGGGACCTGGAATATATTTTGATAGATGCATTTGCTTGCAAATCAAACAGTGATTTCACTTCAGAAATACTTCTTAGGCTGTGAAATGTTTTGGAGGTGATCTAAGGATGTGAAACATGTTATAGAAATGCCCGTTCTTTCTTTACATAATATATCTCCCTGAACACACGGCAAGAATGATAAATGTATCAAAAGCGAAACAACTGCTCAGTAGTACTTAGCATCCTTTTGCTCATAGTCTAGTAAGGGAAGAAGTCAACATTTGTACAGTTTTATCAGACAGTGGTGGAGAGAAGATATAGATAGATATGCCATTTATTGTCACTATACATGTACAATGAAATTAAAAGCTGCTCATACTCAGTGCATACATATAATTTAGTACAAAAAACAAGAAACAGAAAAACAAAAACAGAAGGGAGAAGGGGGGGGGGGGGGGGGGGGGGATAGGTGCACAATTCTGCGGCGCTATATACATATATACGGATGGAAGTCCGGGTGTTGGGCTGTGAAGTCAGTGCATGTGTGAATTTGAATTAAGAGTAGTTATAATTATCGGAAAGCAACTATTCCTGAGTATATTTGTCCTGGATTTGATGCACCTATAGCGCCTTCCAGAGGGCAGCAGGTCGAACAGTCCAAACGCAGGATGGGAGCTGTCTTTGATGATCTTCTTTGCCCTGCTAAGGCAGCAGGAGGTGTAGATGTCCATCAGGGAGGGGAGAGGGCAACCAATGATCTTCTGCGCTGTCCTGGTTACCCTCTGAAGCCTCTCCCTGTCTGCCATGGTGCAGCTGCCATACCATGCTGTAATGCAGTATGTCAGCAGGCTCTCGATGGACGAGCGGTAGAAGGTCAGCAGCAGGTTAGAGTCCAGGTTGTGCTTCCTGAGGACCCTCAGGAAGTGCAGCCGCTGCTGAGCCTTGTTGGTGACCGCTGTCGTGTTGTCGGAGCAGCATGTCCCTCTGTAATATTCTGTGCTGGATATCCAAACCACCACCCATTCCACCAGTCCATGGGTAATACTGCATAGAGTCATAGAGTCATAGTCAGCATGGAAACAAGCCCTTCGGCCCAACTCGCCCACACCAACAAACCTGTCCCATCGACATTAGTCCACCCCCCACCCCCCTGGCTTTGGGCCCATATCCCTCTAAACCTGTCCTATCCATGTAACTGCCCATACTGTGTCTTAAGATTTTATAGGAATCTGAGGGGTAACCTTTTCATGCAAAGTTATGGTGGGTGTATGGAACGAGCTGCCGGAGGAGGTAGTTGAGGCTATCCCAGCGTTTAAGAAGCAATTAGACAGGTACATGGATAGGACAGGTGTGGAGGGATATGGGCCAAACGCAGGCAGGTGGGACTAGTTGGTCAGTGTGGGCAGGTTGGGCTGAAGGGCCTGTTTCCATACTACATGACCCTATGACTCTAAGTCTACTCCACCATTCAATCACGGCTGGTCTATCTTTTCCTCTCAACCCCATTCGCCTGCCTTCTCCCCATCACCCCTGTCACCCGTACTAATCAAGAAACCCTCTTGGAATCACACCATCAACAATCAGACAATCAGGGAACCACCCTCTGCCTGTGGTCATCTGATGTTGGCCCTGATTTGTCCTGGTATGCTCCTACTTCTAGTTCCTCCCCCTCCCTACAATCAGTCTGAAGAAGGGTCCTAACCCGAAACGTCACCTATCCATGTTCTCCAGAGATGCTGCCCGACCGGCTAAGTTACTCCAGCACTTTGTGTCTATCTTTCTTCAACCGAACAACCATGTGGGGGAAATGCATGACACCATTACGATATCATAGGGCCGCACGGTGGCGCAGCGGTAGAGTTGCTGCCTAACAGCGGCAGAGACCCGGGTTGAGCAGCCATGATCATATTGAATGGCGGTGCAGGCTCGAAGGGCCGAATGGCCTACTCTTGCAACTATTTTCTATGTTTCTATGTTCGATCCTGACCACAGGTGCTGTCTGTACGGAGTTTGTACGTTTTCCCAGTAACCTGTGTGGGGTTTCTCCGGGTGCTCCGGTTTCCTCCCACATAGCAAAGATGTCCAGACTTGTATGTTAATTGACTTTGGTAAAACTGTCCCTCGTGTGTGTGTGTGTGTGTGTGTGTGTAGGATAGTGTTAGTGTATGAGGATCGCTGATCAGTGCGGACTCGGTGGGCTGGAGGGGCCTGTTTCTGCACTGTATTTCTAAACTCAACTCAACTAAACATTGTAATGTGCATTTTTGAGATCTCTTTTTATTAAGAGAAAAACACAAAGGTTTAAAATAAAAAATAAAGCAATTGAATGAGCAGCAAGATGGGGACTTGCCTCCCTATTGTATGAGGTTTTGGATACAGGAAGTCCGGGGGCATTCATAGTGTCAGGTGCTTGATTGATAATAAATTGGCTATAGATTTACCTCACTGGGAGAGCTGATCAGTGCAGGGGTCACCGTTAAGGAGGTTGACCTGTGAATCTTGTCACATGCAGAGCTACAGCAAGTCAGTATTTACATGTCTTGCGGATACAGTGTGTGATAGTTTGTTTTAGCTTTACGTTTAGAGGTACAGCACGGAAACAGGCCCTTCGGCCCACCGAGTCCTCCCCGACCAGCGATCCCCGTACACCAGTGCTATCCTGCACACACTGGGGACAATTTACAATTACACCAAGCCAATTAACCTACAAACCTGGGCGTCTTTGGAGTGTGGGAGGAAACCGAAGATCCCGTGGTCAGGATCGAACCCGGGTTCTCTGGCGCTGTGAGGCAGCAACTCTAGTGAGAGATATATATGTGAAAGAGGCAGTGGAAGGGGGAGGAGAAACACATCGATTTATGGCCTTGGCTGTTGGGAAATAAATGATGAGGATATACTGCTGGGGATTGGGTGCCAGTGCGAGTATGAGTCCGGTTTTGAATGGAGATGTATTTGCTGACTGATAAGCTGAAGATGAGTTGGTAGCCCTTCAGTAATAAACAGAAATGCTGGCACTATACAAAGAGGGTCAATTGAAGAGGTCATGCATCATACGGGGAAGCAGATGCTGGAACATATTGTAATGGATTACTCTTCTGTGCGTGGATTGGCTTGTGAAGTGCAGATCAGCCAGCGCTTAATACTTTCACCCGAGTCGAGGAATGTAATGAAGTTACCTCGATTGCAGCATCTGGACATGCTGCTGCTGCTGTGATTTGTAGCGCCTGCTGTACTTCTTCGAGTGGGAAGAGCAGGAGCGAGGTGGTGGGATTCTGTGCCGAGGTGGCACCGGGCTTTAACCCTTTGTGGGACCCTTAACCCTTTGTGTATGAATGAGTGATGCAGATGCAGGAAAAATGTTCCCAATGTTGGCCGAGTCCAGAACCAGAAAATGTTAAATGGTCAGCTCGACATAGATTACAAGACCTACACCAAACCCAAACCAATTAGGAGCAGACGAGGGCGTTCAATGCAATTTGGGATCCCAGCTAACAAGACAGATGTGTACAGAAATTCGTTCTTCCCCCACACAATTAAAACATGGAATAATCTCCACCCTACTATAGTTACCCAACCAGATGCAACTAAATTTAAAGTAGCTCTTTCTTCCCAATAACCCTTTCTGGCTTAAGTCCTCCCTCCAGTTTAAATTCCATTTGGAATATTTTGGAGGACCAAGAAACCAAGAACCAAGAACCAGGGGCCACAGTCTTGTAATAAAGGGGAGGTCATTTAAGACTGAGGTGAGAAAAAACTTTTTCACCCAGAGAGTTGTGAATTTATGGAATTCCCTGCCACCGAGGGCAGTGGAGGCCAAATCACTGGATGGATTTAAGAGAGAGTTAGATAGAGCTCTAGGGGCTAGTGGAGTCAAGGGATATGGGGAGAAGGCAGGCACGGGTTATTGATAGGGGACGATCAGCCATGATCACAATGAATGGCGGTGCTGGCTCGAAGGGCCGAATGGCCTGCTCCTGCACCTATTGTCTATTATCTATAGTTTAATAACGCAGTTGCTCTATGTTAATAAAGGAAAGCCCAAAGCTATTTTATTGAAGCCAAATGCAGATGCCAGCGAGCCCCAGTTGGCAAATAATTCCAGGTCCTTTCTGATACAGACGACTCACTTTTGCACAAGACTGTGTTAGTAAAATAGAAACAAGGTATTGTCTGAAGAAGGGTCTCGACCCGAAACGTCGCCTATTTCCTTCGCACCATAGATGCTGCCTCACCCGCTGAGTTTCTCCAGCATTTTTGTCTACCTTCAATTTTCCAGCATCTGCAGTTCATTCCTAAACATTGCAGATGCTGGTTTACCCAAAGAAAGACACAAAATGCTAGAGTAACTCAGCAGGTCAGGCAGCATCCTGGGAGAGCATGGTCGAGCAAGGTTTCTGGTCGGGACCCTTCTTCAGAGTGATGCTGTAATTCAAGTAATTGTACCAACCTTCACCGGCATCAAGATATTTAGTTTTAGTTTTAGAGATACAGCGTGGAATCAGGCCGTATTTCATCCTCCACAAGTCCACGTCAACCATCGATCACCCTTACACTGGTTGTATCCTACACACTGGGAACAATGTACAGAAAGCAATTAACCTACGACTCTCGAATGTGGGAGGAAACCGGAGCAGCAGGAGAAAACCCACGCGGTTGCAGGGAGAAGGCGCGGACTCCACACACGGACACGCCACCCGAGGTCGGGATCGGACCCCGGGTGCCAGACTCCTCCGCTGTGCCGGCCGAGCAGAACGTCGTACAGGGTGATTCACAGCTGACAAAGAACTCCCTTCCGCCACCGACAGCAGTGCTTATAACACCCAAATTCCGACAGTTAATTTGGGTGCAGCTCGGAGCGGCAGTCAGAGGCGCCGCTGTGATAATGACAAGATGATCTATCTTCTGATGCTGCTTGAGCGATAAATATTGGCCGGGACCCAGGGGAGAACATCTCCAGCACTTTGCTGGAGCGGATCGCTGGAGTCATTTACGACTGCCTGGTGGGGCAGATGGTCCTTGGTTTATTGTTGAAAGGCAGTGCTACCTCTGAAGGCTTTGGCAGGGTTTGCGAGCCGCACTGTTGTGTCGACGTTATACTCTGTGCAAGCCCTAGAATTTGACGCAGAAGTCAGTGGCTTCAACACGGCGGTTGAAATCTTGGCACTTTTCAGTGGATTCACAAAGCCCCGTTTTTTTTTTTTTTTTTTCCTTTACCTTTCTTGCCAGTGGCATTTAAAAATTTAAAAATCGTCCATCATTCAGCCTGGTCGATTATGCAGCCTGTAAATCACATTTGGCATTGTGTGAAGCCGCATGGAACTAACGGAGGCAGCTTAGCCAACACGGTTCAAATGTCGGCTCCCTTGAAGCATTGAAAAGGTGGTTACTTTAGATTAGTTGAGAGACACAGCGTGGAAACAAGTTCATCGTCCCACCCAGTCAGCGCCGACCAGCGATCAACACTAACACTATCCTCCACACGCGAGGGACAATTTACTATTTTTACTGAAGCCAATTAACCTACAAAACCCGCACGTCTTTGGAGTGTGAGAGGAAACCTGAGCACCCGGAGGAAAACCCATGCCATCACAGGGAGAACGTACAAACTCCGCACAGACAGCGCCCGAGGTCAGGATCGAACCCGGGTCTCTGGTGCTGTGAAAGCAGCAATTCTACCGAGACAGCAAAGCTGAGATTATAGATATAGATACTAGCTTACAAGATGCTAGTCTGCAGTTCCTGTGGGGTGGCGCAGCGGCACAGCGGAGGCGTTGCTGCCTTACAGTGCCAGAGACCCGGGTTCGATCCTGACCACGGGCGCTGTCTGTACGGAGATTGCCATTGACGAGATACAGAGGGGAACTTCTTCAAAGTAGGCAAACCATGAAGAGGTTTCACAGTGGAGCATTAAAATGGAGAGACGAGGAACTGCAGATGCTGGTTTACAAAAAAAGCCACAAAGTGCTGGAGTTACTCAGGTTTTGGTGTTAATTAAAGAAGCACGTTATTTAAAAAATAATAAACTAAATGGAACTTGCATAAAAAGTAAGAAACTACAGATGCTGGTTTACACAAATAAAAAGACCCAAAGTGCTAGTAACAGCTGATCATGCAGTATCTCTGGAGAACATGGGGAGATGTGTTTCGGGTCAGGACCCTTCTTCAGACTGAGAAGAGGTCCTTACGCCTCTATTGTTTTTTTCCTACCACAATCAGTCTGAAGAAGGGTCCTGACCCGAAACGTCACCTATCCATCTCCTCCACAGATGCTGCCTGACCCGCTGAGTTACTCCAGCACTTTGTGTCTATATCTATAATCTTAGCTTTGCTGTCACAGTTGAACGAGACACAGTTCACTCAAGTGCTTGCTGGGGTCATCTTCGACGAGTTGGGAGGTCATGTTGCAGTTGTATAAGATGTTGGTGAGGCCACATTTAGCGTATCGTAGGTACACAAAATTGCTGGAGAAACTAACGTATCGTGTTCAGTTCTGGGCGCCGTGTTATAGGAAAGATGTTGCTAAACTGGAAAGGATACCAGGATGTTGCCAGGACTAGAGGGCCTGAGCTACAGGGAGAGGTTGAGTAGGCTGGGACTCTACCCCTTGGAGCGCAGGAGGATGAGGAGTGATCATATAGAGGTATATAAGATATTGAGAGGAATAGATCGGATAGATACACAGTCTCGTGCCCAGAGTAGGGGAATCGAGCACCAGAGGACATAGGTTTAAGGTGAAGGGGAAAAGATTTAATAGGAATCTGAGGGGTAACGTTTTCACACAAAGGGTGGTGGGTGTACGGAACAAGCTGCCAGAGGAGGTAATTGAGGCAGGGACTATCCCAACGTTTAAGGAGCGTAGCCAGGTACATGGATAGGACAGGTTTGGAGAGATACGGGGCAAACGCAGGCAGGTGGGACTAGTGTAGATGGGACACATTGGCCGCGTGTGTGGGCAAGTTGTGTTTAAGGGCTTGTTTCCACGCTGTATCGTTCTATGACTGCGTGAGTGGCAACAGCAGGGGGCAGAAGAATTGGCCGGACTGCGAATTGAAGGTTTTAGGGGTGAGAGGAAAGTACCGCAAACACTGGACTCACCCAAATGCCGATCATAGGCTTCCATTTTTAGTAGCCCAACAGACCTGGGAATGTAGCTAATAACACGGCATCCTCACCTCAGCCGAGCAAGCTTTCATCAGCAGACACTTAGTGCATTCATTAACGGTGATCGCCATCCAATTATAACTGTGGGTCGACTGTAAATCATTCAGCATCATGGTCCATTTTTGTCATGTCTGATCAGCAGGCGGCCAACATAGACATACGCAATATAGTTTCAACAGACCTGTTTCTTCCTCTGGGTCTGAAGAAGATTTCCGATCCAAAACGGCCAATTATTTTTCTCCAGAGCTGCTGCCTGACCCGCTGAGTTACTCCAGCACTTTGAGTCCAGCTTCAGTATAAACCAGCATCTGCACTTCCTTCCTCCACTCGTGTCTTCATGTTTTTTTCCTCCCACATCCCAAAGACGTGCAAGTTTGACAATAGACAATAGACGCAGGAGTAGGCCATTCGGCCCCTTCGAGCCAGCACCACCATTCAATGTGAACATGGCTGATCATCCCCAATCAGTACCCCGTTCCTGCCTTCTCCCCATATCCCCTGACTCCGCTATTTTTGAGAGCCCTATCTAGCTCTCTCTTGAGCGCATCCAGAGAACCAGCCTCCACCGCCCTCTGAGGCAGAGAATTCCACAGACATGTAGGTTAACCGGCCCTCTGTAAACTGTCTCTAATGTGCAGGGAGTGGATGAGAAAGTGGGATAACATAGAGGTAATGTGAATGGGTGACCGATGGCCAGCATGGACATGGTGGGCCGAAGGGCCTGTTTCCACGCTATGTTTTTCGAGAGTTTTGAGGGTTACAGAAGAATGTGAATCATGTTTTTTTCCAAACCAGTGATCACACCCGCACATTAGTACTATTAACCATATAACCATATAACAATTACAGCACGGAAACAGGCCATCTCGGCCCCACAAGTCCGTGCCGAACAACTGGTTTTCCCTTAGTCCCACCTGCCTGCACTCATACCATCACCCTCCATTCCCTTCTCATCCATACGCCTATCCAATTTATTTTTAAATGATACCAACGAACCTGCCTCCACCACTTCCACTGGAAGCTCATTCCACACCGCAACCACTCTCTGATAAAAAAGTTCCCCCTCATGTTACCCCTAACCTTCTGTCCCTTAATTCTGAAGTCATGTCCTCTTGTTTGAATCTTCCCTACTCTCAAATGGAAAAGCTTGTCCACATCAACTCTGTCTATCCCTCTCATCATTTTAAAGACCTCTATCAAGTCCCCCCTTAACCTTCTACGCTCCAGAGAATAAAGACCTAACTTATTCAGCCTTTCTCTGTAACTTAGTTGTTGAAACCCAGGCAACATTCTAGTAAATCTCCTCTGTACTCTCTCTATTTTGTTGACATCCTTCCTATAATTGGGCGACCAAAATTGTACACCATACTCCAGATTTGGTCTCACCAATGCCTTGTACAATTTTAACATTACTTCCCAGCTTCTATACTCAATGCTCTGATTTATAAAGGCTAGCATACCAAAAGCTTTCTTTACCACCCTATCTATATATAGTGTAATATTCTACACACTAGGGGCAATATACAATTTTACCAACGCCAAATAACCTAAAAACCTGTACATGGAGAAAAACCCACATGGTCACAGGGAGAACATGCAAACTCCATACAGACAGCACCCGAGGTGAGGATTGAACCCGGGTCTGCGTCTGTGCTTCATGTCTCTAGGGGTCTTGGGCAGGTGGGCTGAGTGGTTGATGGAATCTAATAAAGCCAAATGCGAGGTGTTGCAATTTGGGAAGTCTAACATGGGCAGGGCCTACACAGTGAATGATAGAGCTCTGGGGAGGGGTGTAGAGCAGAGGGATCTTGGAGTGCAGGTGCATGGTTCCTTGAAGGTGGCATCTCAGGTAGATAGGGTGGTCAAAAAGGCTTTTGGCACATTGCCCATCATCAGTAAGAGTATTCAGTATAGAAGTTGGGAGGTCATGTCGCAGTTGCATAAGACGTTGGTGAGGCCACATTCACAGTATTGTGTTGAGTTTTGGTCACCATCTGATAGGAGCAATGTTGTTAAGCTAGAAAGGGTGCAGAGAAGATTTACAAGGATGTTGCCGGGGCTCGAGGCTCTGAGCTCTGGGGGAGAGGTTGTGCAGGCTGGAGCATTACCCCTTGGAGCGCAGGAGGATGAGGGGTGATCTTATAGTGGTGTATAAAATCATGAGAGGACCAGATTGCGTAAATGACATAGGTTTAAGATGAGCAGGAAAAAAATTTAATAGGAACCTGAGGGGCAACTTTTTTACACAAATACTGGTTGGGGGTATGGGACGAGCTGCCGGAGGAGGTAGTTGAGGCAGGTACTATCGCAACGTTTAAGAAGCATTTAGACAGGTACGTGGATAGGACATGATGTGGGCCTTGCGCAGGCAGGTAAGACTAGTGCAGGTGTGATGAACTCGAAAAGATCATACACACATTTATCTCCTCCCGCCTAGATTACTGCAACTCCCTTTACACTGGCATCAGCCAATCTTCCCTGTCCCGCCTGCAACTGGTCCAAAACGCCGCAGCGAGACTCCTGACGGGCACCCGAAAAAGGGACCACATCGCCCCGATCCTGGCCTCTCTCCACTGGCTCCCTGTGCGGTTCCGAATAAATTTCAAGATCCTCCTTTATGCTTGCCCCCACCTACATCAAAAATCTGCTAACCCACCACACCACCTCCAGGTCCCTCAGATCGGCCGACTCACGGCTGCTGACCATCCCACGGGCTAGGTATAAGCTCAGGGGCGACTAGACTGTGGAACAGCATCCCACTTCCCATCAGAACTGCCCCCTCCATCGACTCCTTTAAGTCGAGACTAAAAACCCATCTGTACTCCCAAGCCTTTCCTGACGTCCTCTGAGCGGGGGCTATATGTATGTAGTTTGTTTGTTATACTATTCTTATACACATGTAAAGCACTTTGGCCAACCAGAGTTGTTTTCTAAATGTGCTATATAAATAAAAGTGACTTGACTTGACTTGACAATGTGACTTGACTAAGTGGGACAGGTTGGTCAGTGTTGGGCTGAAGGGCCTGTTTCCACTCTGCATGACTCTATAACTCTACGACTTGAAGTTGTGTTGCATTAGACAATGTCCGTACCATATATACCTCTGGAACACGTGTTTGGACTCAGTGTACACCTGAAAACAGACTAGAACTAGTTGTAATGGAGTTTTCCACTGTGAGCTTGTGAGCTAATGCAGAAAGCTTGGATGTTGGATATTGATTAGCCCTGCCAGAGCTCCCAACCTCTCAACTACAACACTGAACACAAATTAGACACTGACTGGAGCACATTTATATTCTTATATGATTCTGTTAATGTCCTTGTGTCAAGAGGTAGACACAAATGGTTGGATATATCAGTTAATTATCTGCATCTTGCAAGGTGTCAGTTAACATTCATTATAATCTGCAATGGTTTGAACAGATTCAGGCAAAATAACTATTTGTTTAAACACTTTATAGATTGTCGGAAATATTTTCCGTTGGGTGTTTAAGTGATTGGAGGCTTGCGACCTGTGGAACTAGGGGTTTAAATGAATCAACAGCTGCATTTTTAGTTTGGGTTAGTCTAGGGATACAGTGCGATCTTCTGTGTTCTGTACCCAGCTTGTCATGCAGCATCCATGGAGAAGGAAACGGTTTATTTAGACTCTATTTTAGACTTTAGATTTTAGAGATACAGTGTGGAAACAGGCCCTTCATCCCATCGAGAAAGTGCCGACCAGCGATTGCTCCATACACTAGCACTATCCTACATACTTGGGACAATAGACAATAAACAATAGACAATAGGTGCAGGAGTAGGCCATTCGGCCCTTCGAGCCAGCACCGCCGTTCAATGTGATCATGGCTGATCATCCCCAATCAGTACCCCGTTCCTGCCTTCTCCCCATATCCCCTGACTCTGCTATTTTTAAGAGCCCTATCTAGCTCTCTCTTGAAAGCATCCAGAGAACCTGCCTCCACCAGAATTCCACCACTCTCTGTGAGAAAAAATGTTTCCTCGTCTCCATTCTAAATGTCTTACTCCTTATTCTTAAACTGTGGCCCCTGGTTCTGGACTCCCCCATCATCGGGAACATGTTTCCAGCCTCTAGCGTATCCAAGCCCTTAACAATCTTATATGTTCCAATGAGATATCCTCTCATCCTTCTAAACTCCAGAGTGTACAAGCCCAGCCGCTCCATTCTCTCAGCATATGACAGTCCCGCCATCCCGGGAATTAACCTTGTAAACCTACGCTGCACTCCCTCAATAGCAAGAAAGTCCTTCCTCAAATTAGGGGACCAAAACTGCACACAATATCCCAGGTGTGGTCTCACTAGGGCTCTGTACAACTGCAGAAGGACCTGTTTGCTCCTATATTCGATTCCTCTTGTTATAAAGGCCAACATGCCATTCGCTTTACAATTTTTACCAAAGTCGATTAACCTGTAAACCAACGTCTCAGGTAGGGGACCCTTCTCGTTCCTCTCTTTCCCATTTCTGATGAAACTTGAAGCTTTGTGGTGTGGCACGGTGGCGCAGCGGTAGATTTGCTGCCTTACAGCGCTTGCAGTGCCGGAGACCCGTGTTCGATCCCGACTACAGGTGCCTGTCTGTACGGCGTTTGTACGTTCTCCCCGTGACCGCGTGGCTTTTCACATTGATCTTCCGTTTCCTCCCACACTCCAAGGACGTACAGGTTTGTCGCTTAATTGGCTTGGGTTTGGCCACTTGGCGTAAGTGTAAATTATCCCCGGTGTGCGTAGGATAGTGTTGATGTGCGGGGATCGCTGATCAGTGCGGACTCGGTGGGCCGAAGGGCCTGTATCCACGCTGCATCTCTAAACTACTCGAAACATACAGGTTTGTAGATTAATTGGCCCATGGTAAATTGTCCCGTGTGTAGGATTGTGCAAGTGTAATGGCCGGCGTGAACTCGGAGATACCTTCCACCCTGTATCTCTAACACCTAAAGTCTAAATTAACTGTTACATTCTCCACTGACATGCTGGGTACAGTACATAGAATAGTTAACACAGGAACAGGCCATTCGGCCCACAATGTCTGTGCCGAACATGATGTAAGAACAACTCTTTAACTGCCTGCCCTTGATCCATATCTCTCATGCATATGCCTATGTGCCTATCCAAAAGTCTGTTCAACACTTTGATCATATCCGCCTGAACCACCAGCTTAGTATGTTAAGCATCTTCTTGTTTTTAATCTAGATTGCCAGCATCTGCAGTTTATTTAATTCTCTTTTTTTCTGACGCCTTATTCTTAATATAGATGCAATGAGTGCACAGCACACAGCTGTCAAAAGGAAATGGTGAATGGGGCTTCAGTCAGTGTGGTTTAGTGTGTGTCTGCGTTAATGGGGAATAGGCAGCTGTCTGCCACAGACTGGCACTGAACAGCTGTAGGATGTTCATTGTTACAGGTGACAAGTTCAGCTCCTCTACCTTACTCAAAGTGACAAAAGCACCGAGGATAATAGCAGGCTCCGAGTGCTTGCTTGCTGTCTTCATTTAGACTGGAGCTGCCATTCCCATCAATGGCTGTACAGATGCTTTAGGCAGATTGCAACTTAATCCTCTAAAGCTGGATCAACAAAGAGACATGTTTGTTTTGGTTGTGTGTGTGTGTGTGTGTGTGTGTGTGTGTGTGTGTGTGTGTGTGTGTGTGTGTGTGTGTGTGTGTGTGTGTGTGTGGTGTGTGTGTGTGTGTGTATTTCTGCCTGTAAGTGTGCATGTGCGTGCAGACATGCCTGTGTGAATGTCTGCCTATTTGTGGGAATGCATGAGTGTGTGTGTGTCTGTGTGTGTGTGTGCATGCACGTGTGCATGCATGTCTGTGTGTGTGTGTGTGTGTGTGTATTTCTGCCTGTAAGTGTGCATGTGCGTGTGTGTGCGTGCAAACGTGTCTGTGTGAATGTCTGCCTATTTGTGGGCATGCATGAGTGTGTGTGTGTCTGTGTGTGTGTCTGCATGTATGTGTGCATGCATGTCTGTTTGTGTGTGTGTGTGTGCTTGTGCCTGTGTTTATACGTGTGTATGTTGGTATGAATGTGTGATGTCTATTTGTGTACACGTGTATGTCTGTGTTTGAACATGCATGTGCGTACTCGTCTGTGTGTGTGTATGTGTGTACCTGCCTGTAGTATCAGTTTGTGAGTGTGGGAATGTATATTGTGTGTGCACATGTGTGTTTTTATGTGTGTTCGTCTTCTGTGCATGCGTGAGTGTGTTAGTGGTGCTTGCGTGTGTTTGTGCGTATGGGTTATGTGTGTGTGGCATGTGTGTGTGTATGGGTGTGTGTGTGTGCGTGTGCGTGAGCGTGTGGAGTTGGAGGTGGCTGATAATAAAACTGCTGTCACATGCCGTTAGTATTCTCTCTCTCTCTCGCTTTCTCTCTCTCTCTCGCTCTCTCTCTCTCTCTGTGCATTTGATCTAATAAGCAAGACCTCTTCCTTCCTACCCACTCCAGCTCCTAGCCTGACTCTGGGGCAGTGGCATGTTTTAAAAAATTCCTCCACATCACTGTGACCCAGATTAATTGTTTTCATTATTCCCCCTCTCCTGCTCCTTCTTATCTTTGCCCCTCTCTGCTTTCCTCTGCCCTTGGCTGACCCGCGGGGGGGTTTACTGTGTCACTTCCTTTATCTTCACCCTGTGCTGGCGTTACAGTCCAGTATCTCTCCCCCCCTCCCCCCCTCCCCCCACCCTCTCCTCCCCACCGCCCACCCTGCGGTCCATTCAGACTCTCACTACCAGCGAGTGCCCACTGTGGTGGTGAAGTGGGCACCAGAGTCTGTGTCTCCAGGCACATCGCTGTGGTTTCTGTAACGCAGATCCATTCAAACAGCAGATCGGCTTTGAATCAGTGGACTGGTGGATACAAGAAGATGTCAGCGATTTACCATGCACCAGCACTCTGTGAAGCTCGCTTTCTGCATACACCGAGACAATCTGGAGGACAAACTTCGTTTTGTTTTTTTAGTTACGAGATACAGCATGGAAAAGAGCCCTTCTGCCCACCAAAGGCACAAGATCTCGGGCAAAACCCACGCAGGTCACGGGGAGAACGTACAAACTCCGTACAGACAAACTCCCATAGTCAGGATCGTTGGTGGCAAAAACGGGAAAGCAGACTATTATCTAAATGGTGGCCGATTGGGAAAGGGGGAGATGCAGCGAGACCTGGGTGTCATGGTACACCAGTCATTGAAGGTAGGCATGCAGGTGCAGCAGGCAGTAAAGAAAGCGAATGATATGTTAGCTTTCATAGCAAAAGGATTTGAGTATAGGAGTAGGGAGGTTCTACTGCAGTTGTACAGGGTCTTGGCGAGACCACACCTGGAGTATTGCGTACAGTTTTGGTCTCCAAATCTGAGGAAGGACATTCTTGCCATAGAGGGAGGGCAGAGACGGTTCACCAGACTGATTCCTGGGATGGCAGGACTTTCATATGAAGAAAGACTGGATAGACTCGGTTTTACTCACTAGAATTTAGAAGATTGAGGGGGGGATCTTATAGAAACTTACAAAATTCTTAAGGGGTTGGACAGGCTAGATGCAGGAAGATTGTTCCCGATGTTGGGGATGTCCAGAAAAAGGTGTCACAGTTTAAGGATAAGGGGGAAATCCTTTAAAACTGAGATGAGAAGAACATTTTTCCACACAGAGAGTGGTGAATCTCTGGAACTCTCTGCCACAAGAGAGTAGTTGAGGCCAGTTCATTGGCTATATTTAAGAGGGAGTTAGATGTGGCCCTTGTGGCCAAGGGGATCAGGGGGTATGGAGAGAAGGCAGGTACGGGATACTGAGTTGGATGATCAGCCATGATCATATTGAATGGCAGTGCAGGCTCGAAGGGCCGAATGGCCTACTCCTGCACCTAATTTCTATGTTTCTATGTTTCTATGAACCCGGGTCCGTGGTGCTGTGAGGCAGCAACTCTGCCGCAGCGCCACCGTGCCGCCACTGTTTGGAGATATGCAGCATGGAAACAGGCCCACCAGCCCACCAGGTCCACACCGACCATCGATCACCCATTCACACTAGTTCTACATTATCCCTCGTTCTCATCCACTCCCTACACACTAAGAGCAATTTACAGATGGTCAAATAGCCTATAATCCTACATGTCTTTGGGACGTGGGAAGAATCCGGAACACCCGGAGAAAACCCACACGGTCGTAGGGAGAATGGGCAAACTCCACACAGCGACCGCACTCCAGGGTCAGGATCGAACCCGGGTCTCACGCACACCCTGTGAGGCAGCAGCTCTACCCGCTGCGCCACTGCGCCGCTGCCCAAGTTCCCAGCTGACTGATATTACCGATGGAGCTGAAACAAAAAGCCAGGCAGAAAATAAAACAACGTTGGTCTTTGTTAAATCATGTTTAAATATAGACGGTCTTGCACAGCAAAAGAATAGGCAGCAATGAAGAAAGGGTGGCCAATATTTGCTTCCTCAGTTTAAAGAGTGAGGTTAGCAAAAGCGTTTCCTCATTTGCAACCACATGCCAAATGTGACCATTATTTCCACGCAGCTGTCTGAACAGTGAACAACGCAGCCCAGAGTCGTGGGATCACCAGTCTTTGCCCACTCTAGCCTGAAGATGCCCTGATCCCGTTTGATCTCAGAAGCTAAGTAGGCTCAGGCCTGGTTAGTACTTGGATGGGAGACTGCCAAGGAATGCTAGGTGGTGTAGGCTTACGCCTCACAGCTCCAGAGACCCTGCCGTTCTTTGTGTGGAATCTGAATGGTCTTCCTCCTGATGCAACCGGCTTTCCTCCCATAACCCAAATAAGTGTGGGTGTGTAGGTGTGTAGGTTAATTGGCTTCAGTAAATAGTCCCCAGTGCGTTATATAGAACCAGTGTTTGGGTGATCGCTGGTCGGCACTGACACAGTGGGCCGAAGGGCTTGTTTACAGATTGTATCTCTGAACTATAAGTAGGTTGTGCTAAACCGGATTGGAAAGCCGAGTGCAAAGTATGGTCAGAGAGTTGCACAGCATGAAAATTGGCCCTTCAGCCTCGTTGCCCATGCTGACTAAGGTGCCCCATCGACACTAGTCCAGGTTCAGGAGCAGCTACTTCCCAACAACCACAAGCTCTTGACCACTACAAACACCAAATATACCATGAACTACAACTGTCTTGGTTGCACTAGGGACCCAGCTTTGTTACATTAATATTATGGTTTGTAATTTATTGAGATTTAGTGTTATCTATGAGTATTGTGTTTACAGACTTGCTAAGTTGCTGAAATGTCATTGTACTATTTTCGGTTTATATGGCAATTAAACTCACTTGATTCTTAGTTTAACTTAGTTGATTATTGTCATGTGTGCTGAGGTACAGTGGAAAGCCTTTGCTGCATGCTATCCAGTCAAAGGACAGAGTAAAGGGCCTGTCCCACGAGCGTGCGACTGCATGCAGCGAGTGCAACCAAACCGGAAGCGGGGGCCACGCAGAGGTCGAGTGATCCCGTACGAGTTGACGTGAAGTTCGAGCGAAGTCCGCGGGAAGTCCGCGCTAGGCGTAAACCGCCAAGACGCTGCGTACGGCCTCAATGCGGCTGTGGGCCGGCAGGCCGTTGCCGCGCGGAATTTTTGGACAGTGTCAGTTTTTCGGAGCCCCGCGCGATGTCGGGACCAGCTCCGCACAACTCCATACGGCTCCGGCGATCGAAGTGGGACCGGCCCCGTGAGGCCGTACGGCTCAAGTGACCACGTTAGGTCGCGCTTGCCGCATGCAGTCGCATGCTGGTGGGACAGGCCCTTAATACTAGACAACAACCAGAGAGTGGTCCTGACCTACCATCTATGTTACTGGAGACCCTCGAAGTATCTTTAATTGGACTTCACCGGACTTTATCTTGCACTAAAGGTTTTTCACTTTATTATGTACCTGTACCATGTACCTGTGGATGGCTCGATGGTAATCATGTATAGTCTTTCAGACGACACGAGACCACGCAACAAAAAGCTTTTCGCTGCACCTCTGTACACATGGCAATAAACTAAACTGAATGTGAATACAATCAACGTGCAGGAAGGAACTGCAGATGCTGCTTTACATCGAAAATAGACGCAAAAATGCTGGAGAAACTCAATGGGTCAGGTTCCTATTAAATCTTTTCCCCTTCTTGTATTCACTGGAGTTTAGAAGGATGAGGGGGTCTCTTATAGAAACATATAGAATTATAAAAGGACTGGACAAGCTAGATGCAGGAAAAATGTTCCCAATGTTGGGTGAGTCCAGAACCAGGGGCCGCAGTCTTAGAATAAAGGGGAGGCAAATTCAGACTGAGGTGAGAAAAAACTTTTTCACCCAGAGAGTTGTGAATTTATGGAATTCCCTGCCACAGAGGGCAGTGGAGGCCAAATCACTGGATGGATTTAAGAGAGAGTTAGATAGAGCTCTAGGGGCTAGTGGAGTCAAGGGATATGGGGAGAAGGCAGGCACGGGTTACTGATAGGGGACGATCAGCCATGATCACAATGAATGGCGGTGCTGCTCGAAGGGCTGAATGGCCTCCTCATGCACCTATTTTCTATGTTTCTATGAATAGGTGACGTTTCGGGTTGAGATCCTTCTTCAGACTTTCAGGTCTCGACCCGAAACGTCACCTATTCCTTCTCTCCAGAGATGCTGCCTGGCCCGCTGAGTTACTCCAGTATTTTGTATCCATGAATACAATCACACGGCACAGATTTAAGGATAAAGGACACAACATTTAGTGCAAGATTTAACATTTTTGATTGATACTTTATTATCCCATGTGTCATGTCAGAGTGTAATTCGTTGTTTTGTATTCCGTACACAAGGTGTCTTCGTGCATTGGGCGCTGACAATGTTACAAACTGTTCTTTAAAGTCCCAATGGCCCCTCCTTGTTCTCGGCAGCCCCATTATGTTCTCAGTGGCGTGTCCTCCATTGATGTCCAATTAAGTCCGATTAAAGACAGTTTGACTTGAAAAGTTAAGCACAATTCTGCAACTGTGATGGCGTGGGCGGCACGGTGGTGCAGCGGTACATTTACTGCCTCACAGCGCCAGAGACCCTGGTTCGATCCCGACTACGGGTGCTGTCTGTGCGGAGTTTGCACGTTCTCCCCGTGACCGGCGTGGGTTTTCTTCGAGATCTTCGGTTTCCTCCCACACTCCAAAGGCGTACAGGCTAACTTGCTCGGTCTAACTGCAGAATTGTCCCTAGTGTGTGTCGGCTTGAGTTAATGCGCGGGGATCACTGGTCGGCACGGACTCGGTGGGCCGAAGGGCCAATATTCGTGCTGCATCTCGAAACTAAACTCAAAAAAGTACAACATCTAGTGCAAGATTTAACTTTGAAGTCCGCTAAAGTGGGTTGAAAGGTAGTGTGGCTCGTGGCTGTTGAAAAGTTGAGCAAGATTATGAGAACGGGATTGAAAGTGTGTGTTTCTAAGTGGCATGCATTGCTTCCTTTACAGCAGCTGTACGCGGCACAACTTGCAGCGATGCAAGTGTCTCCAGGAGCCAAGTTGCACAGCATGTCGCAGTCCAGTCTAAGCAGCGCGCTATCACCCAACAACGTCCAGGCGGAGAAAGGAAGGAACACGCCTCCGCCCAAGGGCAAGGTACTGTGACCATCTTCCAAAGCACACCGACTTGCAAACGACAGTCCAGTAGTCCAAGGGATACGCAGACACCTCGCATTTCACACGGAGATTACGCCGCACGGTGGCGCAGTGGTAGAGTTGTTGCTTCACAGCACTTACACCATCAGAGACCCAGGTTCGATCCCGACTATGGGTGCTGTCTGCACGCAGTTTGTACCTTCTCCCCGTGACCTGTGTGGGTTTTCTCTGAGATCTTCGGTTTCCTCCCACACTCCAAAGACGTAGAGGTTTGCAAGTTAATTAGCTCGGTATAAAGGGCCTGTCGCACTTGGGTGTTATTGGCGTGTCATTTACGTGTCACGACGTGCGCATGGCGTGCATCATTCACGCATGGCGCATGGTGATACGTTGTGGCGTAGGCAGTGACGCGCAGTAGGCTCATTGGCGTCAAGCCAACTGTCGCCAAACATTTTTGATCATTTCACAAATCCAGCGGGCCACCAGGAAAACGCTACTTGGCCGACTGAGGAGACCACGCAGGTGACACCCCCGGCAACCATGTGGTGACAGCCTAGTCACCTGTAGTTGCCTAACAAATCGACTAAGTGGGACAGGGGCATAACTCAGCGGGTCAGGCAGCATCTCTGGAGGAAAGAAATAGGTGACATTTCGGGTCAAGACCCTTCTTCAGACAAGAGCCCACACCGTCCCACCTGCCCGCGTTTGGGCCATATCCCTCTAAACCTGTCCTATCCATGTACCTGCCGAAATGCTTGTTAAACGTTGCAATAGCCCCAGCCTCAACTACCTCCTCTGGCAGCTCCGTTCCGTACACCCACCACCCTCTGTGTGGAAAAAGTTACCCCTCAGGTTCCTATTAAATCTTCACCCCCTCACCTTGAACCCATGTCCTCTGGTTCTTGATTCCCCCTACTCTGGGCAAGAGACTGGGCGTTTTACCCGATCTATTCCTCTCATATTTGTGTACTTTGGACTAGAGAGTCCACAGATCGATCCACCTAGTGGTTGCCCCCTCCAACCCACACGGAGAGCGTGTGCGGAGAGGCATCTTTGCGGAAGGATCGTCTGTCTGAGTTGCTGCTCTGAAAGATGTCCAATCCAGCACATGACCCCATTGCCGGGAACTGTAAGGCAATCACACTTGGCTTGTCCTCCACAACACTGGTCATGGGGTTACTGCTATTTTGAGCCCAAATAGCTCGGTTAATCTACGATGGATTGCTGCATTAATGGGTCTTTTTGTTCTAAAACAGAATGAAAACTGTGAATGATGAGCACCATTTGTGGCCTCGGATAGCTGGAAGTTTTTCACACAACTTAAAAAGATTTGTCAGCACGAGTGTGCCGTCATGCGGAAACATCAAGTCTGCTACTTCAACACAGAAGTTTAGTTTAGAGATACAGCGTGGAAACAGGCCCTTCAGCCCACTGAGTCCGCGCCGACAAGCGATCCCCGCACACAAGCAAGATCCTTCACGTTAGGGATGAATTACAATTTAACACTGGCCAATTAACTTACAAACCTGCACGTGGTTGGAGTGTGGAGGGGAAACTGGGGCTCCCGGAGAAAACCCACGCGGTCACAGGAAGAACGTGCAAACTCCATACAGATGGCACACGTAGATCATGTACTGCCTTTCATGTACTGCGTTATCCATTTTGGTGGCAAAAACAGGAAAGCAGACTATTATCTAAATGGTGGCCGACTAGGAAAAGGGGAGATGCAGCGAGACCTGGGTGTCATGGTACACCAGTCATTGAAAGTAGGCATGCAGGTGCAGCAGGCAGTGAAGAAAGCGAATGGTATGTTGGCTTTCATAGCAAAAGGATTTGAGTATAGGAGCAGGGAGGTTCTACTGCAGTTGTACAGGGTCTTGTTGAGACCACACCTGGAGTATTGCGTACAGTTTTGGTCTCTAAATCTGAGGAAGGACATTATTGCCATAGAGGGAGAGCAGAGAAGGTTCACCAGACTGATTCCTGGAATGTCAGGACTGTCTTATGAAGAAAGACTGGATAGACTTGGTTTATACTCTCTAGAATTTAGGAGATTGAGAGGGGATCTTATAGAAACTTACAAAATTCTTAAGGGGTTGGACAGGCTAGATGCAGGAAGATTGCTCCCGATGTTGGGGAAGTCCAGGACAAGGGGTCACAACTTAAGGATAAGGGGGAAATCCTTTAAAACCGAGATGAGAAGAACTTTTTTCACACAGAGAGTGGTGAATCTCTGGAACTCTCTGCCGCAGAGGGTAGTCGAGGCCAGTTCATTGGCTATATTTATGAGGGAGTTAGATGTGGCCCTTGTGGCTAAAGGGATCAGAGGGTATGGAGAGAAGGCAGGTACGGGATACTGAGTTGGACGATCAGCCATGATCATATTGAATGGCGGTGCAGGCTCGAAGGGCCGAATGGCCTACTCCTGCACCTAATTTCTATGTTTCTATGTTTCCGCTGACTGGTTAGCACGCAACAAAAGCATTTGACCGTACAGTACTTCACAGTTCAGTTTATTGTTACGTGTACCGAGGTACAGTGAAAAGCTTTTGTTGCGCGCTATCCAGTCAGCGGAAAGACAAAACATGATTGCAATCGAGCCGTTTACAGTGTGCAGATACATGATGAGGGACTAGTGTTTAGTGCAAGGTAAAGTCCACAAAGATGGACACAAAAAACTGGAGTAACTCAGCGGTACAGGCAGCATCTCTGGAGGAGAGGGAATGGATGACGTTTCTGGCCGAGACCCTTCTTCAGACAAAGTCCGATCAAGGATAGTCCATGGGTCACCGATGAGGTACATAAATCTCGGTACATGTGACCGTAAACTAAACTAAATCAAACCATTGGACAGTACGAACAGGATGGCAAGACAAGTTGCAGCCCACCCCCAGCCACCCACCCCCCCAGTGAATGAATTGTCGCCTTATTAATCAGCCCGGGAGTGCGTGAGCAGAACTGCCGGAGGAGATTTCCCCAACTGAGTCGCTCTGTCATGTGAAGGTCCCATCTTAATTTAATGCAATTATTTCATCAGCGGAATGATATCAGCGGCCTGATTAATTTATGAAGCATGTTTTTGCAACTGAATGTACTTCTTTGATTCTCATTATGTGGACGAATAGCGGCAAAAATGAGTATTTATGAAGAAGTCTTCTTGTTTATTGGATTTATTTTTTGAAGCCATGAGGCACATCAGTTAATAAATATGTGCAGTCAGCTGGTTTATATGGAAGCGTAATGCCCCTGTCCCACTTAGGAAACCTGAACGGAAACCTCTGGAGACTTTGCGCCCCACCCAAGGATTGCGTGCGGTTCCCGGAGGTTTTTGTCAGTCTCCCTACCTGCTTCCACTACCTGCAACCTCCGGCAACCACCTGCAACCTCCGGGAACCGCACGGAAAGCTTGGGTGGGGCGCAAAGTCTCCAGAGGTTTCCGTTCAGGTTTCCTAAGTGGGACGGGGGCATAATTCGGCTGGGCGGGCAGCGTCTCTGGAGGAAAAGGATGGGCGACGTTTTGGCGTGACCAGGCGCAGAATGGGGGATCGTTTCACTGTCCGCCTTGGCCCACTCGATTTCCCAGTTGCCAAACACTTTAACTCCCCTTCCCATTCCCACACTGACCATCCTGTAGTGGGCCTCCTCCAATGTCAGAGTGAGGCAACGGACAAATTGGAGGAACAACACCCCCTCTTTCGCTTGGGCAGCTTGCACCCCAGCGGCATGAACGTTGATTTCTCTATTTTCAAGTAAACCTTGCATTCCCTCCCTCCCCCCCCCCCTCCCCCACTCTACTCTAGTCATCCCACTCGTTCCACAGTTCGCATCCCTGTGTTCCCTCATCGCCTCTTCCACACCCAACAATGTGCTTTTCCACATCAGTCTGAAGAAGCGTTTCGGCCTGAAACGTCGCCTATTTCCTTCGCTCCATAGATGCTGCTGCACCCGCTGAGTTTCCCCAGCATTTTTGTCTACCTGTGCTTTCCCACTGACTGGATTTCACACGATAGCTTTTCACTGTACCTCGCCACACATGACAATAAACTAAACTGAACTGAAACTGGACATTACGGGCTCCACCCTTCCTTGGTCACCTGGTGCCTGCCTTGAATTGTTCTGCCCATTTCCCACCTCCGATTCCCCCCACCCCCTTCTACGTTCAGTCTGAGGAAGGGTCCCGACCTGAAACGTCACCCATCCTTTCTCTCCAGAGATGCTGCGTGCTCCGCTGAGTTACTCCGTCACTTTGGTCTAACTTCAGTTGATAAATGCTTGTGTCTTCTGTGATGTGCCCCGGCTGTTTCTTTCCCCGCTGACCGCACGGCCCTCTGCTTTGTTCCGCAGGATGAGGTGACACAGCCGCTCAACCTGTCGGCCAAGCCCAAGGCGTTTGACCCCACCAAGTCGCCAGCTTCACCGGGCTCACCGCCTATCTCCGCCCTGAAGGCCAGCTCCGGACACCACAAGCCTCTCATGTCCGCCACGCTGGGCAGCACACCCGGCAGGATGACTTCTATAGGTACGTCAGATAGCCGTAAAGACTGGGCACATCTGTGTGTCCCATCCCTCCCCCCCCCCCCCCGCATGTGTGTGTGTGCGCGTCCGTATGTGTGTGTGTGTGTGTGTGTGCGTCCGTGTGTGTGTGTGTGTGTGTGTGTGTGTGTGTGTGTGTGTGTGTGTGTGTGTGTGTGTGTGTGTGTGTGTGTGTGTGTGTGTGTGTGTGTGTCCGTGTGTGTGTGTGTATGTGCCTGTGTGCATGTGAGTGTGTGCGTACGTTATGTATCTGTGTGTGAGTGCATGTCTGTGCATATACACACACACATGTTTGTGCATATGTGTGCGCATGTGTCTGTGCATGCGTGTGTGTCCGTGTGTGTGCACATATATCTGTGAGCGCTCATATATGGGTGAGCCAGAGGCTGTGCATGTGCACACATGGTTTTGCATATGAGTGTGCATGTGCCTGTGCATATCTCTGTGTGTGCACGCACATGTCTGTGTGTGACCGCATGTCTGCATAAGTGTGCAGATAGGCACACATGTGCCTCTGCATATGAGTGCATGTGTGTCCACACATATACGTGTGCATATTCTCCACCTTATCTCCATCTACTTATATTCCCCTTTCGCTCCTTCCCCAATACAGTGGGGAATTAGCACCTATATGTTTAGTTTAGTTTAGATTCAGTTTAGAGATACAGTGCGGAAACAGGCCCTTCGGCCCAGCAGGTCCGCGCCGACCAGCGATCCCCGCACATACACACCATCCCACACCCACAATTTTTACATTTACCAAGCCAATTACCCTACAAACCTGTACGTCTTTGGAGTGTGGGAGGAAACCGAAGATCTTGGAGAAAACCCACGCAGATCACGGGGAGAACGTGCAAACTCCGTCGAGACAGCACTTGTCGTCAGGATTGAACCGGGGTCTTTGGTGCTGTGAGGTTGCAGCACCACCACCAGCCCCATTGGATTGTCTTCCCCACCTCGCCTCTCTTCTTCACCTCCAGTTTTCCACCCTCCTATCTTCCCCAATTGAACACTGTGTCAGATGTAGCGAAAGCCATTGGCCAATCCAGTGCAGTGGTCCAACTGGTGGAGCTGCTGCCTCACAGTATCGATCCTCACCTCAGGTACTATCAGTGTGGAGTTTGCACGTTCTCCCTGTGGGTTTCCTCCGGGTGCACCGGTTTCCTGCCACATCCCAAAGACCTGCCGGGTTTGTAGGTGAATTGGCCTTTACAAAATTGCCTCTAGTGTGTTGAGATTGGATGAGAAAGTGGGATAAACGTCAAACAAGTGTGAACAGGTAATCGATGGTCGGGCCTGTTTCTATGCTGTTTCACTCAAACAATCAATCAATTACTTAACAGCACACTGTGGTCGGAGCAGGTTCCACGCATGGTGAACTTGCCTTGCCTTTTAACATCCTAACAGGGCGGCACGGTGGTGCAGCGGTAGAGTTGCTGCCTTACAGCGCTGACATCGCCAGTGACCCGGGTTCCATCCTGGTTACTGGCGCTTGTCTGTATGGCGTTTGTACATTCTCCTGGAGACCTGCGTGGATTTTCCTCAGAACATTTTGGTTGCCTCCCACACTCCAAAGACAGGTTAATTGGCTGGATATAAATGTACAAATTGCCCATAGACTGGGATAGTGTTCATGTGTGGGGATCGCTGGTCGGTGCTGTCTCGGTGGGCCGAAGGGCCTGTTTCCATGCTGTATCTGTAAACTAAACTAAGCTGAAGAAGGGTCTCGACCCGAAACGTCACCCATTCCTTCTCTCCAGAGTTGCTGCCTGTCCCGCTGAGTTACTCCAGCAGTGTGTGTCTACCTTAACCTAAGCTAATACCTGGTATTAACTTTAATAATGGTGGGACGTGAGGTGGCATGTTGGGCAATAAATTCAAGTCAATTCTTTTCTTGTGGTGTTACTGCAGCTGCTATTTACTTTTGTTTTGTTAACTTTTTCTACTACTTGTAAAAACTTGCATGGAGGCATGCAGGATAAAGGTGAAAGAATGCAGATGATTAGTGCTCCTTGGAACTCATTGCAGTCCTTTTCCCACAAGTTCTGCATTTTGCAGAGACAGATTAAAATGCTGCAGTGCAGGTTAAGAACATCAAATTCCTCCTCCTTAACAGTTTAGGGGCTGTTGGTATTTTTACAGGCAGCTGTCACATAATTAGAGGGGGTTAGGGCTGTCTATGTGTGGAGTTTGCATGTTCTCCCTGTGACCATGTGGGTTTCCTCTGGGTGAACTGGTTTCCTCCAAAGACTTAGAGGTTTGTAGGTTAATTGGTCTCAGTAAATTGCCCCCCTAGTGTGTAGGGAGTGAATGTGCGTACTAAGTGGAATAATATGGAACTAGAACCCACAAAGTGCTGGAGTAACTCAGCGGGTCAGGCAGCACCTCTGGAGAACATGGATGGGTGACGTTTCACAGAGTGCTGGAGTAACTCAGCGGGTCAGGCAGCATCTCTGGAGAACATGGATGGGTGACGTTTCACAGAGTGCTGGAGTAACTCAGCGGGTCAGGCAGCATCTCTGGAGAACATGGATGGGTGACGTTTCACAGAGTGCTGGAGTAACTCAGCGGGTCAGGCAGCATCTCTGGAGAACATGGATGGGTGACATTGTGGGTTGGGACTCTTCTTCAGACTTCAAAGGATGAAATGTCACCTATCCACATTCTCCAGGGATGCTGCCTAACCCAATAGACAATAGACAATAGGTGCAGGAGTAGGCCATTCGGCCCTTCGAGCCAGCACAGCCATTCAATGTGATCATGGCTGATCATCCCCAATCAGTACCCCGTTCCTGCCTTCTCCCCATATCCCCTGACTCCGCTATTTTTAAGAGCCCCATCTAGCTCTCTCTTGAAAGCATTCAGAGAACCTGCCTCCACCATCCTCTGATGCAGAGAATTCTACAGACTTACCACTCTCTGTGAGAAGAAGTGTTTCCTCGTCTCCGTTCTAACTCCATTGAGTTACTTCAGCACATAGAGACTTTTTTTTGGTGTAAATCAGCATCTGCAGTTCCTTGTTTCTACAATTGTCCCTCGTGTGATGGGAGTGGATGAGAAAGTGGGATAACGAAGAACTAGCGAGAACGTTGGCGGGCGATGGCCGGCACGGACTCGGCGGGCCGAAGGGCCTGTTTCCACGCTGCATCTCTAAACTAAACTGCACGGACTTGTCCAAAGCTGCATTTTTATAAACGTAATTTCCACGGCAGCGAGGGGTGAACGGTTGGTCTGTTCATTCATCGGGCTTTGTCGGAATTTTGAAAAGGTCAGGAATCTCCACTGTTGGCCGGGCCGATCAAAAGGTTGTGAGTTCAAGCCCCAGTGCGGAGAGCTGAGGCTGCCGTTTCCGGCTGCTGCTCGCAGTGTGGTATTAAAGAGGGACTGTGCCTCATTGTTTGTGGCGCTGACGGACAGAACGAAGCCCTGAAAACCCAATTAGGTGGACATAAAGAATGGAGAAAAGGAAGCCATTTTGTTTCTCCCCATTCGTTGCCCAACGTTTATCCCCCAACAAACTGCAGAGAAAACGTCATGGTGGCACGGTGGCGCAGCGGTAGAGTCACTGCCTTACAGACCTGGAGACTGACTACGGGTGCTGTCCGTGCAGAGTTTGCACGCTCTCCCCGTGACCGCCTGGGGCAAACACTCCAAAGACATACAGGTTTGTAGTGTAATTGGCTTCGGTAACATTTGTAAGTTTTGCAAGATAATGTTAGTGTGCGGGGATCGCTGGTCGGCGCAGGCTCGGTGGGCCGAGGTGCCTGTTTCCACGCTGTTTCTCTAAAATCTAAAGTCTGAAGAAACAAACAATCACATAGCCATTTGTGACACTTTGCTGGATGCAAAATTGTCTGTCCCTTTCTCTACACCATTTGGAAAGTGCTTTGAAGCGGCATTAGATGTCCTGAAATAATAAAAGACTCTCAAAATCCAAGTTCCTTTGAGATGTGTGGGCAGGTGCATGGATAGTGAAGGTTTAGAGGGATATGGACCAAATCCAGATTAGAAGGGGCATCTTGTTCGGCATGGATGAGTTTTCCTGCTGTATGACTCTATGAATGGATTGTATCAGTGTGTGTAGGACTGAGTAGCTCATGGCAACCTGGGCCAGGAGAGGAAAGATCTTTGTACCTCATCGCCATTTAACACCTTATTGGAAAGTGAACGAGAGAGGCCTAAAACCCTGCAGCCGCGGGAAATCTGCAATAAATAACAGGGATGCGTGAGGTTTCTGGTGGGCCAGGCAGCAACTGTGGATAGAGGGAGAGAGTTAAGACTGCAGGTCACTGACTTTCTGTTAAAGGTGAAGTGTTGCTTCTTTTTCAACCTGTTGAGTCGTCTGAGCATTTTATGTTTAGTTTAGTTTAGAGATACAGCGTGGAAACAGGTCCTTTGGTCCACCAAATCCACACCGACCAGCGATCCCCGCACATTAACACTATCCTACATCCACCAGGGCCAATTTTTTACTCTTATACCAAGCCAATTAACCTACAAACCTGTACATCTTTGGAGTGAGGGTAGAAACTGAAGATCTCGGAGAAAACCCACGCAGGTCACGGGGAGAACGTACAAACCCCGTACAGACAGCACCCGTAGTCGGGATCGAACCTGGGTCTCTGGTGCTGCAAGTGCTGTAAGGCAGCAACTCTAACACTATGCCACCGTGCTGCATATTCCAGTTGTCAAGCTGGAATGTGTATAGTGAAGAATTAGGAGGATTTTGCCTGGACTGGTAGGTCTCAGCAATAGGAAGAGGTTGGCTAGGCTGAGACTCTCATTCCTTAGAGCATAGGAGGATGAGGGGTGATCTTATAGAGGTGTATAAAATCATGAGAGGGTAGATGCACAGAGTTGGGGAATCGAGGACCAGAGGACATAGATTTAAGGTGAATGGAAAAAGACTTAATAAGAATCTGAGGGGTAACCTTTTCACACAGAGAGTGATGTGTGTGTGGAACGAGCTGCCAGAGGAGGTAGTTGAGGCAGGGACTTTCCCAACGTTTAAGAAACAGTTACATGGTTTGGGATAGGTTCGGAGGGATATGGGCCAAATGCGGGCGGGTGGGACTATTGTGTCTGGGACATGTTGGCCGCGTGTGGGCAAGATGGGCTGAAGGGCCTGTTTCCACACTGTATCACTCTATGATGTGCACCAAGGTACAGTGAACAGCTTTTGTTGTGATCGAAGGGTTGAGGGCTGGTTACTGTACAACCAGTTAATATCAGCTGTGTAGGCACATGTACACACACTGAGAGAGTAATGGGTGCGATAGAAATGTCATTGTCATAGAGTGACACAGCATGGAAACTGGCCCTTCAACCCAACTTGACCATTTGGAATATTTTGGAGGACCAAGAAACCAAGAACAAGAAGAACCACACCCACCAACATGTCCCCTCTACACTTGCCCCACCTGCCTGCCTTTGACCCATATCCCTCTAAAGCTGTGCTATCCATGCACCTGCCAATTGCTTCTTAAACACTGTGATAGTCCCTGCATCAACTACCTCCTCCAGCAGCTCGTTCCATACACCCACCACCCTTTGAGTGAAAAGGTTCCCCCTCAGATTCCTATGAAATCTTTCTCCCTTCACCTTAAAGCTATGCCCTCTGGTTCTCAATTTCCCTTACTCTGGGCAAGAGATTCTGTGTGTCCACCCGATCTGTTCCTCTCATGATTTGATACACTTCTATAAGATCAATGTGTTGCATGGACTATTGTTCCCAAGTTGCGTTCATCGCAGTTCACAGCATCTACAGTTCCTTGCGTCCTTACCACATCAGCAAATTGAATTGGCGGATACAGCACGGAAACGGGTCGCAAAGTGTTGGAGTAGTTCAGCTGATCAGGCAGCTTCACCCGAGAACATGAATAGGTGACATCTCAAGTTGGTACCCTTCTTCAGTCCCCACCTGAAACGTCATCTATCCGTGTTCTCCTCGCCCGCTGAGTTACTCCAGCACACTTTGTATCCTTTTGTATAAACCAGCATCTGCAGTTCCCCGTGTCTACATGGAAACAGGCTCTTTGGCCCACCCAGTCCACGCCGACCAACACTATATTATGGTATAACAACCATGATTACATTGGATGGTGGGTGTAGATTTGCAGGCCAAACTGGTCTACTTCTTTATCTAATGTCTATAAAATGTGGGTAACTCTGTTTCTAGATTTAGGGAACCCAGAGATTTTCTTTATAAAAGTGGACTCTTGGAATGAACTTCCAATGAACTTCCAATGGTGGTGGAGGCAGATATGATAGTGACATTTAAGAGGCTTTTAGATACACATGGATATGCATGGATTGGATGGATAGGGATCTAGCGCAGGCAGGGAGATTAAGTCTGAAGAAGGGTCCTGATCTGAAAAGTCCAGAGATGCTTCCTGACCCGCTGAGTTACTCCACATTTGGTGTCCATCTTAGGTATAAACCACCGTCCGCAGTTCATACATCATAGGAGCAGTATTTAGACTTTTCGGAACGTCAAGTCTATTCCTTCATTCAAACATGGCTGATCTATCTTTCCCATTCTCCTACCTTCTCCCCGTAACCTTTGACGCCCTTACTAATCGCAAATCTGTCAATCTCTGCTTTTAAAATACCCAATAACTTGGCCTTCACCGCCATCGGTGGCAATGAATTCCACAGATTCACCACCTACTAGCGAAAAATATTACTGCTCATCTCCTTTCAAAAGGTACGCCCTCTTATGCCGAGGCTGGCCCGTCTGGCCTTATACTCACCCACTACTGTTCACGGACAGTTTCTTCCCAGCTGCTATCAGGCATCGAAATCATCCTACCACAATTAGAGAGCAGTGCTGAACTACTATCTACCTCATTGAAGACCCTCGGACTATCCTTGATCGGACATTGCTGGCTTTACCTTGCACTAAACATTATTCCCGTATCCTGTGTCTATACACTGTGATTGGCTTGATTGGAATCATGTATTGTCTTTCTGCTGACTGGATAGCGGGCAACAATAACTTTCCACTGTACCTCGGTACACGTGACAGTAAACTAAAGGGCCTGTCCCACTTGGGCGTTATTTGCGCGTCATTTATAATAATAATAATAATAATGTTTATTTATATAGCACTTTTCAACAAAACCAGTATTTGAACCAAAGTGCTTATGCGAGATCATTTACGCGTCACGACGCAAGACGCGCATGTGGTGACGTAGGCAGCGACGGGCGGTGAGCACGCGGCCCCCCAGGATTTTGGGATGTTCAAAATCCTCGTGCACAACCTGCGTGACGTGCCAAATGACGCCCAAGTGGGACAGGCCCTTTACCTGTAAACTGTTCCTTGTTATTACAAGGGGGATTAGTTTAACCTGGTGCCACGTCCGTCAGGCACGGACATTGCAGGGCCGAAGGACCCGTTCCTGTGCAATGTTCGGCGTTCTATGTTGAGTGTGATCTTCTTGTTGCCGCACCTGAGTTAGCTGGTCTTTCTCTCCCTCCCTCCCTCCCCAGACATCCTCTCCTCCATCACGTCCTCGGGCTACCTGAACGACCACGAGGCCATGGCCAAAGCCATCCAGGAGGCCCGGCAGATGAAGGAACAGCTCCGCAGAGAGCAGCAGGCACTCGACGGGAAGGTTGCAGTCATTAACACTCTTGGACTCAACAACTGCAGGATGGAAAAGGTCAGTGCGCAAATGTGTGGGCACCGAGTTGTGTGATTCATTCTCGGCGGAAGCTCTTGTTCATTTTATTGCTGCCTGCTTGTGTTTCCTGAGACAATAACCTCCTTTTTTTTGACGAATAGAGCCGAGCACAGTCCCCGGCATTCACAACTCCTCCCCACTCGATCCCATTTAATGAAATTTTAACATCTGATTTAGACTGGGGCGTGCTATTTTTAACACAAAAGGCTTCAGAAGCAAGCGGAATCCGGAAAGAGCCAACGTTAACTGTGTTTACATATTGGAGGGAAGATATTGCCTAAGTTTGGACTTGTTAATTGAATTTGTTCATGCCTTGCACCAAATGACATTGTTATTTCCAGCGTGGATAGGGGACTTTGTTAAAGCCCGCTTCAGCCAGCAACACATTTTGCTGCTGCTGTTCTTGCAATGTTGAGCGTTTTTTTGAAATGCTGTAACGTTTATTTAAAAGCAGAGAGAAGCGTGTAGCAATGCCGACAACTGCCCTGACATTCTACAACTGCCTTCTATACTGAGATGTCATTGTGTTAGCGATCTACGTCAATAATGCATCGACTGCATAGTGGCGCAGCGGTAGAGTTGCTGCCTTACAGCGCCAGAGACCCACGTTCGATCCCGACTACGGATGCTGTCTGTACGGAGTTTGCACGTTCTCCCCGTGACCCCTGTGGGTTTTCTCCGGGAGCTCCGATTGCCTCCCACACTCCAAAGTCGTGCAGCTCTGTAGGTTAATTGGCTTCGGTAAAAATTGTCAATTGTCCCTAGTGTGTGTAGGACTGTGTGTCAGTGTGCGGGGGTCGCTGGTCGGCGCGGCTGCGGTTGGCCGAAGGGTCGGTTTCCGTGCTGTATCTCTAAACTAAACTAAATTACCCAGACCCTCTGGAGATTGGGATTTGAATGTGAGTTTTTTAGCCATTCACTTCACAAAAGTGAAAGAATAGACAGCGGGCTGCTTACCGATGTGGCCAGCGAGATTCGGGAAATGTCGATTGGGCAACAAGCTACCAGAGAGAAGGCAAGATTGCTGGAAGCCAATGACCTAACAATAAAGGCTGTTGCATCGTCATTCATGCTTCTGCAATATATTTTAAGCGCGGTCTCTGGAGACGTGAACATTACCGACAGGGGAGTTCCTTAATTGCCCTTGAAGGGTTGGCGCCGTACTGCCATCTACAAGCAGTGCAGACGAGAGCAGCAGCTTCCGGCAGTCAAGGGAGAGTCTTGCCACATAGTACCAGTTGCATGTTGGGTGACTTGAGGGGAGATTTTTTCATATGTTCATAAGTGACAAGTGTTTGTGTGTTCTCCCTGTGATTGCGTGCTTTTCCTCCGGGTGCTCCAGTTTCCTCCCACACCCCAAAGACGTGCGGGTTTGCAGGTTAATTGGCCCTTCTGTAAATTGGCTCTCGTGTGTAGGTGGTGGATCATAAGGTCATAGGTGATAGGGGCAGAATTAGGCCATTTGGCCCATCAAGTCTACTCCGCCATTCAGTCATGGCTGATCTATCTCTACCTCCCAACCCCATTCTCCATATAACCCCTGACACCCGTACTAATCAAACTAAACAAAGCTTGTGATGTGAAATGGCTTCCGACAGTACCATCCTTTGTAACATCTGAAGTTCCTTGTTTCTACTGACCAATGACCAACCTCAGTGCTTTATGTAACCACAGACACAAAACGCTGGAGTAACTCAGCGGGACAGGCAGCATCTCTGGAGAGAAGGAATGGGTGATGTTTCAGGTCGATGAGCGGGGACCTCATTGAAACTTACCGAATAGTGAAAGGCCTGGATAGAGTGGATGTGGGGAGGATGTTTCCACTGGTGGGGGAGTCTCGGACCAAAATAGTGAAAGGCCTGGATAGAATGGATGTGGACAGGATTGTTCCACTAATGGGAGAGTCTGGGACCAGAGGTCATAGCCATAGAATTAAAGTGTGCCAATTTAGGAAGAAGATGAGGAGGAATTAGTTGGAGGGCGGTGAATTTGTGGAATTCATTGCCACAGAAGGCTGTGGAGGCCAAGTCAATTCAAGTCAGTGGATATTTTTAAGTCAGAGGTAGGTGATTAATACGGGTGTTACGAGTTATGGTGAGAAGGCAGGAGAATGGAGTTGAGAGGGAAAGATAGATCAGCCATGATTGAATGGCGGAGTAGACTTGATGGGCTGAATGGCCTAATTCTGCTCCTATCACTTATGAACTCAGACTGAGGAAGGGCCTCGACCTGAAAGGTCATCCATTCCTTCTCTCCAGCGATGCTGCAGGTCCCGCAGTGTTCCTCCAGCATTTTGTGTCCATCTTCGGTGTAAATCAGCAGTTCCTTCCTACACATTGCTGTGTGTCTACTGTGTGATTCTGGAGATGAGAATCTGGATGGATGAGAATGTGTGTGTTGACAGGAGATTGTTGTTGAGGAAGGTTGTTGCCGCTCTCAGGTTGGTTGGACATAGAACAGTACAGGAACGGGCCCTTCGGCCCACAATGTCCATGTGAAACATAAATCCAGATAAAGCCAACCCCATCGGCCTGCACATGATCCATATCCCTCTATTCCCTGCGTATCCATGGAGCTGTCTAAAATTCTCTTCACGACTATTCATAACTGCCTCCACCACCACCGTCAGCAAGTTACCCACCACCCTCTGTGTGAAAAAACTTCCCGCTCATCTCCTTTAAACCTTGTGGCCTGAAACATAGACATAGAAATATAGAAAATAGGTGCAGGAGGAGGCCATTCGGCCCTTCGAGCCAGCACCGCCATTCATTGTGATCATGGCTGATCGTCCCCGATCAATAACCTGTGCCTGCCTTCTCCCCATATCCCTTGACTCCACTAGCCCCTAGAGTATCTAACTCTCTCTTAAATGAAGAAGGGTCTCGACCCAAAACGTTACCCGTTCCTTCCACCCAGAGATGCTGCCTGTCCCGCTAAAATTATTCCAGCATTTTGTGTCGATCTTCCTTTAAATCTTGCAACTATCTCACCTTAAAGGGGTTGTCCCACTGAGGCAACCTAATTGGCGAGTTTAGAAGAGTTTAGGAGAGTTTGAAAATGTTGAAGACCTCCTTCGACTCTGTTGAAGACTAGCTTTGACTAGCTTCAGGAAAAATGGACACCGAATAGTGGAGAGTGAAGACGATATCCTTCGACCTCCCTTCGACTATGATGAAGACTATCTACGACTACCCTTGAATACCTGCGGATAACATACCGACCTACCCCGACCTACTTCGGCTAAACCTACGAGTAAAAAAAGTATCGATTTTTTTCCATGGCGACATTTTTTTACTCGCGGGCATTTTTCAGCATGTTGAAAAATACCCCGTGACCTAGCTGAGGCCTCTAGTACGCGGGGACTATGCTCGAGCATGAAAGAGGGTTACAAAGATCACATAGGACCTCGTGTCGCTACGAGTATAAGTCGAGGGCAAACTCTTCTAGCTCGCCAATTAGGTCATCGCAGTGGGACAGCCCCTTAAAGCTAAGCCCTCCTAGTCTTGGAGATTTCCAACTTGAGGCGTGGGGGGGGGGGGGAACGTTCTGACTGTCTACCCTATCTACACCTCAAGCAACATTGGGGAACTTTGCATTGATGAGGGAGGCACCTCCTGCTCGCTTCCACCCCACGCTGCAACTCTCGAAACTTACATCGGAATGGTCTCTCAGTCAACAGGCCAGTGGAACAACACATCTTGCCCAGGCTTTCTCGGAGTAAACGCATGCACATTCACTTTCAATTTTCCTTTCCCGACCCCAGTGGTCCAATGGTCAATGGTCTCTTTATTATCACCTGTATCGAGGTACAGCAAGATTATCTTTACATACAGATGACACGTAAGTAGGATAGCCATTTGCATATACGTGAGGAAACAGCCCACAGAGTCTAAGTGCAAGAGTCGCCAGGTTTTGGCGCACATGTCCTGGTCCTTGTCCCGGCTGCAGCTGGCCACCAAGGCCCGTAGCTGCCGTTGCCTCCATTCCGGTCGTCCCGCGGACCGTCATCCCTCTCCTCGCCCGGCCACATTCAAACTTCGTTGCCAGAGGTCCCGGGAAGAGAGGCCATTAACCAAAAGCGCAGGTTATTTTAATTTTTGAAGATGTCCTTCAAGAAATATGCAGGTGTTGGACCAAATGCAGGCAAACGGGATCGAACCTCGTTGAGTCACTCCAGCATTTTGAGTCTCATCTTTGGTGTAAACTGCAGTATCTGCAGTTCCTTCCTGCACGCTTAGCCTATTGTGTCGACTCGGTCAGCATGGGCAAGGTGGGCTGAAGGGCCTGATTCCTTGCTGCGCAGCTCAATGGCTGTAATCTGGGTCTCCACCAACCTGTGAGACAGGAAACCTCTTTAATCATAGCATTAACCTTCTAATAGTGCGGCACGCTTGTAATTGTCGTAGGCAGTGCATGTAATTGTCGTAGGCAGTACTTGTAATCCGAACAAGGTTCCTACTTCTTCCCACTCCAGCTGTGGAAGGAGAGAGGGAAGGGGGGGGGGGGGGGGGGGGGGGGGGGGGGGGGGCAGGGCACGAGAGACGCTAATAAAAAGTGACTAAAATGTGCCTTGGAAGCCTGCGTAAATTGCAGCTATTTGTTAAGTATATTCAAGTCAGCTGTAGATACAGAAGTTGGCAAGTGGCGGGAGCGGGAGAGCATCTGGACCTGGTTTCTGCAAATGAAAAGATACATGGGTGCTTTCCCTGCTGTTGCCAGCTGGGAATTGTCAGCTGACAACCAGCGAGACACTTTTGGACAGAAAGCCGTCGCTCGGAGATGTGTGCAGTTGTGAAGCAGACTCCGCGGTTGACCAGTTTATTGTCGGTTTTGATTTGGCGCCCGTGAAAACGTCTTTTGATGCTGTGGAAATCCGCCTTCACCAAGCCGGCAGCTTGCGGTCGCCGTGCGTCGCAGTTATAGATCAGTCATTCGCAACTAATGGCAGTAATTGTCCTGACTGCTTGCATCGCAACACACTGTATTTAAATAATCTAAGCCCGTACGTGGTCTTAGCACTGGGAGTTAATCTTCTGTAATACAGATCAGCTGTTACTCTCCCACATCACTTAAGACAGAGCCAGGCAACTATTCACAGTGTTTTGATTAAGTTACAAAAGTGCAGCCATCTGCCTTCTCATCTTTCTCCTTCAATTGCTCCTCTGCTGCTCAGAGCTCCTTTTCTGTTACGTTCATATCTGAGATCGTCCCGAAAGTTTTGACACAAGCAGCCAAGCTCGATTAAGTGTGGCTGCTTAACATGTCCGCAGTGTCCGTTCCCTCACACAGAGCCTGTCACAACATACGAGAGATTAAAGAAAAACTGCTGATGGCAACAGAAGCAAAATTCTGCAGACGACGGGATTCTGAAATTTAAAAAATGGCGGAACCTCTCGCCAGGATCGAACCCGGGTCACTGGCACTGTGAGGTAGCAACTCTGGCGCTGTGCCCTGTACCCCTAGGTCCTTCTGCTCTACAACGTCCCCCAGAGCCCTGCCGTTCACTGTGAAGCCCCTGCCCTGGTGTGACTTTCAAAAATGCAAAACCTCGCACAGATCTGAATTAAAATCCACAGGCCATTCCTCAGCACACTTGCCCAGCTGATCAAAATCCTGCTTTAATTTTAGATAACCATCTTCACTGTCTACAATGCCACCCAACTTAGTGTAATCTGCAAACTTCCTAACTAAACCTTGTTGTGTTGGAGCATGTCATTCAAAAGGAATTGGTTGAAAGTTGCACCTTGGAAACAGGCTTTTCGGCCTACCAAGTCCATGCTGATCATCGATCACCCATTCACATTAGTTATATGTTATCCCAATTTTATATCCACTCCCTACACAGAAGCGGCAATCTACAGAGGCCAATTAACCCACGATGTTTGTGGCAACGCCAAATAACCCTTTTAGTTTAGTTTAGTTTAGATATTCAGCCGACCAGTGATCCCCATACACAAACACTATCCGACACACCAAGGACAATTTACTATCTTTATCGAAGCCAATTAACCTACAAACCTGCATCTGGAGTCTTTGGAGTGTGGGAGGAATCTGGAGCACCCGGGGAAAACCGACGCAGTCAAAGGGAGAATGTGGTCAGGATCGAACCCTGGTCTCTGGTGCTGTAAGGCAGCAACTCTACCCCTGCGCCACCATGCCACCCTTCTAAAGATTGTTCAGCAGTGGCGCAGCTGGTAGAGCTACTGACTCGCAGCGACAGATGCCTGAGTTCGATCCTGACCTCGGGTACTGGCTTTGGGATGTGGGAGGGGGGAAACCAGAGCACCCGGAGGAAACCCACGTGGTCACGGGGAGAATGTGCAAACTCTGGGCGGAAACAGCACCCGAGGTCAGGATTGAACCTGGGCCTCTGGCGCTGTGTGGCAGCGGCTTTACCAGCTGCACTGATGTGGTTTGGTTGCATTCAGTAATGCCCAGAAGTCAGGGAATTCCCCAGCGCTTTCAACACAATGCTGAAATATAAGAAAGAAATGCTGACATTCTGAACTTGCAGCAGAAAGTACTGAAGTCTGCTTATCCTGCTAAATATCGTTGGTATTTTGGGTTTATAATGGGAACCATTTATCATTTACCACCCCACAAGATCAAGAACCAGTTGTATATTGTTGACTGTCGGTATCAGCAGGGTAACAAAGGCTGGTAATTATAGGTATCTTGAGCCTGCTGCTTGCAACTCAAGTGTAGAGGGATCACCATACACTGCAAGCCCTGCACTCCGTATGGCTACACTATATCCAAGGGCAGCACAGTGGCGCAGCGGGTATAGTTGCTGCCTCACAGCACCAGAGACCCGGTTTTGATCCTGACCTCGGGTGCTGTATGTGTGGAGTTTGCACGACCTCCTAGTGACTGCATGGGGTTTCCTCCGGGTGCTCCGGTTTACTCCCAGATCGGGTTTCTAGATTAATTGGCTTCTGTAAATTTCCCCCTAGTGTGTAGGGTGTGATTGGGAAAGTGGGATAACATAGAACGGAGAGGTTGAGAAGGAGTTTCTTCCCAGAGGCAATTCGGACTGTAAACGCCTATCTCACCAGGGACTAATTCTACTGAACGTTATTTCCTTCCACTATTTATTATTATGTAAAAGAATATGTGTGTTATGATTGTGTTTATAATTTGTTTGGTTGTTTTGTTGTTTGTCTTTTGCACAAAAGTCCGCGAGCATTGCCACTTTCATTTCACTGCACATCTCGTATGTGTATGTGACAAATAAACTTGACTTGACTTGACTTGACTTGACTTGAACTAGTGTGAGCGGCAGATCAGTGGTCAGCCTGGACTCGGTGGGCCGAAGGGCCTGCTCCCATGGTGTAACTTTGAATCAAATTTTAAAAAGTGAGATCACAATGGGAATCTGCAGACTCCGCACAGACAGCACCCAAGGTCGGGATCTTTTAGTTTTACCATCACTTCCTGGGATCAAACCTGCGTTTCTGGCGCTGAGGCAGCAGATGGCATTGGGGGCCAAAGGGCCTGATCCTGTACTGTTCTGTGTTCTATGTTCTGTGTTAAGAGGGCATAGTTTTAAGGTGAGAGGAAGGAACTTTGAAGGGAAAGTTTTTTTTCTACACAGAAAGGAATCCGCTGCCAGAGAAGGTGGTGGAATCAGTGAGAGAGAGAAGGTGTTTTATTAAGGAACTCCGACATGGAGACCACATGGCAGCTCCAATGTGGAAAACACAGAAGGGAGCTCTGAGGTAGAGACCACGGGGGGGGAGGGGAGCTCCGACATGGAGACCACATGGGAACTCCAACACAGAGACCATGGGGGAGCTCTGAACCAGAGACCACGGGGGCTAGCTCCAGCACAGACCAACGTTTAGTTTAGAGATACAGCGTGGGAATGGGCCCTTCAGCCCACCGAGTCTGGGAGGAAACCGAAACACCCGGAGAAAACCCACGCCGTTCCAGGAAGAACAGACAAACTCCGTACAGACAGCGCCTGTAGTCAGGATCGAACCTGGCTCTCTGGCGCTATAAAGTAGCAACTTTATCGCTGTGCCACCCTGATGCCCCTATAAATATCAGTGGGCTTAACCTGCTCGCTACCAAGTTTTTTTTCCTCTATTGGCCATGTCCCGAGTGTATCGGGGCTGGCAATGAACAGGTTAAAGAATGCTATTGTGAGTGTGAGTGTACATAAGTCGCCTGCAACATAAGTCGGGGAGTGCCTGAAATCCATTGCTAACTTTTTCTTCACGATGCCCTAACGATCTATTCATACATCCACCACATCTCATGGTCAGTTAATGAGACAATGTCCGCCAGTGTACTTCATGAATTGGGTCTATGTGTGCGATATTTAGAGAGGCTTTCTTTGGCTATCCCTCTTGCTTCACCTGTGTCAACAAGCCACAAAGAGCACAGTTATGTTCTGTGTTACTAACAGCTACCGGGACCCAGTGTACTGTGATGATTGGTCTTGCAGATACTTAACACAGCACAGAAAGAGGACATTCAGTCCATTGGGTTGCAAGGAGGGCTTGGCCAGACCTGGATTGTTTTCTCTGGAGGGCCAGAGGTTGAGGGAAGGAGCTGATGGAAGTATATCAAGCGAGGGAAGACAATCAGAACCTTTCTCCTTGGGTGGAAATGCCAAATACTAAAAGGTATAGCTTTAAGGTGAGAGGGGCAAAGTTTAAAGGCGATGAGCCTGACACAGGCGGTGGTGGGTGTGTGGAGCGCACTGCTAGGTGGGGTGGTGGAGGCAGTTAGAATATTGGCATTTAAAAGGCTTTTAGACGGGCAAGTGGACATGCCTGGAGGGATATGGATCACGTGCAGACAGATAATATGGATCATGTTCAGCACTCAGGACTCAGTGGGCCGAATGGCCTGTTTCCGCACTGTAACGCCAAACTAAACTAAACTACGAGTTTCCATTGAACTCCTTTCTATAAAAGCTAAAAGCCAAGAACATTGCTGTACATTAAAAGAATTTCTGATCCGCTAACTTTACCCTAATGGGAATCAAAACAGGCACAGTTTTATGCTTTAAACCCCTGTCCCACGGTACGAGTTCATTCCAAGAGTTCTCCCGAGTTTGCCCTGATTCGAACTCGGAGATTTACGGTAATGGCCACTCGTCGGTACTCGGGGCTCTCGTGGACATTTTTCATCATGTTGAAAGATCTTCACAAGTCTTCCCGTGCTTACCTGCCGTTAGCGCTAAGAGACGTCCCTGAGCTCCGACGTACCCGCTACGTTCATTCTCCATGCTTACCACGAGTTTGATTGTTTTAAAACTCGGGAGAGCTCTTGGAATGAACTCGTACCATGGGACAGGGCTATTACTCTTTGGCGAAGTCAGATGCACTAGGTTGGAATTGAGTGTCAAACTTGCATAGATGCAACTTATCAGATCCTTCATGCCAACTCATTGATCAATCGATTGATTGAAAGATACAGCATGGGAACAGGCCTTTCACGCCCACCGAGCCCACGCCAACCATCGATCACTCGTTCACACTAGTTCTATGTAATCCTACTTTCTCATCCACTCCCTACACAATTTACAAAGGGCCAATTAACCTACAAACCCGCACGTCTTTGGGATGTGGGAGGAAACCGGAGCACCCGGAGGAAACCCACGCGGTCACATCGAGAACGCGCAAACTCCACACACACAAACAGCACCCAAGGTCAGGATCAAACTCTGAAGGAACAAGTCAATCAGCCTCACATCCGATTTCTTTCCCTAAATCCCAGTGACTCTCTCCCAGTGACTCTCTCCCAGATGTTTTGAAACGTTGCAAAGGACAAATAACCGATTCTTCTAGCTTTATTAACATCACATCCCAGTTTTGCAATTTTTGCCTCTATTTAAAAATCAGTAAGTTCATGTGCACTTCTGACAATTCGCTCAGCGTATGGTGAAACGCTCCCAAGTTCAAGTTATTTTATAAACTTCTGCACATGCCTTGTTGGCCTTCCAATTCGATCCCAGCCCCCCACCTCCAGATACAGGGACAGTTTCTTCCCAGCTGTTATCAGGCAACTGAACCATCCTACCACAACTAGAGAGCAGTCTTGAGCTACTATCCACCTCATCGGTGACCCGCGGACTATCTTTAATCGGACTTTACTGGACTTAATCTTGCACTGAACGTTATTCCCTTTCTCCTGTATCTGTACACTGCGGACGGCTCTATTGTAATTATGGACAGTGTTTCCGCTGACTGGATAGCACACAACAAAAAGCTTTTTACTGTACCTCGGTGCACGTGACTATAAACTAAACTAAATTAAACCTCCCAGGCAAGGTGGCGCTATGGAGGTTTGGGTGGGGAAGGAAGGGGGTGTGCGCCTTTCCTCTGATGTATCTCAGCAACCATTTCCACCAAGATAGCCACCATCTCCACACCTGGAAGCCACCATCTCCACACTTGGTAGCCACCATCTCCACACTTGATAGCCACCATCTCTACACTTGGAAGCCACCATCTCCACTCTGGTGGCCCCCATCTCCACCATGATCGCCACCACCTCCGCTCTTGATAGCCACCATCTCCAGTCTGATGGCCACCATCTGCTGCTGGTAGACCATGTGAACGTCCCCAGCACTTCATTCTCAGCCAAAGGCCTCGCAGCTCTGAGTTAAAGTTCGAGAACCAGAGATATCTTTAATTACCTCCATTGAGCACCTCAATGAGCACCATGCAGAGACTCGGCGCATGTTTTGTTGATCCTTGCAATGGTCGACTATGGTCTACTGGGTCTTCTGGTTGCTAACCATTTTCTCTCTCTCCCATATTCCCACACTGTCCTTTCTGTCCTGGGCCTCCTTCATTGCCAGAGTGAGGCCACACATAAACTGGAGGAACAGCATCTTATATTCTGCTTGGATTGTTTACAACCCAGCGGTATGAACATTGAATTCTCCAATTTTAAGTAACTAACCTACAAACACCTACCCCCCTTTTCCCCCCTCCTTTTGCCCTCATCTTCCCTGTGTCCCATCTGCATGCGCACCCATTTCTCGCCAACCCCCTTCTCCCCCTTCCCCTTTCCCATATATTCTTTCCTCTGCCTTCACCTATTAGGTCATAAGGAATAGTAGTAGAATTAGGCCATTCGGACTGTCAAGTCTACTCTGCCATTCAATCGTGGCTGATCTATCTCTCCCTCCTAACCCTATTCTCCTGCCTTCTCCCCATAACCTCTGACACCTGTACCAATCAAGAATCTATCTATTTCTGGCTAAAAAATATCTACTGCCATGGCCTCCTTCCGTGGCAAAGAATTCAACAGATTCACCATCTTCTGACTAAAGAAATTTCTCCTCATCTCCTTTGTAAAAGAACGTCCTTTAATTCTGAGGCGATGGCCTCGAGTCCTGGACTCCCTCACTAGTGAAAACATCCTCTCCTCATCCACTCTATCGAAGCCTATTCTGTATTCCCCCTCATTCTTCTAAACTCCAGTAAATACACGCCAAGTGCCGACAAATGCTCGTCATAGGTTAACCTACTCATTCCTGGGATCCTCTGGAACCTCTCCAGATCCAGCACATCCTTCCTCAGATATGGTGTCCAAAATTGCTCACAATTTTGGGCACACTATCAAGCTTCTTCTCTCCATATCTCTTGATCTCACACTTTTTGTCTTTTCATCGCTGGCCTTTGTCCAACCATCTGCCTATAGGATCCACCCCCCTCCCCCCCTCACCTGTATCCACCTATTGTCAACGTTTATTTTTTAAAAAGCAGATTGCAACAAAAATTGTTAAAGGTAACCATGGCAATCTTTAATTGATTCATCAGACGTGAGTGGCAAGATCTACAATGAGCACAAACGTTGCTCAGTGCTTCTCGGGCTCCACTCACAGAACAAAGAAAAGTTAGCACAATTAGACATTTTTCTTATCAGTAAAACACTCCTACCAAGTCTGAATATGGCATGACTGAAAGATTCTGCAGCCTTTCAGAATATAGGAAAGCTGGGTAAAAATCAAGCTCATCCAATAACAAGTTATTACTTATCTCTGGAGCATCAGCTATTTTTTTCAATCTTGGCTTCTTTATGGCCTTGAAAAGAAGCACATGTTATTACGCAGGCCACCATCTTATTGTCTTTATTGAAAAGACAACCTGTCCTCCATATTGTGTTCCATATAATGTACAAAGCCATTCAGACTTGGCACCATGCTTTTGTTCTACTAGACCATGCTTTTGTAGAAGAACGACTCCATTTTAGAATTGACTATTAGCTCTTTCTCTATCACTTTATAATGGATTTTGGTTGTAGTGAACGGACCTGTGCACGCCACCCTTGGATCACATCGCCTCCCCCTCCGCTCCAAGCCCCGGCTTTTGATGCCACCCCCAGCTCACAAGATGCACCAACAAGCCCTTCCTCGCCCTGCAAGGATTTACTGTACATTCGACCTCTCAACCTCCGACGTTCCAGAAAATAACAATCCATGTCTGTCCAACCTCTCCCTGTAGCTGGAACCCACTAATCCAGGCACCATTCTGGTCCTTTTAAAAGTTTTTATTTTTAGTTCATCATGGGTCAGTCTTGCTAATGTATCCTTTACAGTTCGCAGGCATTTGAGTCACTCCTCACACACAGGACAGTCATTTACTTCAGCCAATTTAAAAAAAAAATAAAGTCAGCAAACGTAATTCCAGCCTTTGCGTCAGACTGACAATTATTAGTCTTCAGACTGTGGTTTTGCCCGTTTTGTTTTGGTGAATCACAATGTGATCTACAATTTTGTTTAAAGTGCAGATGCTGGAAATCTGAAATAAAATACAGAGACTGCTGGAAACACTCAGTAGGTCAGGCAGTACCTTGAGGAAGGGGAAACAGCAAACATTTCAGTTCAAAGACCCTTTGTCGGTTCAGTCCTGAGCGCCTGATGAAAGATTTAGGTTTAGGTACAGTGAAAAGAGGTGGCACGGTGGCGCAATGATAGAGTTGCTGCCTTACGGCACCAGAGACACGGGTTCAATCCTGACTACGGGTGCTGTCTGTGCGGAGTTGGTACGTTCTCCCCGTGACCGCGTGGGTTTTCTCCAGGTGCTCTGGTTTCCTCCCACACTCAAAAGACATAAAGTTTTGTAGGTTAATTTGGCTTTGGTAAATATTATAAATTATCCCCAGTGTGTAGGATAGTGCTAGTGTGCGGGGGTCGCTGGTCGGCGCAGACCCGATGAAGCAAAGGGCTTGTGTCTGTACTGTGTCTTTAAAATAAACCAAAAAAAACGAAATAGCACCTTTGTTTGCATGCCATCGAAACAGATTGGGTATACCATGCATACAAATCATTCCAACTCAAGTACAATAGGTAGAGCAATGGGGAAGATACAGAGTGCAGAATATAGTTCTCAGCATTGTAGCGCACCAGTTCCAGAGACAAAGACCAATGTCCGCAATGGGGTAGAGGTGAATCGGAAGAGTCGTTCAGAAGCCTGGTAACGGAGGGGAAGAAGTTGTTCCCAAGTCCGGTGGCACGCGTTTTCAAACTTCTGTACCTCCGGCCTGACGAAAGCAGGGAGAAGGAGGAATGACCGGGGTGGGACAAGTCTTTGATCATGTTGACTTTATTGCTGAGGCAGCGTGAAGTGCAAATGGAGTCAATGTTGGGGTGTCTGGCCTCTGTGATGGACTGGGCTACATCCACAACTCTCAAGGTCCTGATCTGATACTTAAACAGTTTCTCTTTCCACGGATACTGCCTGACCTGCTGCGTGTTTCGAGCATTTGCCACTTTCATAACATATGATAGGATAAAAGTGTAGGAGTGGCCATATATTATAGGCCTAGCTCGAGTGGATGTGGAGGAAATGTACTGGGACCAGAGGGTACAGTGTCAGAATAAAAGGACACAACTTGGGAATGAAGATGAGGAGGAATTTTGTTAGCCAGGGGGTGGTGATCTGTGGAATTCACTGCCAGAGAAGATGGTGGAGGCCAAGTCATTGGGTATTGTTAAGGTGGAGATTGATAGGTTTATGATTTGTACGGGTGTCAAAGGTTATGGGGAGAAGGCAGGAGAATGGGGTTGAGAGTGAAAGATAGATCAACCATGACTGAATGGCAGAGCAGGCTCGATGGGCCGAATGGCCTAATTCTGCTCTTAGGTCCTATAGTCTACATCTTTTCTTTTATATATACGCCATGTAGCTGTTGAGAAAAAGAATCTGCGTTACTTTGGGAGATGTTTAGCCTTAATGTTGTGGATATTAACTTTTATAATTTAGGGTGGCACAGCGGTAGAGCTACTGTCTTGCAGCGCCAAAGACCCAGGTTCGATCCTGACTACGGGTGCTTGTCGGTACGGAGCTTGTGCGTTCTCCCCGTGTCCTGCTTGGATTTTCTCCGAGATCTTCCTCCCACACTCCAAAAACGTGCAGGTTTGTAGGTTAATTGGCTTGGTATAAATGCAAAGTCGTCCATTGCATCTGTTGGTGTGTGGCGGGGATAGCTGGCCGGCGTGGACTCGGTGGGCCGAAGGGCCTGTGCTTCCAAGCTGTATCTCTAAAGGAAGCTAAACTAGACTAAAAGTCCGCTAAACCTAAAGGGAGCTGATAAGAAAATGAATCGTAATTCCTTCATTCATTGGGATTGAGAAATCGAGATAAACAAATCCCGTCTTGTGTATGGGAAGCACACAGTTTCAGGGCACAGTGAAGACTTTAGACACGGAGGGTTGAATAATGCATATGCTTCCCAAAGTAGCGATGGCTGTTTGCTTTCTGAAAGAGCAAAGCACTCTGATCTGTATAATGACTGCAAACGTTTGACATTTGGCACGGTTCCTTCCCCGCGCTTGTGAAACAATGCGCTGGTATTATCAGGCAGCTAATGCTTGCCCCATGTGCGACTTGACAAAGAATGAGGGAAAATTGGCCTCTTTGCATATTTGCTATAAATACAAACTGCTCTGCTAATTTCGATGATGACATTCGTCCTAGGGCGCTTCCTGTTTTGCAGCAGTGATCGAAGGGGATCTCCCGAGGAAGGGAACCGGTGGGGGGGAATAGCGTGTGGGGCTGCACGTTTGAAGGGAACTTCTGATGCTATCCCTTCCATCCTGTCATCTCTTTACTATAGACTTGAGAGATAACGTGTGGAAACAGTGTGTGGATCTTATTACATCGAGCCTGCACCGCCATTCAATATGATCATGGCTGATCATCCAACTCAGTATCCCGTACCTGCCTTCTCTCCATACCCCCTGATCCCCTTAGCCACAAGGGCCACATCTAACTCCCTCTTGAATATAGCCAATTAACTGGCCTCAACTACCTTCTGTGGCAGAGAGTTCCAGAGATTCACCACTCTCTGTGTGTAACCTACATTATTCCAGGGATGCTGCCTGTCCTGCTGAGTTACTCCAGCATTTTGTGCCTGTCTTTGGTTTACGCCAGCATCTGCAGTTTCTTCCTACACACACTCCCTTTATCATGTATCTGTACACTGTGAATGGCTCGATTGGAATCATGTATAGTCTTTCCGCTGACTGGTTAATGCACAACTGCATCTTTTCACTGTACCTCGGTACACGTGACCATAGACTAAAATTGAACTGAAATTGAATTGAACTTATTCGCGTGTTGGCAGCTGGGTGATCACTGGCAAGGCCTTCTTAAACTGATGATGAGGGGTACTCTCAAGGACCTGTCCCACTTACGCGATCTTTTCGGCAACTTGCCGGCATGGTCGCAGCCGGTCAACGAACATTTTCAAAACGTTGAAAATCCAGCAGCGACCAGAAAAAGGTACGGCGACTCTTTGGGCGACTACTCACGACCAGACAGGCGCCAGTCACCCCGCGACATGTTTGGTCGTGAGTAATCGCCCAAAGAGCCGTCGTACCTTTTTCTGGTCACCGCTGGATTTTCAACATTTTGAACATTTCCTGCGACCGGCTGCGACTGTGATGGGTGCCGGCAAGTCGCCGAACAAAGTGGGACAGGCCCTTCATCCTGATGTTAGACTTTAGACCTTAGCCTTCAGAGATACAGTACAGAAACAGGCCCCATAGCAGCAGGAAATAGTGATCAGCCCGTACACTAGCACCACCCTACACACTGGGGACAATTTACAGAAGCCAATTAACCTACAAACATGCATGTCTTTGGAATGTGGGAGGGAGCCGGAGCACCTGGAGGAAACCCACACGGTCCCAGGAAGATTAATCCGTGTGTAAGGCAGCAACTCTACCGCTGCACCACTGTTTCTATGAAGTAAACTTACAGGAAGAACATACAAAGTCCATACAGACAGCACCCCCATAGTCAGGATCTAACCCAGGTCCCTGATGCTGTATGTTTAGTTGAGTTGAGTTTAGTTTATTGTCAAGCTTTTGTTGCATGCTAACCAGTCAGCGGAAAGACAATGCATGATTACCATCGAGCCATCCACAGTGTACAGGAGATACACGATGAAGGGAATAACGTTTAGTGCAAGATAAAGTCCAGTAAAGTCCGATTAAAGATAGCCTGAGGGCCTTCTATGAGGTAGAAAATAGCTCAGTACTGCTCTCCAGTTGTTGGTAGGATGGTTTAATTGCCTGATAACAGCTGGGAAGAAACTGTCCCTGAATCTGGGGGTGTGCGTTTTCACACTTCTGTAACCCTTGCCTGATGGGAGAGGGGAGAAGAGTGGGGTGAGACTGGTCCTTGTGTAAAGTGACTACCGCTGCGCCACTGTTTCTGCGAAGCAAACTTGCTAGTAAACGTTGGATATTGCACTGTAATAAGGCTTTGTTCCAGTTTAATGCACAGATACAAATAGCTGTCTCATTACATTAATACAAGATGCAAGGCAAAATAGGGACATAAAAGCTGACTGGATTTCCACATTGAAGCTTTAGCCCTGAAATAAGGAAGAGGCATTTCAACATCGACAAAGGCTTTCTCGACACAGCCTGCCTTTGGTTCAAACAGAATGTTGCTTTGTATATTGTCGTCAGCTAACGTTCTTTTGGATGCTGTGACCATTTTAATTTAGCTTAGTTTAGTTTAGAGAAACAGGCCCTTCGGCCCACCGAGTCCGCGCCAACCTGCGATCCTCCGATCACAGTAGTCCCATGTCATCCCACTTTCTCATCCACCCCCTACGGACCAGAGGTGCAATTTACAGGGGGCCGATCAATCTACAAACACACACGTGGGAGGAAACCGGAGCACCTGGAGGAAACCCACATGGTCCCAGGGAGAAGGTGGAAACTCCACCCACACACACACACACACAGGAAGACAGCACCCGAGGTCAGGATCGAACCCGGGTCTCTGGCGCTGTGAGGCAGCGACTCTACCCGCTGCGCCACCGTGCATCCATCGACCATCCACACACTTGAAGACGAGCTGCAAGCTACAGAGAGCAAAATGAACGTGGCTCAGTCAGACTGGGAGCAGGATTATTTTATCTGCAGCTGGTTAGTTTGACACTGTCGATTAGGAAGCTGTAAACTCACACCTTTTAGTAACTGTGAAACTTGCCTGTATTTCCCTTGCAAAAATATAAATTTGGCTATAAGCAGTTTGCAGGCTCGGTATATCTCAAACTGTTAAATCAATCAGGCACTTCCTTTTCTTCACCCCTAGAGCTCTACGCAGGAATTTGCATCTCGTAGTTTAACAAAGAATTTATTTGTAACACTATTTATTCCGGTCTCTGGACTGGGAGACCCTTTGGTCTTTAACTTCAGTGCAGGGAAGGGTTCTTTCAGCAAGGGTTCTCAATTCACTGGTGACAGTGACCAGGGTTGACTTAATGCGAATGTGTAATAAAAAGCGTGTCAGATCTAGAGCGAGTTACAAATGGCAGTAAGTACCTCGGTGACAGCCCTGTAATAAGTTCACATCCATCATCGGCTTGATGCACTGCTCGCTCACTGATGGATGAGGCGGTCGAGATTAACTCTCAAGTTTATAGACTGTCTTCTTGGGTGGTATGTGATGATTACCGGGGGCTGGGGCCTTAAACTACCGGGACCCTCTCTTCAGTCATTCATTTGTCAGGATCCGACTGACACCAGCAAGTCCAGCATTTATTACCCGTCTCTAGATGCCCTTGAATTGAGCGGCTTGCGACGATATTTCAGAGAGAGATACAAGAAACTGCGGATAGAGTCATAGTCACACAGCGTAGAAACAGGCCCTTCGGCCCGACTTGCCCATGCCAACCAACATGCCCCTTTGGGTGGGAAAACTGCTTTAGGACTTCCCACTGCTGAGTGGCCTTTCCCGTATTCCAGTGTTCTCTCGTCCTTCATTCTCCTCCCGGAATGAATAGTCTTCCGGGAATTTTTCTTATCGCTTTTCCGCGAACGCCCCAAACGTCGCCTCTCCACGTCCTCCAGAGATGCGGCATGACCCGCTGCGTTACTCCCACCGCGCACTGTGTGTTGTAAGATAGCGAGTCGGTTCTAGCTCAGAGCGGTGGGATAATAGGAACATCAAAGTGTCATCTATGGTTAGTAATTGCGGCAAGGATCCAGGACGGGACCAGCTGACATGCGAGACTGCGAGCATCTACGCTTAAAGCTGGATGATGGGTTACTACTCCTGATGCCTACGCTAAGCTTGGTCGCACTGATCACAAAGCATAGCACATACATTTAACCAGAGTATGAGACAACCTGACAAACCCACTGGCTTGGGAGAATTGTTCCATGAACAGAAGGTGTGTAGGATTCCGCTAACATCCACATACCACCTGAGTGGTTTTGAAGACGTTATCTTTGCATCCATGCAGTGCAGGAATGTTCCGAATGCGTAATTAAGTTTAGTTTAGAGATACAGTGTGGAATCAGTGCCAGTCGGCCCGCCGAGTCCGCATCGACCAGCGATCCCCGCACACTAACACTATCCTACACTCACTCGGGACAATTTACATTTATACCAAGCCAATTAACCTGCAAACCTGTACGTCTTTAGAGTGTCGGAGGAAACCGAAGATCTCGGAGAAAACCCACCCAGGTCAGGAGTAGGTACAAACTCTATACAGACAGCACCCGTAGTCAGGATGGAACCGCGGTCTCTGGTTCTGTAAGGCAGCAACACTGCGCCACCGTGCCCTAATGTTATGTAATGTTAATGGTGATCAGACTATAGACAATAGACAATAGGTGCAGGAGTAGGCCATTCGGCCCTTCGAGCCAGCACTGCCATTCAATGTGATCATGGCTGCTCATCCCCAATCAGTACCCCGATACTAATTGCCGTAACACTGTGAACAGAGAGAGATCTTCCACCCTTTAATATACAGTATGCTTGGTATTTCCATGTGTGTCTGAGGTACAGTGAAATGGTTTGTTTTGCATGCTAACCTGTCAAATTAGATGATACTATACATTAATACAATCAAGCTAAACTCAAGTACAATTGGTAAAGCAAAGGGAAAAATTGAAGAATGTAGTTCTCAGCATTGTGGAACGCCAGTTCCATGGACAAAGTCTACTGTCCGCAATGGGGTAGATTACTTGGACAGGTTCAGTCTGAAGTTGGGTTCGACCTGAAACGTCACCCGCCCTTTTTCTTCAGAATGCTGCCTGACCCGTTGAGTTACTCCAGCACTTTGTATCTATCTTAATCGGACAGTACCCTAGCTTATGGAAGGACCATTCAGAAGCCTGATAACAGAGAGGAAACAACTGCTGGAGTAACTCGGCGGGTCTGGCAGCATCTCTGCAGAACATGGACAGGTGGAGTTTCTGGTCTGGACCCTTTTGTTTGAATTAAAAGATACAGCATGGAAACAGGCCCCGCTGAGTTCATGCCAAGCATTGATCAGCCATTCACATTAGTTCTGTATTATCTAACCATCGCATCCGTCCCCTATACACTAGGGGCAATTTACAGAGGACCGACTGACCGACAAACTCTTTGGGATGTGGGAGAAAACAGGAGCACCTGAGGAAAACCCACCCGGTCACAGGGAGAACGTGCAAACTCCGTACAGACAGCAACCGTGGTTGGGATTGAACCCGCGTCTCTGGTGCTGTGATGCAGCAGCTCTACCCGCTGCGCCACCGTGTGTGGCGACGCACACATTCCTGCTTCTGTGGCTTATGAGCGACGGGGGGGGGGAGAAGAAGGAATACTTTACGACTCTAACACTCATTTATACCTTTGGGCGGCACGGTGGAGCAGCGGTAGAGCTGCTGCCTCACAGCGCCAGGGACCCGGGTTCAATCCTGGCCATGGGTGCTGTCTGCGGAGAGTTTGCACGTTCTCACTGTGACTGCGTGGGTTTTCTCCGGGTGCTCCGGTTTCTTCCCACAATCCCAAGACGTGCAGGTCTGTGGGTTAATTGACTTTGGTAAAATTATAAATTGTCCCTAGTGTGTGTAGGATAGAGCTAGCGTGCGGCGTGATCGCTGGTCAGCACGGACTCGGTGGGCCGAAGGGCCTGTTTCCACACTGCATGTCTAACCACTCTCAGGTCTACCTAACGACTGACTTTGTTTCTGACTGGCTTTTCACAATGAGCTTTCTGCTCATCTTTCACAGGGGAAAAATATAGGAAGGAACTGCAGATATTGGTTTACACCAAAGATAGACACAAAGTGCTGGAGTAACTCAGCGTGTCAGGCAGCATCTCTGGAGAAAAGGAATAGGTGACTTTTCGCATTGAGAGCCTTCTACAGAACCAGGGGAGTGAAGATTAAAGAACTCTAAGGTTTGCGTAACATGGGTTGAACAGCGAGGCAACTCACAAACCGATAGTTTGTTTGTTGAGTTTAGTTAATTGTCATATATATCGCGATACAAAGCATATGCTCCGTGCTAACCAGCCGGTGAAAAGACAATACATGATTGCAATTGAGCCATCTACAGTGTGCAGATACATGATAAAGGGAATAATGTAAATAGAAATATATAAACATGGACAATAGGTGCAGCAGTAGGCCATTCGGCCTTTCAAGCCAGCACCACCATTCAATATGATCATGGTTTATCATCCAAAATCAGTACTCCGTTCCTGCTTTTCCCTCATATCCCTTGATTCCATTAATTATTCCTTGAATTATACCTTGAATAACGTTTAGTGCAAGATAAAGTCCCGTTAAGTCCAATTAAAGATAGTCGTGGAGTCTCCAATTAGGTAGATAGTAGTTCAGCACTGCTCACTAGTTGGTGGTAGGATGGTTCAGTTGCCTGATAACAGCTGGGAAGAAACTATGCCCGAATCTAGAGTAGCGTGTTTCCACACTTCTGTACCTTTTGCCCAATGGGAGAGGGGAGAAGAGGGAGTGGCTGGGGTGAGACTTGTCCTTGATTTTGCTGCTGGCCTTGCCGAGGCAGCGTGAGGTGTCAATGGAGTCAATGGAAGGGAGGTCGGTCCATAATTTCTCTGTAATTTTTGTCACTGACATGGAAGGATTTTTCACTCATCCCCCGCTAAGCGGTCCCACGTAAGCTGCGGAAAAATATCAGTCACTGTCTGATCAAAACCTTTCAGCAAGTATAAAATGCGTGGGACAATATAACTCCTTGAAACAACAGTGCCGTTCTGAAACTGACAACACACTGAAGCTGGGCTTGATTTCATCTGACAGGCAAATGCATTTCCGCAGCCCATCTTATGCCCGATGGGAGAGGGGAGAAGAGAGTGCGACTCGTCCTTGATTATGCTGCTGGCCTTGCCAAGGCAGCGTTAGGGATAAATGGAGTCAATGGAAGGGGAGGTTGGTTTGTGCGCTTGGTCTGGGTTGCGTCCACATGATATTGCGTACTATTTCTAAGTCTAGCTTCCATGACATTATTCTGAACAAGGAAATTGTCCCTGGCATAGTATTTATCCCCCAGTCAATATCAGTAACACAGCTTATCTAGTTATTACTGCACTGCACGAGCTTGCGTATGCAGCTTGGCTCCTGGGAGGTCGGTCTGAGCAGCGTCCATAATTCTCTGCAGTTTTTTGTCACTGACATGCAACGATTTTCATTCATCCCCCTCTAAGCGTTACCACATAAACTGCGGAAAAATATCAGTCACTGTCTGATCAAAACCTTTCAGCAATTATAAAATGCGTGGGACAATAACTCCTTAAAACAACAGTGCCGTTCTGAAACTGACAACACACTGAAGCTGGGCTTGATTTCATCTGACAGGCAAATGCATTTCCGCAGTCTCTTCCATTAACATCAGTAGATAGAAACTGGGGGAGAGATGGAAAACTGACTGTTGACTTTCTCTCAACTTTCACCATCCGTGAAGCTTAGATATGTGTCTCCATAATATTCGGAACATCTTCCGGTACCAATAATCCACATAGCGTCATAGAGTGCAGAGTGATACAGCATGGAACCTGCCCCTTCAACCGGCCAACATGCCCCAGCTACACTAGACCCACCTGCCTGCATTTGGTCCATATCCCTCCAAAACTTGTCCTATCCATGTACCTGTCTAATGCCCCTGTCCCACTTAGGAAACTTGAACGGAAACCTCTGGAGACTTTGCGCCCCACCCAAGGTTTCCGTGCGGCTCTCTGTGTATTTTTGTTTCTGCAAGCTAAAAATACTAAAGGCTATTTGTTAAGGACCTGTCCCACTTTCCCGAGTTACACACGAACTCTCCCGAGTTTTCCCCTTGATTCAAACGCGGGGAATGTCGGGTAATGTCGGTAGCGAGCCCGTAGGAGTCCGTAGATGTTTCGTAGCGGCTCGTAATGCCAGCCGTAGGAACTCGAGGCATCAGGTAAGCCGGGACGTTTTTATAAAATGTCCACGAGTTAAAAAAATAGCCCCGAGTACCTACAAACGGCTATTACCGTAATTCTCCGAGTTCGAATTAAGGGGAAGACTCGGAAGAGTTCATGAGTAACTCGGGAATGTGAGACAAGGCCTTTACATTGTTTAATCGAGTTAAGTGTTGATGGGGACAATTGCTTGTCAATTCCAATGCCTTGTCAATGCCAGTGCCTTGTCAAGGTCAATAATCTCCGCAGTGTGACGAACAGCCTGGGTAACAAGGGCCGCCGTGAATGTCGGGGGACCCGGCTAGGGGGCTGCCAAGAATGAAGGGGGCCTGGTGTCCAATTCATCCATGCTGACCAAGATGTCCCATCTGAGCTCGTCCCGTTTGCCCACATTTGGCCCACATCCTTCTAAACCTTCCAAACCTTTAAACCCATGTTTTGAGATTGGTGATGGAGCAACCTCGCTTACTATGGATATTTGAATTGATTTTTATTAAGAATGTGGAATATCTTTGTTTTTTTGGAAAGTGAATTAAGATCTGTACATTGTAGCTTCCATTCCACACAAACTGACGAATCATTTAAGACTGTTTGATTAACGTTTGGTAAAGGGCCTGTCCCACTGTACGAGCTAATTCAAGAGTTCTCCCGAGTTTCCCCCCGATTCGAACTCGGAGAATTACGGTAATAGCCGCTCGTAGGTACTCGGGGCTCTCGTGAACATTTTTTCAACATGTTCTTCACGAGTCTTCACGAGCTTACCGCGTTTCTCGATTACCTGCCGTTACCGTTACAAGCCGCTAAGAGACGTCCCGAGCTCAGACGTACCCGCCACGTACATTCTACGTGCTTACCACGAGTTTGATTTTTTTTTTTAACTCTGGAGAGCTCTTGAATTACCTTGTACAGTGGGACAGGCCCTTAACTTTGTTGCCGATAGAAACATGGCAACTCTTGTGTACTGCCGAGGTGAGGTCTGCCGTATGATTTTATGGCTTTTATGCAAATACAAAGAATTTTGCTGTACCTTGATACGTCACATCCAATATCATTGAATTGAATCTTTGAAGCATGTGTTCTTAAAGAGACCGTCCGCTATAACTGAAATCCATTAGAAAGAGGTCTGTAATATTGTCGATAGACTCAAAGTGCTGGAGTAACTCAGCAGGACAGGCAGCATCTCTGGAGAGAAGGAATGGGTGATGTTTTGAGCCGAGACTCTTCTTCAGTGTAAGTTTCAGTTTACTTTATTGTCACGTGTACCAAGGTAAAGCTTCCGTTGCGTGCTAACCAGTCAGCGGAAAGACAGTACATGATTACAACCGAGCCATTCACTGTGAAATGATACATGATAAGGGAATAACATTTAGGTGAAGGTAAAGCTAGTAAAGTCCGATCAAAGATAGTCCCAGGGTCACCAACGAGGTAGATCGTAGCTCAGGACTGCTCTGTGGTTGTGGTAGGATGGTTCAGTTGCCTGATAACAGCCGGGGGAAATTTGTCCGTGAATCTGGAGGTGTGCGTTTTTACACTTCTTTACTTTTTGCCCGATGGGAGAGGGGGGAAGAGGTGCGATTCATCCTTGATTATGCTGCTGGCCTTGTCAAGGCAGCGTTAGGGATAAATGGAGTCAATGGAAGGGGAGGTTGGCTTGTGCGCTGGTCTGGGCTGGGTCCACATGATATTGTGTACTATTTGTAAGCTGAGTTTCCATGACATTATTCTGAACAAGGAAATTGTCCCCGGCATAGTATTTATCCCCCAGTCAATATCGGTAACACAGCTTATCTAGTTATTACTGCACTGCACGAGCTTGTGTATGCAGCTTGGCTCCTGTGTCTTCTGCATTGCAACAGTAACAGCACAATGGTAGTAAATAGAGCTGTGATGAGCACTGGGAGACGGTGACACACGATATAATTGCAAGTTGTTCAGAGGATTGAGCAAAGCAAGAAACAAATGATTACTAAAAACAACAAAAACGTAGCCGCTGGAGTTCTGAAATTAAAACAAAAACCAAAGTGCAGCCTCTCTCACACCTGCTGGGTTATCTGGCAATTTCTTACCAAGGTAGGTTGTTAGATGGCTGAAAGTGAGGGCGGAAGGCAGGGATAACGGGATCAAATGCTGTTTTCACAAATCCCGTCATCTGATGGAAAAAATGGGCTTTGCATTCTGAACCGATTTATAACCCATTTTTCACACCTTCCCTCTATTTCAAAGCCGTTGGTGAACCAGTCAATAGAGGGCGGCACGGTGGCGCAGCGGCACGGTGGAGCAGCGGGTAGAGCCGCTGCCTCACAGCGCCAGAGGCCTGGCTTCGACCCTGACCTCGGCTGCTGTCTGCGTGTGTGGAGATTGCACGTTCTCGCTTTAGACCGTGTAGGATTCCACCGGGTGCTCCGGTTTCCTCCCACGTCCCAAAGACGTGCGGGTTTGTAGGCTAATTGGCCCCTCTGTAAATTGTCCCTAGCGTGCAGGGAGCGGATGAGAAAGTGGGAGAACAGAAGAAGTGTGAATGGGCAGTCTGGACTCGGTGGGCCGAAGGGCCTGTTCATGTGCTGTACTGGCCTATGTCTCACTGAGAGTCTTGCTTAGATTAAGTGCTCAGGAACTGGACTGGGATTGGAATCCATCACCTTTGTCGTTGGAAAGCGACAGGCTTAGCAGGATAGACAACAAAAGAGCAATCGGTGTGAACGAGACATCAGTCGTGCACCATCATAACAAACCCGTAAACAATATTTTGTCTTGAAAGTCAAGCGTGAAGCAATCTCATTTACTTGATAGAGGCAGCGTTCTTACGCACTGTTTAGTTTCTGGTTCAGCACCAATCCAGAAGGTACAGCTTTAGCATGCTAACTTTATAATAAGCTTTGTTCAATTCCACGCATTCAGTAAAATGTCACTGCTTATAATGGAATACTAAATAACATACTTCATATCAATATGACATCTGGTCAGATCGAGTCAAGTCTAAAGGCTGCATGGATGAACTACAAAAATTGTTCATACCAGTTTGACAAAAGAATAAATCAGGGAAGGTAGTACTCCATGGATAACAAGGGAAATCAGGGATAGTATCAAAGCGAAGGATGATGCGTACAAATTAGCCAGAAAAAGCAGCATACCGGAGGACTGGGAGAAGTTCAAAGACCAGCAGAGGAGGACAAAGGGCTTAATTAGGAAAGGGAAAATAGATTATGAAAGAAAACTGGCAGGGAACATAAAAACTGACTGCAAAAGTTTTTATAGATATGTGAAAAGAAAGAGATTAGTTAAAACAAATGTAGGTCCCTTGCAGTCAGAAACAGGTGAGTTGATCATGGGGAACAAGGATATGGCGGACCAATTGAATAACTACTTTGGTTCCGTCTTCACTAAGGAAGACATAAATAATTTGCCGGAAATAGCAGGGGACCGCGGGTCAAAGGAGTTGGAGGAATTGAGTGAAATCCAGGTTAGCCGGGAAGTGGTGTTGGGTAAATTGAATGGATTAAAGGCTGATAAATCCCCAGGGCCAGATAGGCTGCATCCCAAAGTACTTAAGGAAGTAGCTCCAGAAATAGTGGATGCATTAGTAATAATCTTTCAAAACTCTTTAGATTCTGGAGTAGTTCCTGAAGATTGGCGGGTAGCAAACGTAACCCCACTTTTTAAGAAGGGAGGGAGAGAGAAAATGGGGAATTACAGACCAGTTAGTCTAACATCGGTAGTGGGGAAACTGCTAGAGTCAGTTATTAAAGATGGGATAGCAGCCCATTTGGAAAGTGGTGAAATCATTGGACAAAGTCAGCATGGATTTACGAAAGGTAAATCATGTCTGACGAATCTTATAGAATTTTTCGAGGATATAACTAGTAGGGTGGATAGGGGAGAACCAGTGGATGTGGTGTATCTGGACTTCCAGAAGGCTTTCGACAAGGTCCCAGATAAGAGATTAGTATACAAACTTAAAGCACAAGGCATTGGGGGTTCAGTATTGATGTGGATAGAGAACTGGCTGGCAAACAGGAAGCAAAGAGTAGGAGTAAACGGGTCCTTTTCACAATGGCAGGCAGTGACTAGTGGGGTACCGCAAGGCTCAGTGCTGGGACCCCAGCTATTTATAATATATATTAATGATCTGGATGAGGGAATTAAAGGCAATATCTCTAAGTTTGCGGATGACACTAAGCTGGGGGGCAGTGTTAGCTGTGAGGAGGATGCTAGGAGACTGCAAGGTGACTTGGATAGGCTGGGTGAGTGGGCAAATGTTTGGCAGATGCAGTATAATGTGGATAAATGTGAGGTTATCCATTTTGGTGGCAAAAACGGGAAAGCAGACTATTATCTAAATGGTGGCCGATTGGGAAAGGGGGAGATGCAGCGAGACCTGGTTGTCATGGTACACCAGTCATTGAAGGTAGGCATGCAGGTGCAGCAGGCAGTAAAGAAAGCGAATGGTATGTTAGCTTTCAGTGCAAAAGGATTTGAGTATAGGAGCAGGGAGGTTCTACTGCAGTTGTACAGGGTCTTGGTGAGACCACACCTGGAGTATTGCGTACAGATTTCGTCTCCAAATCTGAGGAAGGACATTATTGCCATAGAGGGAGTGCAGAGACAGTTCACCAGACTGATTCCTGGGATGTCAGGACTGTCTTATGAAGAAAGACTGGATAGACTTGGTTTATACTCTCTAGAATTTAGGAGATTGAGAGGGGATCTTATAGATTCTTAAGGGGTTGGACAGGCTAGATGCAGGAAGATTGTTCCCGATGTTAGGGAAGTCCAGGACAAGGGGTCACAGCTTAAGGATAAGGGGGAAATCCTTTAAAACCGAGATGAGAAGAACTTTTTTCACACAGAGAGAGTGGTGAATCTCTGGAATTCTCTGCCACAGAAGGTAGTTGAGGCCACAGTCCATTGGCTATATTTATGAGGGAGTTAGATGTGGCCCTTGTGACTAAGGGGATCAGGAGGTATGGAGAGAAGGCAGGTACGGGATACTGAGTTGGATGATCAGCCATGATCATATTGAATGGGGGTGCAGGCTCGAAGGGCCGAATGGCCTACTCCTGCACCTAATTTCTATGTTTCTATGTTTCTAAAGGATTAAGTGAATTTTAGGCTAATATCTATCAGATCTTCCAACTCATATTGTCATAGGGCATGGAAACAGGACCAAGTTGCCATGCTGACCCAGGTGCCCCATCTACACTCGTCACATTTCCCCTTCGAAGACGAATTCCAACCTGAACGCCACCCATTCCTTTTCTCCAGAGGTGCTGTCCGACCCGCTGAGTTACTCGAGCATTTTGTGTCCATTTTTGGAACAAACTAGATTATGCAGTTCCCTCCTGCCCATTTTACCATGTTTGGCCCATATCCCTCTCAACCTTCCCTCTCCATGTACTTGACTTAGTCATCATAAGATCATAAGTGATAGGAGTAGAAGTAGGCCATTCGGCCCATCCAAGTCAACTCCGCCATTCAATCATGGCCGATCTATCTCTCCCACCTAACCCCTATCTCCTGCCTTATCCCCATCACCTCTGACACCCGCACTAATCATGAAAGTATCCTTTAAATGCTGCTTTAGTATCTGCCTCAACTACCTCCACTAGTAGCTTGTTCCATAAACCCACCACCATCTGTGTGAAAAAGTTGCCCCTCAGGTTAAATTAAATCTTGTCCCTCTTGCCTTAACCCTATGTCCAAGAAGGGTTTCGACCCGAAACGTTGCCTATTTCCTTCGCTCCATAGATGCTGCTGCACCAGCTGTGTTTCTTCAGCATTTGTGTCTACACTAGATACACTAGTTAGAACCCATTTGCATCCGACACACGGACATGTTATAGTGGGCCAATTAACCTACAAACCTATTAACCTACAAATCTTTGGAATGTGGGAGGAAACCGGAGCACCCGGAGAAAACCCACACGGTCACAGAGAGAACTTCCAAACTCCGCACAGACAGCACCCGAGGTTAGGATCGAACCCGGGTTCTCCGGCGCTGTGAGGCAGCAACTCTTCCGCTGCGCCACTGTGCCACCCCTGATTGCTTTAAGATGTGGAACTCATTGACAATGTGTAACAAGAAAACGTCTCCGCTCTCTATACTCCTGCCTGCACCAGACCCTTTGTTGTGGGCTTCTCTTCACTTCCCATCTTGGACTAAGTTGCCTGATATAATTAAAATGGATTTAGATGGGTCTCGACCTGAAACGCCAGCTCATTCCTTCTCTCCAGAGATGTTGCCTGTCCCGCTGAGATACTTCAGCTTTTTGTGTCAATCTTCAGTTTCAACCAGCATCTGCAGTTCCATCCCAGACATTATTAAAAAGGATTTGTGTTCAGTCCCGGACAACCCTGATCGACACTCCTTTCCCCTCCCCGTCATCTCCCAACTCCCCCCCCCCCCCACACCCCCCCCCCCCCCCCCCCACCAAAAAAAACATAACGACACACGCCATGAATAATCAGTTTAATCCAACAGGTCAGATGGGAATTATGGCCCAATGTTTACCTGACCTGTGATCTGCCAAGCAGATTGTAATTAAAAGCACGCACAAACATTCCCTCAGTGACTTGGGGTTAATTTAAGTCAGTGCACATCCATGCACAATGTAAGTAAATCGGACTGTACATGATACTAACAAACTCAACATGACTCCCTTGCAGGATACGAGCTGAAACAGAGCCAAACTCTGTTATATTCGTCTCGGAGTTAGTTGTTTCAGGCAGTACGACAGTCGGCCGGATACAAGGGCCACAGAAAGGCAGGAGGAACCATGCTAGACACAAAATGCTGGAGTAACTCAGCGGGACAGGCAGCATCTCTGGAGAGATGCTCATCTCTTTATAGAGTCTGTAATATAATAGTGTCATAGAGTGATAGAGTGATACAGCGTGGAAACAGGGCCCCTCGGCCGAACTTGCCCACACCGACCAACACTAGTTCCACCTGCCCGCGTTTGGCCCATATCCCTCTAAACATATCCTCTCCATGTACCTGTCTAATTGTTTCTTAAACTTTGCAATAGTCTTTACCTCAACTACTTCCTCTGGCAGCTCATTCCATACACCCACCACCCTTTGTGTGAAAACATTACCCCTCAGATTCCTTTTAAGTTTTCCCCCCTCACCTTAAGTTTTGTTTAGTTTAGAGATACGGAGTGGTAACAGGCCCTTCGGCCCATCGGGTTTGCACCGACCAGCGATTCCCGTACGCTAACCCTATCCTACACACTGGGGACAATTTACAATTTTTACCAAAGCCAAATTAACCTACAAACCTGTACGTCCTTGGAGTGTGGGAGGAAACCAGAGCACCCGGGGAAAACCCACGCAGTCACGGGGGGAACGTACAAACTCCATGCAGGTGGAACCCGTAGTCAGGATCGACCCCGGGCCTCTGGCGCTGTGAGTCAGCAACTCTACCGCTGGGTCAACGTGCCACCCCTAAGGCAGAGGCTTGTGTTTCAGTTGCCAAGGCTTCTGTTTGCACCCAGGGACTATCTGCCTTTCATCCCCACCTTTAGCCTCATTAGTCTCACTGATGGTATTGAACAAATTGGCACTTCCACTTTTCCCAACAAAGTGGCAACCTTGATTTCCCCACACTGTGTCCCATCTGCTTCCTCCTTCCCCACCAGCCTGTCTGTATCCCTTTCCTCTCCTCTGCCACCATTCATTCACAAAGTGCTGGAGTAACTCAGTGCGACAGTCAATTGCCTGATGTGCTGAGTTACTCCAGCACCTAGTGTCTTTTTTTTTTTTGCCAAACCAGCATTTGCAGTTCCTTATATCTAGCTCCCGTGTCCAGTCACACACAAAATGCTGGAGGAACTCAGCGGGATATGAAGCATGTCTAGAGAGAGGGAATGGGTGACGTTCCGGGTCCTGACCCTTCTTCACACTGAAGAAGGATCTCAACCTGAAACGTCACCCATTCCTTCTATCCAGAGATGCTGCCTGTCCCGCTGAGTTACTCCAGCCTCTTGTGTCAATCTTTGGTTTAAACCAGACTCTACAGTTCCTTCACACACGTTTCCTGTGCCCAGTTCACAGCGTATTTCCCATCCAGTTTTGCGACATCGTTTAATTTGTGTAATTTCTACTCTGCCCTTTCATTGTAAGTTTTGATGTAAACTGTAAACCGGTGAGGACTCCACACTGATCCTCATGGCACCTCCTTCTGCCAAGCTGAAGGAGGTGCATTGATTACAGTAAGAACTGTTCTTTAATCAAATCTTTGCACATTAATCAAATCTTTCCAAGTACCAAGATGTTACTCCAACCCTCAGGGCTGTTATTTGAACTAATAACTTTACTTCAATACATTACCATGCACTCCACCCTAGGGACAATGTACAGTATTTTTACTGAGACCAATTAACGTACAAACCTGTGCGTCTTTGGAGCGTGGGTAGAAACCGGAGCACCCGCAGAAAACCCACGCGGTCTCAGGGGGAACGCACAAACTCCGTACAGACAGCACCCGTATGCATGTTGGAACCCGGGTCTCTGGCGCTGTGAGGCAGCAACTCTACCGCTGCGTCTCCGTGCCGCCAATCCCCATTTCTCCGGTTCTCAGTCCATCTGACTGTGGTGGGAATAGATTCCATCTATGGTGTTCAGACAAAGCTGGTGTAATGTTCCATGTTTTGTTCAATAGCACTGGGCGTTCTACAAAAGAGCGTGCATTGTCAAAAAATGGCTTCAGTGCCATCCAAAGCTTTTACTGGGGAAAGATGAAAGTTTACAGCTATCTGTTATGCGTTCTCTTCATGACAGGGTAAGGAGATGTGAACAATGGCAAAGTACTGGTTGTTGATTAAAAGTCTGTCATTACGACATTCTGATTGCCTTCTTGTTAGATTGAGTCCAAAAGTGATCCATTTACATAAGGCTGCCGTATCGAAGTTAAATTATAGGGTTGGAACTGACCCGGAATTAGCAAATTGTTAGGAGCGGCTCTTGGCATTTTAATTAAAATATTTAATTACAGAAGAATTCACATCCATACTGTGGCACGGTTGTTATTTGCATGTACGCAGTTTGTATGGTAACGGAAGTGGCCCATAATTGGGCTAGTTAGACTTCTCGACGACTGATGTGCAATTCATGTGTGATGTGCACATCCTTTCTTTCACTGGCATTGAGGAATAGGGTGGACATCCTTTAGTATAGTTTAGTTTAGAGATACAGCGCGGAAACAGGACCTTCGGCCCACCGGGTCCGCATCGACCAGCGATCCCCGCACAGTAACACTATCCTACACACACTACGGGACAATTTTATATTTACACCAAGCCAATGAACTTACAAACCTGTACGTCTTTGGAGTGTGGGAAGAAACTGAAGATCTCGGAGAAAACCCACGCGGCAGAAAGTACAGACTCCGTACAGAGAGCACCCATAGTCAGGATCGAACCCGGGTCTCAGGTGCAGCAAGCGTTGTAAGGCAGCAACTCTACTGCTGCACCACCGTGTAGCTGTATTTTTTTCACACAGAGAGTGGTGAATCTCTGGAACTCTCTGCCACAGAGGGTAGTTGAGGCCAGTTCATTGGCTATATTTAAGAGGGAGTTAGATGTGGTCCTTGTGGCTAAGGGGATCAGGGGGTATGGAGAGAAGGCAGGTACGGGATACTGAGTTGGATGATCAGCCATGATCATATTGAATGGCGGTGCAGGCTCGAAGGGCCGAATGGCCTACTCCTGCACCTAATTTCTATGTTTCTATGTTTCTATGTTTCTAGCTCTTTAAGGTTTCAAAGATCCTTTATTGTCACATGCACCAATTAAGGTACAGTAATATTTGAATTACCATTGAGCCATACTGAAAAAAAGCAACGACGAACAACTACATAAAAGTTAACATAACAGCGGATTCCCCGCATTCCTCACTGTGATGGAAGGCAATAAAGTCCAATCTTCTTCCCCCTTTATTCTCCCGTGGACGGGGCAGTCGAACCCTCTGCGTCGGGGCGATCGAAATCCCGTGTAGGGGCAGTTGAAGCTCCCGCGTCGGGGCAGTTGAAGCTCCTGTGGTTAGAGCTCCTGAAGTCAGTCTCTAACGAAGGACAGGGAGCGCCACAATGTAAAGGTCCGCAGGCTCCCGTAGTTGGAGCTCCCAAAGTCGATCTCCAGCAGAGGTCGTCAGCTCCACAATGTTAGGCCGCGGTGCGGACAGAGATGCGATACGGAAAAAAATCGCATCTCCGTCGAGGTAAGAGATTAAAAAAAAGTTCCCCCTCCCACACTTAAAACAAACTAAAGAACACTAAAACATACATTTAACACATGCTAAAAAAAACAAAGGAAGGGACAGACAGACTGTTGGCGAGACCGCAAATGTTTTCCTTTATTCCCATCATATGATCACCGCGGTCAACATTTATAGGTCCACTGGAAACGTTGTGTTGTTCATAGTTTATAAGTGATAGGAGCAGAATTAGGCCATTCGGCCCATCAAGTCTATTTAATCATGACTGGCCTATCTCTCCGTCCTCACCCCATTCTCCTGCCTTTAGTTTATGTTTAGTTTAAAGATACAGCACAGAAACATCCCACCCAGTCCGCGCCGACCAGCGATCCCCAGAGATGCTGAGTTAGTCCAGCATTTTGTGTCTGTCTTCGGGTTCATAAACAGCAGTGCTGTGGTCCAGTTGTGTGATGTCAAAATCTCATTGGAGTCAGCGTAGCCCAGTCCATCACTCAGACCAAACTCCCCCACTGTTGACTCCATCTACACTTCACACAGCCTCGGGAAAGCAGCCAACATAAGCAATGACCATCCCCACCCTGGTCAGTCCTTCTCCCCATTCCCATTAAGGCAGAAGGTACAGAAGCTTGAAAGCGCGCATGACCAGACTCAGGGACAGCTTCTTCCCCTCTGTTACCAGGAGTCTGAACGGTCCTATCATAAGCTGGAGGACAATATCGATTCTCCAACCTACCTACATGCGACATTGGACTTTGTCTCTGGTACTGACACGCCACAATGCTAACAAACTATATTCTGGTATTATATTCCCATTTGCTCTACCTGTTGTACATGTGCATGGCTTGATTTTACTCATGTATGGTATAATCTAATTTAATTAAATAACATGCAAAAGCTTCTCACTCTATCTCTGCACAAGCAACGCAAAATAATTAACTAATAATCAAGAAAACTGTAATGTCCAGGTTCAGGAACAGCTTCTTCCCTACAGTCATCAGGCCATTAAACACTACAACCTCATATAAGCTCTGAACTACAATAGACTATTATTATTATTGTTATTGCACTATCTTGTTTGTTTTTTAGAGTATGTGTGTATATATATTTATATATATTGTGAGTATGTGTATATATACACACTAAACATTTCTTTTCTATCTCTCGTTTGTCATATCATACTATGTATACACATTCTGTTGTGCTGCAGCAAGTCAGAATTTCATTGTTCTATCTGGGACATATGACAATAAAACACTCTTGACCCTTGACTCTTGAACCAGAGAACATAGGCTTCAAGTGAGGGGGGGTGGGGGGGAAAGATTTAATAGGAACATGAGGTGTAACCTCTTCACACAAAGAGTAGCGGGAGTGTGAAGCGAGGTGCCAGAGGAGATAGTTGAGGCAGGTACTATTGCAATGTGTAAAGGGCCTGCCCCACTTGGGCGTCATTTGCACGTCACGACACACGTGTCGTGTCGCGCACGTGATGCGCGCATGCCGTGCATTACGCGCGCATGGCGCGTGGTGAGGCGTGGTGGCGTAGGCAGTGACGTGCGGTCGGGCGCGGTGTCCCAGGATTTTGGGATTCACAAATGACGTGCAAATGACGCCCAAGTGGGACAGGCCCTTAAGAAACATTTAGGGGAATGTAATAACCTGCAGGTGGGACTAGTGTGGATGGGACATGTTGGCCGGAGTGGGCAAATTGGGCCGAAGGGTCTATTTCCTTGCTGTGAGACTCTATGACTCTAATAAGAATACCCATATCAATGAATTGAGATTGCAGGACAAGACTTGCACACAAACCAAAGCTTTTTGCTGTACCTTGGTGCACATGGCAAAAATTAACCCAAACTCAATCCAACATTAATCAAACCACATTGACTAAAAGTAATGTCAGATAAACGACCTCATTGCCAGTTGTGAGGTGTTGTTCATTGCTAATTAATTGCATGTTTTCCTTCAAAAGTAACGAATGACCTGTAAGGTACGCTAAGGTACCTTAAGGGTCGTGATGAGAAACTTTACAAATCTGCACGCTCTCATGTTCCTTATTTGCGCATCCAGTCAGCACACATAAAAATCAGCTATTGAATTATTCCCTTCCTCTTAAGTTACCGTCTGCCTCTGTGTCTGCTGTGACATTTCTACATCAATACGATGCTAATAGCCGGAATGCATTTGATAATTTAAAGCTAAATTTTCTTTATTTCTCGTTTTTAAAGTCGTATCAGCCGCATAAATATTTTAAGCCAAACCCTTATCTGTGATTTTAAATTATTAAGACGTAATTGAATTATTGATGGGTCCATAAATTGCTGTCAAATTTTTTAACCCTTTTATTGCAGATAATTTCAATGGGGAGAAATAGTATTGTGTGCAGCACAATGGATGCACTGGTTAGTAAAAGAAGGGTGAGATTTTTTTTTGAGATGGAATATAATATAATTTGACTAGTGTCTGTGAGTGTGCAATGCTTATAAAGATCTATGTTTTTTTTAAATAACCTGGCTTTATAAATAAAACACGATGAACTGCACATTAATGAAATGTTTATCATTCTGACAGCACATGTCACTTGGCCTTGGAATATGCACAGATCATTTTGTTCTGTCCATTAGAATTGAAAACATTTATTTTTATTGCCCTTGTCTCTCCATTTATTTGCCTGCCATCTGCCAGGGTGGGATCATTAAAAGCATGTTATCTGAAAGCATGTGTAGGTTGCAACCCTGCCACGGGATTTTTTCCCCCTTCCTCAGGTATTAATGGGAAAACGGGGTGGTCACATCTCCCTTCCTCCTGTAAACGGGAGGAAGCTTGTCTGTACGGAGTTTGTACGTTCTCCCCGCGACCTGCGAGGCTTTTCGCCGAGATCTTCGGCTTCCTCCCACACTCCAAAGACGTAGGTTAATTGGCTCGGTATTAATGTAAATTGTCTCTAGTGTGTCTAGGGTAGTGTTAATGTGCGGGGATCGCTGGTTGGTGCAGACTCGGTGGGCTGAAGGACCTGTATCTCGAAACTAAACTAGACTCACAAGTCACAACCTGAATTTAGGCCCCATACCCTATGTCTGATTATTTTCTTACTCATCCAGTGGTGATAAAGGGTCGCAGGATTTAATTGAAAGTGACATTTGTGATTTCATTTACTTTAGTTCAGAGATACGGTGCGGAAACAGGCACTTTGGCCCACCGTGTCCGCCATGACCAGTGATCCCTCGCTGATTAAAGGGGCTGTCCCACAGCGGCGACCTAATCCGCGAGTTCTGGCGAGTTTTCCCTCGACTCATACTCACAGCATGGTCGACACGAGGTCCTAGGAGGTCTTTGTAACTCTCCTTCATGCTCGAGAGTAGTCCCCACGTACTCGAGGCCTCAGCTAGGTCGCGGCGTATTTTTCAACATGCTGATAAATGCCCGAGAGTAAAAAAAAGGTCGCCGTGGAAAAAATCGATATTTTTTTTGCTCGTAGGTTTAGTCGAAGTAGGTTGTAGTTGGTCGGCATGTTAGTCGTAGGTAATCGAGGATAGTTGAAGGTAATCAAAGGTAGTCGAAGGTAGTCTTGGTAATCAACATAGTCGATGGGAGGTCGAAGGAAGGAGATCATCTTCCCTCTCCACTATTTGGTGTCCAATTTTCCCGAAGCTAGTCGTAGCTAGTCGAAGCTGGTCTTCAACATAGTCGAAGGAGGTCTTCAACATGTCATTTTTTCAAACTCTCCTAAATTCTTCTAAACTTGCCAATGAGGTCGCCACAGTGGGACAGCCCCTTAAGACTATCCTACACACACACTGGGGACAATTTTACATTGATACCAAGCCAATAAACCTACAAACCTGAACGTCCTTGCAGTGTGGGAGGAAACCATGGATCTCAAAGAAAACCCACGCAGGTCACAGGGAGAATGTACAAGCTCCGTAGTCAGGATCGACCCCAGATCTCTGGTGCTGTAAGTCAGCAACTCTACCGATGTGCCACCGTGCCATGGTCCTGGATATAGTTTGCCACGCAGGTAGGGCTTTCTCTCAGAGAGTCGTGGGTTGAACACGAAAACACAAACTCAGCTCACACCATTGCACTACCCAAGGGAGTTCTGTGCTCAGATCTGCTGTCTTATAAAAAATGAGGCCCCATCTGCTCTCCAAGGTGGAAGTCTAATCATCCCATGGTGCTACATCAATGAAGGGTAGGAAGGTTATCCCAGGGCTAAATCACAAAACCAGGTCCCAGCCTCATCGTGTTGCTGTTCAAGGATAGTTTGCCTGTTTTGTTCCCATTGTCGCAATAATGGAGCCACAAGAAACTGCAGGTGCTGGATTCCTGAGCAAAGAACAAAGTGCTGGAGGAATTCAGTGGGTCAGGCAGCATCTGTGGAGGGAATGGACGGGAGACGTTTTGGGTTGGGACTCTGCTCTAGATGATAAAGGGTCCCGACCCGAAACATCACGTATCAAAGTGTGTATAGACCACAGAATACAGTGCAGCACAAGAACAGGCTATTCAGCCCACAATGTGCCAAAGATGATGCCAACACCAATGATTATCTGCCTTGCACATGTCCCTCCATTCCCTGCATATCTAGATGCTTATCCAAAAGTCTCTTAAATATCACTATCATATCTGCCTTCACCACCCTCTGTGTAAAAAATTAACCCCGCACATCTCCTTTAAACTTTTCCCCACTCTGACCTTAAAAGATTCATTTAATCTAATCCCCTCATGATTTTATACATCTCTATAAGATCATTCCTCATCCTCCTGCGCTCCAAGGAATAGTCCTAGCTTGCTCAACCTCTCCCTATATTTCAGACCCTCGAGTCCTGGCAACATCCTCATGAATCTTCTCTGCGCCCATTCCAGCTTAACGACATCTTTCAAATTGCCAGATGACCAAAACTGAACACAATATGGCAAGTGTGGCCTCACCAACGTCCTGTACATGATAACATGACCTCCCAACCTCTATACCCAGTACTCTGGCTGATGAACGCCAATGCGCTGAAAGCCTTCTTGGCCATCCTGTGACGCTACTTTCAAGGAACTATGTACCTGCACTCATATATCCCTCTGCTCTACAACACTTCCCAGTGCCCTGTCATTCATTGAGTCACCTCCAGCACCCTTTAGTTTAGTATAGTATAGTGTATTGTCACGTGTACCGAGGTGCAGTGAAAAACTTTTGTTGCATGCTAACCCAGTCAGCAGAAAGATTATACGGGTGGCAAGGAGGTGTAGCGGTAGAGTTGCTTGCAGCGCCAGAGACCCCGGTTCGATCCCGACTACGGGTGCTGTCTGTACGGAGTTTGTTTGTTCTCCCCGTGACTGTGTTGGTTTTCTCCGAGATCCTCAGTTTTCGTCCACACTCCAAAAACGTACAGGTTTGTGGACTAATTGGCTCAGTGTATGTGTAAATTGTCCCTTGTATGTGTAGGATGTGTAGGATAGTTGCGGGTGGGCCATGGGCCTTTTCCATGCTGTATCTCTAAACTATACATGATTACAATCAAGCCATCCACAGTGTACTGATACAAAGAATGTTCAGTGCAAGATAAAATCCAGTAAAGTCTGATTAAAGATAGTCTGAGGGTCTCCAATGAGGTATATAGTAACTCAGGATTGTTCTTTAGTTGTTGGTAGGATGGTTCAGTTGCCTGATAACAGCTGGGAAGAAACTGTCCCTGAATTTGGAGGTGTGCATTTTCCCACTTCTGTACCTCTTGCCTGATGGGAGAGGGAAGAAGAGGGAGTGGCTCATTCTTGATTATGCTGCTGGCCTTGCCGAGGCAGCGTGGTGTAGATGGAGTCAATGGAAGTGAGGTTGGTTTGTGTGATGGTCTAGGCTTTATCCACAATTCTCTGCAATTTCTTGCGGTCTTGGATGGAGCTGTTCCCAAACCATGCTGTGATGCATCCCGATAAAACGCTTTCTACGGCGCATCTGTAGAAATTGGTGAGAGTAGTTGGGGACATGCTGAACCTCTTAATTAATCTAAGAAAGTAGAGGCGTTGGTGTGTTTTCTTCGACGTTGCTTTGGGTGATTAGGTCAAGTTGCTGGTGATATTTTTGACTATTTACAGAGGTTTTGGACCGAACGAAAGAATTAGAAATTTGCATCCTCTGTGAAAGGGATGATTGTGTGATCTTAAGCTTGACTCCTTTGTGAATCTCAATCATCTGCATTAAAGGTACAGTTTACTTTAGTTTAGAGATAGTTTTAGTGCAGAATCAGGCCCTAAGGCCCACTGACCAACACCGACCAGCGATCCCCGCCCATTAACACTATCCTACACACACTAGGGACAATTTACTCTTATACCAAGCCAATTAACCTCCAAACCTGTACGTCCTTGGAGTTTGGGAGGAAACCGAAGATCTCGGAGAAACCCCACGCGGTCAAGGGGAGAACGTACAAACTCAACTCCGTACAGACGGCACCCGTAGTCAAAATTGAACCCGGGCCTCCGGTGCTGCAAGCGCTGTAAGGCAGCAACTCTACCGCTGCACCGCCGTGCCACAGGTAACTGTGGCTTCCTTTGTTTATCTTGGAAGCCTCCTCTCTGAAGGTCATCACCTCCCTATTTCACTTTCATCAGATCCCTCCAAACTTTGCCATCTCTACAGACATCGCGTTTGGTGGCTCAGTGTTGGTTGCTGTGAAGCATCGTGGAATGTTGTACTCCAGTGCTATTTCAGGTTGCCTTTAGCAAGGGATCTAAGCGGTGCTTAGTTTAGTTTGGAGACACAGCGTGGAAACAGGCCCTTCGGCCCACCGAGCCCACGCCGACCAGCGATCCCCGCACATTAACACCATCCAACACACACTAGGGATAAATTACCATTTTTACCTAATGCCCCTGTCCCACTTAGGAAACCTGAACGGAAACCTCTGGAGACTTTGCGCCCCACCCAAGGTTTCCGTGCGGTTCCCGGAGGTTTTTGTCAGTCTCCCTTCCCTGCTTCCACTACCTGCAACCTCCGGCAACCACCTGCAACCTCCAGGAACCGCACGGAAACCTTGGGTGGGGCGCAAAGTCTCCAGAGGTTTCCGTTCAGGTTTCCTAAGTGGGACAGGGGCATAAGCCAATTGACCTACAAATCTGCACGCCTTTGGAGTGTGGGAGGAAACCGGAGCACCCGGAGGAAAGTACAGGAGCACGGGAAGAACGTACAAACTCCGTACAGACGGCACCCGTAGTCAGGATTGAACCCGGCGCTGAAAGGCAGCAATTCTCCCGCTGCGTCAGCGTTCCCCCCCCTTGATGTATGACGAGATTTAATGGACGTTGTTCCTTCTTTGGCATTTGGATAAATCGTTGAGTGTGCTGGAACTTCAAGGCCCAGTTCTGTCATCTAGCAAGACTGTGCCAAGATGTCTTGGCCAAGATCCGCCAGAATCCCGGCCTAACATTTGAATTCACAATGCTGAATGTACCAAGGTGAATGCTAAATGCTATCAAAGAGCTCTTTGAGCATTCAAATTCACCACATGCTTGTTATTCCTGAAGATATACTGTGATGTTTGTATTGATATGTTTTGTTAAGAAATAAGACACCAACATTTTTTTTTAAAAAGCATTCTGTTGGTCTGCTTGCAAGACTGCATCAAAGGAATTGTAGAAGCAAATGGAACATAGGAGCAAAGTAAGAGATGAAAGTAGAGCATAGAAGTGTCGGAGTCATGTTCATGTCATCATAGGAGTAGAATGAGGCCATTCAGTCCATTGCGTCTATTACGCCATTCAATCATGGCTGGTCTATCTTTCCCTCTCAACCCCATTCTCCTGCCTTCTCCCCGTAACCCTTGACACCCCCACAAGATATGAAAAGACTAAAGATCATCACAGCGGCACAGCAGTAGAGTAGCTGCCTTACAGCGCCTGAGACCCGGGTTCGATCCCAACTACGGTTTGCTGTCTGCACGGAGTTTGCACGTTCTCCCCGTGACCCCGTGGGTTTTTTTCAGGGTGCTCCAGTTTCCTCCCACACTCCAAAGACGTGCAGGTGCGTAGGTTAAGTGGCACAGCAACATTGTAAAATTGGTCCTAGTGATAGTGCTAACGTACGGAATGACCACTGGTCTGCCTGGGCTCGATGGGTCAATGGGCTTGTTTCCACGCTGTATCTCTGAAGACTAACCATCTAAAGATTACCATCAAGATGTCCATAGGCTACAGATACAGGATAAAGAGTATATTGTTTAGTGGAAGATAAAGTCCGATTAAAGATAGTTCGAGGGTCTCTAATGAGGTAGATGGGATCACTCTCTAGTTGGTGAGAGGATGGTTCAGTTGCCTGATAGGAGCTGGGAGGAGACTGTCCCCGAATCTGGATTGTCGGGAGTGGATGAGAAAGTGGGATCAAGAATCAAGGTCGTCTAATGAGATTAATTCTTCAATGGACTCAAAACGCTGGCGTAACTCAGCGGGACAGGCAGCATCTCTGGAGCGAAGGAATGGGTGACGTTTCGGGTCGACACCCTTCTTCAGACTAGATATTCTTACAACTTCTTAGATTCAGGGACGTCAAAAGATTTTAATTGTCATTTGTACCCAAACAGAACAATGAAACCCATAACTATAGCAGCAATAACAGGTCCGAAAACACAGTCCTCAATACATAAGATACACAAACAAAAAAAGTTAAATACATTTTTTTTTAAACTTCGATGTTAGTCCATAACATAGAACTGGTGTGAAGATAGACACAAACTACTGGAGTAACTCAAAAAGGGTCAGGCAGCATCCCCGGAGAAAAGGAATATGTGATGTTTCAGGTTGAGACCTTTGACACCCATATCTTCGTCACCTATTTGTCATCTTTCCTTTTTCTCCAGAGATGCTGCCTGACCCGCTGAGTTACTCCGCCATTTTGTGTCCAACTTGGAGTAAACCAGTATCTGCAGTACTTTCCGACGCATAGAACTGGTGTCGGCATGGTGGGCCGAAGGGTCTGTTTCCGTCCATGCTGTTTCTCTAAACATCCTTCCTGCTTTCAGTCAAGTTGTCAGTTACTGAAAAACTGGAAGGAGAAGGAAATTCATTCTCAATGGAAGAACTTTACTTCTCAATAATCTAACCGAGAGCTCTCGGTTCTTAGATTCAGAGATGGCATCTTTTAGTTATGAGTGCTTGCTTCTAATTTACAGGTGCATGATAAAACATCACTGGAAAATCTCGCCCAACATCTGTCTGAGAAGAGACCAGAAGATGGCAAGTTTGGACATGCGATGGTGGACTTTAACCTAGCTGCAGAATCAGATGGTTAGTGGTCATATTTAAATGCATGCGTTTGTGGTTTTGTTCAAATTGAGGGTTTTAATCTGTCTTGAAAGATGCAGATTATCTGTGGCAGTCTTTCCGTCATGAATTTTGAAATAGAAAATATTTTTTTGTGAGGAATTTACCATGAGAGCGGCACGGCGGTAGGGTTGCTGCCTTACAGCGCCAGAGACCCGGGTTCGATCCTGACCACGGGTGCTTGTCTGTACGGAGTTTGTACGTTCTCCCCGTGACCGCGTGGGTTTTCTCCAGGATCTCCGGTTTCCTCCCACACTCCAAAGACGTACAGGTGTATCGGTTAACTGTCTTTTGGTTTAATTGTAAATTGTTCCTAGTGCGTGTAGGATAGTGTTAGTGTGCTTACACTCGGGATAGACTCGGCTTGTACTCGCTAGAATTTAGAAGATTGAGGGAGGGATCTTATAGAAACTTACAAAATTCTTAAGGGCTGGACAGGCTAGATGCAGGAAGATTGTTCCCGATGTTGGGGAAGTCCAGAACAAGGGGTCACAGTTTAAGGATAAAGGGGAAATCTTTTAGGTCTGAGATGAGAAAAAAAAAAATTTACACAGAGAGAGAGTGGTGAATCTCTGGAATTCTCTGCCACAGAATGTAGTTGAGGCCAGTTCATTGGCTATATTTAAGAGGGAGCTAGATGTGGCCCTTGTGGCTAAAGGGATCAGGGGGTATGGAGAGAAGGCAGGTACAGGATACTGAGTTGGATGATCAGCCATGATCATACTGAATGGCGGTGCAGGCTCGAAGGGCCGAATGGCCTACTCCTGCACCTATTTTCTATGTTTCTATGTGCTAGGATCGCAGATCGGCGCAGACTCAATGGGGCGAAGGGCCTGTTTCCGTGCTGTGTCTCTAAACTGTAAACTCTAAACAAGATTCCAGCATCTGCTAGTCACAAAATGCTGGAGTAACTCAGCATCTCTGGAGAAAAGATACAGGTTATGTTTTGGGTCGAGACCCTACTTCAGGGTGTCTCAGTCTCGAACCGAAACGTCACCTATTCCGTTTCTCCAGAGATGCTGCCCGACCCGCTGAGTTATTCCAGCCTTCTGTGTCTTATCTTCGGTGTGACTCAGCGTCTGCAGTTCCTCCCTGCGCATTGCAGCATCTGCGGTTCCATCGTGTCTCCATGTTGAGCTTCACCATTCCTTGTCGCCGGCAGGAAGCGCGGGAGTTTCGGAGCCCAGGATTTACCGGGAAGCAAGGGGCAGGAGCAGCAACGAGCCTCACATAAAGCGGCCGATGAACGCCTTCATGGTCTGGGCCAAGGACGAGAGGCGGAAGATTCTGCAGGCGTTCCCCGACATGCACAACTCCAACATCAGCAAGATCCTAGGTAAGCAAAACATTCACAAGTTGTAGAAGCAGCATCGGGCCATTCGGCCCATCATGTCTACCCCTCCATTCAATCATGGTCGATCTAACTTTCCCTCTCAACCCCATTCTACTACCCCTGTTTGAGTTGCTAGTTCAGGCCATGCTGCACCCATTTAACATGATCTGTACCAAACATCTTCCCAGTTCTGACAAAGCATCTCAGACCAGAAAATTCCCATCCCACAGATGCGGCCTAATCTGCTGAGAGTTTCATAAAGGTCATAAATTATAGGAGCAGAATTAGGCCATTCAGCCCATCAAGCCCACTCCGCCATTCAATCATGGCCCACCTATCTTTCCCTCTCAAACCCATTCTCCTCCCCATCACCCATACTATTGAAGAATCTGCTAATCTTTGCCTTAAAAATATCCATTGACTTGAACGAGACAGCTGTCTGTGGCAATGAATCCCACAGATTCACCACCCTCTGACTCAAGAACTACCTCCTCACCTCCTTCCTAAAGGTACTGAGGTTATTCTGAGGCTGTTGCCTCTGGTCCGAGACTCTCCCACTAGTGGAAACATCTTCCCCACATCCACTCTATCCAGGCCTTTCACTATTCGGTAAGTTTCAAAGAGGGTGTTACCCTTCATCTTTCTCAACTCGAGCGAATACAGGTCTGACCAGCACCTTCTGAAGCCTCAGCGTTACATCCCCTCTGAGAATGGCTGCCATCTTGGGTTGATTATCTTATTTCCTCCGCTAAATAAAAAGCACCGTTATTTACATCCTCACCAGGAAGCAGGACCGCGGTAACATCGCAAAGATCGCGACCGCTTGCGCTTAATAGATTGTAATTAAATACAAAGCTTAGCAGCGCTGAGCCTGAGCTTGAGTTGTCAGGTAGCAGAGTGTGTAGATGTGTTTAATTAATAAGTGAGTGGAAAAACAACACCGTTCCGAAGACAAAAGGCAGTCTGATAATATCCGTGCAATTCTTCCTGACAGCCTGACACATAACAACCATGTAATTCTTTTTGTGAGCTCCTTATTCTATGACTTTGCCAAATTACAAATTTTCAGTAAGAAATAGCCTGTCAAAATAGTGAAAACTTGCCCAGCAGCCAGAGAGCGGCTGGATAATGTTTCTTTTAATTATTTCGCTTGCTGTTTCAAAGGCCTGTTTTAAATCGGAGTTGGTGGCTCGTTGCTGTGGAGGGTGAAGGGGGGGGAGGGTACACTCTGGTGCTGGGGTGTGGAGTCACTTGTTTGAACATCATTTTCACGCGCAGAGCCTACAGATTACAATGGGTTTACTGCCGTGAGTGGCAGAACTTCTCCGCACTCTCTCTGTGAAAGGTGCCTTCCCTGCCTCTCTAATCTCTATCTCTTTCTCTATCTCTGTCTCAGTCCCTCTCTCTCTGTCTCTCTGTCTCTGTCCCTCTCTATCTGTCTCTCTGTCTCTCTCCCTCTCCCCCTCTCTCTATGTCATCTGTAGAAGTGTTTTTAAGAGACATTGGAGACAGGCCAGGTTTTCTCAGCCTCGTGAGGAAGCAGAATCATTGCTGACGGTCACTTCAATGCGGTTGGTCCACGACAGAGCGTTGGCAATATTAACGGCCAGGAAGTTGAAGCTCTCAACCATTTCCACTTTGGCACCATTGGTGCTGACTGGGGGCATGTGCTCCAACACATGTGCTTCCTGAAGTCGATAACTAGCTCCTTCGTCTTGCTGACATTGAGGGAGAGGTTGGTGTAAAGGGCCTGTCCCACATGGCCGTCATTTGCGCCTCATATACGCGTTATATGTAAAATAGGTCGACGCGTCATTACGCGCGATGTCGCGTCATCATGCCGTCTGGTGCGCGTGACGTCATTAGAATACCCTTCGGCGCGCGGCAACTCATAGTTACGCACAGTGACATAGCCATGCGTCACCACACGATACACGTGAGATGTCGGGACGCCAGCGTGCATCGCCAATGCGCCAGCGTGCGTACCCAATGCACCAGCGTGCGTACCCAATGCGCCAGCGTGCGTACCCAATGCGCCAACGTGCGTACCCAATGCGTCAGCGTGCGTACCCAATGCGCCAGCGTGCGTACCCAATGCGCCAGCGTGCGTACCCAATGCGCCAGCGTGCGTACCCAATGCGCCAGCGTGCGTACCCAATGCGCCAACGTGCGTACCCAATGCGCCAAATGCGTGCGTACCCAATGCGCCAGCGTGCGTACACAATGCGCCAGCGTGCGTACCCAATGCGCCAGCGTGCATACCCAATGCGTCAGCGTGCGTACCCAATGCGCCAGCGTGCGTACCCAATGCGCCAGCGTGCGTACCCAATGCGCCAGCGTGCATACCCAATGCGTCAGCGTGCATACCCAATGCGTCAGCGTGCGTACCCAATGCGATGCGTCAAGCCAGTGGCGCACGAGGATTTTGTGCAGCACTAAATCCTGGAGCGCCGCGCGATACCGCACTCCTCCACGCCTCTCCATGCACCCGTCCCGCGCTACCCACACGCTACCCGTGCGTCACAACGCGACAACCACATTCTTGGAGGTCGCGTAAATGGCGCGCAAATGACGGCCAAGTGGGACAGGCCCTTAAGGGTCCGAGGAAGCAATGGAGCATTTTCCACCAGTAACATTAGAGCACAATGAACTGGAGGCCATGTCACTAGAAGAACAATGAGAGACAAACCGGCTCATTGTGGAGAGCAGGGTTGACATTTCACTGGACTCCCGGGGTTTCCGCTGACATTTTAACAAGCTTCTAAGGATTTCTAAGTACACAAACAAAATCTCAGCTTCACACATAATTCTGCGATGGTTCTAGGCCAGATAAACACTTTTGATGTTCCACCATGTCTTTGAGCAGACAAAGATTACAGATCATTCAGAGATCGCACAAGAGTTAAAAAATTCAATGCTGAATTAATAATATTTCCATGTGGATTGACAATGCATTTGGAGACAGGCCACGCATTAGCTTGATGCATGCCTGCAAAATGGTCGTAAATGGGGATTACCATTTTGCGTAGAATGAATCTCATAAACCTCCACGTCTGCAGCCCTCTGGTAATTGCTTAAGGACCTGTTCCGCTTTCACAAGGTAATTCACAAATTCTCCCGAGTTTTCCCCTTGATTCAAACTCGCGGAATGTTCGTAACAAGTCCGTAGGAGTCCGTGGATATATCGTAGCGGCTCGTTATGCCAGCCGTGGGTACTCGTGGCATCAGGTGCGTCCGGACGTTTATTCCAGCCCGGTAAAAAATGTCCACGAGTAAAAAAGCGGACGGGATGAAAGAAATTGCAACTTTTTACTCGTGAGGAGGAATCGAAATACTCATGGGAATTCGTAGACGCGCTCGTAGGAGTTCATGAACATAGTTGTGGAAGGTCGTAGACTACCACGATTTTTTTTAGGTCCAATAAACTCGGCAGAGGTTTTGAATTAAATCGTGAAAGTGGGACGGGCCCTTTACTTGCTTACTGCCTATTATGCCTCCTGGCATGTAGGGCAGTAACAAAGGTCCTCCGCCCAGTGTGTTGATTCCTTCAGTTGCTCTTTCCATAACATATTTGTTTCACGAGACAGGGTTGTTAGCCCTGTGCTCAACCTCCAACCTGGAGGACCAGTGGATCACTCTTCGTCTCGCCTCTACCCTTCGACCTGTCCAGCACAGGAGACCCTAACAGGAGACGAATCTCCTGCTGGCATAGCTGAAAGTCACCGAAAAGTTGGCTTGCAGGTACAGCAGGCAGTGAAGAAAGCTAATGGAATATTGGCCTTCTTAACAAGAGGATTTCAGTATAGGAGTAGAAAGATTCTTCTGCAGTTGTATAGGGCTCTGGTAAGACCACATCTGGAGTATTGTGTACAGTTTTGGTCTCCTAATTTGAGGAAGGACATCCTTGTATTTGAGGCAGTGCAGCGTAGGTTCACGAGATTGATCCCTGGGATGGCGGGACTGTCATATGAGGAAAGATTGAAAAGAGGGGATCTTATAGAAACATATAAAATGATAAAAGGACTGGACAAGCTTGATGCAGGAAAAATGTTCCCAATGTTGGGGGAGTTCAGAACCAGGGACCACAGTCTTAGAATAAAAGGGAGGCCATTTAAGACTGAGGTGAGAAAAAACTTTTTCACCCAGAGAGTTGTGAATTTATGAAATTTCCTGCCACAGAGGGCAGTGGAGGCCAAATGACTGGATGGATTTAAGAGAGAGTTAGATAGAGTTCTAGGGGCTAGTGGAGTCAAGGGATATGGGGAGAAGGCAGGCATGGGTTATTGATTGGAGACAATCAGCCATGGTCACAATGAATGGTGGTGCTGGCTCGAAGGGCCGAATGGCCTCCTCCTGCACCTATTTTCTATGTTTCTATCTATGTTGCCCGCTCTAGGGCTCACTGAGACCACGACAAGTTTGCAAGGTTGTAATTAGTCTAGTTTATTTATTGTCACATGCACAGAGATACAGTGAGATGCTTGGTCCGCATCCCAGGGAGAACAAGCAGGTAGAGCCACTGCCTCACAGCGCCGGAGACCCAGGATTCGATCCTGACCTCTGGTGTTGGCTGTGCTCATGGAGTTTGCATGTTCTCCTTGTGACCGTGTGGGTTTCCTCTGGGCGCTCCAGGTTTCCTCCCACATCGGCATTGTCTTGTGACCTCCAAGTCCCTGAAAATAACGACCTTAGTCTAAGGAGATGTGCAACTACTTATCGTCTTCTTGCGTATGGCGTGCACAGCCTAAAGTTGTGACATCCAGACCAGGACAGCATCAGTTACGGGGTGGATGCCTTTGATGCCCCCAGGGAAAAGCCTCAGTGAGCAGTCATTCGCCATGTGTGGGATGGTCTGGTCTGGATGTCTACAGTCGCAAGCAGGGCTGTCTGTCATCCCCACTTACGTAGGTGATGGGCTGTTCTTGCGTGGAGGGTGCGGATTCTGTTCAGGGTTAGCCACGGCTTGCGATGGAGGTCAAAACCCGGTGGTTTCACTGTGGGGTCTATGATGGCCTTTCCGTTGTTGGTGTTGGCTCTGCGTCACTCAGTCTTGGAGTCAAGCAACTACTTATATAAGGCACTTTAAGACTCAGTGTCCAGGGGGCACTAGATCGATGAAGTAGGGGTCGGCCTGGCCCAGTGCGATTCCGTTGGCTCCTTCTACCGCTGCTCCTTGTGCTGTAATCTCTAGACCATCCCATCACCCAACATTGGGGAGCGGGCCTTCACACTGAGCTCTAGTATACTATCTCTGAATCACTTTATTTTCTGCTCAGATGCTCCTTGCAGGGGTACCTAGGTTGCCTACTGTAAATTGCCCCTAGTGTGCAGGATGTGAATCTGGGATAACATAGAACTAGTGTAAAAGTGATACACAAAATGCTGGAGTAACTCAGCGGGACAGGCAGCATCTCCGTAGAGAAGGAATGGGTGACGTTTCGTGTCAAGACCCTTTTTCAGACCCTGGTCTGACCCTTCATGGTCTGAAGAAGGCTCTTGGCCCGATATGTCACCCATTCCTTCTCTCCGGAGATGCTGCCTGTCTCGCTGAGTTACTCCAGCATTTTGAGTCTATCTTCGATTCAAACCTGCAACTGCAGTTCTTTCCTACACATTTAATATATAGGTGATTACTGATTGGCGCTGACTCGGTGGGCCGAAGGGCCTGTTTCCATGTTGTGTCTCCAAACAGCCTGAAGAAGGGTCCCGACCCGAAACGTTGCCTATTTCCTTCACTCCATAGATGTTGCCTCACCCGCTGAGTTTCTCCAGCATTTTTGTCTGCCATGGAAACATAGAAAATAGGTGCAGGAGTAGGCCATTCGGCCCTTCGAGCCTGCACTGCCATTCAATATGATCATGGCTGATCATCCAAAATCAGTGCCCCGTTCCGACTTTTCCGCCCATATCCCTTGATTTTCCCCCATATCCCATAAACAAAACTAAGCTAAACTAAACTTTTTCTTTTGGAAAGAAAGTCCGCGTTGGATCATTGGTTTGGTTCCTGTGTTATTTTGTGGGTGTGTGATGGGGTCCAACAAAGAGCTGACTGTTGTAACTCTGGCAGTGGGGATGGTAGGGCGGAGGTTGCTCTGTGTTTACAAGGTCTGGCCCTCATCAAACGAGATCGGCAGAGGCTCTGATCTCAATGAGGCCCGAGGGTGCTTCGACCAAGCATCCTATGAAGTCTAAGCACGAACACTGAGTGCTGCTCACAATGCCTCCAGGGAATTGCTTTGTGCCGCCCGCCCTCCATTCCTTTGGTCACATTCATAAGTTGCAGGAGCAGAGTTAGGCCATTCAGCCCATTGTCTACTACGCCATTCAATCATGGCCGACCTCTTTTAAGTCGAGGCTTAAAACTCATCTTTAGTCTCAACCCTTTCTTGACGTCCTCTGAGTGAGGGCTATATGTAGGTATTTATGTATGTATGTAATCTGTGAACCAATGTTGTGTAACGTTAGTACCTCCACCAATATAAAGCACTTTGGTCAACGAGAGGTGTTTTTTAAATGTGCTATAGAAATATAAGTGACTTGACTTGACTTGAGGGAGACTATCTCTCCCTCAACGCCATTCTCCTGCCTTCTCCCCATAAACTCTGACAATTCAAAATCTGTCCATCTCTGCCTTAAAAATACCCATTGGCAGCCTCTACAGCCTTCTGTAGCAATAAGTTCCACAGATTCATCTCCCTCTGACAAGAAATTCCTCCTCATCTCCTTTCTAAAGGGACGTCCGTTTATTCTATGGCCTCTGGTCCTAGACTCTTCCACTAGTGAGAAAATCCTCTCCACATCCACTCTATCCAGGCCTTTCACTATTCGGTAACTTTCAATGAGGTCACCCCTCATCCTTCTGATCTCCAGCGAGTAGAGGCCCGGTGCCGGCAAATGCTGCTCATACATTAACCCAATCATTCCTGAGCTCATTCTCGTAAACCTCCTCTGGACCCCATCCAATGCCAGCACATCCTTCCTCAGCTATGGAGCTAGTTGGACTCTGCCAGCTTTAATATTAATTTTTAGTTTTAGTTTCTGGGATACAGTATGAAAACAGGCCCTTCTGCCCACTGAGTCCACGCCGACTACACGAGTTCTATGTTATCCCACTTTCCCATCCACTCCCTACACACCAGGGGCATGCGTACAAGTTGGTACATGTCCTTGGAGGCATGCCAAATTTCTTTGGTCTCATGCAGAAACAACAAACTGCAGATGCCAGTTAAAACACAAAAGGACACAGGAGTAATGCGGCTGTCCCACTGTACGAGTTAATTCAAGAGTTCTCCCAAGTTTCCTCTGATTCAAACTCGGAGAATTACGGTAATAGCCGCTCGTAGGTGCTCGGGGCTCTCGTGGACATTTTTCAACATGTTGAAAAATCTTCATGAGTTCACGAGCTTACCGCGAGCGTTTCCCGAATACCTGCCGTTAGCGTTACGAGCCGCTAAGAGGCGTCCCGAGCTCCGACGTACCCGCTACGTACATTCTACGTGCTTACCACGAGTTTGATTTTTTTTTAAACTCGGGAGAGCTCTTGGAATAAACTCGTACAGTGGGACAGGGCCATAGCTCAGCAGGTCAACTAGCATCTCTGGAGAACATGGAAAGTTGAGGTTTCTGGTCGAGACTCTTCTGCAAACCGACTGAAGAAGCGTCTCAACGCAAAACTGAGGAGTTACTCCAGCACTTTATGTTCTTTGGTCTCTTGCCGCTTACTGCACTCCCAGTGAAGAACGTGTTGCTTACAGAGTGGGGAGAAAGCAATCCACGAGATCTTGCACAGATAATTTAATTTAGTTTAGTTTATTATTGTCACATGTACTGAGGTACAGTGAAAAGCTTTTTGCTGCATGCTGCCTAGTCAGTAAACAGACTGTACGTGATTACAATCGAGCCATCCACAGTGTACAGATACAGGATGAAGGGAATAACGTTTAATGCAGGATAAAGTCCAGTGAAGTCGATTAAAGATAGTCTGAGGGCCTCCAATGAGGTAGATGGTAGGTCAGGATGGTGATAGGATGCTTAATTTGCCTGATAACAGCTGGGAAGAAACTGTCCCTGAATCTGGAGGTGTGCGTTTTCACACTTCTGTACCTCTTGCCTGATGGGAGAGGGGAGAAAGAGGGAGTGACCGGGGTGAGACTCGTGGATGGAGTCAATGGAAGGGAGGTTGGCTTGCGTGATGGTCTGGACCATGTCCACAACTCTCTGCAATTTCTAGACTGTTCCTAATTGCCTGCATTTGGCCATGTCCCCCTAAACTTCCAATCCATATCACTCTCCAAATGTCTTTTGAAAGTCAGAATTCCATCCGCTTCCACCATTTCTCCTGGCAGCTCATTCCAGATATGGACCACCATCTGAGTGAAAAAGCTGCCTCTGACACCTCGCAAACCTCTCACCTGAAGCCGGTGCCCTCCAAATCCCTTGAAGCCGATTACACCTTGTCTCAAGGCAATGTCCTCTGCTTTCCACACATTTCTACCATGGGGGAAACGTTTCTTACTCTCTAACTAATCTATGCCTCATATATTTTTATAAACCTCTTAGGTTTCCCCTCTGCATCCCCTGATCCAAGAGATCAAAACTTTCTTAATTGCACTTCACGGAGTTATAGAGCTCCATGCCGACCAAGTTGGCAGTCTAGGCTACTCTCACTTGCCTGCATTTGGCCCATATTTCTCTAAACCCGATCCACATTCAGTTATTTTTGATAGTCACAATAGTATCTGTTTCTGCAGCTTCCACCGGCAGCTCCTCCAGATACGAACTACCCTCTAAATAAAGCTGCTGCCTAAGATCTCCTTCTGAAATCGTAGTTTTGTTTTGTTTAGAGATACAGCGTTTCAAGAGGCAGTTAGATTTAGCTCTTAGGGCTCAGGGAATCAAGGGATATGGGGGAAAAAGCCGAAACGGGGTACTGATTTTCGATGATCAGCCATGATCATATTGAATGGCGGTGCTGGCCTGAAGGGCCAAATGGCCTACTCCTGCATCTATTTTCTCTGTTACTATGTTGCCATGAACCCACCAAGTCCATGCCGACCAGCGATCACCCATACTCTAGATCTATGTATTCCCAGTTACACGCCCTACAAATTTAGTAGCAATTTACAGAAGGCAATTAATTAATAACTCGCACATCTTTGGAATGTGGGAGGAAACAGGAGCACTTGATAGAAACCCACGTGGTCACAGAGAGAACATGCAAACTCCGTACAGGCAGCACCCGTAGTCAGGAATGAACCCGGGTCTCTGGCGCTGTTGGGCAGCAACTCTACCGCTGCGCCACCGTGCCGTCCTTCTCTCTATAGGCCTCTAGTTTTCTCCTCGAACATTAGACACAAAAGTGCTGGAGTAATTCAGTGGGTCAGGCAGCATTTCTGGAGAATAAGGATGGGTGAGGGTTTAGGTCGGGGCCCTTCTTCAGACTGAAAATAGGGGGTGGGGGCAGAAGCGCTGGAGGTGAGGGAAGATCAGGACAAATCAGGGCCTCAGGCAGGGTGGTGCCCTGGTGCCCTGGCCCATTCCCAATCCGACCTCTCTGTCCTGGGTCTCCTCCATTGCCCGAGTGAGCAACACCGGAAATTGACGGAACAGCACCTCATATTCCGCCTGGGTTGCTTGCGTCCGGATGGCATGAACGTTGAATTCTCCCAGTTTTGCTAGCCCTTGCTGTCTCCTCCCCTTCCTTAACCCTCTAGCTGTCTCCTCCCATCCCCCCCGCCCTCGGGCTCCTCCTCCTCCCTTTTTCCTTCCTTCTCTCCCCCCCCACCCCCCATCAGTCTGAAGCAGGGTTTCGGCCCGAAACGTCGCCTATTTCCTTCGCTCCATAGATGCTGCTGCACCCGCTGAGTTTCTCCACCATTTTTGTGTACCTTTGGTGCCCTGGTTGTTGGCTGGGGAAGGTGTGATATTGAGATGGATATCTTTGCGGTGAACTGTGGAACTGGTTAAATGACTAGGGTGGAGGAAGGGAACAAGGGGGAGGGGGGAGGAGAGTGTAAGAGAAGTTACGTAGAATTAAATAATTCAAGTGTCGTACAACTGGTTTTAAGCTCCCGAGCAAAATCCTTTACCCCGGGAGAAAGATAGCGAGCGTTCACTTTATCCGCGGCCCCCCTGATCAAAAGATGCGTGAATAGGGCGGCACGGTGGTGCAGCGGTAGAGTTGCTGCATTACAGCGCCAGAGACCCAGGTTTGTCCCGACTATGGGCGCTGTCTGCACAGAGATTGGACGTTCTCCCCGTGACCTGCGAGGGTTTCCTCCAGGTTCTCTGGCTTCCTCCCACATTCTAAAGACGTACAGGTTTGTAGGTTAACTGAGGTCATAAGGTCATAAGTGATTGGAGTAGAATTAAGCCATTCGGCCCATCAAGACTACTCCGCCATTCAAGCATGGCTGATCTATCTCTCCCTCCTAACCTAATTCTCCTGCCTTCTCCCCATAATCTCAGACACCCGTACTAATCAAGAATCTATCTACCGTATCTCTGATATTGGCTTGGTATACATGTAAATTGCCCTCAGTGTGTGTAGGATAGTGTTAGTGTGCGAGCTTCACTGGTCAGTGCAGACTCGGTGGGCTAAAGGACCTGTTTCTGCGCTGTGTCGCTAAACTGAACGAAACACTGAGGTGCAGCGAAGTGCTCCGAGACCTCTCCCTGTCTTAGATTTTGTGGCAGCAGTGTGCAGGGTCTGGGATGCTGCGCCTTCGAAGGGGCGGTGGGGTTGGCGTGTGCCAGCAGCTCGGTGCCATGCTTGCGTCACGCCATGAGGCTTGGCTGGCAGCCGTCAACAGAGCAGCCTGCCGCTCGGAATCTGTTGATTGCACCCAGTGCACCACCTGCTCCCACCTCCTCAGTACAACGGCAGGGTGTCACCACTTCCTTCCAGCTCACCCTTGGCTGCCCTGGTGCCATGCTGGAGTCAGGATCGAGTGGCTAGCTAACCCTTCACAACTCCACGCCGACACATCCCAGTACCGCTCCCAACAGTAATTCCCACGCATGCCCACTGTATCATGAACTGAACCATATCGTAGAACATAGAAACTTGGAAAAATAGGTGCAGGAGTAGACCATTCTGCCCTTCGAGCCAGCACTGCCATTCAATATGATCATGGCTGATCATCGAAAATCACTACCCCGTTCCTGCTTTTTCCCCATATCCCTTGATTCCTTTGGCCTTAAGAGCTAAATATAACGCTCATTTGAAAACATCCAGTGAATTGCCCTCCACTGCCTTCTGTGGCAGGGAATTCCACAGATTGACAACACTCTGGGTGAAAAGGGGTCCAGCTTAAGGATAATATCCTTTAAAACCGAGATGAGAAGAACTTTTTTCACACAGAGAGTGGTGAATCTCTGGAACTCTCTGCCACAGAGGGTAGTTGAGGCCAGTTCATTGGCTATATTTAAGAGGGAGTTAGATGTGGCCCTTGTGGCTAAGGGGATCAGGGGGTATGGAGAGAAGGCAGGTACGGGATACTGAGTTAGATGATCAGCCATGATCATATTGAATGGCGGTGCAGGCTCGAAGGGCCGAATGGCCTACTCCTGCACCTAATTTCTATGTTTCTATGTTTCTATGAAAAGGTTTTTCCTCATCTCAGTCCTAAATGGTCCACCCCCCCTTATTCTTAAACTGTGACAAACTGGTTCTGGACTGCACCAACATCGGAAACATTTTTTCCTGCATCTAGCCTGCCCAATCCTTTAAGACAGGGGTCGGCAATCTTCTGTCAAGGGGCCAGGACATGTGTCTGTGAGCGGATGGCGGGCCATAATTACCACGTGTACACGTGGATCCTGCACCCATCCCGCCCCGGATGGCCGGCATCAAATCACGTGTTCACATAGATCCCGCCCCTTCGAGGAAGCCACCCGGAGTACTGAGCTCAACTATCCTACTCACTCGTCCCTGGCCTACTGACAACCCCGATCCCGACAGCAAAGCCCAGACACAGAAGGTGCGCGGACGTGCCGGCGGCTTTGCGCAGGGTGCGGTACAACAGATCACCTTCCAGGTACCGGAGATGACGGAAGTCTGTGGGCCGGGATGATTTCGGGGCCGACCCCTGCTTGAAGAATTTTATATCTTTCCATCTCATCTCCTCTCATCCTTCTAAATGCCAGTAAATACAAGCCCAGTCGACCCATTTTTTTTATCATATGTCATCATCCTACCACCAACCAGAGAACAGTCCTGAGCTGCCATCTACATCATTGAAGACCCGCAAAATATATTTGATCGGACTTTATTGGACTTTATCTTGCACTAAACGTTATTCCCTCTATCCTGTTTCTGTACACTGTGGATGGCTCGATCGTAATCATGTATTGTCTTTCCGCTGACTGGTTAGCACGCAACAAAAGCTTTTCACTGTATTTGGTACACCTGATGCTAAACTAAAGTGAAGTAAGCTAGTGCATAAGCAAACTTTGTCGAGCATCCTTAGTCGTGCAAAGTCCATAATGGTTTGATGCTGGGTTAGGGTTGTGCTTCGGGTTGTGCAGGGTGGTTCAAGAATCTGCTGGACGATAGGAGGAACCTGGAGGTCACGGCTGGCAGGCTAATCCCTTCACCCTTGGAGAGAAGGGTTGTGGTCACCTCCTTTACCCCCACCCTGTCCCTTAGACGACAGGCCAATCCCACCACATCTGACCACGAGATGGGCCAATCCCACCACACCTGACCATGAGATGGGCCAATCCCAACACACCTGACCATGAGATGGGCCAATCCCTTCACACCTAATGATAGGAATGGGCCAATCCCACCACACCAGACCACGAGATGGGCCAATCCCAGCACACCTGACCATGAGATGGGCCAATCCCTTCACACCTAATGATAGGAATGGGCCAATCCCAACACACCTGACCATGAGATGGGCCAATCCCAACACACCAGACCACGAGATGGGCCAATCCCAACACACCTGACCATGACATGGGCCAATCCCAACACACCTGACCATGACATGGGCCAATCCCAACACACCTGACCATGAGATGGGCCAATCCCACCACGCCTGACCATGAGATGGGCCAATCCCAACACACCTGACCATGAGATGGGCCAATCCCAACACACCTGACCATGAGATGGGCCAATCCCAACACACCTGACCATGAGATGGGCCAATCCCAACACACGTGACCATGAGATGGGCCAATCCCAACACACCTGACCATGACATGGGCCAATCCCAACACACCTGACCATGACATGAGCCAATCCCACCACACCTGACCATGTGGACAGGCCAATCCCTTCACACCTTTACAATCCTCTCAGTCACATGGGGGAGACTTGATAGAAGTATATAAAATGATAGGAGGCGTAGATAGGGTAGACATTCAAATCTTTTTTCGCCCAGAGTGGAATTGCCCAACACTAGAGGGCATAGTTAGAAGGTGAGAGGGGGAAAGTTTAATGGAGATGTGCGGAGCATGTTTTTTCGACAGAGAGTGGTGGGTGCCTGGTAACAAAAAGTGGCAAAGGTTAGAGGTGCCCAACGCCCACGGCTCTGTCTTTGCAGTGACCCACCAGTTCCAATGTCTTGCTCCTCTGCAGGCTCTCGTTGGAAGGGTATGACGAACCTGGAGAAGCAGCCGTACTACGAGGAGCAGGCCCGGCTCAGCAAGCAGCACCTGGAGAGATACCCCGACTACAAGTACAAACCGCGGCCAAAGCGCACCTGCGTGGTGGACGGCAAGAAGCTGCGGATCGGAGAATACAAAGCCCTGATGCGTAACCGGCGCCAGGAAATGCGACAGTTTTTCACTGTTGGGTAAGAAGGATCACTGCTCAATTCTTAGAACATTCTTCGGGCAGCACAGTGACGCAGCGACAGAGACCCGGCTACAATAAACAATAGACAATAGGTGCAGGAGTAGGCCATTCGGCCCTTCGAGCCAGCACCGCCATTCAATGTGATCATGGCTGATCGTCCCCAATCAGTACCCCGTTCTCCCCATATCCCCTGACTCCGCTATTTTTAAGAGCCCTATCTAGCTCTCTCTTGAAAGTATCCAGAGAACCTGCCTCCACCGCCCTCTGAGGCAGAGAATTCCACAGACTCACAACTCTTGTGAGAAAAAGTGTTTCCTCGTCTCCGTTCTAAATGGCTTACCCCTTATTCTTAAACTGTGGCCTCTGGTTCTGGACTTCCCCAACATCGGGAACATGTTTCCTGCCTCTAGCGTGTCCAAACCCTTAATAATCTTATATGTTTCAATAAGATCCCCTCCCACTCTTCTAAACGATACAGAACGCACAAGCCCAGCCGCTCCATTCTCTCAGCATATGATAGTCCTGCCATCCTGGGAACTAACCTTGTGAACCTACGCTGCACTCCCTCACTCCTGACCGTGGGTGCTTGTCTGCACAGTTTGTACGCTCTCCCCATGACCTGTGTGGGTTTTCTCTGAGATCTACGGTTTCCACCCACGTTCCAAAGACGTACAGGTTTGTAGGTTAATTGGCTTGGTATGTGTGTAAATTGTCCTTAGTGTGTGTAGGATGGTGTTAGTATGCGGGGATCGCTGATCAGTGCGGACTGTGGGCTGAAGGGCCTGTTTCTGTTCTGTATCTCCAAATTAAATGAAACATTGCAAAACAAGAACAGGCCCTTTGGTCCACAATGTATTTGTGAAAATATTTTTTTACCTTTGCAAGTCAAGTTTTAAAACACACATTGCTGCAAAAAATACCCTGTCTATACCAGACATTCAATCTCGGACTTGAGAATACCTCCACTGCCAATTGGGTCAAGAATTCCAGAGATTCACCAACCTCTTGCCAATTTATGGATGAGAAGGGTTGCGAGGGATATGAGCCAAATGTGGGTAGGTGGGACTGGCATTGGAGTTGGCATGGACAAGTTGGGCTGAAGGGCCATTGAGATTTTTTTTTACTTTTAGAGATACAGCACTGGCTGTGGGCTAGGTGATATGTTATGCAAACAGTGAAACTCAATCGAATGACAGTGAAACTAGTACGATGATTTGGGTGGGGGAGGGACAGAGAGAGAGGGTAGGCGAGGGTTACTTCAAGTTAGAGAAATCAATGTTCATATCGCTGGGGTGTAAGCTGCCCAAGCGGACTATGAAGTACTGTTCTTCCAATTTGCGTTTGGCCTCACTCTGACAATGGAGGAGGCCCAGGACAGAAAGGTCAGTGTGGGAATGGGAGGATAAAGGTATTCTTGAGATGTAAACTGTACCAATGGGAATTTGGCCCGGAAACAAAGAATGGATGTACTAGCCGAGGACAGGAAGAGGAAATTGGAGGTAATGGTGTCTCCAATCAGTCATTGCCTTTGTTCAAGTTGGTAGAAACTGTCCCTCTTGGAAATGGCTTTGTACCACAGAAGCTGAAGGCAGCGACAGCTCTTGGAGTGACTCACTGCAAGGACACTGCTGGCTAATTGAACTAAAGTGCTGCCAATGTTCACAATTAACCGAGACCCATCTGCCTTTCATGCTGTTTACATGACGGTATCATACACTGACCTTACACATTTCGTTTCATAATACAGATATTTACATCAGCGTACATCCCAATTGCTGGTGTACAAAATACAGATGGAGGCGATATGTTGGCTTGCGTTATAAATAATTGAGTTTTTGTCAACATTTTCGGAGGGAAGGAAGGGATTGGAACGTTTGGGCCAATTCATTATTTTGCTGGTACTGACAGCAACAAATTCTCCAGTGGATTCCTTCCGAGTTGTGCAGCACCATATTGAAGTTCTCCAATTTTCTAATTCAATTATCAATCGTAGCATATGGTTATGATCTGGAATCCATTACCCAGTAACAGATTCAGTCCTAAGTTTCGAAAAGGAAATTGAAAATGCACTTGGAAAGGAGAAATTTCAAGGGACTCGGGGGGGGGGAAAGAACCAAAAATGGGTCTGTCAACGAACGTGGGCGGAAGTTTAGGTGTAGGAAGGAACTGCAGGTGCTGGTTGACGCCGAAGATAGACAACAAGGTGGAGGAAAGTGGGCCGAATGGCCTGTTTCCACACTGTATCTCCAAACTAAAGTTAACCAGAATAAGAGGACGTAGATTTAGAATGGACACGAAGAGGAATCTCTTTAGCCAGAGGGTGGTGAATCTGTGGAATTCTTTGTCACAATGGAAGCGGCACGGTGGTGCAGTGGTAGAGTTGCGGCCTTGCAGCGCTAGAGACCCGGGTTCGATCCCCTGTATGAAGTTTGTACGTTCTCCCTGTGACAGCGTGGGTTTTCCCCAGGAGCTCTGGTTTCCTCCCACACTACAAAGACGTACAGGTTTGTATGTTAATTGGCGTTGGTGAAAGTTGTAAATTGTCCCGAGGTAATGGGATAGTGCAGCGTATGGAGATCGCTGGTCGGCGCAGACTCGGTGGTCCATAGGGCCTGTTTCTGTATCTCTAAACTACACTAAACTGAGATGGCTGTGTGTAAGCCAAGTCATTGGGTGGTTTTAATGACAGGTTCTTGATTAGTAAGGGGGGTCAAAGGTTACGAAGAGAAAGCAGGAGAATGGGGTTGAGAGGGGAAAATAGATTGGCCACGATTGAATGGCAGAGTAGACTTGATGGGCTGAATGGCCTAATTCTGCTCATATGTCTTATGGTCTTCATGTTCATAATTTCATGAGTGATAGAAGCAGAATTAGGCCAGTCTGCCCATCGAGTCTACTACTCCTCCATTCAATCATGGCTGATCTATCCCTCCCTCTCAACCCCAGTCTCCTGCCTTCTCCCCATAACCCCTGACACCCATACTAATCAAGAATCTATCCATCTCTGCCTTAAAAATATCCATTGACTTGGCCGCCTACAGCCGCCTGTGGCAATGAATTCCACAGATTCACCACCCGGGTCGTTCGGTGTTAAGATCTTCCTCGTGCTTCAATATCAGTGGAAGTTTAGTTTAGTTTAGAGATTCAGGCCTTTCAGATCACCGAGTCCACACCGACCCGCACATTAACACTGCTCTCCACACACTAGGGGCAATTTACAATGATACCAAACCAATAAGCGTACAAACCTGTACGTCTGGAGTGTGGGAGGAATCCAAAGATCTCAGAGATCTCAGAGAAAATGTCACGGGGAGAACGTACAAACTCTGTACAGACAGCACCCGTAGTCGGGATTGAACCAGGGTCTTCGGCGCTGTGTGGCAGTGACTCTACAGCTGCGCCACCGGTGAATGTTGAATGTTGATGTTGGAAGGGGTGGGGTTGGTTCCCTTAATCACGGTTTGTATGTGTGCTTGTGTATTGGTGTTGGCAGGCAGCAAGGCCAGATCCCCATTGCCACGGCGGGAGTGGTGTACCCTGGAGCCATGGGCATGGCGGGCATGCCCTCGCCCCGTCTCCCGTCCGAGCACTCGAGCATGTCCAGCAGCCCCGAGCCCAGCATGCCCGTCATCCAGAGCACTTACAGCCTCAAGTCGGAGGAGGGCCGCGGCCGGGAGGAGCTGCGTGTGGGGGCGGTGAACGGCGGCGGCGGCGGCGGCGTCTTTGACGAGTACGAGGACGAGGACGAGGACGACCCCGACGCCGACTACGGCAGCGAGGAGGAGAATCACGTGGCGTCCCACGCTGACTGAGCGGGCAAGGCCCGGCGGCGGCCAACACACAGTCAACGTCGGCCCGTCTCACGCACGCACGCACGCGCCAACAACACGGGGGGGGGGGGGGGGGGGGGGGAGCGCCTCATCCCACCAGAGCCAAGCACATGGTGACTCTCCGATACACTGACTGTTATTTAAAACTATTTAGTCTTAATAAACAAGATATAGTCAGAGCTCTACTGACTAATAGACATCGGCCTATGTACAGGCATGGAAAAAATGATAAGCTATGGGTAAACGATGCCAGTAACGTCAGCTGCTATTCCTAAGCACTGCGGTCTTACCCTTCTGAGCTTTGTCTAACCTGTCGTTCTAGAAGATTCTATAAAAGTCTCACTCAGGTACAAAGTGCCAACAAGTGGCTTGTGAATGTGTTTTGTTTATTTTGTGCCACAATAAAAGGTGTTTTTTTTTCTTTTCGTTTTGTTCTTGTTTTTTTGGATGGATTAAGGACAAACTAATGTTTTTTTTGTTGTTGCTCTCGTTACCTTTGTTTCAAAGGAATCTATTTTCTTGAATCTTGAGATACCCGTAGCGCCATCATTCGAGTACTTGTGTGTGTGTGTGTGTGTGTGTGTGTTTTTTTATTTCTTCTCGTTGCACACCATTTCAAAATGCAACTCCTAGTAAGTGCCAAAATGTGTAACTGTTTGGAATTAGTTCATGCATTTCCCTGCAGTCTTAAGCTAGGGATGTTGTTGGGTCTTTAGACAATCCTGGACATCTTGCCGCACCAGCAGCTGTAGGACATGATTGTGGCAGTTCTCAGGTGAAAGAGGGGAAAGCTGAAGGCGTGAGAAACTTTTTAATGATATGAATGCTGTGCTCGTGTGTGCACGAGCGTGTGTGTAAGCGTGTGTGCGCATGCATTCTGTGTGTGTGTATATGCGTGTGTGTGCGTGCGTGTGTATGTATGCACACGTGTGTACATTGTGTGTGTGTGCATTGTGTGTGTGCGCTCGCGTGCATTCTGCATGTGTATACACGTGTGTGTGTGCACGTGTGCATTCTGTGTGTGCGTACACATGTGTGCACACGTGTGCATTATATGCGTGTGTGCATTCTGTGTGTGCGTGTGTGCATTCTGTGTGTGCGTACACATGTGTGCCCATGTGTACATTCTGTGTTTGTGTATGTGTGCGCCTGTGTACAATCTGTGTGCGTTTCTGTGTGATTTGGTGAGTGAGAGATGGAAGGACAGCTGGAGATGGAGAGAGAGAGGGAGAGATAGAGAGGGAGGGTCTTATGGTACTTTATAGGCTGTCAGAGGTAGTGACAGCAAAGAGCGCGGATGTCCTCAATATCCCTCCCCAATCCCTTTGCCCTGAAGACTGTCGTCCCTTCTCCCACTTCCTCAGCAAGGCAATCACTCTTTTCACACTTGTTTTAAAATCCGAGATCGTAGCACTTATATATAAAATAAATTCCAACCAACATACGCTTAAGTCTAGGGGGGGGGGTTGCGAATGAATGAACTAACCCAGAAGCAAAGCCTGTATCTGACAACTTCGAGGGTGAACGCTGAGGTTAGCTTTTGCTTTTGCTTGTGAGATGGCGAGATACCTCCAGTGGATTTTTGGGTGTCTGAATTTCAACCCCGATCCATCCCGAAATACAATTTTGGATGTGAAATTAAAATGGCTTTGTTCTTATAGGTGGATTAGCTGGACATATACTGCATGTCAGTGTTTAATTTGTATTTTTTGACTGTATTTTTCAATTTTAACTGCCTCTTAATAGGGTACAATGATGTTCAGCTATTCCCCAGCTAGTAAGTTATGTATAATTTATTTTCTCCATTCTAACTAATTGATTCTCAATGCAGCATTCTGTAGCTGTAGATATTTAAGCCTGGTATTTTAGCTATAAAGTTTTTTCTTTTTATGTTCTTCAAGTCCTAGTGATGTCATGTTATGATGTGTATTCAGCAGGCGTGAAAATATTTCGACTGTTTGTTGGGACCGAAATGAGACCATTTTCTCATAATCTCATTTCTATTTAATTGTCATGGTCATTTAGAACTGATTCGCTAAAGCACTCTGTAACTGAAAAAGAAAGAAAAAAAAAAATCCAGAAAAAAAAACCCAAGTGTTTTATATCACTTTATGTAAAATGTGAAACCAGTTTTTCGTTTTATTTTTCCTTGACTTTGTGTGAACAAATTTCTGACTCTTGTGAGACTTGAAGTCCCACATAGATGGGCTCCTACACCAGTAATTCTTTGGCCCCCCCTGTTTATTTATGGACTCTGGACTGCAAGAGTACTTTGTTTTAGCTCCAGTAAGGTTTCACCATGACTTCATGGCTGAGAACTATTTCTGATTTACATCCCAATAATGAAAACTGTGTCAGAGATTTCCTTCCCTTATTTTTTTATTTTTCCCCCCGTTAATTTTTACCCCTTATTTTTGTTTCGTTCAGAGTTCTCATCTCACTGACATTTTGCATTCTGTAATTCCTAATCTCAGACTACTCAATTCTTATGATGCTGTACTGTTTTTTTTTTAAAAGAAAATGTATTTATTGGTCAAGAATGGCTCTAAAATTTATTAGACACAGATTGTGTTCAGGAAGACAATCAAATCGAGTGGAGCTCAAAACAAAGTAAACTGAATCTAACATCTCACTTGAAATTTAAAGAAAGATATGTAAATATAACATAGAATTATAGATTTATATTTTGTTCATAACACATAGTGTAATATAAGTTGTATATTTTCATGTTTTTTGTTTATGTTATCATTCATGCCACAATAAAAGCGAGAGTACTTGTACTCTGGAAAAATGGACACGTGTTAATGCTATCTGCTTCCGCGCTGTGCCTGAAATTGGAAGATTTCATGCACCGAGTCCACGCCGACCATTTGCACTAGTTCCATGTTATCCCACTTTCCCCTCCACTCCCTACACACTAGGGGGGGGGGCAATTTACGGAGGCTAACTAACCTACGCGGTCACAGTGAGAACGTGCAAACTCCGTACACACGGACAGCACCCGAGGTCAGGATCGAACCTGGGTCTCTGGCGCTGTGAGCTGGCTCTACCAGCTGCAACAGAAATGCAAGCCCAAGAGGCCTCACGATATAACATTTCCAACCCATGCCCTGGTATGAGTGCTAGTGAGGTAGGGTGTTGCAAGGGCATCACATTACACATGCTGATTGTCAGACTGACCACCACCTAATCCACTCAGTTATCTCCATCACTTAGACCACAGAACAAGGACAATTGACCCCCAAAGAGAAACTCTGCTGCCCATTTAGGGTGGGAGGTGGACTGGCGATGGAAACTGCTTATTATCTGAAAATTATAAAGGGCATCTACTGCACATGTGCCCAAAGGTTCTTGGTTCTTGGTCCTCCAAATGGAATTTAAACTGGAGGTGGCGGAGGGTGCAGGCAGTCCATATGCAGAGAACAGTACAGCACAGGAACAGGCCATTCAGCCCACAATGTTTGTGCCAACCATGATGCCAAGTTAAACTAATCTCATCTGCCTGCATACGATCCATATCCCTCCATTCCCTGAACTACCATGTGCCTATCTAGAAGCTTCTTCAGCACTAGGATCAGCCTCCACCACCACCCCTGGCAATGCGTTCCAAGCCCCCACCACTCTCTGTGTAAAAATACTTGCTCTGCACATCTCCACTAAACTTTCCCCCTCTCACCTCACCTCAGCTTTGTCCTCTAGTGTTGGACATATCCACCCTGGGAAAAAGGTTCTGAATGTCTGCCCTATCTCTGCCTCATCATTTTATACCCTTCTATCAAGTCTCCCCTCAAACTCTGACGCTCCAGAGAAAACAATCAAAGTTCCTCCAATCTCTCCTTGTAGTTGAAGCCATCTAATCCAGACAGAATTCTGGTCAACCTGCTCTGCACCCTCCCAGTACGTATGAGATCAGTCTACAGTCTCGTAACAATGGTAAGTAAAGCTGGGACCGGTAGCAGGTTAGAAATGTTGCCGCAGATTTGGTGGTTACTTGCGGATAATCTGTCCTATGATCTCCAATGGGGGCAGCACGGTGGCACCGCGGTAGAATTGGTGCCTTTTACAGCACCAGAGACCCGGGTTCGATCCTGACTACAAGTGCTTGTTCTCCCCGTGACCTGCGTGGGTTTTCTCCGGGTGCTCCGGTTTCCTCCCACACTACAAAGACGTACAGGTTTCTCGGCTAATTGGCTTGGTGTAATTGTAAATTGTCCCTAAGTGTGTAGGAATAGTGACAGTGTATGGGTATCGCTGGTCGGCGCGGACTCGGTGGGCCGAAGGGCCCGTTTCCGTGCTGCATCTCTAAACTAAAATAAACTAAATTAAATGATATTCTGGGATGAGGAATTTGAGTCATTTTGTACCCATATGTGTATCTATGTTCTCCAGGGACAGACACAACATGCTGGAGTAACTCAGCAGGACAGGCAGCATCTCTGGAGAGAAGGAATGGGTGACGTTTCAGGTCGAGACCCTTCGTCAGTCTGTGAAATGGTCTCGACCCGGAACGTCACCCATTCCTTCTCACCAGAGAATGCTGCATGTCTGCTGAGTTACACCAGCATTTTGTGTCTATAGGGTCATAGAGTGATACAGTGTGGAAACAGGACCTTCGGCCCAACTTGCCCACACCGGCCAACGTGTCCCAGCTACCCTAGTCCCACCTGCCAGCATTTGGTCCATATCCCTCTAAACCCGTCCTCTCCACGTGCCTGTCTAACTGCTTCTAACTGAGTCCCTGCCTCAACTACCCCCTCTAGCAGCATGTTCCATACACCCACCACCCTTTATGTGAGAAAGTTACCCCTCAGATTCCTATTCAAGCTTTTCCCCTTCACAAACCTATGTCCTCTGGTCCTTGATTCACTTCCTCTGGGCAAGAGACACTGTGCATCCATCCGATCTATTCCTCTCATGATCTTATACACCTCTTTAAGATCACCCCTCATCCTCCTGTGCTCAGAGGATTAGAGTCTCAGCCAACCCAACCTCTGCCTATAGCTCAGACCCTCTAGTCCTGGCAACATCCTCATAAATCTTCTCTGTACCCTTTCCATCGACAGTATCAAAATCTATCTTTGGTTTAAACCAGCATCTGCAGTTCCTTCCGACGTATGTTCTCCAGGGATGCTGCCTGACCTGCTGAGTTACTCCAGCACTTTGCGTCCTTTTGTGAATCATCTCCCATCTTGGGCAGATCTGCCTCAATGCACTACAGGATTGATGCATGATTTGTAATCATGTATTGTCTTTCCGCTGACTGGTTAGCACGCAAAAAAAAAGCTTTTCACTGCACGTGACAATAAACTAAACTGAACACTGCCCACTTTAACCCATGGTCTGCCCTGACCGATTAGCTCTTTACAGAAGGTACACAAAAATGCTGGAGAAACTCAGCGGGTGCAGCCGCATCTATGGAGCGAAGGAAATAGGCAACGTTTCGGCCCGAAACGTTGCCTATTTCCTTCGCTCCATAGATGCTGCTGCACCCGCTGAGTTTCTCCAGCATTTTTGTGTACCTTCGATTTTCCAGCATCTGCAGTTCCTTCTTAAGCTCGTTACAGACCAATACATCAAGAGTCAAGAGTGTTTAATTAACATATGTGCTGAAAACAGAGCAATGTAATTCTTACTTGCAGCAGCACAACAGGCCTGTAAACACTACAAATAGATACACATCATCAACATCAAAATCCAATACATGATTTTTATTGCATTTTTATGTTATATTAAAACAATATATTTCTATTTTATTTAAAAAATAATAAGTGCAAATAAAAGCCCAAAGTCACTGGTGCAACCAAGAGTTCATAGTTTAGTTACAGAGAGTGGTGGAATTCTCTGTCACAGAAGGTAGTTGAGGCCAGTTCATTGGCTATATGAAGGCTGTGCATTCACCCCATCTATAGGGGTCATAGTTTAAGGATAAGGGGGAAATCTTTTAGGACCGAGATGAGGAAAACTTTTTTCACACAGAGAGTGGAGAATCTCTGGAATTCTCTACCGCAGAAGGTAGTTGAGGCCAGTTCATTGGCTATATTTAAGAGGGAGTTAGATGTGGCCCTTGTGGCTAAAGGGATCAGGGGGTATGGAGAGAAGGCAGGGACAGGATACTGAATTGGATGATCAGCCATGATCATATTGAATGGCAGTGCAGGCTCGAAGGGCCGAATGGCCTACTCCTGCACCTATTTTCTATGTTTCTATGTTAGTATTTGTAGTGTTCGAGAGCCTGTTAGATGTTGGGAAGAAACAGTTCCCAAACCTTGTTTTCAGGTGAAATGAGTGCGTGGCCAGGGTGGTGTGGGTGTCTGATGATGCTGGCTGCCTTTTTGAGGCAGCGACTCCCGTAGATCCCTTCGACGGTGGGGAGATCAGTATCCATACGTGTAGGAAGGAACTGCAGATGCACTTGTTCTATATCTCCCTATATCACCCTTTCCCCTGACTCTCAGCCTCGACCTGAAACGCCACCTATTCCTTGGTCCTCGATTCACCTACACTGGACAAGAGACTCTGTGCATCCAGAGATGCTGTCCGACCCGCTGAGTTACTCCAGCGTTTTGTGTCTATCTTAGGTCAGTACCCACGATCGACCGAGCAGCGTCTGACAGTTTTTTTGATCTCCTTTGTTCCACTTCCACGCACCTCTACTCACCCAGCGCTAATGAATTTGGCTCTTTCGTCAATATTCATTGATCATACGTGGAGTGGCTTTAACTCTGCACGCTGTACCTTTAACAACCGCACTACAATATTCCGTCTGCTGGCAATTGGCACTGACACAAGCAGCAGTCTACACATTTCCCTTGACACCTTTTTAGCAGCAACTTGGCTAGGATTTCTGCTCAAGAGGCACGGTGATAATATTGGCACAGAAGGAGGAAAATCCCAGACGTCCTCTTCCCTGAAACCTTAGCACAGATCTTTACAGCTATTATCCAAAAAAGTGGGAAAGGTCGACAAATTGAGGTTGAATCATCCAGATTTAGTCTGTTTTAAATAAAATGCGTTTCCTTTGAATGCATCACTAGAGTCCAATATTTAGCAGGGATCTTCCTCAGCTCGTTTCTATAGGTTTAGATTGAAATTTATTATTATAGATATAGACAATAGGTGCAGGAGGAGGCCATTCGGCCCTTCGAGCCAACACCGCCATTCATTGCGATCATGGCTGATCGTCCCCAAATTGTCGGGTGTGCACGGCGCCGCAGCGGTAGAGTTGCTGCCTCACAGCACCAGAGACCCGGGTTCGAGCCTGACCACGGGTGCTGTCTGTACGGAGTTTATACCTTCTTCCCATGACCTGCGTGGATTTTCTCCAGGATCTCTGGTTTTCTCCCACACTGCAGAGACGTACAGGTTTGTAGGTTAATTGGCCTAGTATAATTGTAAATGGCCCCTAATGTGTGTAGGATAGTGTTAATGTGCGGTGACCTCTGGTCGGCACGGACTCGGTGTTTTCACGCTGTATCTCGGAAGTAAACTTAACTACTGATGTACAGTGAAAAGCTTTGCTTTGCATGCTATCCAATCAGATCAGATAATATTGCACATCAATACAATCAAGTCAAACTCAAGTACAATAGGTAGAGCAAAGGGGAAGATACAGAGTGCAGAATCTAGTTCTCAACATTGTAGCACATTCATTACAGAGACACAGTCCGATGTCCGCAATGGGGTAGAGGTGAATCGGACAGTACCCTGGCTTATGGAACGGACGTTCAGAAGCCTGATAACAGAGGGGAAGAAGCTGTTCCTGAGTCTGGTGGTGGGCACTTTCAAGCTTCTGCATCTTCCGCCAATCTGGAGCAGGGAGAGGAGGGAATGACTGGGCTGGGACAACACTTTGACGACGTCGGCTGCTATTCCGAGGCAGCGTGAAGCGTAGATGGAGTCGATGGTGGGGAGTCCGTCTGTGGGACGGAGTCTGTCTGTGTGATCTACAACTCTCCGCAACTTCTCGCGGCTTTGGGCTGAGCCGTTCCCAAACCAAGCAGTGATGCAAGCCGACAGTGCGCGTTCTATGATGCGTCTGTGGCAGTTTATAAGAATCATTGGAGATTTGCCGAATTTTCCCCAGAAAGCAGAGGCGTTTTTCGTGCCTCCCAGGCCATTGTATCACTGTGGTTGGATCACCTTGATGGTGCAGTCAGTCTCCGATAGTCTTGTTTAGAAAGACAATGCCCCTATTGCTGAGATGGGGACATCTAGGACCACATGGACTAGTTGGGCTGAAGGGCCAGTTCCCTGTGCTCAATGACTTGTTAACTGGCAGGTAACATGGTAAGATAAGTAAATGGCAAAACCCACTGATTCCCAGGATCCATCCCCCAGGGAGCGTCTTTCATCAGTGTTTAAGAGGGAACTGCAGATGCTGGAGAATCGAAGGTTACACAAAAAAGCTGGAGAAACTCAGCGGGTGCAGCAGCATCTATGGAGCGAAGGAAATAGGCAACGTTTCGGGCCGAAACTTTGCCTATTTCCTTCGCTCCATAGATGCTGCTGCACCCGCTGAGTTTCTCCAGCTTTTTTGTGTAACCAGCGTCTTTCATCAATTGACTTCAGGATGATCTTACATGGTTTGTAGCCACTATGATACACTTGTACAACGTACACTATCATGATTTATACACAGCAAGCTCCACAAGCAGCAACAGAAAGAGGTGGTGTGTAGGAAGGAACTGCAGATGCAGACTTACACCGAAGATGGACAAAATGATTCAGCGGGTCAGGCAGCATTTCTGGAGAGAAGGAACGGGTGACTTTCCAGGTCGAGACCGCGATCGGTGGACAATGTTTGTTTTAATTATTTCGATTCGTGTTTCAAAAGGGGTGTTTTAATGTCTCGGGAATCTGTGTCTCGTTGCTCTCGACCCGAAACCTGTCACCCATACCTTCTCTCCAGAGTTGCTGCCTGACCCGCTGAGTTACTCCGTCTGAAGAAGGGTTTCGGCCCGAAACGTTGCCTATTTCCTTCGCTCCATAGATGCTGCTGCACCCGCTGAGTTTCTCCAGCTTTTTTGTGTAACCTTCGATTCTCCAGCATCTGCAGTTCCCTCTTAAACATCGCACCTTTCTTGCTGCTTGTGGAGCTTGTGGTATATATATCCCAAGTTAATCCATATGCCTGAGTTACTCCAGCATTTTGGGTCTACCTTCAACAGAAAGAGGCAATTCGGCCCATTAAGGTCATGCTGGCTCCTTGTGCAACAATACTGCCAGTCCATTCCTCCCGACCTTTCCCCATAACTCTACAGATGACTCACAATAGACTATAGATGAAGGAGTAGGCCATTCGGCCCTTCGAGCCAGCACCGCAGACTCATTCTCAAGTGCCCAGCCAATTCCAGCTTGACAGTCTTGGATGAATCAAAATGCTATGGAATTGACTGTGACTCAGCCCCTCCAGTTCCAGGCTCCATGATGCCAATGTACCCACAGATTACTAACGATGATACATCGTGGACCGGCCAGTTCTTTCTTCATGACCTCCTCGCAGTTCTTAAACTGGCTACCTAGTAATGTTCAAGATTTAATAGGAACTCGAGGGGCAAACATGGAGCGAACTGCCTGTTGGTAGTTGAGGCAGGTGCTATCACGGCATTTAAAATATATGTGGGTAGATACATGGATAGGAAAGGTTTAGAGGGATATGAGCCAAATGCAGACAGGAGGGACTAGTGTAGATGGGGCATATTGATTAAAAGACACTTGGGCAGGTACAGGGATAGGAAAGGTGGCGAAGGATATGCTCCAAACGCTGGCAAATGCGACTGACGGCAGCACAGTGGATCAGTGGTAGAGCTGCTGCCTTACAGCACCAGACACCCGGGTTTGATCCTGTCTGTACGGAGTGTGTACGTTCACTTCATGACATGTGTGGGTTTTCTCCGGGATCTCCTGTTTTCTCCCACACCCCAAAGACATACATGTTTGTAGGTTAATTGGCTCGGTATTGGCTCGGTTAATTTTCTCACAGAGAGTGGTGAGTCTGTGGAATTCTCTGCCTCAGAGTGCAGTGGAGGCGGGTTCTCTGGATGCTTTCAAGAGAGAGCTAGATAGGGCTCTTAAAAATAGCGGAGTCAGGGGATATGGGGAGAAGGCAGGAACGGGGTACTGATTGGGGATGATCAGCCATGATCACATTGGATGGTGGTGCTGGCTCGAAGGGCCTGCACCCATTGTATGTTGTCTATATATATTGGCGTAATTGTAAATTGTCCCTAGTGTGTAGGATAGTGTTAGTGTGCGGGGGGGATCGCTGGTCGGCGCGAGTTCGGTGGGCCGAACAGCCTGTTTTCAGCGCAGTTTCTCCAAACTAAACTAAATGCTAAGATGGGGAATCTTGGTCGGCATGGGCAAGTTGGGCCAAAGTGGTTGTTTCAAGTACTGTTTGGCTCTGCAACTTGAGCAGATTTACAATCGCAGGCATGTTCCCAAGGACAATTACAGTCATGTAACAAATTACAGCCAAACCCAATTCTTGAGACCGAACACAGTGTTTTGTAATCATAACAGTGTGCAGGAACTGGCTGTGGTACAATGCACTAGACTCTGTCACAAATATGCTCTGTACTGGAGACTTTAGGGGTTGTTTGGTTTAAAATAACACACCACAGAACATGAGCCGACAGTTTAAAAAGAGACCAATGTCATTTTGTACTCCGAGTCTCCTCAGAAACAACCAGTCTGACACCATCCCGATTTAATGACCTTCAATTAAGGCATTAGATGGGCCCCACATAATGATACATTGGGCAAGGCTTGCCGTCATTCAAAGACCGACCACGGTCGGTGACATCAGTCTCTGCTCTGCAGTCATACGATGTTTCTCCAGCGAAGACCATTCGTTCTGCGATCCCTGCCACAGAGGGCAGTGGAGGCCAAGTCACTGGATGGGTTTAAGAGAGAGTTAGTTAGAGCTCTAGGACCTAGTGGAGTCAATGGATATGGGGAGAAGGCAGGCACGGGTTATTGATGGGGGACGATCAGCCATGACCACAATGAATGGCGGTGCTGGCTCGAAGGGCCGAATGGCCTCCTCCTGCACCTATTTTCTATGTTTCTATATGTTTCTATGATCTAGAATAACGGGATTGAGAGGCAATTCTCCCGTCACTTGGAGACACGAGGAACTGCAGATGCTGGGATTCTGGAGCTAAACACAAAGTGCTGGAGTAACTCAGCAAGTCGGGCAGCTATAAGGAGGGATTGGGATGGGGAGGGGGGGAGGAGGCAGGGGAGCTGCCAAGAACAAAGAGGCGACCCAGATGGGTGTGAGGGAGGAGTTCATCAGGGACAAAGCGAAGGCCCGGATGGGGATGAGGGGGAGGAGGGGAAGGGGCCACCACCAAGTACAAAGAGAGACTGTCGGGTACTTTGTAACTATGTCGGCGCCAGCTATGTGTTGACTCTTTGCATACTTTGTGTATTGTATGCAATAACAAAAGACCTAGGGACCTGTGACAATGAAGTGCCTTTGGATCATAGAGTCATTGAATTGAATTTGTGGAGGGAATGGGCAGGGAGTGTTTCCTTCAGCCTGTATAAGGATCCTGACCCAAAACGTCGCCTGTCCATTCCTTCCACAGACAACGGCAGAAGGGGCTGGAGTAACTTAGGCAGCAACCCTGGAGAACATGGATGTGGCGTTTCGGGTTGGGTCCCTTCTTCAGACTCAATAGATGCTACCTGACAGTTCCCCTGGCACTTTATCTTTTGCTCTTCCATTATCTGCATCTCCTCAGCTTATCAATTGCCTTCTTGTCTACTTGGTCACTTCACATGTCCATAAGACACTGAACACTATCGATATCCCACATAAGGCACGGTGGCACAGCGGTAGAGTTGCTGCCTTACAGCAAAATGCAGCGCCAGAGACCCGGGTTCGATCCCAACTACGGGTGCTGTCTGTATGGAGTTTGTACGTTCACCCCGTGACCTGCGTGGGGTTTCTTCCGAGATCTTCGGTTTCCTCCCACACTCCAAAGGCGTACAGGTTTGTTGATTAATTGGCTTGATAAAAATGTTAAATGATCAGAGTTGGCGATATGCAGAGTACTGCCCTGCCGACTACCGACTACACAATTCAGAAGGTAAGTTTAAAAGTTCACTGTACGGAAGTTTGAAAACAGCAGAATAATCCAGAGATATTCTTGATATTCTTCCCAGCTGTTAACTGAAGCTCTCACAAGCTGGAGTGCAGTCCTATCCTCCGATCTACCTCATTGGAGACCATTAAATTATCTTTAATGGAACTTTATCAAACGTCATTGTTATATCTTGCACTAAATGTTGCACCCTTTATCCTTTATCCGTGTACTGTGAGTGGCTTGAGTCTATTCATGCATAATTTAGTTTAGAGATACAGCGCGGAAGCAGGCTCTTCGGCCCATCAGGTCCGCGCCGACCAGTGATCCCACTAACACTATCCTACACACTCTAGAGACAATTTGCATTTTTTTTTCCAAAGCCAATTAACCGACAAACCTGCACGTCTTTGGAGTGTGGGAGGAAACCGGAGCATCCGGAGAAAACCCAGGCAGGTCTCAGGGAGAACGTTTAAACTCCGTACAGACAGCACCCACAGTCAGGATCGAACCGGGGTTTCTGGTGGTGCAAGGCAGCGACTATACCACTGTGTCACCGAGCCTCCCTGAATAGTCCTCCCTATGAATGGAGAGCATACAAGTTTTTTTTTTTTTACCATGCCTCAGTGTACATAACTTCTTCTTCTTGCGTATGACGTGCATAGCCTAAAGTTGTAGGACAACTTGTTCTATTTGATCTTACTTTGATTGTGCACGCCAGGTTGATTGCATTTGTCGAAACAGGGCTGACCACGTGAAGGTTGCAATCTCCCACCCCAGTGCACGTGACAATAGTATTGAATAACTACACGAAACATTCCACATATTCAGTCGTCCGTTAGTTGGAATTCATAACATCTCTCTCCATCAACTTGGCCCCATTGATAATTGTTTCCCTAATATGGCCAATTAGTGGGCAAAGGCTTTGGGTTCGGAGATCTTTGATGAATATATTAGAAACATGTGCAGTGGGATGGGTGGGCAGTGAAAGGGGCAACGACAGATTGGACGGGAAACTCCCTATGAAGTCTGCAATGGCCTGGAAAAGAGTTCGAAAGTACAAGCAATTAATTGTCTTTGTTGACTCAAACTACTGTTGATAGGTACTTTATTTCCTGATTTCTCCTCCTATAAATAGATTAAGGGTCACATGAAAGTCAAGTTATTCTCATTTGTTCTTCCCTGCAGACAGATTTCCCATGGCTGCATATCCATCAGTTTTCTTTTAATGCAATTTTCCTCAAATTACTTTCTCCCAGTCTCTGTGGTCGCCCGATAGCCAAGTGCTGCTTCCTGTTGCTTCCAGTTAACTCTTTCTCTGTGCTTCCCATTGCGTTTTCCCCAAGAGCACAAGTACAACTGATGCTGCCCCTATTTAGAGCAAACACATTCCTTCAGATTGAGATTGAGTTTGGCTCGTTTGAAGATGGACATAAGATGCCAGAGTAACTCAGCGGGACAGGCAGCATCTCTGGATAGAAGGAATGGGTGACGTTTTAGGTGGAGACATTTCTTCACCCATTCCTTCCCTCCAGAGATGCTGCCTGTCCCGCTGAGTTACCCCAGCATTTTGTGTCCATCTCCGGTGTAAACCAGCATCTGCAGTTCCTTCCTACACTTCAGTCTATTTGAGTTTAGTTTATTGTCTCGTGTACCGAGCTTTTGCTGCATGCTAACCAGTCAGCGGAAAGACAATATATGATTACAATCGAGCCGTCCACAGCGTACAGATACGTGATTAAGAGAATAACGTTTAGTTCAAGGTAAAGTCCAGTATAGTCTGATCAAAGTGAGTCCAATGAGATAGATAGTAGCTCAAGACTGCTCTCTTGGCTTTTAGTAGGGTGGTAACAGCTGGAAGAAACTGTCCCTGAATCTGGGGGTATTCTTTTTCATACGTCTGTTCCTTTCATCTGATGGGAGAGGGGAGAAGAGGCAACAGCCACGATGCCAACCGTGGATAATGCAGGTGGCCTTGCCAAAGCAACATGAAATGTCAATGGAGTCAATGGAAGGGAATACCAAAGATTGCCTCAGCACCGTAATGAAACAGCCCCAGCCCATCCAGTTGGGTGATTAAGTAAGTAAGTAAGTACGTTTATTGGCCAAGTATTCACATACAAGGAATTTGCCTTGGTGCTCCGCCCACAAGTAACAACATGAAATACAGTGCCAGTTACGAATGACTCACAAAACACTAAACATTAATAATAATAAAACATGAATGATAAAACACCGTTGATCAAGCCTGTGAACCAACAAAATACCAAATCAAAGGAAGGCTACAGATTTTTGGCCGTTGAGTAGAGCAACTACTCGTGGCTAAAAGCTGGTTTTATGTCTGGCTGTGGCAGCTTTGACAGACCGGAGTCGCCTTCCAGAGGGAAGTGATTCAAAGAGTTTGTGGCCAGGGTGAGGGGGGTCAGAGGTGATCTTGCCCGCTCGCTTCCTGGCCCTTGCAGTGTACAGTTCGTCAATGGAGGGAAGGTTGCAGCCAATAACCTTCTCTGCTGATCGGACGATTCGCTGCAGCCTCCAGGTGTTGTGCTTGGTGGCTGAGCCAAACCAGACCATGATGGGGAAGGTGAGGACAGACTCTAACACCGCACCACGGCACCGTGGACACTTTATTGTCCAATTACACCCAGTCTTGTGGCCCAAAATGGCCACCTCAGTTTAATACTCCACATGGCGTTAATGCACTACATAAACCACCTCTCAACCTTATCTAACTACAGTAAGCACAGCCAGTAGCACAGAGACACGGGTTCAATCCTGACCTCTGTGTGGAGTTTGCACGATCTCCCTGTGACAGCGTGGGTTTCCCCCGGTTGCTCCACTATCCCCCCACATCCCAAAGACGTGCGGGTTTGTGGGTTAATTGGCCCTTTGTAAACTTTCCCCGAGTATGTTAGGTGGGGTAACATAGAACTGATGTTGTAGGGTGATGGATGGTCAGCATGGGCTCAATGGCCTAAAGGCCTTGTTTCCATAGATAGACACAAAAAGCTGGAGTAACTCAGCGGGTCAGGCAGCATCTCTGGAGAAAAGGAACAGGTGACGTTTCGGGACTGAACTCTTCTTCAGACCTATTCCATGCTGTATTCCTAAACTAAACATAAACTAAACTAAACTAAACTAAACTAAACTACAGAGCCTTCCCTCCAGAGTCAAACACACTACTCTGTAAAAGAGTGCTGTATTAATTACTTTAATCAGACTTTATTGTCCTGACGTCTTCACTTCTGTCCAGGAAAATTTGTTTCCTTTTGGATTTATTGGTGATATGTGGACTTCTTATTTATTTGCTTGTCTGCAACTAGACATCACCGGCAAGGCCAGGATTTATTGCCCATGTGAAGGTGAGGGGGAACCACCTTCTTAAACTGCTGCTATCCTTCTGATGACGGTTCTCTCACCGTGCTGTTAGACTTTAGACTTTAGAGATCCAGCGCAGAAACAGGCCCTTCGGCCCACTGAGTCTGCACCGACCAGCGATCCCCGCACACCCTGTACACTAGGGGTCATTTACAATTTTTTAGCTGAAGTCAATTAACCCACAAATCTGCACATCTTTGGAATGTGGGAGGAAACCAGAGCATCCGGAGAAAATGCAAGTGGGGGGAGAACGTGCAAACACCGCACAGACAGCACCTGTAGTCGGGATCGAACCCGGGTCTCTGGCGTTGTAAGGCAGCAACTCTACTGCTGCGCCACTGTGCTGCTCCTGTTCATAGCGTTGGGGGGGGGGGGGGGGGGATCTCTAAAGTGAAATAAACGAAGTAAATCATATCAAAATAATTCTCCACAGCCCATTTTCATAGTCATACAGGCCCTTCTGCCACCTTATCAATGCTGACCATCGTCCCATTGATACTAATCCCATTTATCAACACTTTGTCCATAGACTCCTTCCTCACAGAGACCAAGGGAGCCAAAGTCAGCTCAATAGAACCAAGCCAAATGCTCATTTCATGCCATATACCCTTAAACCATGACCCCACTGTCCTGAGTTTACAGCGTGGAAACAGGCCCTTCGGCCCACCGAGTCTATGCCAACCACGATCACCCGTATGCTAGCGCAGCGGTAGATTTGCTGCCTTACGGCACTTACTGTACAGCGCCAGAGACCTGGGATCGATCCTGACTATGGGTGATGTCTGTACAGAATTTATACGTTCTCCCCGTGACCTCCGAGATCTTCGGTTTCCTCCCACACCCTAAAGATGTACAGGTTTGTAGGTTAATTGGCCTGGTATAAATGTAAATTGTCCTGAGTGTGTGTGGGATAGTGTTTGTGTGCCGGGATCGCTGGTCGGTGCGGACACGGTGGGCCGAAGGGTCAGTTTCCGCGCTGTATCTCTAAACTAAACTAAACACTTGGGACAAATTACAGAAGCCAATTAACCTACAAACCTGCACGTCTTTGGGATGTGGTAAGACCTCTCAGGGATTTAATAAGGGAATCCATGGGATTGGCAGATGTTGTTGACGTTACCTGGTCAAGTGAATGCAATGCCTTTTGTAGATGGTACCCACTGCAGCCTCTGTATGGCGGTGGGGGAGGGAGTGGATCTTCAGGATGGTGACTGGAGTACCAATTAAGTAAGGATACTTTGCCCTTGGTGCTAATTTTCTCGAGTTTTCTTTCATCAGGCAAGCGGAGTGCATTATAAGCTCCTGCGCAAGTTACTACCATCCACTGGCTGAGAGGCCTGGCAGGTTACCCACTGCAAGACCACTCATGCTACAACTGCGAGGCATTGCTTTGAAAGGCCAGAGTAACTCAGTGGGACAGGCAGCATTGCATTGAAGAGTGCAGACTGGCGCCTGGTCTTCTCAGAAAAGAGTCTCACACCTCAGCTCAGTAGCTCCACAATCAAAATCTCTTCAGATCAAGAGCCAACAGTTTTTTTACACCAGATCCGCACCAGCCAACTATTTACCAACCACAATTAAACCAATCAATCAATTACCAACCATAATCAAAAAACTAAGAACACAGGGGCAGCACAGTGGTGCAGCTGGTAGAGCTACTGCCTCACTGCCAGAGACCGGGGTTTGATCCTGACTCAGATACTGTCTATGTGGAGTTTGTATGTTCTCCCTGTGACCGCGTTAGTTTTCTCCAGATGCTCCCGTTTCCTCCCACAATCCAAAGACGAGTGGGTTTGTAGGTTAATTGGCCCTGGTGTGTAGGGAGTGAATGAGAAAGTGGGTGAACATAGAACTCGTGTCAACGGGTGATCGATGATCGGCATTGATTGATTGATTGATTGATTGGTTGGTTGGTTGGTTGGTTGGTAGAATGACTGCAAGATACAGCACAAAATCAGGCCCTTCGGCCCACCAAGTCCATGCTGACCATCGATCACCCGTTGACACTAGTTCAATGTTATCCCACTTTCTTTTCCACTGCCCACACACGATGTGCTATTTACACAGGCTAATTAAACTACAAACCGGCAAGAGTGAAACATATAGTTTCTCAGCGCGGTAGCGTGACAGTTCCAGAGGAAAAGTTCAATGTCCACATTGAGGTAGGTTGGAAGTCACGACAGTATCCTACTCTATGGAAGACAATTCAGAACTGTTAGCTACAATGCAGAGAAACTATATTCTGCACAGTGCTATCTTTCTCTTCACTCTGCCCAGCTTAGGGAGTGGATGTGAAAATGGAATAGCATAGATTTAGTGTGAATGGGTGATCGATGCTTCGAATTTTGGACTTGGCAGCCAATTTTGCAGAGAGCCTATGAAACCTGTACATCATTGAAATGTCACGGCAAACCCGAGCACCCTGAGGAAACCCACACGCTCACAGGGAGAACGTGCCAACTCCACACAGGTAGCACCTGAGGTCAGAGTGGAACCCAGGTCACTGCCGCTGTGAGGCTGCAGCTCTACCGCCTTGTCCAAAGAAGGGCCTCGACCCGAACCGTCACCCATTCCTTCTCTCCAGAGAGATGCTGCCTGTCCCGCTGAGTTGCTATTTTAGCATGGCAGGTCCTTGATTAGGACATGGAAATTTGCGACTGACAGTGGGGAAGGTACAAAGAGGGTAAAATTGGAAGTGATGGCCCCGACCTCCACACATAAAACTTCATGCTTCACTCAGTGGAACTCTCCGTTAGAAATATCGATGTCACATTTATGCCAGACTGAAAGACGCCTCTGTCGACATAATGATCACAAATAATCTGTACTTTTGAATAACTCAGATCAAAAGCACAGATGCAATCGTGTAAAATTAGTCATCAATCATACAATGCTTGTATGGTACTCGCGACTACAATAAACCAACACTAAATCCAAACGTGAATACTTGGCCAATAAACTTATTCATTCACTCATTCAGTACTAAATCTAATAGCAATATATCTGTACAGGATGGACAGCGCACGTCAGGCCAAGTCAAGTCCAGTTTATAGTCATATACTAGGCATACGCAGAGTGTAAATATTACAATGACGAGGGGAAGAGTTGGCAAATCTGTCCAAGTTTAATTGATGTTTTTATCATGTCCCAACCCCTCTGTTCCGCCTCTGAATAAGATGGCCTTCTTCAGTCAGAGTATTGAGCATAGAAGTTGGAAGGTCATGATGATACAGTAATATAAGATATTGTGAGGCCACGTTTAGAGTGTTGTGTAGGAAGGAACTGCAGATGCTGGTTTAAACTGGAGAAAGACACAAAAAGCTGGAGTAACTCAGCGAGAGAGGCAGCATCTCTGGAGAGAAGGAATGGGTGACGTCTCGGGTCGATACCCTTCTACAGACTGGTATGGGATAAGAGAAACGAGAGATTATAGGCAATGATGTAGAGAGATGTTATAGAATAATGAATGAAAGATATGCAAAAAAGTAATGATGATAAAGGCAACAGGCCATTGTTAGCTGTTTGTTGGGTGAAAACGAGAAGCTGGTGCGACTTGGGTGGGGAAGGGATAAAGAGAGAGGGAATGCCGGGGTTACTTGAAGTGGGAGAAATCTATTTTCATACCACTGGGCTGTAAGCTGCCCAAGCAAAATATGAGATGCTGTTCCTCCAATTTGCGTTTAGCCTCACTTTGACAATGGTGGAGACTGTGTAGGTCCATGTGGGAATGGGAAGAGGAATTAAAGTGTTTAGCAAACAGGAGATCAGGTTGGTCCAGGCGGGCTGAGTGATGGTGTTCAGCGCAATGATCGCCCAGTCTGCGTTTGGTCTCACCGATGTATAAGAGTCCACATCTTGAAAGAAGGATACAGTAAATGAGGTTGGAGGAGGTCCAAGTCAACCTCTGCCTAACCTGAAAGGACTGTCGGGGTCCCTGGACAGAGTCAAGGGAGGAGGTATACCGACAGGTGTTGCATCTTCTGCTGTTGCAGGGGAAGGTACCTGGGGAGGGGGTGGTTTGGGTGGGAAGGGATGAGTTAACCAGGGAGTTGCGGAAGGAACGATCTCTGCGGAAGGCGGAAAGAGGTGGAGATGGGAAAATGTGGCTAGTGGTGGGATCCCATTGGAGGTGGCAGAAATTTCAGAAGTTTACGTGTTTTATGCGATGGCTGGTGGGCTGGAAGGTAAGGACGAGGGGGACTGTTCCCTTCCACCCCATCAGCCACCGTTGCAACTAGGGGGAGGGGGAGTAAGGGCAGAGCTACGGGGTACCGAGGAGATACCGAGGATACATGACTGAAGGCCTCATCTATGATGGGAGAGGGGAATCCCCATTCCCTAAAGAATGTGGACATCTTTGATGTGGTGGTATGAAACACCTCATCTTGGGCACAGATGCGACATAGACGTAGGAATTGGGAGTAGGGGATAGTCTTTGCAAAGAGGCAGGGTGGGAAGAAGTGACATTGAGATAGTTGTGGTAGTCAGTGGATTTGTAACAGAAGTCAGTCGATAGTCCCTGTGATGGAAACTGTGAGATCAAGAAATGGGAGGGAGGTGTCGGAGATGGTCCAAGTAAATTTGAGCGCAGGATGAAAACTATTGAAGTTGATGAAGTCCATGAGTTCTGCATGGGTGCAGGAGGTAGCACCAATACAATCGTCAATGCTATGGAGGTAGGGTTTGGGGTTGGGGGCCAGTGCACTCCTGGAACAGGGACTGTTCAACGTACCCTACAAAGAGGCAGGCATTTGCTGAGGCCCTTGCGGGTGTCCATAGGTACGCCTTCGGACTTGGAGGAAGAAGTGGGAAAGAGTTGAGGGTGAAGACCAGCTCTGCTAGGTGGAGTAAAGTGCTAGTAGAGGGAAATTGGATGGTTCCACGGTCGAGGCAGAAAAGGAGGCCTTTCCTGGTGGGGAATGGAGGTGTAGAGTGACTGAACGTCCGCAGTAAAGATGAGGGAGTGGGGGCTCGGAAAGTGGAAGTCATTGAAGAGATGAAGGGCATGTGAGGTATATAGGACATAGGTCAGGAGAGATTGGACCGGGGGGGATAGGATGGAGTCGAGGTGCGTGGAAATCATTTCACTGGGAAATATTCAGTGGGAGCATTGTATGGGCACGATGTTAGAGGAAAGATGTTGTCAAGCTTGAAAGGCTTCAGAGACGATTTGCAAGGATGTTGCAAGGACTCGCGGGGGCTGAGCTATAGGGAGAGGTGGAGCAGGCTGGGACTCTGGAATAGAGTCTCTGTGACTGAGCCACCCACGGGTACAGCCACAGGTGATGAAGTGATTAACCAGAGGTTAAAGATGGTGACTTTATTCTTCATGACTCTCTCGATGCTGTTTCAACCCTTGGCCTATTGTGGTACACATTGCTGCCCAACCTCACCCATTTTAGACTGTGTGTAATTTGAAGCTATCATACTTGGCAGTCAGTAGTTACTCTGTGGGCAAGGCGACACCAGCTGAGTAAATTAATTGTGTCTCAGGCTCACAGGGAACGGCTCATGCTCTCTGTCATCACAGAATATTGTCTGGGTCAGAATAATCACAAGTCTCTCGGTCAAAAGTAGACACAAAATGCTGGAGTAACTCAGCGGGTGAGGCAGCATCTCCGGAGAGAAGGAATGGGTGATGTTTCGGGTCGAGACCCTTCTTTAGACTGATGTTGGGGGAGGGGAAATGATAGAAAGTGGGCAGAGACAGTAGGACGTAGGAGAGGATAGAGAAGGGAAGCAAGGGCTATTTGAAATTGGAGAAGTCAATATTCACACCGCTGGGGTGTGAGCTACCCAAGCGAAATATTAGGTGCTGTTCCTCCAATTTGCGCTGGGCCTCACTCTGACAATGGAGGAGGCCCAGGACTGAAAGGTCGGATTGGGGACGGGAGGGGGAGTTAAAGTGCTGAGCAACCGGGAGATCAGGTTGGTTACGACGGACTGAGCGGAGGTGTTCATCGAAACGATCGCCGAGCCTGCGCTTGGTCTCGCCGATGTACAGAAGTTGACACCTGGAACAGTGGATAGAGCAGATGAGGTTGGATGAAGTTCAAGTGAACCTCTGCCTCACCTGGAAAGACTGTCGGGGTCGTTGGATGGAGTCGAGGGGGGAGGTAAAGGGACAGATGTTGCATCTCCTGCGGGTGCAGAGGAAAGTACCCGGGGAGGGCATGGTTTGGGTGGGAAGGGACTCGTTGACCAGGGAAAATTTGTCAGTCCCTTTGATCGAAGGGCCGTTAGTTTCTAAGATTTAGTTTTAGAGATACAGCATGGAAGCAGGTACCTTTGGCCCACTGAGTCCACCCCGACCTACAGTCACCCGATCGAAGAAGGGTCTTGACCCTAAAAGGTCACCCATTCTTTCTCTCCAGAGATGCTGCCTGTCCTGCTGAGTTACTCCAGCTTTTTGTGCCCACCTGATCACATTAGTTCTATGCTATCCCATGTACACACGAGGGGGCAATTAACAGAGGCCAGTTAACCTACAAACCTGTACGTCTTTGGAGTCTGGGAGGAAACCGGAGCACCCGGAGAAAACCCATCAGGTCGCGGGGAGAACGTACAAACTCCGTACTGACAGCACCCGTAGTCAGGATCGAACCTGGGTCTCTGGCGCTGTGAGGCAGCAGCTCTACCACTGCGCCACAGTGCCGCTTGATTTAAGTATATACAATTAGACCTGATAGAAGTGTACACAATTATGAGAGGCTTATTGAGTAGAATGGCAGAAGCTTTCTCCCAAGATGGAATTGTCAAATACTAAGGAATGTAAGGGGAGGAATAGAAACATAGAAACATAGAAAATAGGTGAAGGAGTAGGCCATTCGGCCCTTCGAGCCTGCACCACCATTCAATATGATCATGGCTGATCATCCAACTCAGTATCCTGTTCCTGCCTTCTCTCCATACCCCCTGATCCCTTTAGCCACAAGGGCCACATCTAACTCCCTCTTAAATATAGCCAATGAACTGGCCTCAACTACCTTCTGCGGCAGAGAATTCCAGAGATTCACCACTCTCTGTGTGAACAAAGTTTTCCTCATCGCGGTCCTAAAAGATTTCCCCCTTATCCTTAAACTGTGACCCCTATAGATGGGGTGAATGCACAGCCTTTTACCCAGAGTAGGGCAATCAAGAACAAAGTCAAAGTCAAAGTCAGTTTTATTTGTCACATGCACATCACATGCAGTGAAATGAATTTGCCAGCAGTGAAACACTTAAAAAGAACACACAATACACAATAAAAAAATTTAACACAAACATCCACCACAGCATTCTTCACTGTGGTGGAAGGCAACAAAGTTCAGCCAGTCCTCCTCCTTTGTTCACCCGTGGTCGGGGCCATAGACCCTCCGGAGTTGCCGCTATGGACGGCCCGATGTACAGGCTGTGGAACACACTTGGAGGTCCCGAATCGACACTTTCCTACCGGAGTCCGCGGCTTCAGAATGTTATAGGCCGCGGGCTGGCGGTCGGGGCTCTTCTCCGGCGATCCCCCGGCAATCACCAGGCTCCAGATGGCAAGTCCATGCCCCACCCGCGGCTAGAAGCTCCGCAGACCGTGGCTTCGGGATGTTATAGGCCACGGGCCGGCGGTTGGAGCTCTTCTCCGGCGATCCCCGGTAAGTGGACAAAGGTTTAAGGTGAGACAGGAAAGATTTAATCGGAACCTAAGGGGGAACCTTTTGATGCAGAGGGTGGTGGTAGGTGTATGGGACAAGCTGCCATTTAAAAGATGTCGGACAGTGCATAGATAGGAAACGTTTAGTGGGATATCATCCAAAGGCCAGATGTTGGGACTAGTGGAGATGAGACATCTTGGTCAGCATGGGCAAATTGGGCCAAAGGGCCTATGTCCTTACTCTATGAATCTATGACCCTATGACTATAACTGTATAAAGGGCATAGCATTAAGATGAGAAGGGAAAAGCGATGTATAGAACAACATTTTTCAATCTTTCATTGATTTAAAGTCAAACATCTGCTGACTTAGAAAAATATTGACCCTATCTCATCTTGATGAAAATAATGCAACTCCCGAACAAACAGAAGGACTTTTAGCTTAGTTTAGTTTAATATTGTCATGTGTACCGAGGTACAGTGAATTGCTTTAGTTTGCAGGCTATTCAGTCAATGAGAGACTACACATGCAGTGTACAGATAAAGGTTAAAGAATACAACATTTACTGCAAGATATAACATCGAGTTCACTTAGAGATAGTCTGATTAAAGATAGTTCAAAGGTCTCCAATGAGATAAAATGGAGGTCAGACTCTAGCTAATGAGAAGACGACTCAGTTGCCTGATAACAGCTGGGAAGGAACTGTCCCTGAATCTGGAGGTAGACAAAAATGCTGGAGAAACCCAAGGGTCTCGACCCGAAACGTCACCTATTCCCTTCGCTCCATAGATGCTGCCTCACCCGCTGAGTTTCTCCAGCATTTCTGTCTACCTTCAATTTTTTTCCAGCATCTGCAGTTCTTTCTTAAACACTGAATCTGGAGGTGTGCGTTGTCACACTTCTGTACCTCTTGCCCGGTAGGAGAGGAGAGGAGAGAAGAGGGGGTGATCGGGGAGAGGCTGTTCCATGATTAAGCTGGTGGCCTTGCCGAGGCAGCGTGAAGCATAGGTGGGGTCAACCAAAGGACAGCAGCAGTCCAAGAGCGAGTTTGCCACCATCTCCAAAGGGCTTGAAGGGAGGACAACGTGTGCTGGCCTGCCTGGCACTGTCCCCGAGGGGCAATAACAATGGCCACACTGCAGACAGGTAATGGACAGCATACAGGTTTGCAAATCGTACCAAAAAATCACAACAGACTATGTGTAGGAAAGACCTGCAGATACTGCCTTCAATCGAAGGCCGGACCCATTCCTTCACAACAGGCTATGCATGGGAGGTGTGAAGCCACTGGAACAAGCCTGATTTTAGTTTTAGGTCAAACCGATTTTTACCAGCGACCACTGGGCAGAGAACCTTGGAGGCAGGGAAGGTGGGGAGGGAGGGAAGGTGGAGGGGAGGGGGGAGGGAAGGAGAGAGGGAGAGAAGGATGGAAGGGGGAGGGAAAGAGGGAGGGATAGAGGGAGGGAGGGAGGATGGAGGGAGTGAGGGCTGGCGGTGTGAGCGAAGGAGAAGCAGGATGAGTCCACAGTGGGGGGAGGATGTACATCATGAAGACATGGATTACTGGTGAATCATGATCTGTCTACCTGCAGAGTGTGAATCATAAATCACAGAAGCCTACAGCACACAAACCATCATTAAGATTAACCTGAAGCAGGAAACTGTCTTGCAGGGGAACTGTGCTTGATACAAGAGACATGCCCAGCGCTTGAAGGTGTGTGTGGAGACTCAGAATCTATTAAATTCCCCGACGCACTGCACTCGGCTGGAAGGTAGGGTGCCTGAGATTCATGGTGAATCAAGAGAGATGACATTGAGTTAACTCGATCGGCTAAGTATAGTTTAGTTTAGTTTAATGAATGAATGAATACGTTTATTGGCCAAGTATTCACATACAAGGAATTTGCCTTGGTGCTCCGCCCACAAGTGACAACATGACATACAGTGACAGTTAGGAATGACTCAGAAAACACTAAACATTAATAATAAAACATTATCGATTAAACATGTGAATTACATAAAATACCAGAGCAAAAGGCTATAGATTTTCTGTTATTGAGTAGAGCTATTGTCATGAGGTACAGTGAAAAGCTTATTTGTTGCGTGCTAACCAGTCAGCAGAAAGACTGTACATGATTATAATCGAGCCCCCCATAGCATACAAGTAAAAAAATAATATTTAATGCAAGATAAAGTCCAAACAAGATGCCCCATCTGCTTCAGTCACATTTGGCCCATATCCCCCTTAACCCTTTCCTATACATTTACCTGTCCAAATGTCTTTTAAATGATTAGTTTAGTTTAGTTTAGTTTAGTTTAGTTTAGTTTAGTTTAGAGACACAGCGCGGAAACAGGCCCTTCGGCCCACCGAGTCCGTGCTGAACATCGATCCCTGCACATTAACACAAGCCTACACATTACACACAATAGGGACAATTTACACTTACACCAAGCCAATTAACCCACAAACCGTTACGTCTTTGGAGTTTGGGGGGAAACTGAAGATTTCGGAGAAAACCCACAAAGTCACGTGGAGAACGTGCAGACTCCGTATAGACAGCGCCCCATAGTCAGCATCGATCCCAGATCACTGGTGCTGCAAGTGCTGTAAGGCAGCGTTATTAATAACTTATTAATAAATATTAATATTATTAGTTAATAAATATTATTAATTAAAACATATTATTAATTCATGTTGTTATTGTGTCTGCCTCAACTACCTGTTATTAAAGCGTCGATTCGTAAGATTATTCAGGGTTACAGGGATACTGGCGTTGAGAGGGAAAAATAGATCAGCCATGATCGAATGGCCGAGTAGACTCGATAGGCCGAATAGCCTAATTCTGTTCCTATGTCTTATGAAAACTTCTTTGGCAGATCGTTCCATGTATCCATCGCCATATTTGTGAATAAATTGCCCCTCAGATTACTATTAAATCTTTCTCCTCTCTCTTTAAACCTGTGCCCTCTAGTTCTTGATTACCCTACCATTGGAAAATGACTGCATTCTCTTATCTATTCCTCCCCTCATGATTTTACACACCTGCATAAGATCTCCCCTCTACTACACTCCAAGGAATAATGTCCTAGCCTGCGCTACCTCTCCCTAGAGCTCAGGCCCTTGAGTCTGGGCAACATCCTCGTAAATCTTCTCTGCACCTTTACAGTGTTACAGCAGCCTTCCAACTGTGTGACATCGATTGACATTATTGCCATAGAGTGAGTGCAGAGACGGTTCACCCAGACTGATTCCTGGGATATTAGGACTGTCTTATGAAGAAAGACTGGATAGACTTGGTTTATACTCTCTAGAATTTAGAAGATTGAGAGGGGATCTTATAGAGACTTACAAAATTCTTAAGGGGTTGGACAGGCTAGATGCAGGAAGATTGTTCCCGATGTTGGGGAAGTCCAGGACAAGGGGTCACAGCTTAAGGATAAGGGGGAAATCCTTTAAAACCGAGATGAGAATAACTTTTTTCACGCAGAGAGTGGTGAATCTCTGGAACTCTCTGCCACAGAGGGTAGTTGAGGCCAGTTCATTGGCTATATTTAAGAGGGAGTTAGATGTGGCCCTTGTGGCTAAGGGGATCAGGGGATATGGAGAGAAGGCAGGTACGGGATACTGAGTTGGATGATCAGCCATGATCATATTGAAGGGCGGTGCAGGCTCGGCAAGGGCCGAATGGCCTACTCTCTGCACCTAATTTCATGTTACTATCCTTCTAACTGTGTGGTGACAAAAATGTACACAATGCTCCAAGTGCAGCCTCACCAACATCTTGTACAACTATAATATAGCTTCCCAAGTTCTGCATTCAAAGACCTGACTGATGTAGACCTTAAATCCTTCTTCACCCTTCATTACCTGTGACTCCACCATGTAGTCCTGTGGGTGACCAGAGGTTCCCCCTGGTGTGACCTTCTCAAAGATATCTCCACTCTCCCATCCTCCTTGCAGCTTATCGAGTGTCCTTTGTCTCAAGAGTCAAGTGTGTTTATATGTGAAGATAGGCACAAAATGCTGGAATAACTCAGCCAAACTGGCAGCATCTCTGGAGAGAAGGGACGAGACCCTTCTGCAGACTGGGCCGACATGTCATCTGTAACCCACAAAGGAACAATTACATTCTTACTTGCAGCAGCATAACAAGCCTGTAAATGCAACACATACAAATAAAGATAATAATCAAAGATTCAAGGAATTAATAACCATAATATGAGTTCAACAAAGAACCAAATTCCATGGTTCAGGCAAGTTCATAGTTGATGCTAGGGTTCTATAGTCCTCAGGCAAATGACCTTTAGTTTAGTTTAAGGTAGACAAAAATGCTGGAGAAACTCAGTGGGTGAAGCAGCATCTATGGAGCGAAGGAATAGGCAATATTTCGGGTCGACGCCCTTCTTTAGTTTAATGTAGAACATAAAACATAGAACATAGAATAGTACAGCACAGAGAAGGCCCCCTAGGGTGCTATTTGAATCACCTCTACCTCATTAAGGGCATTGGACTTTGTCTATAGAACTGATGTGCTACAATGCAGAGAACTGTATGAGCACATAGAACATCAAACAGTACAGCACAGGAATGGGCCCTTCAGCCATCAATGTTTATGCCGAACCTGACGCCTAGCTTGCGATGGGTGCCACCTTTAAAGCCCTGTCCCACGGTACGAGTTCATTCCAAGAGCTCTCCCGAGTTTGCCCTGATTCGAACTCGGAGATTTACGGTAATGGCCACTCGTCGGTACTCGGGGCTCTCGTGGACATTTTTCATCACGTTGAAAAATCTTCACGAGTCTTCCCGTGCTTACCTGCCGTTAGCGAGTCTTCCCGAGTACCTGCCGTCAGCGCTAAGAGACGTCCCCGAGCTCCGACGTACCCGCTACGTTCGTTCTCCGTGCTTACCACGAGTTTGATTTTTTTTAAACCCGGGAGAGCTCTTGGAATGAATTCGTACCGTGGGACAGGGCTTTTAATTTAAATCTTTTTATTTGAATTTTGAATTTAACAGCAATTTGCATACATACAATGATAACAGATAGTGATAGTCAGGACATAATTGTACAACAGTATGTAAACGACCCTCAAAACCCTTATCCTTACCCTTACCCACCCTCGTCACCCGGGGACAAACAACACTCACATACGTACACATCCACACAGATACGATAAGATAAACAAAATGAAAAAAAAAAAAAAGTGTGGGGAGGGAGGTGGGGGGTGGGTTGATGGGATAGCAGCTGCAATAAGACAAAGCAGTGATAGAGGGTACTCAGTCCTCTTCCGAGTCCGGAAACAAGTTAAGAGAGTTAACAAGTTCCAGGAAAGGGTTCCATGTATCTAGGAATGTCTTGGTAGAGCCTTTGAGAGAGAACCTAAGTTTTTCAAGCTTTAAGTTGTAGAGCACCTCCTTGATCCAGCGGGTGTGTGTCGGGGGACAGGTAAGCCTCCAGTTAAGCAAGATCAGTCTCCGGGCTAACAAGGTTGTAAAAGCCAGGACCCGCTTCAACGCAACAGAGAGGTGGGTGTTGGGAGGAATACCAAAAATAGCTGACAGTGGGTTTGGAGGAATAGTCTGGCCATAGGCTCTGCTTAGCACGTCGAAAGCACTCCTCCAAAAGGTTGCTAGCTTAGGGCAAGACCAAAACATATGACTATGGTTGGCAGGGGATTGATTGCATCTGTTGCAGATGTCTTTAACAGCGGGGTATATTCTAGATAATCTTGCGTTTGTGTAGTGGACTTTGTGAAGGACTTTGCGTTGGATTAGGCCATGACGGGCACATATGGAGGAAGAATGGATCAAATCCAAGGCAGAGTCCCATTGCTGGTCTGTTAGTTTCGTATTCAGCTCGCAGGGCTTTTAGTGAGCTATCAGATTGGACTCCAGGATCCCTGCCGCACATCTATGCTGTTAAAGGTAGTGTAGTATTGAAGGTAGTGCAGTATGGTAACAGGCCCTTCAACCCACCAAATCCATGCCAACCTTCAATCACCCATTCACCACAGTTCTTGGTTCTTGGTTCTTGGTTTCTTGGTCCTCCAAAATATTCCAAATGGAATTTAAACTGGAGGTGGTGGAGGGAGGACTTAAGCCAGAAAGGGTTACTGGATAGAAAGAGCTACTTTAAATTTAGTTGCATCTGGTTGGGTAACTACGTTATCCTACTTTCTCATCCACTCCCTACACACTGGGGCCAATTTACAGAGGCCAATTAATCTCCAAATCCACACATCTTTGAGACTTCAGGGAAAACCGCTGCACCCAGAGGAAACCCATGCAGTCACAGAGAGAACATGCAAACTCCGCAAAGACAGCACCTGAGGTCAGGATTGAACCTGGTCTCTAGGGGTGTGAGGTAGCATCTCTACCAGTATCGGATAAACATAAATATCCACCACAGTGACTCCTCCACATTCCTCACTGTGATGAAAGGTGAAATAAAGTTCAATCTCGCTCTTCTGTGTCCTCCAGCGGTCAGGGGCCTCAAACCTTCCGCTGTCGGGACGATCTTACTCCCGTAGCCGGCGGCGGGCCTCCTCGACGGGGTGATCAAACTCCTGCATCGGGGGTGGGGGGGGGAATCTCAACTCCCCCGCACCGGGTGATCTACCCCGGCTTGGGCCTAGTCAAACTTCGTACACTTTTGGAGCTTCCTGATCCGAGACTGCGAGCTCCTTGATGTTAAAGTCCACTGGCCGCGGTTGGAGCGTCGATCCCAGGCAAGGGCCCGCGGTGGGGCTCAAAGTCAGTCCCAAGCAAGGCCCCCAGCTCCACGATGTTAGGCCGCAGAGCGACCGGAGATACGACCCGGAAAACAACCGCATCTACGACAAGGCAATAGATTGAAAACTTCCAAACACCTTCCCAGTTCCAACAAAGCGTCTCAGACCAGAAACCTTAACTCCACTTCCCACCCCATCCCACAGATGCGGCCTAACCTGCTGAGAGTTTCATAAAGCTCATAGTGATAGGAGTAGAATTAGGCCATTCGGACCATCAAGTCTACTCCTCCACTCAATCGTGGCTGATCTATCTTCCCCTCTCATCCACATGCTCCTGCCTTCTCCCCATTACCTCTGGCACCCGTACTAATCAAGAATCTGTCAATCTCCGCCTTAGAAATATCCATTGACTTGGCCTCCATCTGTGGCAATGAATCCCGCTGATTCACCACCCTCGGGCTAAAGAAATTCCTCCTCATCTCCTTTCCAAAGGTACGTCCATTTTATTCTGTGGCTGTGCCCTCTGATCCTACACTCTCCCACGAGTGGAAACATCTTCTCCACATCCACTCTATCCAGGCCTTCCTGTTTCCACCATTTTATGGTTTTACCCATTGCGATGCAGTCAGAGGTATGAAAACGTGAGCTCACATCCTTACAGCAGATGAAAGCCCACCTGAGCTAAAGGGCACCAGACGTTAATAGACGATAGACGATAGGTGCAGGAGTAGGCCATTCGGCCCTTCAAGCCAGCATCACCATTCAATGTGATCATGGCTGATCATCCACAATAGTACTCGTTCCAGGTACATCTAAATGGAAGGACGCAAAGTGCTGGAGTAATTCGGCAGGTCAGGCAGCATCCTTGGAGAACATGGATAGGTGACATTTCTGGCCGGGACCCTTCTTCAGAATGATTCAGACTTCAAACAAGCATCCACAGTTTTTAAGAAGGAACTGCAGATGCTGGAAAATCGAAGGTACACAAAAACGGCCCGAAACGTTGCCTATTTCCTTCGCTCCATAGATGCCGCTGCACCCGCTGAGTTTCTCCAGCATTTTTGTGTACCAAGCATCTACAGTTCCTTGTTTCCACATCGAAATAGGGTCACAGCATTGCTGTGGACGAGGATTAAGATGAGTAACAGGGAGCTAATGAAAAGAATGGAGTAATCCTGAATTCATTCGGACTGAATGATAAACTGTGGCCATTGTTTCCACCTTGTGGTGCGTTGCTCTGCGCGGAAGCCTTTTGTAACGGAATTAGTCGTCTCACTTTGATGTTTGTGGTGGTCAACAAGGGAGCATTGTCAAACTGAACTAATTCATTTCAGAGCAAAGATGATGGGCAAACGTGCAGAGAATGTGACGTGCTCGGTGACAATAGAAAGAGGAGATAACCAGAGTACTCTATTCTGAACCCAGTAATTACTTCACAGTAAACATAACTAGGGCAACACTAAAGGCACACTATTAATAATGCGCCGTCGGTATGAATTTTATCTCCCGTGAAGTTTAATGAAGAGGGATGAGAAGTGCGGCTTTCAACCTGAACTGGTTTTGTTTGGGTTGAGCCCGTGCACAAATCACGGAACGAATGCAGCCTTTATCTCGAAGACAGACGCAAAATGCTGGAGTAACTCAGCGGGACAGGCAGCATCTCTGGGGAGAAGGAATGGGTGACGTTTCGGGTCGAGACCCTTCTTCAGGCTTCATCTCGTTCATCCGTTCGCCTGCGACGCCTTGCACCACCTGGGTCAGCTGCAAGGTGCATTGGTGCATTGCCTTGGTGGCTTGCTGCCACACTCATCATGCGGTGTGTGCACCAACCTGACTTGCAGCCATCTCTGATCTTCTCCGCCTGATGAATTTGTTTTGTGTCAGCACGCCCTCCTTTTCATTTGTTATCTTCTCAAGTACGCAAAGATTGGACGTGGCAGATTATTGCGGAAATTATTGTGGGCGATTTTATTTTAAAGTTTCAGAGATACAGCGTGGATCTCACTGTAGATTACAATGCTGCAAATACCCAGCATGGCAGACAGCGATCATGGAGAGAGAAGAACAGAGGCTACACAATGGGACAATTACTTTTCGTGTGGACGTTGGAGAGGGATTAAATGAATATTTCAGCGTGGAAACAGGCCCTTCGGCTCAACTTGCCCCTTGTACTCCGGCCAATATGTCCCATCTCCACTAGTCCCACCAAATACATCATTTGGTCCATATCCCTCCAAACTTGTCTTATCCATGTACCTGTCTAAATGTTTCTTAAACGTTGGGATAGTCCCAGCCTCAACTACCTCCTCCGGCAGCTTGTTCCATACCCCCACCTTGTTTGTATGATCAAGTTACCCTCAGATTCGTATTAAATCCTTTCCCCTTCGCCTCAAACCTATGGTCTCATAACCAACATTACGATCTAAGTTTAGGTTAGTTTAGTTTAATTTAGTTTAGTTTAGTTTAGTTTAGTTTAGTTTAGTTTAGTTTAGTTTAGTTTAGTTTTAGTTTTAGTTTTAGTTTTTTTAGTTTAGTTTAGTTTTAGTTTTAGTTTAGTTTAGTTTAGTTTAGTTTAATTTAGTTTAGTTTAGTTTAGTTTAGTTTAGTTTAGTTTAGTTTAGTTTAGTTTAGTTTAGTTTAGTTTAGTTTAGTTTAGTTTAGTTTAGTTTAGTTTAGTTTAGTCTTTCCTCGGAATGTGTTTACTGCAACCCTGTATCTTGGGTTGTAAAACCAATTCCAAATGAAGTTTTATTTTGTTTGATTAGTGCTCTTGTAAAGTATTATACCCACATAATATTGGTGAAAATGCTAAAATCATTAAAATTATGAGTCATAGTCATATAGAACAGAAGATAGACACGTAAATCTGGCATAACTCAACGGGCCAGGCAGCATCCCTGGAGGACATAGATAGGCAACGTTTCGGGTCGGGACCCTTCTTCAGACTGACTGCAGGAGTGGGAGGAGACAAAGCTAGGAGGTGCAGGGCAAAGTATGGTAGGCTTTGACAAGCAGATGGTTGGACAAAGTCCAGAGGTAATCACACACAAGGCGTGAGGCAAATGGATGAGAGATCTGCGAATCGTGAAGCTAGAGGATTGACACGTTGTTCAGGCATGTAGGTGGAGGGCTGGGGAGAGATGGGTGCAAGGTCAGCCAGGGTTAAGGGGAGAAGAGGGAGGTGCATAGTAATGCAGGGAAGTTTATGGGAGAACAAAGGGAGGAGGGAGGCTTGTTTTGTAAAGGTTACTTAAACGTGGAGAATTCAAAGTTCATACCCATTGGGTTGTAAGCTACCAGAGCGGAATTTGAGGTTTTAGTTTAGTTTAGAGTACAGGAGCTATGGCCCACCGAGTCCGCGCCGACCTGCCATCCCCGCACACTGCCACTGTCCTGCACACTTGTGGCAATTTACAATTTTCACCAAAGCCAATTAACCTGCTACGCTGGACGTCTTTGGAGTGTGGGAGGAAACTGAAGCACTTGGAGAAAACCAACAAGGTCACGGGAAGAACGTATAAAATCTGTACGGGCAGCGCCTGTAGTCAGGATTGAACCCGCTGTAAGGCAGCAGCTCTACCACTGTGCTGTTGCAACTTTTGTAACTTGCCAACCCTACTATGGTCATTCTTTATCATCACTCTATCATCCTTCCTGGCATTGAACCTCCCCTGAATTGCAATCGATCACAGACCTTCCCTCCTGCACTGTCCTCCACATCTGCACTAACCCTGTTTCAGGGACTAAGGAAGGCCGTCATGTCTCCATCAACTCTTACCAACTTCTACAGATGCACCCTAGAGAGCACAAGGGCTTGGGTTTTAGGAACAGCTCTGCTTAAGACTGTCAACAATATGGCAGAGAGTTGTGGATGTAGCCCAGTCCATTGCACAGACCAGACTCCCCGCCATCGATTCCAGCTGCATGTCACGTTTCCTCGCGAAAGCAGCCACCAAAATCAAAGACCACTCACACCCTGGTTGTTCCCTCTTATCCTCTCTCCCATCGAGCAGAAGATACAAATTATTGAACACACGTTCCACCAGGAGTCAGGAACAGCTCCTTCCAGACTATGAGGTTATCCATGTTGCTGGCAAGAACTGGAAGGCAGATTATTATCTGAATGGTGTCAGGTTAGGAAAAGGGGAAGTACAACGAGACCTGGGTGTCCTTGTACATCAGTCACTGATAGTAAGCATGCAGGTACAGCAGGCAGTGAAGAAACCTAATGGCATGTTAGCCTTCATAACGAAAAGAGTTGAGTATAGGAGTAAAGAGGTCCTTCTGCAGTTGCACACGGCACTGGTGAGACCACACCTGGAGTACTGCGTGCAGTTTTGGTCTCCTAATTTGAGGAAGGACATTGTTGCTATTGAGGGAGTGCAGCGTAGGTTCATGAGGTTAATTCCCGGGATGGCGGGACGGTCATATGATGAAAGAATGGTGCGACTGGGCTTGTATTCACTGGAATTTAGAAGGATGAGAGGGATTCTTATAGAAACATATAAAATTATTCAGGGATTGGACACGCTAGATGCAGGAAACATGTTCCCAATGTTGGGGGAGTCCAGAACCAGAGGCCACAGTTTAAGAATAAGGGGTAGGCCATTTAGAACTGAGATGAGGAAAAACTTTTTTGCCCAGAGAGTTGCGAATTTGTGGAATTCTCTGCCTCAGCAGGCAGTGGAGGCCGATTCACTAGATGCTTTCAAAAGAGAGTTAGATAGAGCTAGCAGAATCACAGGATATGGGGAGAAGGCAGGAACAGGGTACTGATTGTGGTCACATTGAATGGCTCGAAGGGCTGAATGGCCTACTCCTACAACTATTGTCTATGTATCTATGTATGTATCCTCTGTTATCAGACTACCGAAAAATTGTTCCATAAAGTAGGATGTAGCTCCGATCTTCCAACCTACCTCATGCGAACATTGGACTTTTTATCCGGAACTGAAATGCCTCAGTACATTGCTGCAAACAACGTTATTGCACACTGGTATCTTTCTCGCTGCACCACTTGTTGTACTTGTGTGTGGTTTGATTATACACATGTACAGTATGACTTTAGTTTAGAGATACAGAGTGGAAACAGGCCCTTCGGCCTGCCGACCAGTGATCCCTGGAAAACTAACCTTATCCTACACACACTACGGACAATACATTTATACCAAGGCCAATAAACCTACAAACCTACAGGTACGTCTTTGGTGTGTGGGAGGAAACCGGAGCACCTGGGGAAAACCCACGCAGATCACGGGGGGAACGTACAAACTCCGTACAGACAGGACCGTGGTCTCTGGCGCTACAAGGCAGTAACTCTACCTCTGCGCCACCGTGCCGCTGATTTAATTGGATAGCACGCAAGCAAAAGCTTTTCACCGTACTTCGATGCACATACCAATAAAAAACCCAATATCAAACCAATGCCCTTGCTTAAAGTCTGCCACACCTCATACCTTTCTGTCTACCGAAAAGTCATCATCCTGAATCATTCACTTTGCATCTATCTCCTCAGATACGATCAAACTCTCTGAGTATAATCCGTATTTTTTGGTGGGTTTCGATGCATCTTTAATATTATGTTAGGTTACTTTAAGTAAGCCTTTAAGTAACGACTTTTCACTGCATCTGTGTTTTTGACGTCCAACGTCTTGAAACTAAAGGATGGATGTTCCAGGCATTAATAAAAAAGGAATAAATATCAAAAGTTATGTTTAGGTAAGCTAGTGTAATTTTGCTAATACCGTCTGGTAGTAACATTACACTCTTGTGATCTGATTATCCCCATAAAAATGATTATATACGTACTGCGGACTGCAGTGAAGGAGTAAATGAACTGTATTTGATTGCTGAAGATGGGAACTGAAATATAGATTTTTATCGTTTGTCTCTCAAACCATCAAATAATTGTCTCCTCTTCATGTTAATCTTAGGACTCATTTCTCATCTATTAGTTGACATAATTAAACATAAAAACACGTTTGAGAGCATTTACGCAATTTAAGTTTGTTCTGCATGATATGTGGCTCTTCATAATGCCTCCAAATGGATCATATTTTATGTACATTGCTAAATTGCGAGACCCAGAAAGTCTAATCCTTACTCATCCATGAACGTTCGTGAAGATAATCTCCTTCTCCGCAAACCAATAACTGGCTAAACTGCTCAAAGTGAGAATATAGGGCTGCCCTTTATCTTTTTTTAATGTGTTTTGTCTGGCAATGCAAATGTAACCTTATAAATGTAGAATTTACAGCTTGTTCCACAACTCAAACACTTTGAAGAGATGTCATTCAATTAATCAAAAGGCCAAACTATCAACAGCTTGGCTTCCAAGGATTCTGTTTATTCGAATTTAAGTTAACTTGCATTGTGCACTGTGGGGGGGAGGGGGGGAAGAACTATGATTAACATCAACTGCCAGCGTGCAATATTGTCGTAATTCATCAGTCAAGACTTTTTCACACAGGAGCATTGAATGGGATGAACCAGTTTCCAACTTTACTTGCCCAAGAGACAAAGCACATTCTTAATACTAAATCCACCCTCATGAATTTACCAGCCTTTAATGGAATTGGGGCAGCATATTTGGAGAAGAGCCTGGACCCAAAACGTCACCAATTCCTTCTCTCCAGAGATGCTTGATGCCTGATCCGCTGAGTTACTCCAGCATTTTGTGTCTATCTTCGGTGTAAGCCGGCTTCTGCAGTTCCTCCCTACGCATCTTGGAGCAGCTGGGAACAGCGGCATGTGAATTGGGAATGGGACGAGGATATTCAGCCCTTCGAACAGTGGCGTAGCGGGTGGAGCTGCTGCCTCGACCCCGAACTCGGGTGCTGCCTGTGTGTGGAGTTTGCACGTTCTCCCTGTGGGTTCACTCCGGGTGCTCCGGTTTCCTCCCACATCCCAAAGACGTGCGGGTTTGTAGGTTAATTGGACGACTGTAAATTGCTTCCTAATGTGCAGGGTGTGAATGGGAAGCATAGAACTAGTGTGAAGGGGTGATCGATGGTCGGTGTGGACTGAGTGGGCCTGGCTGTATCTCTAAACAAATTATTCCACCATTTGTTTAAGATGGAACTGCAGATGCTGGAAAAATCGAAGGTAGACAAAAAATGCTGGAGGAACTCAGCGGGTGAGGCAGCATCTATGTAGAGAAGGAATAGGTGACGTTTCGAGTTGAGACCCTTCTTCAGTCTGAGTTCCCCCAGCATTTTTTTATTCCACCATTTAATAAGACTAGCTGATTTAACTATAACATAACTCTGCACACCTGTCTAACGACAGCACTCGTTAACCTCCTTTCTCATCGAGAAGTTTGCGCGCTCTCCCTGTGACCTCGTGGATTTTCTCCAGGAGCTCCGGTTTCCTCCCACATCCCAAAGACGTGCAATTGAATATTGTGTGAGAGAATGAAAAAATATAACACATTGGTCCCCGCAAGGTCAAAATAGAGCACTTTGTCCAGTCTGAACCGATACCTTCCACTGTCTGCACCAGGCTGAGAAAGGAATAAGTACTTAAAACACAAAGCAAGAAGAATGCTCCGATTCAATTTAGTTTTGTCTAATAAACATTGTGCTAGTGAAGTATATAAAAAAAATTAAAATGATATGCACAGGTTGACCTTTAGTTGACTCCATTACAAGAACGAATTCTCATTTATCATGTGTTAATGCCCAATTGCTGATAAGGTGATGGAATAAATTGTCTTGCCCTTCCCAATAGATGCTTGTTTGGCTGATGTCTGTCATTGATCTCTCCTGCAGAGTAATCACTCCCTACAATCTGTTTTTTCGGTTATTTCCATTCCTTCACCGCGGGTTCCTTTTTATTTCTCGACGTGTTAAAAGTTATTCCAGTCTTTTTTTCTCACAGCTTTTGGTTTTTTTTTCTCTCTCTCTCTCCCTCTCTTCCCTTCTCTCTCCTGAAACTGACTCACTCCAGAATTTGGGTTCTACACATAAAGGCGAGGACTTGACTCCGTGGGGCCTGTTTCCGCGCTGTATATAACCATATAATAACCATATAACAATTACAGCACAGAAAACAGGCCATCTCGGCCCTTCAAGTCCGTGCCGAACACTTTTATTTATTTATTTATTTATTTTTAAAATTTATTTCCCCCCCCAGTCCCATCTACCTGCACTCAAACCATAACCCTCCATTCCTTTCATAGAAACATAGAAACATAGAAATTAGGTGCAGGAGTAGGCCATTTGGCCCTTCGAGCCTGCACCACCATTCAATATGATCATGGCTGATCATCCAACTCAGTATCCCGTACCTGCCTTCTCTCCATACCCCCTGATCCCCTTAGCCACAAGGGCCACATCTAACTCCCTCTTAAATATAGCCAATGAACTGGTTCAAAGGTACCCTCTGTCCCTAGAGATTCCAGTGATTCACCACTGTCGGGTGATCGCTGGTTGGTGCTCACCTCGGGAGGGGATTGGGGCCCTTAAGCTGTGACCCCTGTATGGATAACCATAACAATAACCATATAACAATTACAGCACGGAAACAGGCCATCTCGGCCCTTCTAAGATCCGTGCCGAATCTTCTTATTCTCCCCTAGTCCCATCTACCTGCACTCAGACCATAACCCTCCATTCCTTTCCCATCCATATACCTATCCAATTTATTTTTAAATGATAAAATCGAACCTGCCTCCACCACTTCCACTGGAAGCTCATCCCACACAGCTACCAATCTCTGAGTAAAGAGGTCCCCCCTAATGTTACCCCTAAATGTCTGTCCCTTAATTCTCAAGTCATGTCCTCTTGTTTGAATCTTCCCTATTCTCAATGGGAAAAGCTTATCCACATCAACTCTGTCTATCCCTCTCATCATTTTAAAGACCTCTATCAAGTCCCCCCTTAACCATCTGCGCTCCAAAGAATAAAGACCCAACTCTAAACTAAACTCCAAAGATGGTGGGTGGGAACTCAGTGTGTCCATGTTTCCATGCTATTTCTTTCAATCAATCAACACTAAATATAACAATGTATTGGTACACCAGCAATTGATACAAACCAATTTCCTAGATTGATCAACACTTTGTTATCCGTGACTCAAGAGGCTGCAGTTGGTGGATTCTTAAGCAAAACACAAAGCGCTGGTGAAACTCAGCTGCTGGAGGGCCAAGCAGCATCTGTGGAGGGAATGGACAGGTGATGTTTAGGGTCAGGGGCCTTCTTCACTACCTATGGCACCTTACTGTGTCAAGATTGGTGGCAGGAAATACTGGAGTAACTCCGCGGGCCAGGCAGCATCTCTGGAGAACGTGGATAAGTGAGTTTTCCCGTCAGGAACTTCTTCCTATGATCCACCATGACCCGCACATTAATTACAGCAACTCCTCTGCCCAAGAAAACAAGCAACTGCTTTGAGGCCATGCACTCAGCCCAGTCCATCACACGCAGCAGCTGCTCCTCCTTCCCCACCCCCTGATCAACTCCATCTACACAATGCTGCCTCAGGAAAACAGCCATAATAATCAAGGACCACTCATACCCCAGTCATTCCCTCTTCTCCCCTCTCCCATCGGACAGAAGATGCCAAGGCTTGAAAGCACATACCACCAGATTCACGAACAGTTTGTTCCTTTCTTTATCAGATGCTTAAATGGACCTCCCATGCTAAGGTTGCATTCCTGATCTTCCAATCTACCTTGTCACAGCCCTTGCCCTTTTTTTTATCTACACTTTCTATGTAGCTATAATACTATATTCTGCACATTGTTTCTTTTCTCTTTTGCGCTAACTGATGAAATGATATGTGGTATTGTCTGTCCTGAGTGCTACGCAAAATCATGTCTTTCATTGTCACCAAAAAGAACTGAATATGCTGGGGTTTTTTTGAAAGACACCAAGTGCCGGAGTAACTCAAGGGGTCAGGCAGCATCTCTGGAGAACATGGATGGGTGACGTTTAGAGTCGGGTTCAAAGGCTTGAAGTAGGTTCATGATATGACTTGGGTCACTCATCCATGTTTTATTATTTAAGCAAATATGGCTCCTGCAAATCGACACAAAGTGCTGGAGTAACTCAGCGGGTCAGGCAGCATCACTTTAAAAAAAAAATTTTTTATAATACATAATAATCACGGTATATAACATAATACATTTCATGTACAACTTTTTTAAATTTTATTTTTAGATAGAAAAGAAAGAATGAAAAAAGAGAAGCTTGAGGATAGTAGTGATGTGTAGAGTGCAATAATTGACGGTCAATGATTGATATTTAGATAAATAGAGTGCGTCCTTAGAAGTGTCGAAAAAAAAGCCCTGAAAATAAAAGGGCCTTAAGAAAAGAAAGAAGATAAGAAGAAAATGCAAAAAAGATAGAACTAAAGAGTTCAGACAGCATCTCTGGAGAAAAGAAATAGGTGATATTTTGGGTCGGAATCCTTCTTCGGAGTTTTCAGACTCCTGAAATATCCTTGGCAAGTGAGATTCAGATTCAGATTCAAATTCAGATTCAGATTCAGATTCAATTTTAATTGTCATTGTCAGTGTACAGTACAGAGACAACGAAATGCATTTAGCATCTCCCTGGAAGAGCGACATAGCAAACGATTTGAATAAATAATAATAAGTGTCCGGGGGGGGGGAGGGGGTGGTGATTGGCAGTCACCGAGGTACGTTGTTGAGTAGAGTGACAGCCGCCGGAAAGAAGCTGTTCCTCAACCAGGAGATTCAGGGGAATCCCATTATTACACGTACGTCAGGAGCAAGAGGGGACCAGGGAAAGAGTGGGTCAGTTTGAGGAGATTGGGTATGTTGACAAATACTCTTTTGAATTTGTACGGTGGAGAGCATATTGACTGGTTGCATCAAGGCCCACGGGGTTCGGCAACTCGAACGCCCGGGAACGAAAGAGATTGCAAAAAGTGGTGAGCACTGCCCAGTCAATCCCGGATACTGACCTCCCCACCGTCGAAGGGACCCTCAACGACCTTGTGCACACAAGGATTAATTTAGCTAGTGGAATGCAATAATCTGGGCAGAATTTATCGTGGCGACTTGGGAGAGGCATGGAGAAGGGTCTCGACCCAAAACATCACCCATTCCTTCTCTCCAGAGATGCTGCCTGTCCCCGCTGAGTTACTCCAGCATTTTGTGCCTCTCTTCACAGGATAAAGACACCTACACATTCGAGCGTACAATGGCTAAGCTCAGCATCCTTAAACCAAACAGGAAATTTGAGCAAAATATCTGCCTCGGTGGTTTTCTTTTATTTTCCCATGGGGCCAAATCATGCCATTAGAATGACAAGTTCACCATATTTGGGGAAACATAGCCCTCTCCTTCACGTTTAGCCTCAAAAGTGAAATGCCTTCCCTAATATATAAAGTACACAGGGCTATTAAAATAGTTTCTGATGGCTGAGAAGATATGTGGACATGTCTGGCAGTAACCCAGTAGCTATTAATAAAACCTGCACACTGTTATTCTTAATGATCCAAAACTATTTTTAAAAAAGCCGTTGCTCAATGAGAATATGTCAGCATTGAATAAATTAAACTCGAGGAAGACTGAGCTCCCCCTGTCTGTAATGAAAGCCTGTTAACCAGATGTACTGAAAAGGGCTTGGGACCACACAAGTGACTGAAGGACAACTATTTTCAATTTAGCTCCAGAAATATATCTACAATAATCTTAACAATGTAGGTTTTAAATGGCAGTATTTGACCTTTCTGGCTGCAAATTTAAACATGCTTTCACTTCATTGTCGCAGTTGAACATCTTTGAGTTTTGCGGTTTTCCCTTCAAGTTTTTGCGGAGTTTTTTAAAATGTTTTTTTATGCCTTTTATTTTAGTTTTAGTTTTAGAGATACAGCGCGGACACCGGCCCTTCGGCCCACCAAATCCACGCCAGCCGGCTATCCCCCGCACATTAACACTCCCTTACACACACTAGGGACAACTGTACATTTTATACCGAGACGATGAGCCAACAAACCCGTACGTCTGTGGAGTGTGGGAGCTAGCCGGAGATCTCGGCGAAAACCCACGCAGGTCATGGGGAGAACATGCAAACTCCGTGCAGACAGCACCCACAGTCAGGATCGAACCGGGGTCTCTGCCGCTGTAAGGCAGTAACTCTGCCGCTGTGCCACCGTGCCGCTCCTGTTGACTCGGTGCAAACGTTTGATTGAATCATGGAATCGTAGAGAGAAAAGAAGCAGGCCCTTCAGCCCATCGAGTCCTTGCTGACCGTTGAACACTCAATTGAGTATGAAACATACAACATAGAATAGTACAGCACAGGAACAGGCCCTTCAGCCCACAATGTCCAATGATGGCAAGTTAAGCCAATGTCCTCTGCCTGCATGTGATCCAAATCCTTCCATTCCCGGCATATCCATGTGCCTATCCAAAAGCCTCTTATGCCTCTTAAACACCACTATTGTATCTGCCTCCACCACCATCCCTGGCACCACATTCTAGGCACGCAACACTCTCTGTGTAAAAATGCCCTTCACAGCTTTAAACTTGCCCCTCTCAACTTGGAGCTATGCCCTAGATATAGACAAAGTGCTGGAGTAACTCAGCGGGTGAGGCAGCATCTCTGGAGAAAAAGACTTTGGCATAAACCAGCATCTACAGTTCCATCCTACACATTAAAGCTACGCCCTCTTGCCATTAAAATCTCCAGCCTAGGGGAATAGTTCTGTCTATCCTCTCGATGCCTCTCACCAATAATTTTATATACAGTACTTCTTTCAAATCTCCCTGTACTAACCCCATTTTATACTCTCCATAACTCAAAGACGGCACGGAGGCACAGTGGTAAAGTTGCTGCCTTGCAACGCTCGCAGCGACGGAGACCCGGGATCGATCTCGACTACTGGTGCTGTCTGTATGGCGTTTGCATGTTCTCCCTGTGAATGCATGGGTTTCCTCCGAGATCTTCGGTTTCCCCCCACACTCCGAAGACGTACAGGTTTGCAGGTTAATTGGCTTGGGTTTGTATACTTGGTATAAGTGTAAATTGTCCCTGAAGTGAGTAGGGTAGTGTTAATGTGCGGGGATTGCCGGCCGGCGCGGACTCGGTGGGCTGAAGGGCCCGTTTCTGCGCTGTATCTCTCAACTGAAACCTAAACTGAACTAGAGGGCACAGCTTTGAGATGAGAGGGGCAAAGTGCAAAGAAGATGTGCGGAGCAAGTTTTTTACGCAGTGGGTGGAGGTACCAGGAACGCATTGGCAAGGGTGGTGGGGGAGGCAGATATACTAGTTGTATTTGAGAGGATATGGAGGGAATAGAGGGATATGGATCACGTGCAGGCAGAGATTAGTTGATCTTGGCATCATGTTCAGCACAAACATTGTGGGCTGAAGGGCCTGTCCCTGTACTGTACAGTTCCAGGTTCTATGTTCCATTCCAGAGCTTTGCAGGGTTGTGCCTGTCCATGAATCTCTAAAGGGCCTGTACCACCAGCATGCGACTGCATGCGGCAAGCACAACCTAACGTGGTCGCTTGAGCCGTACGGCCTCGCGGGGCCAGTCCCACTTCGATTGCCGGAGCCCTATGGAGTTGTGCGGAGCTGGTCCTGACATCGCGCGGGGCTCCAAAAAACTGACCGTGTTCAAAAATTCTGCGCGTCAACGGCCTGCCGGCCCGCAGCCACCTCGACGCCGTACGTCACGCGCGAACTTCCCGCGGACTTCGCTCGAACTTCATGTCACTTACTCGACCTCCGCGTAGCCCCCGCTTCTGGTTTGGTCGCGCTTGCCCCCCGTGTTAAAATAGTTGCCACGCACATCTCCTTTAAATTTTGCCCCAGCCACCTCAAAGCTATGTATGATTTTTCCATTCTGAGGAAAAAAGGTTCTGACTGTCTACCCTATCTAAGCCTCTCACAGGGAGGGAAGCACAAGATGCCGGAGGTAAACGGCGGGATCATCAAACAACCTGAAGGACACAAAGTGTACATGCCAGAGAGGCCATGAAGTTGATCCTGCCATCCATGTGCCCTCTACACTTGTCCCACCTGCCTGCGTTTGGCTCATATCCCTCGAAACATGTCCTATTCCATGTACCTTTTTAAATGTTCCTGCCTCAACTACCTCCTCTGGCAGCTCGTTCCATACACTCGCCACCGTTTGTGAGGGAAACATTATTCCTTGGGTTCCTATTAAATATTTTCCCCATCACCTTAAACCTATGTCCCTGGTTCTCAATTCCCCTTACTCTGGGCAAGGGACTCTCATGATTTTGTACACCTCTATAAGATCACCCCTCATCCTCCTGTGCTCCAAGGAACAGAGTCCTATCCTGCAAATAACGGATAGGAGCAGAATTAGGCCATTCGGCCCATCAAGTCTACTCCGCCATTCAATCACAGCTGATCTATCACTCCCTCCTAACCCCTGCCTTCTCCCCATAACCCCTGACACTCACACTTATCGTTCTCGACGAGAATAATGTTTCTAACCTTCTCTCGCCACCCGACTCATCTGCAAAACAACCCCCCTTCCTCTGAATCCACCTATCACTTGCCGGCCCTTGCCCCATGCCTTCCCCTCACCTGTTTCCATCAGCTATCTCCTCTCTACGCCATCAGTCTGAAGAAGGGCCTCAACCTGAAACGTCGCATGCCCATTCCCTCCACAGATGCTTGTTTAAGAAGGAACTGCAGATGCTGGAAAATCAAAGGTAGACAAAAGTGCTGGAGAAACTCAGCGGGTGAAGCAGCATCTATGGGAGCGAAGGAAATAGGCAACGTTTCAGGCCAAAACCCTTCTTCAGACTGATCAGTCCCGAAACGTTGCCTATTTCCTTCGCTCCATAGATGCTGCTGCACCCGCTGTGTTTCTCCAGCACTTTTGTCTACCCTCCACCGATGCTGCCTGACCAAATGAGTTCCTCCAGCACTTTGTGTTTTTACTCGAGATTCAAGCATCTGCAGTTCCCTCCATCCCCATCTACCACTTGCCATCTCCTGCCCCAGCCCTTCCCCCTCACCAGCCATCTCCCCTCTCTATTCCAACCATCACTCTGAAGAAGGGTCCTGACCCAAGGCAGCATCTATTCATCTCCCTCCGCGGATGCTGCCTGGCCCATGGAGTTCCTCCAGCACCTCGTCTTTCACGAAACATAAAATCTAATTTCTGTAAATCCCTTTACACCCCCTGTCCATATTTTGTATTTAACATGCATCTGCGCACATATCCCAAATCAAAAAAATGTTGATATTGTGCACTTATTCCTATAACTTATTCTACCTTCTGTGCCAATGAGTGCTATTTTATTAATAAAATAATTTGATCTTAAATTTGTTCAGGCGCCGTGCATTGAAATATTACATTGTAAAAATCCATTATACACAGAAGCAGTAGAATAGATGATTTATTCGCAATGGTAACACACAACCGCTCTGAAGATAATTTGCTTAATCTTTTTATTTGCTTGTAAAGTATCAAGTGCATTTATTTTATAGCTCTTTATACTTTATTGATTCCAACATTCCTTTTCTACACAAACAGCAAGTCCTAACAACTCCTGTTTCCTGGTATGTGTTAAGCCTTTGGTTTGGTTTTTATTCTTACTCTGGTAAACGTCACAATCCAGAAACTGCTGGCCCCATCATTTGTGCTGCCGGCCCGCTTTGCCAGCATGGGTGTGATGCCTAGACGACTGCGGCCTTCCGAACTTCAGAGGTCAGAGAATCACACGGCATGGAAACAAGCCATTCGGCCCAACTCGTCCATGCTGTAATGGTGAAAGAGTGGTGAATCTCTGGAACTCTCTGCCACAGAGGGTAGTTGAGGCCAGTTCATTGGCTATATTTAAGAGGGAGTTAGATGTGGCCCTTGTGGCTAAGGGAATCAGGGGGTATGGAGAGAAGGCAGGTACAGGATACTGAGCTGGATGATCAGCCATGATCATATTGAATGGCGGTGCAGGCTCGAAGGGCCGAATGGCCTACTCCTGCACCTAATTTCTATGTTTCTATGTTTCTATGTAATGTTGTTGCCCATTTTCTTCACAGAGGCTTGGATAGGGTGGATGTGGAGAGGATGTCTCGACCAGTGGGTGAGGTTAGGACCAGAGGTCGTAGCCTCAGGATTAAAGGACGTCCCTTTAGGAAGGAGATGAGGCGGGATTTCTTTAGTCAGAGGGTGGCAAATCTGTGAAATTCTTTGCCACTGTAGGCTGTGGGGGCAGAGTCAATGGATATTTTTAAGGCAGAGATAGATAGATTTGCGATTAGTACGGGTGTCAGGGGTTATGCAGGGAAGACAGGAGAATGGGATGAGGAGGGAGAGATAGATCAGCCATGATTGAATGGCGGAGTAGACTTGATGGGCCTAATTCTGCTCCTATCACATGACCGTATGATCTTATGCTGCTATATGGCAGTGTTGTCATAGTATCTGCCTATACCTACCACCCTCTGTGTGAAAATGTTGCACTTCAGGTTAGTTTTAAAGCTCTCCCCTCTCACCGTAAACCTATTTCATCTGTGTCTTCATTCTCCTGAACTGTGAAAAAGACCCGATCTATTCCCCTCATAATTGTATCCACGTCTATAAGATCACCACTCAACCTCCTGCACTAGTCCAAGGAATAAAGTCCAAGCCTCCCTAGGCCCTCCAGTCCTGGCAACATCTTTAAAAACATCTTCTGAAGAAGGGTTTCGACCCGAAACGTTGCCTATTTCCTTCGCTCCATAGATGCTGCCGCACCCGCTGAGTTTCTCCAGCATTTTTGTGTACCTTCGGTTTCCCAGCATCTGCAGTTCCTTCTTAAACATCTTATAAATCTTCTCTGCACTCCTTCCTGCAGCAGGGTGACCAAATCTGAACACAATACTCCAAAGGCACAAAGTGCCGGAGTAACTCAGCAGGTCAGGCAGCATCTCTGGAAAACATGGATGGGTAACATTTTTTGAGGTGTGCCGACCAGAAACGTCTTCTGTCCATGTTCTCTAGAGATGCCGACCGACCCGCTGAGTCTCCGTCTTTCAATGTCCATCTTCCATGTTTCAAATGTTGACATCGCTGTCATCGTCCGTCCTTGAAAAGGACGCAAGCTTCCGGCGACAATCAGTGGAAGTCATCACTTGTGGCTATAGATGATGGTGGTGGCAGAATTAGCTCGGACCCCTGAGTTATTCCAACACTTTGTGTCTTTGTGTGTATTAACCAGCATCTGCAGTTCCTTGTTTTTACAACTCTCCACGTGCAGCCTCACCAATATCTTACACACATCCTTTGCAAGGCTACTTTTGTACACACCCTGTCATCCCATTCTTTAGTTTAGTTTTGATTAGTTTCGAGATACAGTGCGGAAACAGGCCCTTCAGCCCACTCAGTTGTGCCGACCAGCAATCACTCCAGATACTAGCATTATCTTACACACTAAGGGCAATTGACCATTTTTACAATTAACCTACAAACTATACATCTTTGGCGTGTGGGAGGAAACCGGAGCACCCAGAGAAAACCCACGAGGTCACGGGGGGGGGAGAACGTATAAACTCTGTACAGACAGCACCCGTAGACATGATCGAACCCGGGTCTATGGCGCTGTGAGGCAGCATCTCTACCGTTGCTCCACCGAACCGCCCGATGGCATTCTCTGCGACAATCTCTGGAAGTTCCAATCTGTTCTAAATCTCCTTTTAACAATTAATACCTCTGCTTTATTTTTTTAGTTGACTTCCTCTGAAAGAAAGCCTGCTGCTTCGACAATTATTCCCCCTTCCGAACATCAAGCTGTGATATTTGCACTGATTATTCATCGATAGTGTGTCTTTCAGGCTTGCTGTTGTTATTTCACTGAAATATTACCTCATCTGTTTAGAAGCTGCACCTTTTAATTTGCTCATTAGGTGATAGAGTTATTGGACACTGTAATATGTTACTTTCTGACCAAGAATTGCTATCATTACTGCTGGTTCTATGCCTCAATGTATCCTTTGTTCTTTCACGTTTATGTTCTCGCCACCTCAATGGACTTAACAATGTGCAGTCAAGGAGTCGATACCGGACCAATGCACTACAACGTGTAATGGGGCTGTCCCACTATACAAGTTTACCCAAGTGCTCTCCTGTGTTTTAAAAAAAAAATCAAACTCATGGTAAGCACGTAGAATGTACGTGGCAGGTACGTCGGAGCTCGGGACATCTCTTAGCAGCTCGTAGCGCTAACGACAGGTACTCGGGAAACACGGTAAGCTCGTGAAGACTCGTGAAGATTTTTCAACGTTGAAAAATGTCCATGAGAGCCCCGAGTACCTACGAGCATCTATTACCGTAATTCTCCGAGTTCGAATCAGGAGAAACTCGGAAGAACTCGGGAGAATTAGCTCGTACAATGGGGCAGCCCCATAAGAAGGAACTGCAGATGCTGCTTTAAGCCGAAGATAGACACAAAATGCTGTAGTAACTCAGCGGGTCGGGCAGCATCTCTGGAGAACTCCTCTGGGCCTGATGAAGGGTCTCAACTCGAAATGTCACCTATTCCTGTTCTCCAGAGATGCTGCCTAGCTTGCTGAGCCAAACCCCTATCCCACGGTACGAGTTCATTCCACGGGTTTCACCCGAGTTTGCCCTGATTCGAACGGAGATTTACGGTAATGGCCACTCATTGGTACTCGGGGCTCTCGTGGACATTTTTCATCATGTTGAAAAATCTTCACAAGTCTTCCCGTGCTTATCTGCCGTTAGCGAGTCTTCGCGAATACCTGCCGTTAGTGCTAAGAGACGTCCCCGAGCTCTGACGTACCCGCTACGTTCATTCTCCGTGCTTACCACGAGTTTGATTTTTTTTTAACTCGGGAGAGCTCTTGGAATGAACTCGCACCGTGGGACAGGGCTATTACTCCCAGCAATTTGTGTCTATCTTCAATACACCTCAACATTCCTCGCACACACTGCATCCGGTGCTCACGATGCGGCCTCCTTTACATCGGCGAGACTGAGCGTAGATTTGGTGATCATTTTACCCAACATTCACGCTCTGTCCGCCAAGGCCCGCTGGATCTCCCGGTTGCGAACCGTTTTGAACTCCCCTTCCCATCACCACACCGACCTTTCTGTCCTGGGCCTCCTCCATTGCCAGAGTGAGGCCACACCTGCAACTGGAGGAACAGCACCTCGTATTCTCCTTGCGCAGCTTACAACCCAATGGAATGAACGTTAGATTCTCCAATTGTAGACAACTAACCAACAAAGACATTCCCTCCACTCTTTTCTCGCCCCCTCCTAGCTTCTCTGTGCCCCAGCTGGATGTGCCCATGCATCTCCCACCCTCCACACTTTCCCCTCACCCCTCCGTCCCCTTCCACTTCCATCGTTTCCTCAAGCCTCACAATTCACCACTACTCATCTCTCTTCACCACCTCTTACCTCACACCTTTTGTCAGCCATGATCATATTGAATGGGGGTGCAGGCTCGAAGGGCCGAAGGGCCGAATGGCCTACTCCTGCACCTGTTTTCTATGTTTCTATGTCTTGCTTTCAACTCTGGCTTTTGCCCAACCATTTGCCGATCATGACTTCCTCTCAACTACATCCACCACCTATCCTAGCCCCACCTCGTTTCCAACCTTCTCCCCCCTCCCCCCCCTCCTCACAACTACAATCAATCAGAAGAAGGGTCCCGACCTGATACATTGTCTATGGATGTTCTCCACAGATGCTGCCGGACCCGCTGGGTTACCCCAGCATTTTCTGTTTTTCATCATCTTCACTTCGAGAACAGCTCTATCCCAGGAGCTCAAAGAAATCGTAGCTCACTTCCGCCCACAGACCTGACTCCCCATCATTGATTCCATCTACACGTCACGTTGCCAACATAATCATAGACTTGTCCCACCCAGGTCATTCTTTGCCCAGTGCCCATTAGGCAGAAACATAGAAACATAGACAATAGGTGCAGGAGTCGGCCATTTGGCCCTTCGAGACAGCACCGCCATTCAATGCGATCCTGGCTGATCATCCAAAATCAGTTCCTACTTTTTCCCCACATCCCTTGATTCCGTTAGCCCTCAGAGCTATATCTAACTCTCTCTTGAAAAAATCCATTCAATTTGGCCTTCACTGCCTTCTGTGGCAGAGAATTCCACAGATTCACAACTCTAATGGTGAAAATGTTTTCGCTCATCTCAGTCCTAAATGGCCGACCCCTTATTCTTAAAGGTACAGTGGCTTGAAAGCGCGCATCACCAGACGTGGGAACAGCTTCTTCCCCTTTATTATCCGGCCCCTGAATGGTCCTTCCATAAGCCAGGGTACTGTCCGATTCACCTCTACCCCATTGCGGACATTGGACTTAAGTCTCTGGAACTGATGCGCTACAATGCTGAGAACTATATTCTGCACTCTGTGTCTTCCCCTTTGCTCAACCTCTTGTGCATGAGTTTGACTTGATTGTATTTAAGCATAAATATTATCTGATCTGCCTTGATAGCATGCAAAACCAAGCTTTTTGTTATGCCTTTGGTTGGTGTCACACAGCGCCGCAGTTATGACCCGAGTTCGATCCTGACCTCGGGTGCTGTCTGTGTGGAGTTTGCATGTTCTCCCTGTGACCACGTGGGTTTTCTTTGGGTGCTCCAGTTTCTGCCCACATCCCAAAGACATGCGAGTCTGTATGTTAATTGGCCTCTATAAAGGTCCCTGCGCATGTAGGGAGTGGATGAGAAAGTGGTCTAACATAGAACGTGTATGCACGGGTGATCAATAGTTATTTAAAAGACACTTTGACAGGTACATGGATAGCAAAAGATTGGAGTGATATAGACCATATGTGGGCAAAAGGGGCTCACTTAGATGGGGCATCTTGGATGAGTTGGGCCAAAGGGACTATTTCCAGGTTGTATGTGCGGAGTCTTTTAAGTTCCTGGGAACCATCATCTCCAAGGACCTTAAATGGGGGGTGACCATCGACTGCACGGTCAAAAAGGCACAACAGAGGATGTACTTCCTGCGGCAGCTGAGGAAACACAATCTGCCACAGGCAATGATGGTCCAATTCTATACGGCCATCATAGAGTCAGTCTGTCCTCACCTTCTCCATCATGGTCTGGTTTGGCTCAGCCACCAAACACGACATCCAGAGGCTGCAGCGAATCGTCCGATCAGCTGAGAATGTTATTGGCTGCAACCTTCCCTCCATCGATGAACTGTACACTGCAAGGGCCAGGAAGCGAGCGGGCAAGATCATCTCTGACCCCTCTCACCCTGGCCACAAACTCTTTGAATCACTTCCCTCTGGAAGGCGACTCCGGACTGTCAAAGCTGCCACAGCCAGACATAAAAACAGCTTTATGTCCACGATTAGTAGCTCTACTCAACAGCCAAAAGTCCGTAAGCCTCCTTTTGCTCTGGTATTTTATTTAATTCACATGTTTAATCGATAATCATAATGTTTTATAATGAATGTTTAATGGTTTATGTGTCATTCTTAATTGCCACTGTATGTCATGTTGTCACTTGCGAGCAGAGCACCAAGGCAAATTCCTTGTATGTGAACATACTTGGCCAATACACTTATTCATTCATTCATTCATGACGCTATGGTTGGCATGGACTCAGTGGGCTGAAGGGCCTGTTTCCATGCTGTATCACTAAACATAAAATAAACTAAACTAAATATGACCATAATAAACCTAAAACTTAAACCTAAGTCAAGATGTGGGAAGTATAAAGTTATTTCTTCAATCACTTCTTCGAGATGAGATACACACAAAATGATGGAGTAACCCAGCAGGTCAGGCAGCATCTGTGGAGAAAACGGATGGGCGATGTTTTGGGGCAGGTCCCTTCTTCAGACCCGAAGCGTGGCCGTATTTATTTTCTCCAGAGATGCTGCCTGACCCGCTGAATTATTCCAGCATTTTGTGTCTATCATGCCAGAACTGCACGCAGCACTCCAAATGCAGCCTAACCAAAGTCCTATAGAGTTACAGCCTGATTTTCAGCCAAGAAGATTGCCGTGAACTGGGGTTTGGTCACCACAATCCCAGTTGTTTCAGTAGCTTCCCCTTCAAGTCAAGCAACTGGAATAAGACAGAAGAAATCCAGAAACAATATCACAGGCGGTGTGATTTTCCTACCTCCCTTCCTGGCCAGGACAGTGGATGTGGAGAGGATGTTTCCTCTAGTGGAAGAGTGTAGGACCAGAGGGCACAGCCTCAGAATTAAAGGACATTCCTTTAGGAAGGAGATGAGGAGGAATTTCGCTAGTCAGAGGGTGGTGGATCTGTGGAATTCATTGACACAGAGGACTGTGGAGGCCGTCAGTGGATATTTTAAGGCAGAGATGGACAGATTCTTCATTAGTACGGGTGCCAGGGGTTATGGGAAGAAGGCAGGAGAATGGGGTTGGGAGGGAGTGATAGATGAGCCATGATTGAATGGTGGAGTAGACCTGATGGGCCGAATGGCCTTTTTCTACTCCTTTTTTTAAAAAATTTAAAAAAAAATTATTTTATTTTTATTAGAAGTACGGTAAATTACAATACTACACAACACATATATCTTAATACATTTTTTGTACAGCTTCATTTTTTTTTTGAGCTTTAAGAAAAAGATAGAAGTAAAGAAAGTAAAGAAAGTGCGCAAGTCGTGAAGTGCAAGAGTGTTGGGAAAAGAAAGCCCCTTAGAAAAGAAGTTAGAGAAGGAAGTAAAGTGAGAAAGTAGACCCTAGAAAAGAAAGAAAAAGAAAATAGGAACAATCGCTCTATTATAACATTAAACTCCGCAGAAAGGGGACTACCAACCAAGTTTGTTTTTGTTGTTTTACCTCCCGTTACCAGGTCCTGAGACCATTTATTTATTTATTTATTTATTTAAATTACTATTGCACCTCATACTTGTAATAGGTCCAGAAACATAGACCACGTCTTTTGGAATTGGTCTGCTTTACCTGCTAAGAGGAATCTCATCTCTTCTAGATGTAATGTTTCAAACATATTTGATATTCACATTTTTATAGTTTTTTATACTTTTGAACATGAACTTATGAACTCCCCGCTACTTTCGGTCTGAAGAAGGCTCCCGACCCGAAAAGGCACCATCCCTTTTTCTCCAGCATTTTGTGTGTATCTTTAGTATAGACCAGCAGTTCCGTTTTGTTACATTTCTTGGAGGTGCCCTGCCTCCATGTTGCTGGTGAAGGCACCTTCCAGTTTCCTGCCCAGGCCGCCTGACGTTAGGCTGAACCAATTGTTTCAGCCTGATTTACTTCTGCCTTCCTGCACCCTGGCACTAACTCTTTCAGCTGCCAACTCCAACCCTGCAGACACATATAACACTTCACTAGCCGGCTGAACGCACACAGTGGTTCCCCCGCATTTAACCTAATTCCCCTCGTAAAATCGAGCGGTGGGGAGCACCTCCGAGGGCTTGCTCGCTTCCAAAGGCGGGGGCAGATTTATTTTTAACTTGGCCCGCCGAACGGCACTCGTCCATGCGCCTCCAGTCGCAGTTTAAAATGCGAGCAAGGCACCAGCTCGCTGCAGGTAGCTGCATCTCCCCCCAGCTCGGGCAGATGGAGTGGAAGCCTCGTCTCAGCGACAGATGTTAAGAGTCCTGAGCAAATGGACTTGGACAGTCTTGGCCCAGTTCCTGGTCGGTGCAGCTCCGCACAGCGCAAGGCAGCACAGATCTGGCAGCGAGCCACCTCGTGGCCTGGCAGCACCGATGAGATGAAGACACACAAGGACGGTCACTTTAGTTTAGTCTAGTTTATCGTCACCTGCACCGAGGTACAGTGAAAAGCTTTTTGTTACGCGCTAACCAGTCAGCGGAAAGAATATACACGATTACAATGGAACCATTCACAGTGTACAGATACAGGACAAGGGAATAACGTTTAGTGCAAAGTAAAGCCAGTAAAGTCCGATCAAGGATAGTCCGAGGGTCACCAAAGATTCCTCCTCTTGATACGTTCCTACTCCAGAACCGGGCATCTCAAATTAAAGCCGCACGGTGTCGCAGCAGTGGAGTTACTGCCTCACAGCGCCAGAGATCCAGGTTCAATCCTGACTACGAATGCTTGTCTGTACGGAATTTGTACCTTCTCCCCGCGACCTGTGTGGGTTTTCCTCTGGGTGCTCCGGTTTCCTCCCACTCTCCAAAGATGTACAGGTGTGTAGGCTCATTGGCTGGGTATAATTGTAAAATGTCCCTGGTGTGTAAGTTGGTGTTAGTGTGTGTGGGGTTTGCTGGTCAGTGCAGGCTCGGTGGGCCGAAGGGCCTGTTTTTGCACTGTCCCTCTAAACTAAACTAAACTAAATTTAATTACATTAAATTAAATTAAATTAAACTAAATTAAATTACATTAAATTCAAATAAACGAAACAAAACAAAACTAAATTAAATCTAATTTAATTTAATTTAATTAAACTAAACTAAACTAAAGTAAACTAAACTCAACTATAGGAATTGCTCTCATCAAGGCTAATTTGTGCTTATAATGAGACTTTGGCTGGAAGTGTGCAAACTCTCAAGTGGGCAGAGAGGCAAAGTAGCTCTTCCATGCACAGTGGCACAGCAGGTAGAGCCAATATCATCAAAAGCCAACACTGGTCACGCTCACATTTCACTCCGAGCCCCAGGAAGAAGGTACTGGAGCCTGAAAACTGTGGCCCAGCAGGTTCAACAAAGCTTCTTCCCAATAACTGGCACAGTGGCACATTTGGTAGAGTTGCTGCCTTACAGTGCCAGAGATCCGGGTTCGATCCTGACTACTGGTGCTTGTCTGAACGGAGTTTCTACGTTTCTCCCCGTGACCGCGTGGAATTTCTTCGAGTGCTCTGGTTTCCCGCCACGCTCCAAAAACGTACAGGTTTGTAGGTTAATTGGTTTGTGTAAATTGTCCCTCGTGCATTGGATAGAACTAGTGAAAGACGCTAAATACTGGAGTAACTCAGCTGGACAGGCAGCATTCAGATTCAGATTCAGATTCAATTTTAATTGTCATTGTCAGTGTACAGTACACTGGAGAGAAGTCCACAGTACATCTCTGGAGAGAAGGAGTGGGTGACGTTTCAGGTCGAGACCCTTCTTTAGACTGAGAGTCAGGGGAGAGGAAAATGATGTAGAGAGATATAGGACAAATGAATGAAAGATATGCAAAAAAGTACCAATGATAAAGGAAGCAGGGCATTGTTAGCTGTTTGCTCGGTAAGAATGAGAAGCTGGTGCGATTTGGGTGGGGGAGGGATGGAGAAAGAGGGAATGCCTGGGTTACTTCAAGTTTGAAAAATCAATATTCATACCATTGGGTTCTAAGCTGCCAAAGTGAAATATGCGATGCTGTTCCTCCAATTTGCGTTTAGCCTCGCTCTGACAATGGAGGAAGCCTAGGACAGTAAGGTCTGTGCAGGAATGGGAAGGAGAGTTAAAGTGTCCAGCAACCAGGAGATCAGACGGGGTAAAAGCGGACCAAGCGAAGGTGTTCTGCGAAACGATCGCCCAGTCTACGTTTGATCTCGCCGATGGATAAGAGTCCACATCTTGAACAACGGATACAGTAGATGAGGTTGGAGGAGGTGCAAGCGGACCTCCGCCTAACCTGTCGGGGTCCCTGGACAGAGTCGACGGAGGAGGTACAGCGGACAGGTGTTGCATCTTCTGTGGTAGCAGGGGAAGGTACCTGGGGAGAGGGCGGTTTGGGTGGGAAGGGATGAGTTAACCAGGGTTGTGGAGGGAACGGTCTGTACTAGAGAACTAGTGTACAGGTGATCACTGGTCAGCGCTGATTTGGTGGGCCGAAGGGCCTGTTTTTACACTGTATCTCTAAACAAAACCAAAGCAAACAGTGGTAAAATAACAAGGTACATGGAATTATTATTATAATTTCTCACAAAATAAGGGTGGCATGGTGACGCAGCGGTAGAGGTGCCAGAGACCCAGGTTCGATCCTGACTACGGGTGCTGCCTGTATGAAATTTGTACATTCTCCCTGTGAACGCGTGGGTTTTCTCCGGGTGCTCTGGTTTCCTCCCACACTCCAAAGAAGTACAGGTTTGTGGGCGAATTGGATTGGTAAAAATTGTAAATTGTGTGTAGGATAGTGTTAATGTGCGGGGATCGCTGGTCGGCACGGACTCTGTGTTTCGATGCTGTATCTCAAAACGAAACCAAGCACTCTTAAAATTAGTTGGGAACCTGGTGTTAACATGTACCTCCCAGGAAATAAGAGTGGGTTCGTTCACAGCGGGGCCCGATTTAAAGGCATCACAGGTTACAGAGAAAGCCCATTAATTCTTGTCGTTTAGCCCAGCAAGTCACAATCAGCAGCTAACGTTTCAAATCACGTTATTTTGGGATACAGTCACACTTCCTGGGGTGATGCATGATTCAAGAGAGGGGTCGAAATCTCGGAAGGTGTGGAGTATGCAGCATCTGAATGCAGCTCTTTCCCATCCGCATGGTAAACTCACAGCCTTCACCTCCATGAAGTCTGCAGCATATGCTCCAGTTATCTCCTACTGAGATGGGGGATTATCTTTCTAAATCACGAGACAAGCAATGAGGCACAAAAACAAAAAATATGGCAAACATTGCGTGTGATTTGACAGGCTATTATAATTTGAAGATTCAGAATGTAATGTTATTAATAACTTGGTAACTCTCTACATTAAAGCTATGCACATGTTCAGTTTGTTAACTATTAAAGATATTAATATATTATGTTGTTGCCCATATAAGTATATAAAGGTTCGCAAGAATTATTGGCAAAGATTCACACAATAATGCATCTCAGAAGGTAATCATACAATCCTCTTCCTGCTGCTTGGAACGCACACTAATTAATCTCATTTTCCGTCCCTTTCCACACACCACCATGCGTCTTTTTAGTTTAGACTAGTTTAGAGATACACTATGGACACATTGGTTCTATGTTATCCCACTTTCTCATCCATATATACAAGAGAGAGTTAAAGGGCTGTCCCACTTGGGTGACCTAATCCGCATGTTCTGGCTAGTTTGCCCTCGACTCGTACCCGCAGCGTGGTTGACACGAGGTCGTAGGAGGTCTCTGTAATGCCCCTGTCCCACTTAGGAAACCTGAACGGAAACCTCTGGAGACTTTACGCCCCACCCAAGGTTTCCGTGCGGTTCCCGGAGGTCGCAGGTAGTGGAAGCAGGTAAGGAGACTGACAAAAACCTCCGGGAACCTCTGGGAACCGAACGGAAACCTTGGGTGGGGCGCAAAGTCTCCAGAGGTTTCCGTTCGGGTTTCCTAAGTGGGACAGGGGCATTTAACTCTCCTTCATGCTAAAGAGTGGTCCCCGCGTAGTCGAGGCCTCAGCTAGGCCGCGGCGTTTTTATCAATGTTTTTTAAAAAATGCCCGCGAGTAAAAAAAGGTCGCCATGGAAAAAATCGATAGTTTTTTTTACTCGTAGGTTTAGTCGTCGTCGGCCGTGGTAGGTCGGCATGTTAGTCGTAGGTAATCGAGGGTAGTCGAAGGTAATCAAACGTAGTCATAGATAGTCTTCATCATAGCCGAAGGGAGGTCAAAGGAGATCGAAGGAGGTCGTCTTCACTCACCACTATTCGGTGTCCAATTTTCCTGAAGTTAGTCGTAGCTAGTCGAAGCTGATCTTCAACATAGTCGAAGGAGGTCGATGGAGGTCTTCTTCCCGGAGGAAACTTATGCGAGTCACAGGGAGAACGTGCAAACTCCACACAGACACTGTACTCAAGGACAGGGTCAAACCAAGGTCTCAATAATTAGAGATGCGCAATAAATGCTGGTGTTGCTAATCAAATCCTAAACAAGAAATAACTTGAACAAGATCTTCCAAAACTCTCGAATAAATTTCTCCAGTGCCGACTTTATACCTCTGACACTCTTTGGACATTTTTACTTTTAGAGATACACGTGATAATGGGCTCTTCGGCTCACCGAGTTCATGCCAATAGCGATCACCCATACACTACTTCTTTTTCACCCCATTTTTACATCCACTGGCTACACAAAAGGGACAATTTACAGAAGCCAATTAACCTACAAACCTACACGTCTTTGGAGTGTGGGAGGAAATTGGAGCACCCGCTCTTCTTCTTGCGTATGGCGTGCACAGCCTAAAGTTGTAGGTCAAGGGTAGACATCCAGGCCAGAGCAACCACAGTCGCTCGCTCCACGATGGTAAATCAGTAAATAATGAACAAAACTAAAGGGGCTGTCCCACTGCGGCGACCTAATCCTCAAGTTAAGTAGAGTGTCTTCGACCTTCAAGCTCGAGGGCACTCTCCTGAAAAACCTCAAGCTGGATCGACCGTCCGCGTTGAAACCGCGAGTTGGATCGACCGACCGCACACACAAACACATCGCGAAGGCGGGGGCCAGGGAAAGTGGGGGAGCGCTGTCTGAAATTCACACCCGCGATGAAGAGGAAGGTAAAACGGTTGCACAGTAACGGTACGTCCTTTAGATAGCGCAGGGGTGGGGGGGGGGGGGGGGGGGGGAGAGAGGGAGAGGAGAGAGAGAGGGGAGAGAGAGAGAGAGAGAGGGGGAGAGGGGGGGAGAAGGGGAGAGGGGAGGGGGAGAGAGGGGGGGGGGGGGAGAAGAGTGGAGACACTTTTTTTTTTTTTAAATTTTTATTTTATCAGAAGTAAGTACAATCATAGTGCCTAATATATATTTTCATAATACATTTTATGTACAGCTTCTTTTTTTTTTGTTATATTAAAGAAAGATTAGAATAAGAAAAATAAATTAGATAGTAAAGGATAGAAAGACGTGAGATATATAGTGTGTGAAGAAAAAGAAAAAAGACGAATGAGTGAAGAAAGTTGAGAAATAAATAAATAAATAAATAGATAAATAAATAAATAAATAAAACATTTAAAAAAAAATTAAAATAAAGTAAGGAGATTATTGTTTATAATCTTGACCAACCCTCGTCCAGTCCTGAAAGTTATTTTTTACAATAGTGTTGCACCACATGATTCCAAAAAGACGATGAGTGGAGACACTTTTAAGAAGAATAATAAAGTTTAGCGGACATTCTATTTACCGGTCGGTTTTCCTTGGTCCTGAAAATTCTAATGAGCCAATTAAAATACCCGGTCAGCGAAGGAGATTGCCTACAGCTGCCCTCGACTGCCTGTAACTAAATAGCGACCCCACTCCACTGCACTATGAGTTCAAAAGAACCATGCCGACCAATTTTTATTCGCGGAAACTTTTTCAACACGCTGAAAATTTTTCCGCGACCGAGCTGAGGCCACGAGTATTCGGGAACTTCCCTCGAGCATGAAGCAGAGTTCCAGTGACCTCAAAGGACCTCCTAGGACCACGTGTCGACCATGCTGCGAGTTTGAGTCGAGGGCAAACTCGTCTAAACTTGCAGATTAGGTCGCTGTAATGGGACAGCCCCTTAAAACATAGCTATTTCTTGCGATCAGGCACAACTGTTGCAGTCAGGCTTGGAGTAAAGAAAGGAACAAGTTTAATTGAGGCAGGATTACGTTGCTTTGTTGCAGTTGCTCAGTGGGAGGTTCGGAGGGGATTATCGGAGGGGCTATTAACAAAGCAGAGGGAGAGAACAATGTAAGCTAGTGTGGATGTCTTGTAGAAACACAAGGCCATGTCATGAACCCTAAACATGAATGCAGCTTTAGATACACTGAATATCAATGGGATTCAGCATTAGCGGATGCTAATGCACAGGCTATATGTTTTTAAACGTACCCATGGCAATATCAATCCACGGCACGCAGTAGTGTATCATCACCTCGTTTCATTAAGGCAATATTAGTTTAGTTTAATTTAGAGATGCAGCGCCGAATTTCAAAATCCAGCGGTGATCAGAAAAACGTTACAGCTGGTTAGGCGACTTGAGGAGACTACTAACAACCATCCAGGCATCACCCCGTGACCATGTGGCAACAGCCTAGTCGCCTGTAGTCGCCGAAAAAATCGCCTAAGTGGGCCAGGGGCCTAATTGAAAAATTTCCCTAGTGTGCGTAGGCTAGTGTTATTGTGCGGGAATCATTGATTGGCACAGACTCAGCGGGCCGAAGGGCCTCCTTCCACGCTGTATCTCTAAACTAGTGTGAAGATGGGTCTCGACCCAAAACGTCACCCGTTTCTTTTCTCCAGAGGTGCTGCCTGACCCGCTGAGTTACTCCAGCGTTTTTGTGTCTGTCTTCGGTGTAAACCAGCATCTGTAGTTCCTTCCTGCACTTGTTTGAGAGGCGTTTGGTTGCCATTTAATACCCCAGCATCGTTGTATATGTAACAATATATACACTGAAAACCAGTTTGTAAGCCGATTCAGTCATCTGCTGTGATTAATAGGCAGAAGCTTCAGTTCTTATTTAAATAGTTATTTAACATTCCATTAATCTGCAAATAATCACAAGCATCTGTTCACACAATCGGTTCCAGCATTTGCTCCAAGCAATGCCGCTCTCCCTGCCATTCCTGCATAGATACGATGCATAATAAGGTTCAAGAACATCCCTGGTCATTTGTTGGCGAGATGTCTTTGTGCAGAGTGTTGCACTGCGAAAGGAGAAGGGAATATTTCCGCCTCCATGTACATCAAAGTGCGTTCACCTTGTAATGGACGCACCACCATGCTGTGTTCGTTCGTTGATGAATGCGGTGAAGGTTTGATTGTGTAATTAGCTGCAAAACAGATGTTTACCTCAATCTGTTGAGTTTTATGTTCCGCATTGCTCAACGCAGCCGGCTCAACGTCTGAACCAGGAGGATTCTGTTGCACAGCACAAAGTGTTCATGTTTAGATTCAGGTTTATCATTGTCACGTGTACCGAGTTACAGCACAAACCTTGGTCTTACTAACGGATCAGATCGTGCTGTACATAAATGATAAATGCAATCTAATGAGCCACATGTACAATAGGTAAAGCAAAGGGGAAGATACAGAGTGCAGCATATAGTTCTCGGCATTGTGGCACGTCGGTTCCACAGACAAAGTCCAATGTCTGCAATGGGGTAAAGGTGAATTGGACAGTCCCCTAGCTTATGGAAGGACAGTTCAGAAGCCTGATAACAGCGAGGAACACGAGGAACACAATGCGGCTCTCGTATGGGCCCCAGCTATGCCCGCCTCTTTATCGGGTACATCGAACAATCCCTGTTCCAGTGTACACTGGCCCCAGCCCCGAACTCTACCTCCGCTACATTGACGACTGCTTCGGGGCTACCTCTTGCACCCATGCTGAACACTTTAACTCCCCTTCCCATTCCCCCCATTGACTTTTCTGTCCTGGGCCTCCTCCACTGTCAGAGTGAGGCCCAAAACAACTTGGAGGACCAGCACCTCATATTTTGCTTGGGCAGCTTACAATCCAGCAGTGTGAATATTGATTTCTCTAACCAATTTTTTTTTTCTTTTTCAAAGACTTTATTCAACACATCAAATAATACAACAGATCAAGTCATACACAAAACGAACTTACATTATATCGTGTCATTATAGTACAACATTACAATCATTATTCACAATATTCTCAACCCCACGCGGTGACCAGCGCCCACGGAATACCTCCAAAGTCCCCGTGAGCACCGCATGTTCCCTCTCCAGGGACACACGTGCACGGACGTAGGCCCGAAAGAGGGGCAAGCAGCCGACTCTTGCCTTACCATCCATCGCTTGCTGCCTGGACCCGCGTATGGCCATCTTGGCCAGGCCCAGGAGTAGACCGACAGGTAGGTCCCACCCTCCCACTTGGCTCTCCCCACACCCTGCCTTGTGTCCAAACACAAGAATCGTAGGACTAAAATGTAACCAGAACTTTAGGAACAACCCCTTCAGATATTGATACAGGGGCAGCAGCCTCTCACACTCCATATAAATGTGGAACACGGTCTCTTCCTCGCCACAAAAAATACAGGCAGCGGACAAGTCCGTTAACCGACTCAAAAGTTTGTTACACGCCACCGCTCGGTGCAGCACTCTCCACCCCAGGTCCCCCACGTAAAGGGGGACAACTCCCTTGTAGAGGGACCCCCACTGGGGACCTTCCCCGCCTTCAGGTGGTAACACCGTCCGCCATGGTGTGTCGGGACAGCAGACGAAGGCAAGGAGGTGCAGAATGTGCAGGAACATTCTATACAGTGAGCGTCTCTTCGCGTCACGAAACGGCACGCTAATCATCTCCGAAAGGCGGCTCAGGTTGTGTGGAACCGGTGCCCGAGATATATCCCGGAACCGAGGCCCAATGAGCAGATCTGACGGAGCGGGTAAGAGGTAATTTAAAACCACTCTAGGCGCACGCCTGTCCTCGACTCTCTCTCTCTCTCTCTCTCTCTTTCAAGCTTCTGTGCCTTCCGCCTGACGGGGGCTGGGAGAAGGAGGAATGATCGGGGTGGGACAAGTCCTTTGATTATGTCGGCTGCTTTCCCGAGGCAGCGAAGCGTGGATGGAGTCGACGGTGGGGAGTCCGTGCGTGCGTGTCTGTGTGATGGACTGGGCTACATCTACAACCCTCAGCAGTATTTTGCCTTCTTGAGCAGAGCTGTTCCTAACGCCAGCTGTGATGCAGCCCGACAGTGTGCTTGCTGTGTTGCAGCTGGTGGAAGGAAGGTGTATGGAAGGAGGCAGACGAAGAGAGATAACTGAGATTAACGTCGCACTTAAATACCTGCGGACTTCATTCCAAATAAAAGCAAGCTCTTGGAACCCAAATAAAAATACATAATTGTCGACACCTGCAGTTTATGAGTCTCCCAAAAACTGTCACAGTGAATCATTTTCACACCTGCGCCAGATTATCACAATATTCCCTTCACTTTACACTCAAAAATGTCATTTAAAAATGGAATCAGCCCCCTCCACGCAATGATTCATTCAGTCTGAAGAAGGGTCTCGACCCGAAACGTCGCCTGTTCCCTCCGCACATGCCCCTTGATCAGCGTCGCACAATGATCAAGTCAAGAGAGAGTCAAGAGTGTTTTATTGTCATTTGTCCCAGATAGAACAATGACATTCTTACTTGCAGCAGCACAAGAGAATGCGTTAACATATTACTCTGTAAACAATATAATAAACGAGAGAGAAACAAAAGTTACTCACAAATATATACACACACACACACACACATATAATATATATAACTTCCATCCGGCACTCAAATTCACCTAGACCATTTCCGACATTTCCCTACCATTTCTTGACATCACTATCTCCATCGCAGGTGACAGACCACTGACCGACATCTACTACAAACCCACTGACTCCATGGCTATCTAGACTACACTTCTTCCCACCCTGCTTCCTGTAAGGACTCCATCCCCTACTCCCAATTCCTCCGTCTACGCCGCATCTGCATCCAGGATGAGGTGTTCCACACCAGGGCATCGGAGACGTCCTCATTCTTTAGGGAATGGGGGTTCCCCTCTTCGACCAGATGAGGCTCTCACCAGGGTCTCTTCTATATCTCGTAGCTTCGCCCTAACTCCCCATCCCCCCCACTCGTAACAAGGGCAGAGTCCCCCACTTCTCCTCACGTTCCACACTGCCAGCCATCACATACAACAGATAATCCTCCGACATTTTCGCCACCATGAACGGGACCCACCACTGGCCACATGCTCCCATCTCCTCCCCTTTCGGCTTTCCGCAGAGACTGCTCCCTCCGTAACTCCCTGGTCAATTTGTCCCTTCCCACCCAAACCACCCCTTCCCCTGGTACTTTCCCTTGCAACCACAGGAAATGCTACACTTGTCGCTTTACCTCCCCCCTTGACTCCATCCCGGGACCCAAACAGTCTTTTCAGGTGAGGCAGAGGTTCACCTGCACCTCCTCCAACCTCATCTATTGCATCCGCTGCTCTAGGTGTCAACTGCTCTACATCGGTGAGACCAAGCGCAGGCTTGGCGATCGCTTCGCCCAACACCTCCACACAGTCCGCATTAACCAACTTGATCTACCAGTGGCTCAGCACTTCAATTCCCCCTCCCATTCCGAATCTGACCTTTCTATCCTGGGGCTCCTCCATGGCCAGAGTGGGGACCACCGCAAATTCGAGGGGGAGCAGCACCTCATATTTCACTTGGGTAGTATACACCCCAGTGGTATGAACATTGACTTCTCCAATTTCAGGTAGTCCTTGCTTTCTCCCTCCTTCCCCTCACCTTCCCCTCACCTTCCCAGCTCTCCCACAGCCCACTGTCTCTGCCTCTTCCTTTCTTCTTACTGCCCCCCTCCCCCCCACTCCCACATCAGTCTGAAGGTCTCAACCCGAAACGTCACCTATTTCTTCATGCCATAGATGCTGCCTCACCCGCTGAGTTCCCAGCATTTTTCCAGCATCAGCAGTTCTTTCTTAAACATAATATATACACACGTACACACAAAAAACAAACAATAGTAGTGCAATAATAATAATAATAATAATAATAATAATAATAATAATAATAATATTAATAATATTAATAGTCTATTGTAGTTCAGAGCTTATTTGAGGTTGTAGTGTTTAGTAGCCTGCTGGCTTTCAGACTCCTAAACACTATAGACAATAAAGGCTATCTATCTATCTATCTATCTATCTATCTATCTATCTATCTATCTATCTATCTATCTATCTATCTATCTATTGTAGTTCAGAGCTTATTTGAGGTTGTAATGTTTAGTAGCCTGCTGGCTTTCAGGCTCCTCTATCTTCTTCTCGATGGCAGTGGTGAGATGAGTGAGTGGCCAGGATGGTGTGGGTCTTTGATGATGTTGACTGCCTTTTTGAGGCAGCGACTACGATAGATCCCTTCGACGGTAGGGAGGTCAGAGCCGGTGATGGACTGGGCAGTGGTCACAACTTTGTGCAGTCTTTTCCGCTCATGGATGTTCAAGTTGCCGAACCAGGCCACGATGCAACCAGTCAGCATGCTCTCTACTGTGCACCTGTAGACGTTGAAGAGAATCCCCTCAGACACACCGCATCTCCGTAATCTTCTCAGGAAGCAGAGACGCTGATGTACTTTCTTTATAATTGCATCAGCATGCTGGGTCCAGGAAAGATCTTCGGAAATATGCACGCCCAGGAATTTGAAGTTTTTGACTCTCTCCACCATCGTATAAATGGTACTTCCTATACTTCCTCTTCCAAAGTCCATAATCAGTTCTTTGGTTTTACTGATACTGAGAGCCAGGTTTACATGCTGGCACCATTTGGACAATCGGTCGATGTCACTTCAATACTCTAACTCATCACCATCTGTAATTCGTCCGACAATAGTGGTGTCGTCGGCGAATTTGGAGATGGAGTTCTGTGTCCGGCTACACAGTCATGAGTATAGAGTGAGTACAGCAGGGGGCTGAGCACGCAGCCTTGAGGTGCTCCTGTACTGATTGCTAATGAGGAAGACGTGTTTATGCCAATTCGAACAGACTGTGGTCTGAGGATCTACTGGTCGGTTCTGGACGAAACATCTAGTGGATTTCTCTAACTCAGGTAACCCCGGCATTCCCTCCGGGAGCGACCCTAACGCACCGCGCCGTTACACAGAGAGAGCACCGCAGCCCGGCCCACAGCATAAGGGAGGGGGGGGGGGGGAGAGGGAGAGAGGGATGAGGGAGGGAGAGGGGAGAGAGGGATGAGGGAGGGAGAGAGGAGAGAGAGAGGGAGGGAGTGGGGTCGAGGGGTGGCGGAGTGCAGGGGGGTAGGGAGGAGGGTAAAACAGGTTTGGGGATGATGGGCAAGGTGGGATAGAAGGGGGTGTAGAGGGAGAGGGGGACTGGACGGGGTAGATTTGGTAGAAGGGGGATAGGCGTGAATGGTGGAATATTGCGTTGGGGGAACGGGTTGTGTTGGGGGACCAGGCCTCCCGTGTGACAGGGACCCAACGGGTCCCACTTAGTCTAGTGATTCTTCTAATCCCGATGATACAAGACGTATTTAGCGGCAGTAAATCATCCCAGCCCCATCACGAACTGCGTACTCATCACCAGTGTTTAATACCCATATGTACCGTCAACAGAACACTGAAATTCTGAAGGTACACAAAAATGCTGGAGAAACTCAGTGGGTGCAGCAGCATCTATGGAGCGAAGGAAATAGGCGACGTTTCGGGCTGAAACCCTTCTGAAGTACCTTTGATCTTCCAGCATCTGCAGTTCCTTCTTGAACACTGAAATTCTGACTTTCAGCAGTATAATAAAACATAGTTAATATACTTGCATTTGTGGAATTCATTGCCACAGACTATTACGGAGGCCAAGTCATTGGGTATTGACTTAAAACAGGGATTGATAGGATTTGATTAGTAAGGGCATCAAAGGTTATGGGAAGAAGGAATGAGAGAAAAATAGATCAGCCATGATCTAATGGTGGAGCAATCTCGATGGGAAAAATTGCCTAATTCTGCTCCTATGGGTGGTTCAGTAGCACAGCGGTAGAGTTGCTGCCTTACAGCGCCAGAAACCTGGGTTCAATCCTGACTACGGGTGCTGTCTTTACAAATTCTATATGTTCTCCCCATGACCACGTGGGTTTTCTCTGGGTGCTCCGGTTTACTACCACATCCCAAAAATGAGATGTGTAGGTTAAATCTGTTCTGTGAATTGTCCTCAGTGTGTACGGATCAAACTGGTGTGAATGGGTGATTGTTAGTCTGCAAGGACTCAGTGTGCTGAAGGACATATTTCCATGCTGTAAACAAAACTAAATGTCTCATGATTTTTATGAATTAAATAATTCAACAATACAAGGTAATCATAAAATTGCCAAAAAAAACCAGTGCAGTGTTCAAGAGGCTAGTGGTTGTAGGGAAGAAGCTGTTCGTGAACCTGGAGGTCAGGCTTTTCAGGTTTCAGCCCCTGTCCCACTTTCAAGACCTAATTGGCGACCTCTGCCGAGTTTGCCCTTGACTCATACTCGCAGCATGGTCGCCACGAGGTCGTAGGAGGTCTTCGTAACTCTTCCTCATGCTCGTGAGTGGTCTCCGCGTACTCATGGCCTCAAGTAGGTCGCGGAGTTTTCTAGCCTGATTAAAAATGTCCACAAGTTAAAAAAAAGTCGGCATGGAAAAAATCGATAGTAGATAGGTCATAGCAGGTTGTGATGGTAGTCCTAGGTCGGTAACAGGCCCGAGAAAAAATATGCAAACATGACATCATTTTATCATGTGATAATTTTCAACTCGTAGCTAGTCGTAGTTGCTCTTAGGTGTGGAAGACTGAGGTCGAGGGGGGTCGTAGACATAGTCGTAGGAGGTCTTTTACTTAAGCGAGACCTTGCCATTTTGTTTTCAACTCGTGGAGGGTCTTCTAAACTCGTGGATTAGGTCGTCCAAGTGGGACAGGCCCTTTACTTTCTTCCCGATGGTAGGAGTGAAATGAGAGCGTGGCCAGGCTGGTGTGGGTCTCTGATGCTGCCGGCTGCCTTTTTGAGGCAGCGCCTCCTGCAGATGATTTTCATGATGGATCATTAAAAGATGATCCTGGTTGGGAGGAGCTGAGATTAATTGAAGCTCCGTCTCCCCGCTCATGCTGTCTGGAGCAATGCCCTATTAAGACTAATTGATTAACAGCAGGACCTAATTAGGAATCCAAATATGAATCATTGCACAACCATCTTCAGCTGCTTAAACTTAGAACAGCGCAGCACAGGAACAGGCCCTTCGGCCCACAATGTCCATGCCAAACATCATGCCAAATTTAATTTCCTCCGCCTGAACTTGGTCCTTATTCCTCCATTCCCTCCGTATCCATGTGTCTGTCTAAAATTCAGATAAATCCCACTATCTTATCATGAGGTCATAAGTGATAGGAGCAGATTTAGGCCACTCAGCCCATCAAGCCTACTCCACCATTCAATCATGGCTGATTTGTCTCTCCCTCCTAATCCCATTTTCCTGCCTTCTCCCCATAACCCTTGACACCTGTACTAATCAATAAATATCTATCTGGGTCTTTAAAATACCCACTGATTTAGAAACATAGAAACATAGAAATTAGGTGCAGGAGTAGGCCATTCGGCCCTTCGAGCCTGCACCGCCATTCAATATGCTCATGGCTGATCATCCAACTCAGTATCCCGTACCTGCCTTCTCTCCATACCCTCTGATCTCCTTGGCCACAAGGGCCACATCTAACTCCCTCTTAAATATAGCCAATGAGCTGGCCTCAACTACCCTCTGTGGCAGAGAGTTCCAGAGATTCACCACTCTCTGTGTGAAAAAAGTTCTCCTCATCTCGGTTTTAAAGGATTTCCCCCTTATCCTTAAACTGTGACCCCTTGTCCTGGACTTCCCCAACATCGGGAATAATCTTCCTGCATCTAGCCTGTCCAACCCCTTAAGAATTTTGTAAGTAATTTGACCTCCACAGCCTTCTGTGGCAAAGAATTCCACAGATTCACCACCCTCTGACTAAAGATTCACCACCCTTTTATCTGCCTCCACCACCAGTCCCAGCAGTGTGTTCCAGACACCCTCTACTAGGGTTTCCAACTTTCTCACTCCGGAATAAGGTGGCTGTACCACGGCAGTGTTGGTATGGTGCAGGCCCGGGATGATGTGACTGAGGGGGTTGGCAGCTGGCAGATGGTGGCAGGGACCTCTATCAAAAGGCAGAGAGAGAGAAGAAAAAAAATAACCCTGAATAGGTAACCAAATCCAATACATGAACCATGTATACATATCTTCAGTGTTAGATATGAAATGGAACACCAAATTATAACAAAGCATAATACAGAACAGAATCTGACTACCAGTCAAACACGAAATAACACCAAATAACCCAATATGTATGTGCCTGTAGAATAGACATGTAATCACTGCAAAAGAGGAAAAGAGGGGGGGGGACTCACTAAGTCTACTTTTTCCATGGATATTTCTTGCTGCTGAATCAGTCAAGATTCAAGCAGTCCTTTGTCCTTTTGCACAGCCAGAGCCACTTGTCCTTCCATGACAAGTCACAGTTCACGGACCATTTTTGATCAGCTCTGTGCTGCATCTGTTTCTTGAGCCTGACCATCAGAGAGGGGATCGTCTCTACAAAGGCGTTTGAGCCTTTGACTGTCTCTGTCACCACCTGCACCAGCTCAGTGAAGGGGAGCTCCTCACAGAGGCCGAACGGTTTCAGTTTCATCATTACATTTTCTGGTGAGAAATCAAACCACTTGTCGATGTGTGTAATGGCAGAGTCATCGAACATCACTCAGTCCTATTGCTGCTTGGACCTTTGTGCTGGCACTTGTGTGTCCATCAGCTGCTTGGTCTGGTATCCAAAAGAGCTGTCCTGTTTCCCCTGAAACATCTTCACTGTGAACTTTCAGACTTCCTCGTAAACACCTGTGATGCAGAGCTTTGTTTCCTCCAGCTTTTTTTACGAGTTGGTCAAAAACACACCCCCACGTGGTGGAAATAGCACAGGTAAATTTCAGTAGCTCCAGTTTGGTCTTCATCCTCAAAAATCCTCTTCAGTGCCACAGGGCAGGTCTCAAGGGACCTGAGGATGGCGTAAGAGTTGGCCAGCTGTGCAGGAGACATTCGACAGCTGGATAAAGAGAGAGCAAACATGACGCAGAATTTCACGCCACTCAATGTCAACAAAGGCAAAAAATGAACGCAGTTCCTCTCTTCGGGAAGCAGATATTGAGAAGTGGCTGTAGACCTTTCGAACAATTGTCTCAATAGCCACTGACAGCTGATCACATGCGTGCTTGCAGGTGTTATGAGCTGTGTGCGCTGGACAATTAGCATTCAGAATGTGATTGTTGGCACTGCCCGATAACTGGTAAACGGAGTGGTGTTTTCCAAAGTTTACATTGGCATTATCAGCTGCACAGGCTGTGACGTGTCTAACATCCAGTTCATACTTTTCCAGACAGCTCAACATTGTCTTCATAAAAGTCAAGTCACTTACACTGCACTCCATCAGACACTGAGAAATATCTCACACACACTGGAAACATTTTTCTATCTCCCTTGTTTGAGGCATCGGTGGCAACTGAGAAATACGCGGGCTCACCTACATAAGTCGGGGATAGATCATCCATAATATCCTGCACAGTCTTTGGTCCGAAAACATTCATTGTAATCATCTCAGCGTTTGTTCTTCCCAAGTGCAACTTCTTCACAACATTTGAGTCATTCAACAAAGCACCGTTGAGTTTAACAAGACAGTCGGTGCAGTTGCAGCGGAGTCTGTGTTTAACCGTATGGTACACAACATATGAGGCTTCACTTGCCGCGATGGTGTCATTTTCCGCAGCAGATTTCTCGAAGAACGCACCGATATTGCTTGCACCTTTAGCTAGTGTGGCCTTCTTGTGCACTTCCGTGGAAGCATGCTGAGTTAGATCATTCTCACCTCCACGGCCAATTGAGAATTCCCGACGGCATATAGTACAGAAGGTCTTTGTTGAGTCACCGCTGACAGGCATAACCCATGTCTTTTTTGTTTCCCATTGCTTGTTATAGCTACACAGTATTTTCTTTTCTGCAGGTTTATCCATTTTTGCGCTTGCCAAACCGACCGAACAACAACGGACGTCACCGAAACAATTTGTTTTGGCAGGTATTGGCAAAATATAGTGTACAACTTGTGCGCATAAGGGGGCCTGTGATTGGGATGACAGGTGAATCACTCGTGCGTGACGTCAACAGCACATGCAACACGCATGCACCAACGCTGTTGTATCAGATCTAGGATCTGTCTGTAAGCGTCCCCCCTGGTGATTACAGAGTGGTACAGTCAAATATGGGACAAGGGCGGTCCCGTATGGGACAAACCATTTTAGCCCAAAATAGGGGATGTCCCGGCTAATACAGGACAGTTAACAACCCTACACAGCACCCTATGTGTGAAAAACCAGCCTCGCACATCTCAGATCAGATTCAGATTCAACTTTAATTGTCATTGTCAGTGTACAGTACAGAGACAACGAAATGCATTTAGCATCTCCTTGGAAGAGCGACATAGCATATGATTTGAATAAATATTTACATTAGCATATATACAGACATAGTGTTTTTCCTGTGGGAGGAGTGTCCGGGGGGGGGGGGGAGGGGTGGGTTGATTGGCAGTCACCGAGGTACGTTGTTGAGTAGAGTGACAGCCGCCGGGAAGAAGTTGTTCCTGGACCTGCTGGTTCGGCAACGGAGAGACCTGTAGCGCCTCCCGGATGGCAGGAGGGTAAACAGTCCATGGTTGGGGTGAGAGCAGTCCTTGGCGATGCTGAGCGCCCTCCGCAGACAACGCTTGCTTTGGACAGACTCAATGGAGGGGAGCGAGGAACCGGTGATGCGTTGGGCAATTTTCACCACCCTCTGCAATGCCTTCCGGTCGGAGACAGAGCAGTTGCCATACCATACTGTGATACAGTTGGTAAGGATGCTCTCGATGGTGCAGCGGTAGAAGTTCACCAGCATCTGAGGAGACAGATGGACCTTCTTCAGTCTCCTCAGGAAGAAGAGACGCTGGTGAGCCTTCTTGATCAGAGTTGATCAGAGTCCTTTAAACTTTGCCCCTCTCACCTTAAATCTATGTCCTCTAGTATTCGCTATTTCGATCATGGGAAAAAGGTTCTGATAAAAAAATAAAACAACTTACAAAAGTGGAAATAGACACAAAATGCTGGAGTAATTCAGCGGGTCAGACAGCGTCTCTGGAGAATAGAAGTAGGTGATATTTTGGGTCGAGTCCTTTCTTCAGACTGAGAGTCCTCTTGTTTCCCGCTCCCCTGACTCAGTCCGAAATAGGGCCTCGACCCGAAACGTCACCTATTTCTTTTCTCTAGAGATGTTGCCTGGCCTGCTGAGTGACTCCAGCATCTTCGGTGTAAACCAGCATCTGCAGTTCCTTCCTACAAATGAAACAAAGTGGGACTGAGTTCAGGATTGAATTAGCTGTGATCTTATTGAATGGTGGTATCGGTTTGATGGGGCAAACAGCTAAATGGGGTTCCTACTCTGCATGTTCTTGTGTTCATATACACTAACAAAGTTGGCTTCATATTCCCTGAAGTATAGATGATCAAAAGGTTCAAGTTCCCAAGAATATATACCTGTATCACCAGCAATTTGTCCTGAACCAGCCACATCGAAGCAATGGACAAGAAAGCACAGCCTCTACGTCCTCAGAAGGCCTAGGAAGTTCAGAATGCCCCAACAACCAACACCGACTTCCACAGATGTGCCGTAGAAAGCATCTTATTGGGGTGCATCATAGTCCATCCAAGATCACAAGAGATTTCAGAGAGTTGTGGACATAGCCCAGCCCATCACCCTTCCATAGACTCCATCTAGACTTCACGCTGCCTCGGCAAGGCCAGCAGCATAATCAAGGACCAGTCTCAACTGGTCGGAGTGACCAGAGGGAGTCTCTTCTCCCATCTCCCATCAGCAAGAGGGACAGAAGTTTGAAAACACACACCACCAGTTCCGATTGCAGTTTCTTCCCAGCTGTTATCAGGCAACTGAACCATCCTCTCACCAGCTAGAGTGTGGTCCTGACCTTCCATCGACCTCATTGAAGATCTTTGAATTATCTTTAATTGGACTTCAGATAGACACAAAGAGCTGGAGTAACTCAGCGGGTCAGACAGCCTCTCTGGAGAAAAGGAATAGGTGATGTTTTGGGTCGAGATTCTTCTTTTAATCTGACTTTATCAGATATCAGTGTTATATCATTGTATTAAATGTTGTGCCCTTTATCCTTTATCTGTGCACTATTGTATTAATGTATAGTAATTTATTTGATTTAACTGCGTACAAACAAAAGCTTTTCAATGTACCTCAGTACAAGTGACAATATTAAACTTTCTAAGGTACCGGCATTGTTTCATTATTGCCACATGTACAGCGACACGGTGAAAAACTCTGCGTGTAATCCAGGCAAGTTGTGGGAGTGCAGCGTAGGTTCACCGGGTTAATTCTCTGGATGGCGGGACTGACGTATGATGAAAGAATGGGTCGACTGGGCTTGTATTGACTGGAATTTAGAAGGATGAGAGGGAATCTTATAGAAACATAAAATTCATAATGGATTGGACGGGCTAGATGCAGGAAAAATGGTCCCAATGTTGGGGGAGTCCAGAACCAGGAGGTCACAGTTTAGGAATAAGGGGTAGGACATTTAGAACAGAGATGGGGACAAACATTTTCACCCAGAGAGCTGTGAATCTGTGGAATTCTCTGCCACAGAAGGCAGTGGAGGCCAATTCATTGGATGTTTTTAAGAGAGCTTTCGGCCTGTCCCACTTAGGCGATTTTTTGGGGGACTACAGGTGGCTAAATTTTCAACATGTTAAAATGTTTTGGCGACAATGGTGACTATTGTTGCTGTTGTAGGTTGACGTAGGTGTTATCATAGGTTGTCAACAGGTGTCATAGGTGAATTCCATTAAAACTAGTCCTTGGCAGTTGCCTAAATGGTCACCTAAGTGGGACAGGCCCATCAGATTTAGCTCTTGGGGCTAACAGAATCGAGGGATATGGGGAAAAAAAGCAGGAATGGGCTACTGATTTTGGATATCAGCCGTGATCATATTAAGTGGTGGTGTTAGCTCGAAGGGCCGAATGGCCTACTCCTGCACCTGTTTTCTACGTTTCTATATCTATGGCATGTCAGACACAAAGACACTTCAATCTGCAGTTCCTTCCTGCAAAATGTAACATGCATGAATGCAAATCAAGCCATACGCAAGTGCAATAGGTAGTGCAAATTGAAATATACTAGAGTCGTACAACATAGTATCACAGCATTGTAGTGCTGAAGTTGCAGACTGTCACAACCTGCCCGTTCTAGAGTTCTCCTCATAGATCTTTGTTACACCTCCAGTGCTTCCATATCCTTTTATTCATCTGCGCAATCAAGGTTAACGATAATAATAATGTTGCTAATTTAGGTCTACAGAGAGTAGAACTGCTCACAGCACTCAAAGTGTAATATGACTTCTCTGCTTTTCAATTTAATCACTCTGGAAATGAAGGCCATGTGTTGTTTGCTATTTCTATCGGCTTATTAACCCACATCACTACTTGGTTACATCGGCCAGACTTGCATTGCCTTTCAGAGGGAGACATAGTCAAGTCAAGTGAAGTCAATTTTGTTTCTATAGCACATTTAAAAACAACTCTCATTGACCAAAGTGCTTTACAGCAGTGCAGGTACTAACATGCGAAATACAGTGGTACATAGATCTAACAATACATACATAAACACATACATACAGCACTCCCTCAGTGGACCTCAAGAAACGCTTGTGAGTAGAAATAGGTTTAAAGTCTAGACTTAAAAGCGTCGTTGGAGGGGGCAGTTCTGATGAGAAGAGGGATGCTGTTCCACAGCACAGAACAGAAACAGGCCCATCAGCCCACAATATCTGTGATAGCAAGAGAAACTAACCTCATCTGCCTGCATGTGGTCCATATCCCTACATTCCCCGCATATCCACATGCTTGTCCAAAATGCCACTATCTTATCTGCCTCCACCACCACCACTGGCAGCGCATTCTAGGCACCCGCCAAGCTCTGTGGAATATAACTTGTCCTGCACATCCCTTTTAAATGTTGCCCCTTCGAGAGACTTGTTTCTCTCTCCACAGGGACTCCACAGATGCTGCTTGACCTGGTGAGTGTCGTGCATTTGCTGTCTTTATTTCAGATTTCCAACATTTTTGCTTTTTCATTGCTCTATTAAAGCAACAGAGAGATATAGCAAGACAATGTGCCCTTCTCAGCCAATTTTCTACTAATCCTACATTAATCCCAGGCAGGAGAATGTGGTTGAGAGGGAAAAGTAGATCAGCCATGATCAAATGGTCGGGCAGACTCAATGGGCCGATCAATGCTCAGCATGCACTCGGTGGGCTAAAGGGTTTGTTTCCATGTCGTATTTGAAACTAAATTAAACTAAACTAAACTAGTCTATTCTGAGGAAATATTAAAGAGCTCCTTCTGATAGAATGCCTATCTTCTTATTTCCAAAGTACGAAAAAGTCCAAAGCTCTAGGGGCTAGTGGAATCAAGGGATATGGGGAGAAGGCAGGCACGGGTTATTGATTGAGAACGATCAGCCATGATCACAATGAATGGCGGTGCTGACTCAAAGGGCCGAATGGCCTCCTCCTGCACCTATTTTCTATTTTTCTATGTTTCTAAAACTGGGATACAGGTAGTCATAACCAAATTCCATTTATTTTTATACAATATTAATATGTTGTCTCAGCTATTGGAAGGCCATAGAGGCAGAGAGTCATACAGCACGGAAACAGACCATTCGGCCCAACTTGCCTATGCCGACCAAGATGCCCCGTCTACGCTAATCCCACCTGCCCGCGTTTGGCCCATATCCTACAGAAGGAGTCAGTGGTATTGCAGGGGAAAACCCAGAGCAGGCGCAGGAAATACAGACAGAGCTAAGCGGCTCAGGGTTAGCGACAGAAGAAACTGCTTCACGTCAAGCATTGAAATTCAAGGCTGAGTCACGGGTGTTTAAATGTCATATGTACAGACAATGGAACAATGAAACTCCTTCTTGCCACAGCCTAACAGGATCATTAACGCAATACAGATAGATAATATATTAAAAAAACAAATAGATAATAGATTAATGACCATAATTTTAGGTAACCACTAGACTAAGTGGACCCATTGGGTCCCACTCACGGGGGGTTTGTGTTTGGGGGGGGGGGGGGAGTGTGTGGGGTGGGAGGGCAGGTGTGTATATGTGGGCGGGAGGGGTTTGCAAGGGGAGGAGGAGAAAGGTGGGGGAAGGAGGGGGGGGGTGTGGGTGTGTGTGGCGGGGGGGTGTGGGGGGGGGGGGGGGAGAATGTGGGAGGGGAAGGGGTGGGAAGTGGGAGGGGTCTGGGGGTGGGGGGGCATTGTGTGGGCGAGTGGTGTGTGGGTGGGGGGGTAGAGGGGTGTGGGGGCAGGGGGGCGAGAGCTCGGAGAAAAGACGGGGGAAGAGCGGTGGGGGAGAGTGCGGTATTACGGGGAGGGGGGCAGCGAGGGGGACAAGAGAGGAAGGGGTTGGCGGTGTGATGGGGACTCACAGCGTGGTTGCTGGTCGCTGGTCACTTCGCTGGTCGTTCTCCTCTGACGGCATCAGAGTCTCCGCTTTCCGTTTGGCAAGATCGGCGCCATCTCCGACTCCGCGCTGGGCTGGGCTGGGTCGGGCCGGGCCGTTTCCGGTCCCTCCCTCTAAAAATTGTGTCTGGTTGGAGACCTCCGCCGGCCATCCAGAGCCTCCCGCAGCTGCAGTAAAGGCACAATGGCGCAGGAAGGGGCGGACTGTCCCGCGGAGTGACAGTAGAAGGGACCAAGCCGTGCTGCTCTGAATGGCAGGAGAGGCAATCGATCTGCGCACGCGCGGCTTTTAAGATTTTTAAACCTCGTTAACGCTTACCAGCTTCCACCAATCAGAACGAAACTTGGTGCAATTGCAGCACAAGTGAACGGTGAGTAAGCTGGCAAAAAATTGTAGCGCCATCCCGTACCTTTTTTACGCAAATAGATTGACCGCCAAACCGGAAGCTAACAAGATCAGAGTTTTAGTTATGTACTAGACCAAATGCAGATCCGTTGAGTCTGCTCCCCCAATGAAGCCGTTCCCCACCCGTAGCCCCCACGGGAGACGTGGTCCTCCAACTCAAGGGGTTCAGGACTCAGCTGTGCGGCTGTTTTTAAATGGCGTCTTTGAGGCGAGATGCGGTGCGGGTGCCAGCAGCTGTTATGGTCGCTGGCCAGCAGGAGGTTACAAAATGAGTGAGTGGGTGGGAGGGGGGGGGGAGAAGGATTTAATCAGGAGTAGATATTTGGAATGAAAAGTGAAATCTCTACCGAAATGGAAAAATTCTGGGCGTTTGTGGGTCTGGTGTTGGCGTAGCAACGAATCAAAGGCTGGCACCCACAGGCTGGCAACCACAAGTCAGGCAGAAACACAGCCAGCCAGCAGCCAGCAGCCACAGAGTTTTAAAGATAGATAGATAGATAGATAGATAGATAGATAGATAGATAGATAGATAGATAGATAGATAGATAGATAGATAGATAGATAGATAGATAGATAGATAGATAGATAGATAGATAGATAGATAGATAGATAGATAGTAGTGCAAAACCACGGTCCACAGTGCAACCAAGGACAGTCCATAGGAGTTTATAGTTGCTGAAGGTAGTGTTATGCAGTGTTCAAGAGCTTGATGGTTGTTGGGAATAAGCTGTTCTTAAACCTGGTGGTCACGGTTTTCAGGATCCTGTACTTTCTTCTCAATGGTAGAAGCAAAATGAGAGTGTGGCCAGGGTGGTGGTGTGGGTCTCTGATGATGTTGGCTGCCTTTGTGAGGCTGCGACTCCTGTAGATCCCTTTGATAGTGGGGAGGCCAGTACTTGTGATGGACTGGCCAGTGTCTAGCTGGAGTGTCCTCTCAAAGAAAGCTGGAGAGTTACACACTACAGATTGGGACAGTCCCTTCAGCCCTCCTTGTCCATTCCAACCATTGATGCCCATGTATTGTCCATCACATGTTCCACAGCTCTCTATGCTTTGTGATCCAAGTGCTTATCTAAACACTTCTTAAATCGTTTGGGAGTCCGCACCTCTATCACTATCTCAAGTAGTGTTCAGATTCCCAGAGTGAACACATGATCATGAGAGCTTAATGTCAGAATATTTTAACTGAGCCCAGATTACTACAAATAGCAAGAGATTAGTTATGCTATTTAGAACAGACCAAGTTATGCAAGAGTTTGTGTTCCTTCAACAACCAATGCAGACCTGAAAGGCAAATCAAATTATTATTTAATCTGAAGTATTTTATAGCGATTTGTCTTTAATCTGACATGAGCTTATCGCTGGAGATGAGTTTATTTCTGACTAAGTTCCTGTGGTGCTGACACACTTTGTATTGCAGTCAATCTAGTCGCGCCTTCAGCTCATCGGAATGAACAGAGGAGACAGCTATGCTTCAGGGAAGAATGATACAAAGATACAGCATGGAAACAGGCCCTTCGGTCCACTGAGTCCATGCCAACCATCCATCACCCATTCACACAATCCAACTTTCGCATCCACTCCCTACACTCTGGGGGTTCATCGACAAGGTAAGTTACAAACCCGCACGTCTTTGGAATGTGGGAGGAAACCGGAGCACCCGGAGTAAACCCACAGGGTCACAGGGAGAACGTGCAAACTCCACATGTTTGTACAAGGACTTGCAGAAAATGGAGCGATATGGATCACTTGAAAACAGATGAGATTAGAATATTTTGGCATCATGTTTCACAGATGTTGTGGGCTGAAGGGCCTGTTCCTGTGCTGTACAGATCATTGCTCTATGTAGATCTTGATAATGGAACCATCGCCATGATCTTATTCTTATCCTCCAATCATTTATTTTTACACTAATGTCAAGTTGTTTTACGCTATCTTATTTACTATATTAACTTTCTTGTGTTAACTGTTAATTGTGTTAACTGTTTTTGTTGTGTACAATGTATGTTTTTGTGTTGAAGAAGGAACTGCAGATGCTGGAAAATCGAGGTAGACAAAACTGCTGGAGAAACTCAGCGGGTGAGGCAGCATCTATGAAGCGAAGGAAATAGACAATGTTTCGGGTCAAAACCCTTCTTCAGACATGGTTTTTGTGTGTTGTCTGGGTCTATGTTTAATTTAGTGTAGAGATGCAGTGTGGAAACAGGCCCTTCAGCCCACCAACAATCACCCGTACATACTGGTTCTAAACTATACACTCGAGCCAATTTACAGAGGGCCAATTAACCTACAAACCTGCACGTCTTTGGGACATAGGAGGAAATACATTTGGGGTTCATTTATTTCGTTACTTTCACATCAATTTTCAAATGACCAGATTTTATTTTATAACTATACAATTTGGAAGCAGGCCCTTCAGCCCACCGAATCCATGCCGCCCATGAACACTATGAACACTAACACTAGCTAGAGACAATTTACAATTTTACCGTAGCTAATCAACCTACAAACCTGTCCGTCTTTGGAGTGTGGAGGGGACCCTGAGCACCCGGAGAAAACTCACACGGTCACAGGGAGAACGTGCAAACTCCGCACAGACAGCACCCATAGTCAGGATTGAACTCGGCACTGTGAGGCAGCAACTCTACCTCTAAACCACCGCATTACCCGATTATTCTCTATGTAACATTTTTGGGTGATAATCTGTGAACTCTTTGTAAGGGTGATTTTCCATGACCCGAAAGGATGTATTGTGAGGATTCCCTACCTGTAGCAACATTACTGAGTGCTGCAAATCGTAATCATTTGGTGTATTGCGAGCAGTTCTGGAACCCTTATCTGAGGAAGGATGTGCTGGCTTTGGAGAGCCTCCAGAGGAGGTTTATGAGAATGATCCCAGGGATGATTGGGTTAATGTATGAGGAACGTTTGATGACTCTAGGCGTGTACTCGCTGGAGTTTAGAAGGATGAGGGGCAATATCATTGAAACCTACCGAATAACGAAAGGTCTAGATAGAATGGATGTGGAAATAATTTTTTCAATAATGGGTGAGTCTAGGACCAGAGGGCGTAGACTAAGAATAGAAAGACGAACCTTCAGAGTGGAGATGAGGACGAATTTCTTTAGCCAGAAGCATTTGAATCTGTGGAATTCATTCGCGACTGTGGAGGCGAAGGCTTTGGGTATTTTTAAGGCACAGATTGAAATGTTCTTGATTGGGAAGGGTGTCAAAGGTTATGGGGGAAAGCAGAAGAATGGGATTGAGAGGGAAAGATGGATCAGCCATGACTGAATAGCGGAGTATACTCAATGGGACGAATGGCCTAATTCTGCTCCAATGTTACTGTGGTGTTGTGGTCTAAATATCAACAGGTTGTTGTGCAGCGATGGTGAACAGAGGAAAACAGAGGCAACACTCTGGGCCACGGAATTTTCATGAGGATGAGGGGTTAAATGAATATTTCTCTTCTGAATTCTCTAAAGGGAAGGACACTGTAGAAAGAGAAGTTCGGTGCCTGATTGTGAAGTGGAAATATCACAGGACACGCCAACTGTCCCCAAAAAGGCATTGAACGTGAGGTCAAAAAGGCTTTTGACACATTGGCCTTCATCAGTCAGGGTATTGAGTATAGAAGATGGGTGGTCACGTTGCACTTATATGAGATGGTAGTGAAGCCACATTTAGAGTACTGTGTTCCATTTCCGTCACCGTGTTATAGGAACGATGTTATTCAGTTGGAAAGGGTGCAGAGAAGATTTAAAGAATGTTGCTGGGACTTGAGGGTCTGAGCTATGGGGAGAGGTTGAGCAGGCTGGTGGTCTATTCCTTGGAGCGCAGGGGGATGAGGGGTGATCTTATAGAGGTGCTTAAAATCGTCTGGGGAATAGATCTGGTGGAAGTCTCTTGTCCAGAGTGGGGGAATCAAGAACCACAGGTTGAAGGTGAGGAGGGGAAAGATTTTATAGGAATCTGAGGGGTGACATTTTCACGCAAAGGATGGTGGCTGTTTGGAATGAGCTGCTGGAGGAGGTAGTTGAGGCAGGGACTATTGCAATGTTTAAGAAACAATTGGACAGGTACATGGATGGGACAGGTTTGGAGGGATAAGGGCCAAGCGCAGGCAGGTGGGTCTAGTGTAGCTGGGACATGTTGGCCTGTGTGGGCAAGTGTTGCACTGCAGGGCCTGTTTCCACGCTGTATCCCTCTATGACTGTACTGGGCTCCATCAGCCCAGGTTCACATCGCAAGCAGCTGCTGAACAGGCTGAGAAACCAAAGCCAAGGGGGACTTTATCAGACGCAAGCTCCTCATAAGTCCGAAGCCTGAGTCTGAAGAAGGGTCCTGCCTATCCATGTTCTCCACAGATGCTGCCTGACCCGCTGAGCTACTCCAGCACTTTGAGTCTCCTCGAAAGTGTTGTCCTAAAGATAGTGTCAAGCTCGAGCTAATAAAAGTTGATTTATTCTGCACCCTTGCGGGATGTTTTTCACAAGTAGTCGACAGCACCACGTACGTAGGTGTTTACATCCGCGGGTCACACAGAACGACAATGTTCGGCATATGCTACCTGTCACCCGCTGCCTATATCAGATGGTGACCTGTCTTGTCGACACCACTGGGTTCCTGCTGGCTTGATATCGGCAGGGAAGTTGTTTTAATATCGCAGCCACAGGATCTCAGCTATTCTGCTCTTATTGCCAGCGGGAACAAACGACAGCAACTCAGCCCCCTCGCAAAATTGTTCACACAAGAAGTCGTCAGAGTCCCACGACCTCGTAAGTAGTTTGATCGGTAGATGGGTGGGATGAGGGGACAAAGGCTGGAGGCAAAGAGGAGACAAAACGGCGTCAGGTACGGAGAGCAGAGCGGGGCGGCACGTCGGCGCAGCGGTAGAGATGCTGCCGCACAGCGCCCGAGACCCGGCTTCCCTCGTCCCACCAGAACTGCCCCCTCCAGCGACTCCTTTAAGTCGAGACTAAACACTCATCTCTACTCCCAAGCCTTTCTTGACGTCCTCTGAGCGAGGGCTATCTGTATGTAGTGATGTTTGTATTTAATCTATGATGCTGTTTGTTATACTATTCTTATACCAATGTAAAGCACTTTGGCCAACGAGAGTTGTTTTTTAAATGGGCTATATAAATAAAAGTGACTTGAAAAAGTGACTTGACTTCCATCCTGATTAGGGGTAATGTCTGTACGGAGTTTGCACGTTCTCCCCGTGACCGCGTGGATTTTCTCCGAGTGCTCCTGTTTCCTCCCACACTCCAAAGAAGTTTGTAAGTTAATTGGCCCTCTGTAAATTGCCCCTGGTGGATAGGGAGTGGATGACGTTGAACAGGTGAGGAGGTGATCGATGGTCGGCGTGGACTTCGTGGCCGAAGGGTCTGTATCTATAAACTAAACTAAATAAAGAATGATTCAGTTCAGCATCTATGAAGAAAAGGAATAGGTGACGTTTCAGGTCGACAAACCAAAATATCACCTATTCCTTTTCATTGGAGTGGCTGCCTGACCCGCTGAGTTATCTATGTGTCTATCTTCGGTGTAAACCAGTATCTGCAGTTCTTTCCCCTTAATTCAGTTTGTGATTGTTGAAAGACATTCTCTCATCTCCAGTATTCAAAAGTTTTTCTTTAATAACTTTTTTCTTTCCTTTCTTCCCTTTCTTATTTTTCCTGAACATCTTGTAGCCAGGAATAGGGCGGCCACAGTGGAGCAGCGCCAAAGACCCGGGTTCGATCCTGACTAGGGGTGCGGTCTGTATGGACTTTGCACCTTCCCCCCGTGACCTGCGCGGGTTTTCTCCGAGATCTTCGGTTTCCTCCCACACTCCAAAGACGTACAGGTTCAGTATGTAGGTTGTTCAAGAAGGAACTGCAGATGCTGGAAGATCGAAGGTACACAAAATTGCTGGAGAAACTCAGCGGGTGCAGCAGCATCTATGGAGCGAAGGAAATAGGCGACGTTTCGGGCCGAAACCCTTCTTCAGACTGATGGGGGGGAGAAGGAAGGAAAAGGGGAGGAGGAGGAGCCCGAGGGCGGGCGGATGGGAGGGTGGGAGGTTAATTGGTTTGGGTTTGTATACTTGGTATAAGCGTAAATTGTCCCTAGTGTGTGTAGGCTTGTGTTAGTGTACGGGGATCGCTGGTCGGTGTGAACCCGGTGGGCCGAAGGGCCTGTTTCCATGCTGTATCACTAAACTAAACTAAACTAAGTGAATGGAGACATGAAGATCTGTAGGTGCTGGAATCTTGCATAAAACATTGAAACGCGGAAGTAACACAGCAGGTCGGGACCCTTCTTCAGACTGATAGTAGTATGGGGGGGAGAAATTTGGAAAAAAGGATGGGGGGGCGGGACAAAGCCTGGCAACTGATAGGTGGATACAGGTGAGGAGGGGTTTGACTTCAGATGGGTGGACAAAGGCTAGAGGTGAAAAGGAGACAAAAGGGGGCAAGAGAAGGAGAGGAGGAGTCAATTGTAAAGGGAGGGGTATGGGTGGAAGGGGATAGAAAATAGAGGAGAAAAGAGGGGTGGGATTGTGGGGGAAATTAGTGCGGAATAAGGTGGAGGAGATGGGTCTCAGGAAAGCGAGAGAAGGATAAAGAGGGTGAGTGGGGCAGCCTAAAATTGGAGAATTCACTGTTCATATCGTTGTACGTTTAGGTGGAGCATTTGGTGTGGACATGGACAGGTTGGTCTGAAGAACCTGTTCCTGTGCAATGTGCTACCCTTCTGCATTGTAATCTCGTTTAGTTCAGTTTAGTTCAGTCTCGTTTAGTTTAGTTTAGAGGTACAGCATGGTAACAGGCCCTTCGGCCCACCATGTCGGCGCCGACCAGCGATCCCCGCACACTATTTCCCGAGTTACTCATGAACTCTCCCGAGTTTTCCCCTTGATTCGAACTCGGAGAATTACAATAATACCCATTCGTAGGTACAACATGTTGAAAAAACGTCCCGACTTACCTGATACCCCGAGTTCCTACGGCTGGCATTTCGAGCCGCTACGAAACATCTACGGACTCCTATGGCCTCCTACGAGCTCGCTACCGACATTCCCCGACATTCCCTGAGTTCGAATCAAGGGGGAATCTCGGGAGAGAACTCGGGAAAGTGGGACAGGGTCCTAACACTATCTACACACAACAGGGGCAATGTTACGATTATACCAAGCTAATTAACCGACAAACCTGCACACCTTTGGAGTGTGGGAGGAAACCGAAGCAGTCGGAGAAAAGCCACGCTGGTCACGGGGAGAACGTGCAAACTCCACACAGGCAGCACCCGTAGTCAGGATCGAACCCAGGTCTCTGGTGCTGCAAGGCAGCAACTCTACCGCTGTGCCACCTTACTCAAGTGGAATATGACGTGCTGTACAGTTTTTACCTGCAGCCAGGAATACTGAGCACTTACTGCCCCATTTTCTCAATCAACACTCGATCATTGAGATGACATTGTAATTGCGGAAGCTTAATTGTGCTTGACAAGATTGGAAAGTCAAGATAATGGCAGTAACATTAGTGACAAACTGTGCCCCGTTTCACATTGTCAACTTTACAGTACCTGGGCTCTCGTTACCCTAGCTGTACAAACTTTATGACTCACGCATTCCCTGCAGGAAACTACAGGAGACAATCGCACAGAGGATCTTATTCAAACTCTCTTATTCTTCCATTGTCTCCAATCTTGCCTCACTATTTTACAACCTATTTGTGAATACCATGTAAATGAAACATTATGATTTTTAAAACATTTCAGGTAACAGTTTTCGTTTAGTTTTGACCCGAAACGTCGCCTATTTCCTTCGCTCCATAGATGCTGCCTCACCCACTGAGTTTCTCCAGCATTTTTGTCTACCTTCGATTTTCCAGCATCTGCAGTTCCTTCTTAAACTTCAAGTTTAAATAGTTTAGTTTAGTTTAGAGTTACAGCACGGAAACAGGCCCTTCAGCCCACCGAGTCTATGCCGACCAGCGACCCCCCCCGTACACCAGCACTATCCTATACACTGGAGCCAATTTACAATTTACAGAAGCCAATTAACTTACAAACCTAGGACATCTGAGGGTGTGCAGCGTAGGTTCACCAGGTTAATTCCCAGGATGGCGGGACTGACATATGATGAAAGAATGGGTCGACTGGGCTAGAATTTAGAAGGATGAGAGGGTATCTTAGAGAAACGTACACATTTCTAATGGGTTTGGACAGGCTAGATGTGGAAAAATGTTTCCCAAGTTGGGGGAGTCCAGAAACATGGATCACAGTTTAAGAATAAGGGGTAGGCCATTTAGGACTGAGATGAGGAAAACTTTTTCAGACAGAGAGTTGTGAATGTGTGGTATGGCAGTGTAGGCCAACTCACTGGATGTATTCAAAAGAGAGTTAGATAGAGCTCTTAGGGCTAGCGGAATCAAGGGATATGGGGAGAAAGCAGGAATAGGGTACTGATTCTGGAGGATCAGCCATGATCATATTGAATGGCGGTGCTGGCTCAAAGGGCCCAATGGCCTACTCTTGTACCTATTTTCTATGTTTCTGTGTCTTTGGAGGAAACCCGTGGTCAGGATCGAACCCAGGACTCTGGCGCTGTAAGGCAGCAACACTATAGCTGTGCCACCGTGCCGCCCCAAATAGCCCAAGTCAAGAGTCAAGAGGTTTTAAGTTTTGGGTTTAAGTTTACGTTTATTATTGTCATGTGAACCAAGGTGAAACAAATTGCTCTGTTTTGTACGCTACCCAAACCGATCAGGTATACCATACATAAATACAATCGTCAAACTCAAATATAATAGATAGAGCCAATTGCAGTACATAGTTCTCAGCATTGTAGCGCATCAGTTCCAGAGACTAAGTCCAATGTCCACAATGGGGTAGAGGTGAATTGGACAATAGCCTAGCTTAAGGGTGGCCATTCATTAGCCTGTTAACAGAAGGGAAGAAACTCTTCCTGAGTCTGGTGGTGTGTGCTTTCAAGCTTCTGAACCTTCTGCACAAAGGGAGCTGGGAGAAGAAGGAACGACCGATGTGGGCGAGTCTTTGATTATGTTGGCTGCATTTCCACAGAGTGAGGTGTAGATGGGGAAGATACAGAGTGCAAAACATATGTCAGAATAATTGTGTGGGAAGGAACTGCAGATGCTGGTTTAAACCGAGGATAGACACTAAAAGCTGGGGTAACTCAGCGGGACAGACACCATCTCTGGAGAGAAGGAATGGGTGATGTTTCGGATCGAGTCCCTTCTTCAGACCATTCTTCAATAATTCTCATAGGTACCGACAATGGAACAATGACATTTTTACTTGCAGCATAACAGGCCTCTAAATACAAAATATCTTAGGATTTTTAAAAATTCAGTGAATACCATAACCACTGGCAGCACGGTGGTGCAGCGGTAGAGTTGCTGCCTTACAGCACCACAGACCCAGGTTCTATCCCGACTACAGGTGCTGTCTGTACGGAGTTTGTACGTCCTCCCCTTCACTGCGTGGATTTTCTCCGATTGCTCCAGTTTCCTCCCACACTCCAAAGACATCCAGGTTTATAGGTTAATTGGCATCAGTAAAAAATTGTAAATTGTCCATAGTATGTTTAGGATAGTGCTATTACGATGCGGTCTCGGTGGGCCGAAGACCTGTTTCAGCACTGTGTCTCTAATACTAACACTAAACCTAACCCCAATATTAGTGCAAAGAAGCCAGAAGATCTTTGTGTAACCAAAACAGCCGAACCGCGCGATCGCGGCGGCTGAGCCCGAAGGTGCGTAGCGGCAGCGCCTTGAGACCCTCATACTTATTAACGGTGGGCGGATTCTGCAGGTAAGGTAGCAAACGGTGGCAGTCTCCTGGCTGAGCGCACCCACCACATAGAAATAGCGGGTGGAATCCACGACGATCTGGCGGAGCTCGAACTGGGCCTCGATGTGTGCGAACCGCACCTAAGACTGAACTGCCCAGAAAAGGGGCAGTTTGAGGGAAACTGCATTCTGCTGGGCGGGGTTGACATCGAGGGTTTCAGCGGCGTTCATGCTGAAATCAGAAAAACGTTCGATCGTCGGGGTCACCACTGAAGCGAGACCAGGCAGGTTGAGTAAAATTTTTATTCACAAAAAAACCGGAACTAAAACTAAATACCGCGTGCCTGAATTAGCTAACAAACAGCTCCTGTCGCTGGGAGGAGCACTGAATAACTGGCTAAAAGCCCGCGAAAACGAACCCCCGCGATCACGTGACCGTGCCGACCAATGACGAGGGTTCTGACTTCCCCAGCCCACCGCTAGGTGCCGCTACATCACAGTCGTTGTTTATTTTGTGTTGTGTAGTGTTCAAGAGCCTGATGGTTGTTGGGAAGCAGCTGTTCTTGAACCTGATGGTCACGGGTTTCAGGCTCCTGTACCTTCCTCCCAATGGCAGGAGTAAAATGAAAGGGTGGCCAGGGTGGTGTGGGTCCTTGCTGATGCTGGCTGCCTCGTTCCTGCAAACCAAGGTGCTCCATCTAAGCCAGTCCCATTTGCCCACATTTGGCCCATATCCCTCTAACCTTTCCTATTTTTAATTCAGGGGGTGTTGGATTTGAGTTGCCAGAGGAGGTAGTTGGGGCGGGAGCAATAACAGCATTTTAAAGACACTGGGACAGGTACATGGAGAAGGTCATAGGGCCATTCAGCATGGAAACAGGCCCAACTTGTCCATGCCGACCAAGATGTCCCAGTTAGACTGGACCCATTGGTCTGTATTTGGGCTGTAATCCCTCGAAGCCTTTCCTATCCATGTACCTGTCCAAATGCCTTTGAAATGTTGTGATTGCACCTGCCTTAACTAAGGCATGAAATACTGGAGTTACTCAGCGGATCAGGGAGCATCTCTGGAGATCATGGATAGGTGACTTTATGGGTCAGAACACTTCTTCAGACTGAATGTGGTGGGGAGGGGGGGAGATAGCTGGAACAGAGAAGGGGCAGGACAAAGCATGGCCAGTGAAAGGTGGACACAGGTGCGGGAATTATTCATTATTATTTATTTCGTTGTTTTTTTAATATTTGGGGAATTATTTTGACAGGCAGATTGGCCAGAGGTCAGGGGACAAAGGTCAGAGACGAGTGGTTTAAGTGGTGTGAATTGTTAATGGTCAGGGATAGAAAAGTTGTGAAATACGTGTCCATTGTAAACGGTACGTGGAAGGCAGGGTGGGGGGGGGGGGGGGGGGGGGGAATTGTTAGTGTGATGTCAGCCAGGTTTCAGGGGAGGGGAGGGAATGAGGTGAGGGATGGGAAAGGGAATGGGGGAAAGATGCTGAAGGATTGGGGAATGGGGAAGAGGTAAGGGTTGGGAAAGGAGGAATTGGGGGGAGGGGATGAAAGGAGGGAGGAGGTTCTTGAAGGAGAAAGGGGAGTGGGAAAGAAGTGTTGTGGGATAGTTAATGAATATTAATTGGAGAATTCAACGTTCATACCATTGGGGTGTAAGCTATCCAAGCGGAGTATGAGGCGTTGTTCCTCCAGTTTGCCCATGGCCTCACTCTGGCAATGGAGGAGGCCCAGGACAGAAAGGAGAGTGAAGGAATGGGAGCAGGGGTTAGAAGACCTCAAAACTTAGTTTAGTTTAGTTTAGTTTAGAGATAGAGCACGGAGAACAGGCCCTTCGGCCCACCGAGTCAGCGCCGACTAGCAATCCCCGTACACTAGCACTATCCCACAGACATTAGGGACAATTCACAATTTTTTTACCAAAACCAAATGAACCTACAAACCTAAATGCCCTTGAAGTGTGGGAGGAAACCGGAGCACCCAGAGGAAGCCCACGTGGTCACGGGGAGAAGGTACAAACTCCGTACAGACAGCACTCATAGTCAGGACCAAACCCGGGCCTCTGGTGCTTTAAGGCAGAAGCTCTACCGCTGCACCACCGTGCTGCCTCTGAATGGTCCACAAAAAGCTGGAGTAACTCAGCGGGACAGGCAGTATTGAATGAATGGGTGACGTTTCGGGTTGAGACCCTTCTCCATGGTGTGGGCAAGTTGGGCCAAAGGGGCTGTTTCCACGCTGTATCGCTCTATTACTGTATGACTCTATGATTAGTTAGCTCGGGGAGCTCCTTCAATATGAAATGACCAAATGGCGGAGCAGCCATTTTACCGAGCGAAACGCAAAGTGCTGGAGGAACTCAGCGGGCCAGGCAGCATCTGTCCAGGGACTTCGTAATTTTGTCAGCACAAGATACGTGGCACTTTGCGCACTTTGTATATTGTATGCAAAAACAAATAATTTCACTGTTGCCGGCAGCATTTTGTGTCTATCTTCGGTGTAAACCAGCATCTGCAGTTCCTTCCCACACACTTCTCCAGAGATGCTGCCTGACCCGTTGATGTACTCCAGCATTTTGTGTCTGTGATTCAATGTTTGTCACATATGTTTGACACTGTCCAAAAATTCCGTGCGGCAACGGCCTGTCGGCCCGCATTGAGGCCGTATGCACCGCCTCGACGGGCGTGCGCAGCGTCTCGAAGCCCTACGCAGCGTCTTGACACCGTACGCAGCGTCTTGACGGCGTACGCCTAGCGCGTGGCGTTGCGCGATGACGCGTGGGCATCACTCAACCTCCGCGCAGCCCCCGCCTCCGGTTTGGTCGCGCTTGCCGCATGCAGTCGCATGCTGGTGGGACAGGCCCTTAACTCCAGCTTTTTGTGACTGTCTTTGGTTTAAACCAGCATCTGCAGTTTCTTCCTGCACAGTTTGTCCGGTGGTGAAATGGTTAAGAAAGTGCCAGGTTCTGAATCCATGGACTGCCGGCATCTATGCCTTGTAATTCACTGAATACAATACAAAATGTCCTCTGGGTAAGGAGTAACACGTATTATGTGTATATGATCACGAGAAAGCACTTTGTAGACATTATAATTTTTGTTTTATCACTTGACAGGTGTATTTTGTTCTCTGTAGATGGCTGTTTTTGCTCTTACATTACAACACCAGAGTGTAAAAACAGTGTTGACTAGCAGATAGCAAGTTCATTGTCTAAGAGAATGATGTGCATACAAAGAGTCCCAGAGGCGTAATTGGTATGTAAATTCCGCTAACTGCATTGGTGTTAAGGAGACACTTATGTCAGGTGTGGTTGTCAGCTGTAGAATCCTAAAGAGTCAATAAACCTGACAAGTTAGGTTAATATTCTGCAGTTTTATGGAGGAAATCAATTGAGGACCGCTTGTGAGTAATGCTACCGCTATCATTGTAGCACGGTCAAAGATCACTGTGTAGAACATTTGTCCGCAGGGGCATGTGGTGTCGAAGGCTGCCAATTTTGATTAGTACAGGCGTCAGGGATTGTGGGGAGAAATTCAGGAGAGTGGAGAGATAGGTCAGCTGTGATTGAATGGCAGAGTAGACTTGATGGGCCGAATGGCCTAATTCTGCTCCTATCCGTTATTTGCAGGATGGGACTCTGTTCCTTGGAGCACAGGAGGATGAGGGGTGATCTTATAGAGGTGTACAAAATCATGAGAGGAATTGATCGGGTAGCTGCACGGAGTCTCTTGCCCAGAGTAAGGGAATTGCGAACCTGGGGCATAGGTTTAAGGTGAAGGGGGAAAGATTTAATAGGAACCCAAGGGATAATGTTTCCCTCACAAACGGTGACGAGTGTATGGAACGAGCTGCCGGAGGAGGTAATTGAGGCAGGAACATTTAAAAAGGTACATGGAATAGGACATGTTTAGAGGGATATGAGCCAAACGCAGGCAGGTGGGACAAGTGTAGATGGGACATGTTGACCAGTGCGGGCAGGTTGGGCCGAAGGGCCTGTTACCATGCTGTATCACTCTATGACTGTATGATTAGTTAGTCGGGGAGCTCCTTCAATATGAAATTGTGAAATGCTGGAGCAGCCATTTTAATGAGCAAAACGCAAAGTGCCGGAGGAACTCAGTGGGCCAGGCAGCATCTGTGGAGGGATTTTGTAACTGTTGGTGCCAGATATGTGGCGACTCTTTGTGTACATGAAGACAAAGAATTTCACTATAGCTAGCAGCATTTTGTGTCTATCTTCGGTGTAAACCAGCATCTGCAGTTCCTTCCCACACACTTCTCCAGAGATGCTGCCTGACCCGTTGACTTACTCCAGCGTTTTGTGTCTGTGATTCAACGATTGTCATATATTTTATTGCCGTATGTTATTGACAGTAAAGTGTCATTGAATTATTGAATCGTGGACACAAAATGCTGGAGGAACTCAGCGGGACGGGCAGCATCTCTTGGATGAAAGGAATTGGTGGCGTTTTGGGTCGAGTCTGAAGAAGGGTTTCAACCCGAGACATCACCCAATCCTTCTATTCAGAGATGCAGCCTGTCCCGCTGAGTTACTCCAGCATTCTCAAAAGAAAATGGACAGGCAACACTTTGGGTGGCGTACCGTCGAAAAGAGAGGTGCGGGCGGGACAAAGCTTGGCGAGTGATCAGTGGATACAGTTAACTTCAGGGGGCGAGTTGATTGCTGTCTGTACGGAGTTTGTACATTCTCCCTGTGACCATGTGGGTTTCCTTCAGGTGCTCTGGTTTCTTCCCACGTTCCAAAGACATGCAGGTTTGTAGGTTAGTTTGCTTTGGTAAAACCAGTCCCTAAGGTGTAAGATGGCGTTAGTGTACAGGACGATCGCTGGTCATTGCCGACTCGATGGGCCGAAGAGCCTGTTTCCACGCTTTACCTCTAAAGTATAAAGTCTAAAGGAACTGCAGGCATGGAATCTTGAGCAAAACACAAAGTGCTGGAGGAACTCAGCGGGCCAGGCAGCATCTGTGGAGGGATTGGATGGACAGTGTCTCAGGTCAGGACCTTTCTCCAGACCTTTCAGAAGGCAGCAGCTCCACCCGCTGCACCATTGTGCCACGATACCTACAACACTGTGGGCAGATTCGACCATCACATCCAGGAGGAAACCCTTGATTTCGGCCCGAAGGGTTTCGGCCCGAAACGTTGCCTATTTCCTTCGCTCCTTGATTCCCTACGTTGACTGAACCCCGATATATTACAACCACTGACAGTGCTAATGCAGGCAGCCATTCACAGAAGCAAGAATAATTTAACATGGAGGTGAGTGATTCCAGATAACATTGCAACACACACACACTTGTGAATTTATAATCCACTCAAGGGATGGACGCATTACGAAATTCATTGTTAAATATTTATCTTGACTCTTAAAATGTTTAAAGATTTGATACTTGAAAGGTTACCCGTTTCCCAAGTGGATGTTTCCAGTGAATAACTTGTTGCCAAGGATCTGGTGATCGCACTATTTTTCTCCAGGGCAATTTTCCCCAACAACACGTCACGAGTATTAATACTTCCGTGGCATTGTTAGTTTAAAACTGGTTATTCACGGGGGTGGGACACAAGTACTAGAGGTAGCGGGCCAGGCAGCATCTGTCTGTGAAGAAGAGGCCCGACCTGAAACGTCACCTATCCACGTCCTCCAGTGGCCCGCTGAGCCACTCCAGTACTTTGTATTCTGCGCACGATTCCAGCATCTGCAGTTCTTCGTGCCCACTCGTCAAAGTGAGTGAGTTATTCAGGAGGTATCGTTCCTCCAGCAGTTTGTGCTTTGCTCAGGTCCATGTCCTGGCATTAATCAACTATTTCCAAGAGATCAAACAGCCGGAGCTGTTTCCCACCCACATTTTGAAAATGTGCCCTCTGATTGAATGAAAGACACAGCATGGAAACAGGCCCTTCGTCCCACCAGGTCCAAGCCAACCATCGATCGCCCATTCACATTAGTTCTATGTTATCCCACTTTCACATCCACTCCCTACACACTATGGGCAGCCAATAAACCTACAAACCTGCACATCATTGGGTTCAAAGCCCTTACTAAAGTTGTATTAGTCTATCTATACTTTTACTAAAATTTTCATCTTGTCCTCTTCCGGATTGCTTTATTTTTAAATTTGTACGGAAACGGTACCCTATATCGCTAGGATTTTTCGCTACCTTACCGTTCTCCTCTGCTCCAAAAGCACCAAGTTGTGTTCCGATTGGTGGAATATTACAAAAGTTATGAAAGTTAAAAGAATCGTGCGATTGATCTTCTCGCCTGTCATCACCATGAAGGCAAAGCCCCTTCCGGCACCCGCTGTCAATCATCGGGGTGAGGAGAAAAAAACCCCGGAGGTGGGGCTGAGTCCGCAAGCCATGCTGATTGAGTCCGCAAGAGTGGAGTCGGGGAAGCCGCTGTGTGGAGTCGGGGAAGCCGCTGTGTGGAGTCGGGATGTGCTGTGTGGTTCTGAGGCTGGTGGCCACTGAGTGGAGTCCCTCCCCCCCCACACACACCCTCTCCCCCACACACCCCTCCCGTACACTAGCACTATTCCACACACTAGTGACAATTTACAATTTATTAAAGCCAATCCATAACCTACACCCCATGCCACCTGCATGTGCCCACAAATCCCGCCGGGGGGGGGACGGGGGCATCCCCATGTGTTTTGAGAGGGGTGTCTAGGGTGCAGTCTTTGAAGTCTCCGTTACCTTACACTTTAGAGAAAAAAAAAACCTCTATTAAAAATCTCCGCTTTTCTCGCGAGACAGTGGGGGGGGGGGGACTAATGATCAAGGGCGTCGGTTGGACGAGAGAGACGTCGGTCAGAAACAATGGGGGGGGGGGGGTGGGACATGATGATTCAGTGCGATGATTGGAGGAAGGAGGTGTCGGTCAGAGGCGGAAGTAGGATGGTGGGACTGAGGATGGACTGCGATGATTGGAGGAGGGAGACGTCCTGGTGGAGCAAAGATCATAGAGCGGAGCATGAATCGGCCCGTTCGCGGGGCCTTTCATCGCCTGTCGCGGCCTAAAATCGGCCGCGGGATCTTCCATCGCCCCGCGGTCAAATTGCTGCGTCGAGGCAATCGAGGCTCCCCTGCCGATGATGTGAAGCCCCAAACCCCACGATACGCCGGGGGATCGGTCACCAATGTGTGTGTGTGTGTGTGTGTGTGTGTGTGTGTGTGTGTGTGTGTGTGTGTGTGTGTGTGTGTGTGTGGTGTGTGTGTGTGTGTGTGTGTGTGTGTGTGTGTGTGTGTGTGTGTGTGTGTGTGTGTGTCCTAGACAGAGATCCTGCCCCCAGTTTTTGGAGCCGCCTAGGGTCACAGGATGGAATCCGCATACCTGGCACTGTAGGGTAGCAACTCTACCACTGTGCCACTCTGCCCTCTGCACCACTGTGCCGTCTCTACTATTCCTAGAATACAACTGTTGCACTTTTGTATGTATTTATGATTGAACGCGTCCATGTGTGGTATTATTTTACTGAACTATGTGTAAAACAAAGACTTTCATTGTAGCTCGGGATATGTGACAATAATGTAACATTAAACCAGTAATTATTTTGTAACCCTTTGATCAAAAAGCAGCCAACACCATCAGAGACGCACACCAGCCTGGCCACGCTCTCATCGCACTCCCACTGTCGGGAAGAATGTACAGGAAGGAGCCTGACCTCCAGGATCAAGAACACCCTCTTCCCAACATCTATCAGGCTCTTGAACACTGCACAACACTAATCTCAACTATGAACTTCTACGCACTGTCTTTAGGGATATTTTGCGCTGGTGTTGAGGTTATTAATTAATTACATTGTTATTTAGTATATATTATATGTGTGTGAGTGTTGTGTAGACAGGCTTGTTAAGCTGCTGCAAGTCAGGATTTTATTTTTTTACGGTCGGTATATATAAAATTAAACATCTGGGTCAGGACCCTTCTTCAGACTTTCCAAACCGAAAACATGGCCTATCCATGTTGTCCAGTGATGCTGCCTGACCTGCCGAGTTACTCCAGCATTTTGTGTCTTTCTTTGGCTAAAAGTAGCATTTGCTGTACCCTGTATAAGCCTTGTCATACAGCGTGGAAACAGGCCCTTCGGCCCAACTTTCTCACACCGACCAACATGTCCCATCTACACTAGTCCCACCTGCCTGCGTCTGGCCCATATCGCCCTAAACCTGTCCTGGCCATGTACCTGTCTAAATGTTTCTTAAAGATTGCGATCGTCGCTGCTTCTATTGATATCCCTCCCTGTCTCTCTCTCTCTTTGTAGATCTCATTTGACACTTGATCTAGACCAGCAACCTACAGCCCCCGGGCCGAATGCGGCCCGTAACCCAAAATCATTCGGTTCGCAGGCAGATTTTTTTTTCCGTAATCATCCGGCCCACCGAGCGCTGGCTGCACCGCATCCTGCGCAAAGCCGCCGGCACAGCAGCGCACCTTCCGCGAACATGTTTAAGAAAGAACTGCAGATGCTGGAAAAATCGTAGGTAGACAAAAACGCTGGAGAAACTCAGCGGGTGAGAAATGCAAGGATTGTACGAGGCTGCCTCACCCGCTGAGTCAAGTTATTTGTGTACCTTCTGTAAACACGTGATTTGATGCCCGGCATCCGGCCAGGATGGGGGCAGGGGGGAGGGGGCTGATGGTCTGCATCCCAGGATACTTAAAGAAGTGGCTCTGGAAATCGTGGATGCATTGGTGATAATTTTCCAATGTTCTATAGACTCAGAATCAGTTCCTGTGGATTGGAGGGTAGCTAATGTTATCACACGTTTTAAGAAAGGTGGGAGAGAGAAAACAGGGAATTATAGACCAGTTAGCCTGACATCGGTGGCGGGAAGATGCTGGAGTCAATTATAACAGATGAAATAGCCACACATTTGGATAGCAGTAACAGGATCGGTCCGAGTCGGCATGGATTTACGAAGGGGAAATCATGCTTAACTAATCTGGAATTTTTTGAGGATGTAACTAGGAAAATAGACAAGGGAGAGCCAGTGGATGTAGTGTACCTGAACTTTCAGAAAGCATTTGATAAGGTCCCACATAGGGGATTAGTGGGCAAAATTAGGGCACATGGTATTGGGGGTAGAGTGCTGACATGGATAGAAAATTGGTTGGCAGACAGGAAACAAAGAGTAGGGATTAACGGGCAGGCTTTCAGAATGGCAGTGACTACTGGGGTACCACAAGGCTCGGTGCTGGGACCGCAGCTATTTACAATATACATCAATGATTTAGATGAAGGGATTCAAAGTAACATTAGCAAATTTGCAGATGACACAAAGCTGGGTGGCAGTGTGAATTGTGAGGAGGATGCTATAAGTATCCAAGGTGACTTGGGCAGGTTGGGGGAGTGGGCAGATGCATGGCAGATGAAGTTTAATGTGGATAAATGTGAGGTTATCCACTTTGGGATCAAAAACAGGAAGGCAGATTACTATCTAAATGGCGTCGTTGGGAAAAGGGAAAGTACAATGGGATCTGGGGGGTCCTTGTTCATCAGTCTATGAAAGTAAGCATGCAGGTACAGCAGGCAGTGAAGAAAGCGAATGGCATGTTGGCCTTTATAACAAGAGGAGTCAAGTATAGGAGCAAAGAGGTCCTTCTGCAGTTGTACAGGGCCCTAGTGAGACCACACCTGGAGTATTGTGTGCAGTTTTAGTCCCCTAATTTGAGGAAGGACATTCTTGCTATTGAGGGAGTGCAGCATAGGTTTACAAGGTTAATTTCCGGGTTGGTGGGACTGTCATATGCTGAGAGAATGGAGCGGCTGGGCTTGTACACTCTGGAGTTTAGAAGAATGAGAGGGGATCTTATTGAAAAATATAAGATTGTTAAGGGTTTGGACACGCTAGAGGCAGGAAACATGTTCCCGATGTTGGGGGAGTCCAGAACCAAGGGCCACAGTTTAAGAATAAGGGGTAAGCCATTTCGAACGGAGACAAGGAAACACTTTTTCTCACAGAGAGTTGTGAGTCTGTGGAATTCTCTGCCTCAGGGGGCGGTGTAGGCCAGTTCTCTGGATACTTTCAAGAGAGAGCTAGATAGGGCTCTTAAAAATAGCGGAGTCAGGGGATATGGGGAGAAGGCAGGAACGGTGTTCTGATTGGGGATGATCAGCAGGATCACATTGAATGGCGGTGCTGGCTCGAAGCGCCGAATGGCCTACTCCTGCACCTATTGTCTATTGTCTATTGTCTACACGTGATAGATGTGGCCCGCCATCCGCTCACAAACATACGTCCCAGCCCCTTGTGCAGCACAAGGTTACCGACCCCTGATCTAGACTAACGTGCAGTTGCAGGAAATCTTCCCACATACCTAGAATTTCTCTCCTATTGTTTGGCCGACTGATTTTCTGAATTGATTGTATTCCAGTGAAGGTTGCTGCCAATTTTTCTGAGCAAGACAGCCTGTCCAGGTGTTGCTTCGGAGTTCCGAGGGTTTATGTTTTTGACAAATGCTCTTTTATCCCAGGCTCTGCCTTCACAGATGTTCATGTGCAAGATGTCATCACCAGTCATGAAAGCAAATTGCTCACTTTCATGTCGCTGCCGTTGTGCAATGTAAAAGAGATTGGCTTTGATGAATCAAACAAACATGTTCAAAAGGGAATTGCATTTTTGCACAATACTGTATGTCATATTGCATCACTGAGCATTTACTTCACATTATAGAATCTGACCTATTCATTTCAATATATTCCCTTCGGTTTAGGTTCATGTTTAGGCTTATTATTGTCACATCTACTGAGGTGGAGTGAAAAGCTTTGTTTTGCATTCAAATTAGGTAATAGGTTTAGAGATGCAGCGTGGAAACAGACCCTTCAGCCCACCAAGTCCGCGCCGACCAGCGATCACCCCATACACATGTTCTATCCCACACACTAGGGACGATTTACAGAAGGGAAACTAACGTACAAACCTGCTCTTCTTTGGAATGTGGTAGGAAACCGGAGCACCCGAAGTAATGGAGAACGTGCAAACTCCGTACAGGCAGCACGAGGTCAGGATCAAACCTGTGTCTCTGGCGCCGTAAGGCAGCAACTCTACCGCTGCGCCACCCCTATACGGCACATCTGTACATCAATCAAAAAATTCACCCAAACTCAAAGTACAATAGGTGGAGCAAAGGAGAAGTTAAAGGGTCTCTGGCGCTGTAAGGCAGCAGCTCTACCGCTGCAACACCGTTGAAACTAGTTGTGTGTTATCCCACTTTCTCATCCACTCTCTACACACCAGGAGCCATTGACAGAGGGTCAATTAACCTACAATCCCACATGTCTTTTGGGATGTGGGAGGAAACCGGAGCACCTGGAGGAAACCCATGCGGTCACAGGGAGAACTTGCAAACACCACACACAGACAGCACCCGAGGTCAGGATCTATCTCAGGATCTGAGGCAGCAGTCCACTGTGGTGCCAACATCATCATATTCAATGCTTCTCTCACACAGCTATCAAACATGAATAATTATTGAATTTGCTCATCCAACAATTAACACCCCCCAATAATCCCCTAGCAAGGAACTGCAGATGCTGGTTTACATCAAAATGCTGGAGTAACTCAGCGGATCAGGCAACATCTCTGGAGAAAAGGAATAGGTGACGTTTCGGGCCGAGACTCTTATTCAGACGGAGTGTCAGGGGAGAGGGAGACCAGTGATATGAAGAGGCACAAAGAACAAATGAATGAAAGGTGTGAAAAGAACAAATCAAAGCCAGCAACGATGATCATGGAAAGGTGGAGCCCACAATGGTCCAATGTTGGCTGTGGGAAAGGTGATAACGAGTGGATGCAGGCAGTGAAGCCAATCAGGACGACAGCGAAACTAGTACGATGACCAGGGTGGGGGTGGGACGGAGGGAGAGCGGACTGAGTGTTGGTGTTCAGTGAAACGATTAACACTTGGTGTTTACAGAATATTCACCGTAAATATCTGACAAGCTTAGTCTTCTGGTGCTGAAATTAATCTTTTCGTCGCTTTAGAGAACAATTTTCAGGTCTGACGTCGATTAGATATTGAAATTATTAATATTTGCATCATTGTTATCACCTTCCATGTGTAAACTTTACTGACATGAAGTCAATGAATCAATAAAGAGAGGGAAAAAAACTTTAAATGGATCAAATTTAAAAAATGGTATAAACTACTAATTACTGAGATGCCATGTTAGCTTTTAGCCTATTGAATGTCCCAAAATACCAATTAGTTAATAATTTAATAGCAAAAGTCTTGAAACACAGCAAGCCAGAGCTAAATGGATTAAATTACGGGCAGGTCCTAGAAATGATTTAGGTTCCTTAAGATTAAGTGGCTATCTGATTGAAGTATTTAATGTGATCGGGTCCACTTAGAGAGGTTCCGGTGGATGAATGTACAATAAGGCGAAAAACAATTATACTGGCAGAGGATTTGAGGGGTCAGAATATGTTGGGCAATTCTAGGATGAATTCCTGAACCCGTATGCAAGTAGTTCCAGCAGGAAAGGAACCCGACTGAACCATTTCCTAAAAGATTATTGGGCTTTTCCGAACTTCTGAAGGTATTTCCAAGTTACAAGGTAAATTCCCGGGATGGCGGGACTGTCATATGCTGAGAGAACGGAGCGGCTGGGCTTGTATACTCTGGAGTTAAGAAGGATGAGAGGAAGTCTTATTGAAACATATACGATTATTAAGGGTATGGTCACGTCAGAGGCAGGAAATATGTTCCCGATGTTGGGGGAGTCCAGAACCAGGGGATACTGTTTAAGAATAAGGGGTAAGCCATTTCTCACAGGGAGTTGTGAGTCTGTGGAATTCTGTGCCTCAGAGATCGGTGGAGGCCGGTTCTCTGGATACTTTCAAGGGAGAGCTAGATAGGGCTCTTAAAGCTAGCGGAGTCAGGGGATATGGGGAGAAGGCAAGAACGGGGTACTGGTTGGGGATGATCAGCCATGATCACATTTAATGGCGGTGCTGGCTCGAAGGGCCGAATGACCTACTCCTGCACCTATTGTCTATTGTCTATTATTAATCCAGTGACAATGTAATCAGAGTGACTTCTACCCAAGTCAGCAGGGTAGGTATGTGACAGGAGCATTAAGTATGATGATATTGCCACCACTGTGGACCGATGCTTCACACCACCAGAGACCCGGGTTCGATCCTGGGCTCGGGTGCTGTCTGTGTGTGGAGTTTGCTCGTCCTTACTGTGACCGTGTGGGTTTCCTCCGGGTGCTCCGTCCCCCCCCCCCCCCCCCCCCCCCCCCCCCCCATCCCAAAGACGTGCAGGTTTGTAGGTTAATCGGCCCTCTGTAAATTGCCCCTGGTGTTTAAGGAATGCATGAGAAAGTGGGATAACATAGAACTACTGAGAATGGGTGATCGGTGGTCGGTGTGGGCTAGTGGGTTGAAGGGCCTGTTTCCACGCTGTATCTCTAAACTAAACTAAACCAAAACCAGGCATCATTCATGCTAAACCCTCTGCACCCTTTCCAAAGCCTCCACATCCTTCCTGCATTGAGGTGACCAGAATTGCACGCAATACTCCAAAATGCTTAATTAGTTTTATAAACATGATACAAAGACCAAAATAAAACTTGTAACATAGTGGCTGAAATATCATAAACATTAAAAAAAACAAATTAAAATACCCATTATTTTGAAATATTAGTATGAAGGGACTGTAATACACACATATCTTTTTTAGTACCAGATAATTTAATGAGCAATTGACTAAGTATCCTATTAAGATCGCATTTAAATCTTAAGTGACAAGACGTAAGGATGCCTTACAGAGGAACTGGCTCGTAAACGGCCTACATTTGCGTCATTTCAGGTATTTCCTTTAATTTTTTTGGAGAAAGCTGCAATAAGCAAATCCTACAAAGCACTCGCCATCATTGAGAGCAACTTTGGGACTTTAGTTTAGTTTAGAGATACAGTGTGGAAACAGGCCCTTCGGCCCACCGAGTCCGCACCGACCAGTGATCCCCATACACTAGCACTAGCACTATCCTACACACTAAGGACAATTTACATTTATACTAAAGCCAATCAACCTACAAACCTGTATGTCTTTGGTGTGTGGGAGGAAACCGGATATCTTAGAGAAAACTCACGCAGGGCATGGAGAGAACGTACAAACTCCGTGCAGACAGCGCTTGGAGTCAGGATCGAACCTGGGTCTCTGGAGCTGTGATGCAGCAACACTACTGCTGCGCCATGCCACCGACTCTTCGTTAAAAATCTTTGTACGGGGGAGAATATTTCACAGGGAAGGAACACCAAATTCATTATTCATGTCTCATGTGCCTTTACACTGTAAGAGGTTCGATTGTAAGCATGCATTGTCTTTACACTGACTGTTTAGCATGCGATAAAAGCTTCTTCACTAGACGTGACAATAAACTAAACTGAAACTGAACTGATCTGAACTGGACCAAATGTTTAGTTTAGAGATACAACATGGAAACAGGCCCTTCAGCCCATCGAGTCCACGCCGTCGTTCGATAACCCGTTCACACTAGTTCTACGTTATCTCACCACCTTCAAATACACAATGGGCCAGACTGTATTTGTGCAGGGTGGACACAAGGAACTGCAGTTGCTGAAATCCTCCGTAGACCACAAAGTGCTGGAGAAACTCAGGGAGGATGGGGGGGGTTAGGCAGGTCCTCTGGAGGATATGGATAGGCAAACCAACGCCATATATCCACGTCCTCCATGGATACTTCCTGACTCGTTGTGTTATTCCAGCATCTGAGGTGGTAAATAGACAATAGACAATAAACAATAGGTGCAGGAGTAGGCCATTCGGCCCTTCGAGCCAGCACCGCCATTCAATGTGATCATGGCTGATCATCCCCAATCGGTACCCCGTTCCTGCCTTCACCCCATATCCCCTGACTCCGCAATGGACAAGTGATATCTCAGGTCGGGCCTTCCTTCTGACTGAGTCTGTCCATTCTCTCCACAGATGCTGTCTGACCAGTTGAGTCCCGTCCAGCATTGTCGTGTTTTGCTCAAAATTCTAGCATCTGCAGTTCCTTGTATCTCTGTCATAAAAGTCTATCTTGACCTCCACATCTCTGTGAAATCTATGCCATGTGGGATCACTTGGAGCCCTATTTCAGCACCAATACGTTTGACTCTGGTATCAAGGAAGCCATTAAGGGAAGGGCATTAATTGTCAGGTATTCCAACAATGTCTCCAGCTCATAAAACGTATTAAAAAAACTTTTGTGGTGTCCATTTCCCTGGGAGATTTCCTCATAAGTTCACAAGCTGTAGGAGCAGAACTAGGCCATTCGGCCCATCAAGTCCCCTCCGCCATTCAATTATGGCTGTGCTATCTTTCTCTCTCAACCCCATTCTCCTGCCTTCTCCCCATAAACCTTAACACCCTAACTAATCAAGAACATGTCAATCTCTGCCTTAAAAATATCCATTGACTTGGAGCAGACTTGATGGGCCGAATGGCCTAATTATGTTCCTATCGCTTATGAACATGGACGCCTACCACAATATCCTCACCAATCTTGGTCACCTCCTGAAAAAACTCAATCAGATGGATGAGGCAAGATCTCCAGGGCATCATCTCCAGTGCAGAGGGCTTCCCAAGCCCAGTGGTCGAAGCATTGCCGACTCACAGAGTTTGCTCATGTTTGCCCACTTCATGATTAATCATTGCTAAACACTGTTCCTATGTTCTGTCTGAAGAAAGTCGCCCACTCCTTCTCTCCAGAGATGATGCCTGTCCCGCTGTGTTACTCCAGCACTTTGTGTCTATCTTCTTACTCCGATGTGTTTAGATTGACTGAACCATGTTAATTGTTCCAATGGTGAACAGAACGTGAAATGGTCTATGTCTGACTCAGAGGAGTAAATGTCACTGTTAACTCACGGTTACTTAAAATAATGGAGCTTCCTTGAAGATATTTACTGAACACAATGGGTGGGGGGAATATTTCCCTTCCCCCATGTCCCTTTCCATCCAATATCCTTCTCTCTGGTGAGGGGGGGGGGTGGAGATTTAATGTGAATCTGAGGGGCAACTTTTTTTTCACAAAGGGTGGAGGGTGTATGGAACGAGCTGCCGGAGGAGGTAGTTGAGGCAATGTTTAAGAAACATTTAGACAGGTACATGGATAGGACAGGTTTGGTGGGATATGGACCAAACGCGGGCAGGTGGGACTAGAGTGGCTGGGACTATGTGGGCAAGTTGGGTCAAAGAGCCTGTTTTCACACTGTATCATTCTATGATGTCTTCTTGTCATGGGGTATGGACCAAACGCAGGCAGGTTGGACTAGTGAAGATGGGGCATTATGGTCGGCATGGACAGGTTGGGCCGAAGGGCCTGATTATGACTGTGTCGTAGGTGGCAGTGTTTACCTTGCATCTGCTGCTCATTTTCGAATGAGGTGGCATCAGTTAAATGACACACTATAACACTGAAGCCATGCACAGTCGCGAGCGAGTATATAATCAGCATAAACCCCTGGGTTCATTTTGCAAAAGGTGACGTGTACAATTAGACGAGTGCAGCACTTCTATTTCCACTGAGGACGTGAAGCATACTTCACCGCTAACTTGTTAGCACAAAGCAACGCTGCACAATGACAGGGAGGTAAAACAATCAGACTGTCAAGGGCAGCAGCCGTTTGTGTGGGAGCAAATCATTTCAGTGTACACAACAGTGCTTGAACCTTTGCACCAGAGTCTGCTCCTCTGCGACATCTATCACAGGTGGGATCTCCACTCCACGTACTGTATACGCGGCCTTGATCTCTTCACTGAAGGTAGACACAAAATGCTGGAGTAACTCAGCGGGACAGGCAGCATCTCTGGAGAGAAGGAATGGGTGACGTTTTCTGGGTCGAGACCCTTCTTCAGACGGGGCAGAGGAAGGCATTGGAGGGTAAGGTGTGGACCATGTTTCTCGATTCTTCCACTGCCCTTACATTATCGTCTAATGGAGACATAGAGAACTGCAGATGCTGGAAACTGGAACAAAGGACAAAGTGCTGGAATAACTCGGCAGGTCAGACAGTATCTCTGGGGACATGGAAAGGTGACGAGGTGATGTTTAGGGTCTGAACCTTTCTTCAGACTGTTTGAAGGAGGGGGATAGAGAGGTGGAGGCAGGACAAAGCTTGGCAAGTGATAGGTGGATACAGGTGAGGAGGGGGGGGGGTTGATTGGCAGATGGGGGGAGTAAGAAACAAGCTGGAGGTGAAAAGGAGACCAAGAGATAAGATATGTAAAGATGAGGAGGGATATTTAAAAGACATTTAGACAGATACACTGATAGGAAAGGTTGAGATGGGTAAGGTGGGTTGGTGGGGCTAGTGTGGAGGGGGCCTTTGTTGGGCAAATGTGTCCATACTGTATGACTTTAAGACTCTATATAGATGGAAGGTGACTGGCGGAGGGGAATGAGTGGGGGTAAAAGTTGTCCCTCCAGCACTTTGTGTTTTGCTCCCTGAGAACATCAGTTCCAGGTAGACTTTAGACTTTAGAGATACAGTGCGGAAACAGGCCTCTCAGCCCACCAAGACCACGCAGACCAGCAATCACCCCGTACACTGGCACCACCCTACACACTAAGGATAATTCGCAATTTTTACCTACAAACTTGCACGTCTTTGGGATGTGGGAGCAAACTGGAGCACTCAGAGGAACCCACGCGGTCACAGGGAGAACGTGCAAACTCCATACAGACAACAGCCGTAGTCAGGATCAAACCTGGGTCTCTGATGCTGTAAGGCAGCAACTCTACTGCTGCGCCACCGTTCCGGATTTGGGATCTTCATGCCATGTGCATTAAGGAGATACGCAGACTTGACCTCTTCTCTAACTTTCCTAATTCTTCCCTCAATCATTATGTTGATGAACCATCCTGCACAAATAAAACCAAAACGCTTCCTCAACCACCTTAACCCTATCAAACCACCATGGACTTTGCACAATTATGGTTGCTCTACAGACTTTTTAAAAAAAAGAGTGATTGATAGATACAGCATGGAAACAGGCCCTTCGGCCCACCGTGTCCACGCCGACCATCGATCATCCATTCACACTGGTTCTATGTTATCGCGCTTTCGCATCCACTCCCTACACACTAGAGGGCCAATTAACCTACAAACCCGCACGTCTTTGGGATGTGGGAGGACCCAGATGAAACACACGTAATCACAGGGAGAAGATGCAAACTCCACACCCAGACAACGCCCGAGGTCAGAATCGAACCTGGGTCTCTGGCGCCAGGAAGCAGCAGTTCTACCATCTGCGCCACCTTGCAGATCGAGCTTTGTTAGAATATCTGATAATTTATTGTATATTTCTTGTTAGTGCAGTAAAGTTGCAGCAAGCTAGATTTTTATTTAATTTAGTTTAGTTTAGAGATACAGTGCAGAAACACGCCCTTCGGCCCACCGAGTCTGTCCCGACCAGCGATCTCCGTACACAAACATTACCACTAGGGCCAATTTACAATTTTTACCAAAGTCATTTAACATACAAATCTGTATGTCTTTGGATTGTGGGAGGAAACCGGTGTACCCGGAGAAAACCCACGCGGTCCCGGGGAGAGCGTATAAACTCCGTACAGACAGCACCCGTAGTCAGGATCGAACCCGGGTCTCCAGCGCTGAAAAGAAGCAAGTCTCCACTTGCCACCACTTTATTGTTCCAGTTACATCTGGTGCCTAAGAGGATTAAACATTCTTGCCTCTTGAATGGTCTGAGTTTGGGAGAGGCACTATATAAATGCAAGTATTCCTGACTACTTTCCAACCTGGTAATGTTTCGGAAATTGAAAGATATTTTCCCAAGTCTAGGATAATACTTCTAAAGAGGAGAGAAACACACCCAGAAATACTTGTTCGGGAGCCAAGGTCCTTTCTCCCACACCCTCGCTGAAATAAAAGACCATGTCACAACAAGCTTGTTACCGCAACTCCTCAGACAATCAGAGCAATTGCAGAACCCAACCCTTTACTGACATTTGGTAACAAAACAAAAAGATTCTTTACATTTCTTCATGGCAAATCTTTCAGCAAATGGTTACCTGCAATAATTGAACTGCAAGCACAAGAGGATTTTTAATAATACCTTGTGGATAAATAATCAAAATGTAATGCTCAATCATGTGCTGATTTTGCCTTTTAATTCTTGACCTCTGGAAAAATATATATATTAATAAGCATTGACATTAATACATCAAAATCTCTATTTTTGCTATGCAATTACATTTTCTCACGTTTATATCAACTCTAAGCTTTATTTTGCAGAACAAATTTTGCTGTAACATTCGAAATGCAACGAGCCGCGGCACTTATTATCTTTTGCAAAATATTTGTTTTCCAATGGTTTTTGTTTTAAATCTGATCAGAAATATTATTTGCTTTTTAAAAATAAATTACCAAGTTCACCTCCAGGCTAATCTTTGCCGACTTTCTCCTTTACAACTCTCTCCGTTGTACTCACAAATCAAGTGAAAAATGCCACAACCATCTAATAAAAGCAAAAAGCTTTTTTTCTGATGTCCTCTGATCAGCTCTGCATCTCCTGGGAGATGCAGAGCTGATCAGAGGACATCAGAAAATATATTTCGTAGGATATGTAGAACAGCACCTCACAGGAACAGGCCCTTCAGCCCACAATATTGGTGCCGAACTTGATGCCAAGTTAAACTATTCTCCTCTGCCTGCAAGCGATCCCTATCCCTCCATTCCCTGCATATCCATGTGCCTATGTGAAAGGTTCTTAAATGTCACTATCATATCTGCCTCCACCACCACATGCTCGGGCACTCTGTGTAAACAAACCTGTCCCAAATATCTCCTTTGAACTTTGCCCCTCTCACCTTAAAGCTCTTTCAGAGTGCTGGAGTAACTCAGCGGGTCAGCCAGCATCTCTGGAGAAAAGGAATTGATGACATTTTGGGTCGAGACCCATCTTCAGTACTTCCAGCAGTATAGTTTAGTTTAGTTTCGTATAGTTTACAGATACAGAGAGGAAACAGGCCCTTCGGCCCACCGGGTCCGTATTGACCCGTTCACACTAGTTCCACGTTACCCCAGTTTTGCATCCACTCCCAACACAACAGGGGCAATTGACAAAAGCCTGCAATTAACCTACAAACATGCACGTCTTTGGTGTGTGGGAGGAAACTGGATCACCTGATGTTTAGTTAAGTTTAGTTGAGTTGAGTTTAGTTTTGTTTAGTCCAGAGTATCAACATGGGACCAGGCCCTTCGGCCAACCACAGCCACGCCAACTCTCCACTTGGCTGCATGGAGTTTGCACGTTCTTCATGTAACAGAGTGGGTTTCCTTTGTTGAGCTGTTCCTGAGCTGGCCACTGTAAATGCCCCGTGGATGGAGAAGAAGGATAGAAGATAGGGAGGAGTCGAAGAGTCAAGTGACAAGAGTGTTGTCATAGAAACATAGAAACATAGAAATTAGGTGCAGGAGTAGGCCATTCGGCCCTTCGAGCCTGCACCGCCATTTAATATGATTATGGCTGATGCATCCAACTCAGTATCCCGTACCTGCCTTTTCTCCATACCCTCTGATCCCCTTGGCCACAAGGGCCACATCTAACTCCCTCTTAAATATAGCCAATGAACTGGCCTCAACTACCCTCTGTGGCAGAGAGTTCCAGAGATTCACCACTCTCTGTGTGAAAAAAGTTCTCCTCATCTCGGTTTTAAAGGATTTCCCCCTTATCCTTAAGCTGTGACCCCTTGTCCTGGACTTCCCCAACATCGGAAACAATCTTCCTGCATCTAGCCTGTCCCAACCCCTTAAGAATTTTGTAAGTTTATCTATAAGATCCCCTCTCAATCTCCTAAAACTCTAGAGAGTATACAGAAGTCACAAAGTCTTTGGAATAACTGGTGATAAGCAGTAGTCCTGACATCCCAGGAAAGAGTCTGGTGATGTTGGCTTCTCTGCAAAAGGATTTGAGTATGGCAAGGGAGGTGTCCTTCCTCAGATTTGGAGACCAAAAACTGCAGACGCAATACTCCAGGTGTGCGTACAGTCACCAAATCCCTAAGGAACTGCAGTAGGGACCTCCCTGAAGGTTCACCAGATCAATTCCTCTTGCTTGAAGGCCAACATGCCATTCGCTTTCTTTATACTCTCTAGAATTTAGCAGACCTGCATGAGGGGACCTTCAATGACTGGTGTACCAAAACAAGGTGTTGGACAGGCTGATGTAGGAAGATCTCCCCGTTTGGGGAAGGCCACCGTTTAGGATAAGGGGTCACAGCTTTCCCCGGGGAAATTTTTTTGCCACCAAAATGGATAACCTCACATTTATCCACATTAAACTGCATCTGCCCAAACATTTGCCCACACTCACCCAGCCTATCCAAGTCATCCAAGTCATATCTACGATAAACAGAACAATGAAATTCATGTAGAAACAAGGAACTGCAGATGCTGGTTCGTAACAGAAGACACAAAGCGCTGTAATAACATGGTGAGTCAAGCAATATTCCACCCCTCCCTCAGAATCAGTCTGCGGAAGGGTCCCAACCGGAAACGTCACCTATACATGTTCTCCAGAGGTGCTGCCTGACCCGCTAAATTACACCAGCACTTTGCGCCCACTTCAATTAAATTCTTACTTGTAGAAGCATAACAGGTCTGTAAAAAGGTACTCAGCGATAATGCAATCAACAATAAAAGGTTCAATATTTTTTTTTAAAAGACCCCAATATTAGTGCAAAAGTGTTTGATGGGAATGAGGAGAGTATGAAATGTCAGATTCAGATTCAGATTCAGATTCAATTTTAATTGTCATTGTCAGAGTACAGTACAGAGACAACGAAATGCATACGAAATGTGGGACACAAAGTGCTGGAGTAACTCGGCATGACAGGCACATCCCCAGAGAACATGGAGAGGTGACATTTCAGATTCCCCAGAGATGCTGCCTGACCCGTTGAATTTAGAATTACAGCATAGAAATGGGCCCTTCAGCCCACTGGGTTCACACCCACCATTGATCACCCCTTCACACTAGTTATCCCACTCCACACCAGGGGGAATTTACAAGAGGGCCAATTAACCTACAAGCCCGCACGTCCTTGGGGTGTGGGAGGAATAACCCGGAGCACCCGGTTGAAACCCACGTGGTCACGGGGAGAACATGCAAAGAGGGGACCAAACTTGGGCAGAAGTGGGTGAGACTTGTTTGCGCATCAAAAGATCACAGGAAAACGTGCAAACTCCGCACACAGAGAGCACCCGAGGTTAGGATCGAATCTGGGTCTCTGGCGCTGTGAGGCAGCGCCTCTGCCACTGTACCGCCCGAGTTCCTCCAGCACTTTGTGTCCTTTTGTATAAAGCAGCATCTGCAGTTCCTTGTTTCTACTGCTGGTGAAGAACCACTGATGGACCTTGGGGCCTGTTTCCACACGGGGTGACTCGTTGACCACATATTTTGTCCCATGAAGAGACTGCGGCCAACTTCATGTTGATGCTAAGCCTAGCGACAATCTGTAACCCACTGAGCTGAGAGGCAACATGCATTTGAAATCGTGCCTCTCAGTTTTACGCCAGTTTATCCCGGCTCATTCCTTTGATTGTAGCTGTCAAGCCTCATCAAGAAGCTAAGTGTGGAGAAGTGGTTTGGTTTTTTTTCACTCTCTTTTAATTAACATTAATGTTTTAATTAATTTTTTTCATTTAGAAGCTGTCAGAAAGCCATCAGGGCAGCCTGTGGGTGGGGCTGCTGTTTGTATTGCCTGAGGCTGTCCCAAATCAAAGTGCTGGAGAGACTACCAAACGTCACCTATCCATGTTCTCCAGAGATGCTGCCTGACCGGTTGAGTTACTCCAGCACTTTGCGTACTTTAGTGTAAACCAGCATCTGGTAAGGGTGTAGGAAGGCCTAATGTTTCTACATGCTGGAGGAACTCAGCGATCCAGGCAGCATCTGGTAAAGGTGTAGGAAGGAACTGCAGAGGCTGGTTTACACCGAAGATGGACACAAAATGCTGGAGTAACTCTGAAACAGGGTCTCGACCCGAAACGTCACCCAGTCCTTCTATCCAGAGATGCTGCCTGTCCCGCTGAGTTTCTCCAGCATTTCGTATCTACCTTCAGCACCTGGAAAGGAATGGACAGGCAACGTTTTGGGGGGTGGGGACCCGTCGTTAGACTATAGAAAGGTGACGACCCTGTCCATTTCCCTCCACTGATGCCGCCTGACCCGGCTGAGACTTTGTGTTTTGCTCAAGATTTCAGCATTTGCAGTGTTTTAGCTTTTATTTAATTTTATCTTTGCACCCTACATACTAGGGGCAATTTACGATTAACCTATAAACCCGAGTGTCTTTGGTGTGTGGGTTGAAACCGGAGGAAACCCACACGGTCACCTGAGAACGTGCAAACTCCACACAGACAGCACCCGAGGTCAGGATCAAACCCAGGTCTCTGGCTGTGACTCTACCAGCTGCACCACTGTGTGCAGTGCAATGATGACCATATTGGAGTCACAATAATAAGTTCATGGTCATAATTTATAGGAGCAGAATGAGGCCATTCGGCCCATCGTCTACTCTGCCATTCAATCATGGCTGATTTATCTTTCCCTCTCAACCCCATTCTCCTGCCTTCTCCCCATAACCCTTGACTCACCCGTACTAATCAACCCATTCTAATAACCACTGTGATACATTTGAAAAATGTGCGTAAACATTATAGGTACTCAAAATAAAGTTTAACGTCAAATTGGACCAAACTTGGGCAAAAGTGGGTGAGATTTCTTTGCACATCCAAATGTCAATGACTGGGGACACCAGCTGGCCAACGTAAGAACTGCAAGAGATAACTTACACTGTGTAGTCCTTTAGGCAGTGGGACCATGCTTCCTTGGTTAATAAAACCCTACATTTTAATTCTCTATCATGCTTTTAATGAATTTTCCTGAAAAGGGAACGCATTATTTATTGACAAGAACAAAATATCTAAATTATATTCTGCAATGGACCTTAAACACTTGTTTTGCAACCTAATGCTGAGTTAATATGAGGTTTCCTGTTTCAAATCGTGTACAAATTAGGTTGGGATTTGTTTGTGTTAAAATACACACCTTGTTCGTTTATCAGATGAAAATAGTCTGAAGCAAGCACACAATGATTAATGAGGTTAGACTCCAGTTAATTATTGTTTCTTCCTGCAGTAATTAGGTTGGCAATGCTAATCAAGATAAATCTACAGCCTTGCTTCTCATTCTTTATACTTGTTTCAGCTGCAATAAAATTCCATTCTAAAGATGAAGCTAATATTGAGTCGGCCGTGTGATTATATTCTTTTGTTGTACTAAGTGTGTAGCGAGCAGTCAGAGATAAATACCATGGTTAATAGTCTTATCATCTGCAATCACTTTCTTTTTGTGTAACTCCTGATTAGTAGCTTCCTGCAGCTCTTGAAACATTTTTTATAATGGCAGAAATTTCCATTGTTGGGATTTATAAAATGATTCTCCATACAGGTATTCTAAACATAATTTGTTAGTCTGAGCAAGGATTCGGTGAACATCTGTTTATTTTACTGTGGTTTTAGAGTGCAAATATTTTTAAAGCAATGCAGGAAGGCATTTAATTGGAGTCTTTTAAATTCTTGAGAAATTCCAAAGCTTTTTATAGCTAATGGAACGATTTTGAATAATTGCCATCATGCCACGAATGTAAAAAAAAATAATATGGGGACAAGATCACCCTGTAAATGTGTAAAGATTCTGCACAGCACCAGAGACCCAGGTTCAATCCTGAACACAGGTGCTCTGTGCGTGTGGAGTTTGCACGTTCGTGTGTGTTTCCTCCCACATCCCAAAAATGTTCGTGTTTGTAGGTTAATTGGCCTCTGTAAAAATTGCCCCCAAGCGTGCAGGGAGTGGATGAGAAAGTGGGTTATCATAGAACTAGTGTGAACGGGTGATCGATGGTCGGCGTGGACTCGGTGAGATGAAAAGACAGTTTCCATACTATATCTCTAAATTAAACTTAAACTATATAACACTGAGATATGGGAGGAGACAATGTTTAATTTTCATTGGATGAGCGGTAAACAGCTAAATTGTGGAGAAATGTCCTCATCTTCAAAAATAATATCATTTATATCCACCTGACTGGCCCAACATAGCCTTGGTTTATTGGCCAATCTACACAGCAGCTCCAATACAGTTTTCTTTGGCAAATCCTGGGATCAAAGGTGATCTGCTTCCACTGTGGTTCATTGGTACTTTATTGTCATATGTATACAGTGAAATCCCTTTTTTTGCCTACAGTTCAGCAACAATCTTATTATACATGGGTTGGGAACAGCTCCATCCAAGACCACAAGAAATTGCAGGGAGTTGTGGATGTAGCCCAGACCATCACGCAAACCAACCTCCCTTCCATTGACTCCGTCTACACTTCACGCTGCCTCGGCAAGGCCAGCAGCATAATCAAGGACCCGTCTCACCCCGGCCTCTCCCTCCTCTCCCCTCCCCCAGTAACTCTCGAAGGGCTTGACATATTCCACAATAAAACAGCCAGACTGTCTGACACCCCGTCCAAAACTAGGACCCTTCATTCAGAGGGAGGTGGGTGTATGGAACGAGCACCCAGAGGATGTAGTTGAGGCAGGTACTAGGACAGCATTGAAGAAACATTAGGACAGGTACATGGATAGGAACGGTTTAGTGGAATATGGGTCAAACACGGGCAGGTAGGACTAGTGTAGATGGGACTATTGGTCAGCATGGGCAAGATGGGCCGAAGGGCATATTTCCGTGCTACACAACTCTATGACTCTATCTGTTCCCTTCAATGCTGGTGCACAATGGTTGTGATTTGTGCCGTCTGCAAAATCTATTGTAACAAGGCAATTGAATAGATGCTTGAACAATGCATGGATAAGCAATTTGGATAGGTACGTGGATATAAAATTTGGACAGGCATGTGGAGAGGAAATTAGGACAAGTACATGGTAGGAAATTTGACCTGGTATATGGATATTAATGATTCAGAAGGACATGGAAAAAAAAACATAACTAGCTTAAATGGGCATCTTGGTCAGCATGGGGAGTTGGGCTGAATGGCCTGTTTCCATGCTGAATGTCTCTATGATTATAAGAGGACTTGCATGGAAAGGTACTGACCAAATGCAGCTAAATACGTTAAAAAATGTTACCAACTCTGTCTGTGTGGAGTTTGCACGTTCACCCTGTGACCGTGTTAGTTTCCCATAGGTGCTCCGGTTTTCTCCAACATCTTAAAGAACTGCGGGTTTGTAGGTTGATTGGCCCATGTAAAAACAAGTATTGTCCCTGGTGTGTGTGGAGAGGATAGGAGAGTGAGATAACATAGAACTGGTGTATAGTTTAGAGATACAACATGGAAATGTGTCATTTACCAAGTCCATGCCACCCATCGATCACCCGCTAACACTATTTCTATGTTCTCCCACTTTCTCATCCACTCCCTACACTCTAGGCTCGATATTTGGGGGGGGGGAGGTTACAGATACAAATTAACCTACAAACCTGCACATTTTTGGAATGTGGGAGGAAACCCACACGGTCACAGGGAGAACGTGCAAACTCCACATACAGACAGCATCCGAGGTCAGGATCGAACCCAGGTCTCTGGTGATGTGAGGTAGTTTCTTTCCACATCCCCAAAGGCATCCACAAGAACCAGAGGGCATAGGTTTAAGGTGAGGGGGGAAAAGATTTAATAGGAACCTGAGAGGTAACGTTTTCACACAGGTGTATGGAACGAGCTGCCGGAGGATGTAGTTGAGGCAGGGATTATCCCAACATTTAAGAAACATTTGGACAGGTACATGGATAGGACGGGTTTGGAGGGATATGGGCCAAACGCTGGCAGGTGGGACTAGCGTAGATGGGACATGTTGGGTGGTGTGGGCAAGTTGGGCCTGTTTCCATGCTGTATGACTCTATGATGTGTGGGCTCGTGGGTTAATTAGACAGAGTAGGTTGCCCCTCCTTTGTAAGTGTGGGATGCATTGTATGCGGCTATTGATGGGAATATAGAGGGAATAAAATGGGTCAGTGTGGGATAAGTGTAAAATGAGGTCCGGCAGAGACATGTTAGGCTGAAGGACATGTTGCTGGGCTGTAGTCTTCATTGACGGTGGTGGTGCAAGACGGCACCTTCACTAGGCTTTTACAAACACCCACACCCTGAAAAATGAAGATGAAAATCAATTGTGTCTGTTGCTTAATAAGAAATGCAATTACAGTATTCACATTTGGATTCATAATTAGGTCATGCTGTTAATCAATTAGGCAACATCACTTTAGACAGTGTGGGTGGGTAGAACAGGAGTTTCAGTTAATTTCAGCTCCTCTGAAACAGGATCTTCTTGCAATGAAAATCTACTGCAGAATAATGCAGGGTCGCATTTGCCCCGACCCGAAACGTCACCCATCCATGTTCTCCAGAGATGCTGCCTGACTCGCTGAGTCACTCCAGCAGATAGACACAAAATGCTGGAGTAACTCAGCGGGACAGGCAGCATCTCTGGAGAACATGGATGGGTGATTTTTTTGGGTCGAGACCCTTCCCCAACATTTGGTGACTATTGTTCGCGTTTGCCCTGGTTCGACATGAATAGTTCAGACAAAAGCAATTCAGATTCAGTTTCAGTTGTTTGTCATTGTCAGTGTACAGTAAGAGAGACAACGAAATGCATTTAGCATCCCCTTGAACCATAGCATTTGAATTAAAAAAATTCTAATAATGGTGTCAGCGGGGGGGGACCTTAGAGCAGCTGCCGGACAGCGCCGGAGAGCGCCTCCCGGGGTGGAGGGTAAACAGTCCATGGTTGGGGTGAGAGCAGTCCTTGGCGATGCTGAGCGCCCTCCACAGACAGCGCTTGCTTTGGACAGACTCAATGGAGGGGAGCGTGGAACCGGTGATGCGTTGGGCAATTTTCACCACTCTCTGCAATGCCTTCCGGTCGGAAACAGAGCAGTTGCCAACCATACTGTGATGCAGTTGGTAAGGATGCTCTCGATGGTGCCCCGATCCCCGAACCAGCAATTAGTCTTCTTGATGGTGCAGTGGGTAGAGCTGCTGCCTCACAGCGCTGGAGACCTGGGTTTGATCCCCACTTCGGTGGAGTTTGCACGATCTCTCTGTGATCCCGTGGGTTTCCTCCGGGCGCTCCGGTTTTCACTCGCATTCCAAAGACGTGCGGGTTTATAGATTGATCAGCCCTCTGTAAACTGCCCCTAGTGTGCAGGGAGTGGATGAGAAAGCGGGATAACATAGAATAGTGTGGACAGGTGACCGATGGTCGGTGTGGTCTCGGTGGGTCGAAGGGCATGCTGTATCTTTCAATCGGTCAATATGGATGGAAGTACAGGACAATGTGAGTATATTGCATTACCAAAGTGTCTAATGTGCTTAGAATAAGTTCCTGACCTCCCAGTCTGCCTCATTGTGGATCTTGCACTTTTTTAATCTGCACTTTTCTCTGTGGCTGTAACACAGTATTCTGCATTCAGGTTCCCTTTCTCCATTGCACTACCTTGACACACTTCAAATTTGTATGGTTTACCTAGATAGCAAACAGAGTCTTCTCTGTATCCTGGTACATACAACAATATAAAAATCCAATACCAAAACATAGACTATTAATAAAGCTTAACACCATTTCAAAGAGCAACACACACCTTCCAATAATACATATTAATGAGTTCAGGAATTTCAGGTGTTTTAGGTGTTCTAGAACTTTCTTTTTATCCCAGCATCCATTGAATTTGCCATGTGTAATTTTAATTAATAATTCTGCTACCCCCCCACTTATCCCTCTGTATCTTCACGCCTATTTTAATTAGAGATACAGTGCAGAAACAGGCCCTTCGGCCCACTGAGTCCGTGCTGGCCAATGATCTCCACACACTAACACTATCCCACACACACTGGGGACAATTTATAATTTTACCAAGCCAATTAGCCGACAAACATGTACGTCTTTGGAATGAGGGAGGAAACAGCACCAGGAGAAAACCCACGCAGGTCACAAGAATGTACAGACTTAGTACAGATAGCGCCCGTAGTCAGGATCGAACCGGGGGCTCAGGCGCTGTAAGGCAGCAACTCTACCGCCGCGCCACCGTGCGGCTCTATTCTTGTGCATCTTTTCCCAGTTCTGTGGTAAGATGAGAGTTTAACTGTTCTGCCCCACAGTTGCATTTTTCATATGTGTATTTACGTATATAATGGTATATGGACACACTGATCTGTTTTGTAGTCAATGCCTACTATGTTCTGTTGTGCCGAAGCAAAGCAAGAATTTCATTGTCCTGTCAGGGACACATGACAATGAACTCTCTTGACTTGACTTGCTTTTAGTGGAGTAATGTTCCAGATCTCCAACCTCCATCCTATACAGCACGTTGGACTTCTATTCCATTGGAAAAGTAGCTCCTCTGAAACTGAAGAAAGCACTGCATAGCCACAGGAACGAAGCTGAGAAATGAAATGCTGGAGGAACTCAGCAAGTCAGGCAGCATCTGAGGAGGGCATGGAGAGGCGACATTTCAGGCGTGACTTTCTTCTGACTTCTGGCAATTCTACAAGGTCTGAAGAAGGGTTCCAACCCAAAGCATGGTCTATCTATGCCCTCCAGAGTTGGTGCCTGACTCGCTGAGTTACTCCAGCACTTTGCGCTTTACTCAAGATTCCAACACCTGCAGTTCCTTGTGTGTCTGAGAAATCTAGGTACAAAGAACTGCAGATGCTGGTTTGCAAAATAAATGACACAAAGTGCTGGAGTAACTCAACGGGTTAGGCAGCATCTCTGGAGAAAAGGGATAGAGTATGTGACAAAATGTCACCTATCCATGTTCTCCAGAGATGCTGCTTGACCCGCTGAGTTTAGACTTTAGAGATACAGTGCAGAAAGAGGCCATTCTGCCCACCTATAGCACGTCGACCAATGATCACCCCGCAGTGAGGCAGCATTTTTTACCGCTGCACCAGTTACGTCAGCACTGGCTGCTAAGACTATCTACCATTTGAAGATAAGCAGAATACTCATATTATCATTCCTGCCACTACCATATAATTTGACTGTTTTTCTATTTTCCTTTAGAAGGAATGTGTTTGAAAATTAGCTACTACTTCACATAGTTTCAGTTTCAGTTTAGTTTATTGTCACGTGCATCGAGGAACAGTGAAAAGCTTTTAGAAGGTAGACACAAAATGCTGGTGTAACTCAGCTGGGCGAGGCAGCATCTCTGGAGAGAAGGAATGGGTCGAGTTTCGGGTCGAGACCCTTCTTCAAAAGCTTTTGTTGTGTGCTAACCAGTCAGCAGAAAGGCAATACATGATTTCAATTGATCTATTTACTGTATATAGATAGATACATGATAAGGAAATAACGTTTAGTGCAAGGTGAAACCAGCAAAGGAGAGTCCAGGGGTCACCAAAGAGGTAGATAGGAGTTCAGCACGGCTCTCTAGTTGTGGTAGGATGATTCAGTTGCCTGATAACAGCTGGGAAGAAAATGTCCCTGAATCTGGAGGCATGCGTTCTCACACTTCTGTGCTTTTTGCCTGATGGGAGAGCATTGTCACAATGCAGGCTCTAGTATTTATTTGGCTAGGAAGCAATTAAGTGCATTCTGTAAGTTGCTGCATAAATGCAGGTTAATTTTGTCACATGTCTATGAAACTGCTCCAGTCCAGAGTCATTTAGATACATAAGTAATGTGGCGATATATTTTCACATAGCAAGATAATGAGGAAAACGGCAACTGAATTTGAAATGCTGTTCAGTTGAGTAAAAGAGATGGTCAAAAGACAAGCAAGCTGAACATGATGCCGAGATAACCAAGCCTCCTCACGTGATCCACATCCCTCCGTTCCCTGCATATATATGTCTCTGCTTAAAAGCCTCTTAAACACCACTATCATATTTACCTCCGCCACCCCCACCCCTGGCACCCACCACCCTCTGTAACAAAAACTTGCCCCACTCACTCCTTTAAACTTGGCCCCTCTCATCTTAATGCCGTGCCCTCTAGTCCTTGACATTTCCAATCTCGAGGAAAGGTTGTGTCTACAGTCTGAAGAAGGGTCTGAAGCAGAAACATCACCCATTCCTTCTCTCCAGAGATGCTAAGTTACTGCAGCATTTGATGTCTACCCGCTGTCTACAGTATCTATGACTCTCATCATTTTATATGCTTCTGTCAGTTCTCCCCTTAACCTCCAACACTCCAGAGAAAACAAGTTTGTCCAACCTCTCCTTGTTGCTAATACCCGCTAATCCGGGCGGCATTCTGGTAAACATCTTCTGCCCCTTTGCCAAACCATCCACATCATTCCTGTGATGGGGGCGACCAGTATAAATATCCAGGTGCTAACCTGTATATTGATCCCGAGCAAGAAACTCTGTGCCCAGTACTGTACTGATGAATATGTTTTATCTGGAGAGAAGGAATGGGTGACGTTTGAAGGGTCTCCACCCAAAACGTCACAGATTCCTTCTCTCTAGAGATGCTGCCTGAACCCACTGAGTTACACCAGCATTTTGTGTCTGTCTTCGGTGTAAACCAGCATCTGCAGTTCCTTCCTACACGTAGTTTCTCGCTCATTTCGTTGTTCCTTTTTGGTACATTTGACAATAAAACACCCTTGACTCCCTGATATTTAGCCATGCCCTCTAGTCTTTGACATGTCGAAACAGCACCGTCTTTGTAATCATTCACACCCCCAATACCAGTTGCACGTGGTCCATTGTTCAACCATTTTACTTAAAAATAACCACAAATTATGGATTAATAAAATTATTTTTTTTTTTAATTTAAAAAAAAGAATTCAAATTAATTGATTTTATTTCATTTCAGCTCATCTTGCCTGATTACAGACCCATTTGCCTCCTCACCCGTGGGTTGAAAAATTCCCTGCCAACTTCATGACCCCCAACTAAATGGTACTCCAGGAAATGTCACCCCACTCCACTCTTGATGGTTAATTTCAGGTCTCCAGGCTACATAAACTAATCGCACTATGTTACTGTGACCAGGTATATTCATGACCAGTGTAGAGAAGGTCTGTAGGAGTATTCTATTGCCTGAAGTAGATTGATGCTCATTAAATAATAAATGGACACAAACCAACTAAATATTTGTAAAAGCGGTACTTAACTGTAGCAGCGATATTGAAAATTTGCTTAATTTGGTAGATTGAGATAATGATTTTTGATTAACTCTGCATCTCCCAAAAACTCGTTTGAGCCTACAAGGCTTTTAAAGGTTTTTTTTGTTGATTTTTTAAAAATACACAAAAATCAGATGACTGCATTTTAATATGTGAGAGAAACATTTTAGGATTGATCTGTAGCAGGATGCACTACTATAGTTTAGTTGAGAGTTACAGCGCGGAAACAGGGCTTTCGGCCCACCGAGTCCGTGCCAACCAGTGGTCCCCGCACACTAAAGGGCCTGTCCCACGGGCATGCGACCTGCATGCGGCAAGCGCGACCTAAAGGGCCTGTCCCACCAGCATGCGCCTGCATGCGGCAAGCGCGACCTAAAGGGCCTGTCCCACCAGCATGCGCCTGCATGCGGCAAGCGCGACCTAACGTGGTCGCTTCAGCCGTACGGCCTCGCGGGGCCGGTCCCACTTCTATCGCTGGAGCCGTATGGAGTTGTGCGGAGCTGGTCCCGACATCGCGCGGAGCTCCGAAAAACTAGCATGTTTAAAAATTCCGCGCGGCAACGGCCTGCCGGCTCACAGCCGCCTTGACGCTGTGTCACTCACTCGACCTCCGCGCTGCTCCCGCTTCAGGTTTGGTCACGCTTGCCACATGTCGTAAGGCTCAATCGACCACGTTAGGTCGCGTTTGCCGCATGCAGGCGCATGCTGGTGGGACCGGCTCTTTAGGTCGCGCTTGCCGCATACAGGTCGCATGCCGTACAGACAAGCACCCGTAGTCAGAGTCTCTGGCGCTATGTCAGCAACTCACACAAAAGGATACAAAGTGCTGGAGTAACTCGGCAGGTCAGGCAGCATCTCTGGAGAGCATCACTTTACCATGGTTTGCTCTACTTGTAGGAAATAAAATACTTAGATTATGGATTATGCACAATTACTCTCACATTAATCCTAATGAAAGTCTAAGTGGGTGGAACTGTGGTGCAGCGGGTAGAGTTGTTGCCACAGAGCGCCAGAGACCCAGGTTCGATCCTGACCTCAGGTGCAGTCTGTGTGTGGAGTTTGCACGTTCTCACTGTAACCACATGGGTTTCCTCCCACATCCAAAAGACCTGTAGGTTTGTAGATTACTTGACCTCTGTAAATTGTTCCCTAGTGTGTAGTGAGCGGATGAGAAAGTGGGAGAACTAGTGCGAACGGGTGATCGATAGTCAGCGTGGACTTGGTGAGCCGAAGGAACTGTTTCCATGCTGTATCCTTCAATCACTCAATCTTTTCTCACCATTAAATACACATTGACCAGAGTTTTATTTAGTAGCGTCAAAACTAGTCAAAATGCAGTTTGAGATCAACTTTGCAATAAAATGCTTCTTTCTTACATTTCCATAATTGTACACTCCCATAGACAAAACTATATGTTAAATTTGACTTGTAAATAGTGACAACCAAATGTTAAAACGTTTTATTAGAATGCAAATCAAATTTTTAAAACCAGAAAATCAATCAATCAAAAATGTCTATGTTTTAACATTTTGCTAAGATACCATATTTAATTCAGAGTATAGTCTTTGTCAAGTTTCTTAATAATCTTTTCGAAACCAATACAGTTCAGTAGTTCTTGACCCATCCACACCAACAATTTGCAAACCTACAACAAGTTGAAACATTTTTTGCAAGTGTTAAAATTTGTACAGTTATACAATTTATTTAATAACAAATCAACATGCTGGAAATCTGAAATTTAATGTGAAAATACTTGAAGCACTTCAGGTCAGTTTAGTTTATTGTCACGTGTACTGAGGTACAGTGAAAAGCTTTTATTGTGTGCTATCCAGTCAGCGGAAAGACAATACATGATTATAATTGAGTTGTTTACAGTGTATATGATATATGATAAGGGAATTATGTTTAGTGTAAGATAAAGCCAGCCGAGTCAGATCAAGGTACACAAAAATGCTGGAGAAACTCAGCGGGTGCAGCAGCATCTATGGAGCGAAGGAAATAGGTAACGTTTCGGGCCGAAACCCTTTTTCAGACACCTCTCTCCGTCAGATCAAGGATCAGCTTAAGGACTTAGCAGGTCAGGCGGCATTTGTGGAAAAGGAAAGGAGTTAATGTTTCAGGTTGAAAACCCTTTGTCTAAACTGGGTAAAAGGAAAGTTAAGGTTTTAAATTGCAAAGAAGGTGGGGGTGTGTTGTGGAGATAAGATAAGGAGATTACTTCCCCTATGTGAGGTCAGGCTTGCCATGTGAATAACTTGAAGGATTCATCTAGTTGATGAGTTCATGGGATGGCCAAAATGAGAAGAGACAATGTCTTTCCTCAGATTAGGAGACCAGAACTGTACGCAATACTCCAGGTGTGGTCTCACCAAGACCCTGTACAACTGCAGTAGAACCTCCCTGCTCCTATACTCAAATCCTTTTGCTATGAATGCTAACATACCATTCGCTTTCTTCACTGCCTGCTGCACCTGCATGCCTACTTTCAATGACTGGTGTACCATGACACCCAGGTCTCATTGCATCTCCCCTTTTCCTAATCGGCCACCATTCAGATAATAGTCTACTTTCCTGTTTTTGCCACCAAAGTGGATAACCTCACATTTATCCACATTAAACTGCATCTGCCATGCATTTGCCCACTCACCTAGCCTATCCAAGTCATCTTGCAGCCAAAACTGTACGCAATATTCCAGGTGTGGTCTCACCAAGACCCTGTACAATTGCAGTAGAACCTCCCTGCTCCTATACTCAAATCCTCAAATACGCAAATCAAAACGTAACTAAATGATGCCAAAATAAAGAAATTATAACTTAACTTAGAATACTTAAACCTTAGTCCTAAAGTATCCCCAATTCTACATATTCTCAACCATGACTCCATCAATACAATCATTAGGTTTCACATTCAAGGTAAAAGTGAAATAAGTGTAGAAAAAGGCGGTTTCAAAAGTGAATTGTTGAATCCAAATTGTACCCGATTGTAATTGAGCTTTTAATTTAAATGCACAATTCAGCCATTTATTTACAAAATATAAAATTGGATCTATGCAAGCACCGCAGTGCCAATTAATTATGTTTGTTATTATTATATTTACAGACAACTGGTTCATACACCGTTGCACGATGTCTGATGATCCCTTTGTTACAATCAATTTTGTACTGTTCTTATCTATTGTATAATATGAGTAAAGTTAGTACATCTAGCAATCTTAAATTTATAATTGAAATCTACTTAAGAATCCATTAGCTTTGAAATAACTTCAGTTTCAAATATCCCATAACAGTAATTGGATCTTGTTAATCCTGTACATTATTCAGGTTTTTTACAATTCATAAAGTTTTCCTATTCTTTGATCAACTCATCTTTACATTCAACAACCTAGTACAAAAACAGTGCAAACCTTTCATAGGGAGGCAGTGTGGTGCAGCGGTAGAGTTGCTGCATTACAGCGCCAGAGACCCGGGTTCGATCCTGACTACGGGTACTGTCTGTACGCAGTTTGTATCTGCATGGAGAGGACAGGAATGTGAGAGAAAGCAAATTGTAGGATTACAGGAAACGAAGGGGAAGGTCAAGGAGTTCAGGAGTGGACGTGGAGAGGATGTTTCCACTGGTGGGAGAATCTAGGACCAGAGAACACAGACTCAGAATGAAAGGACGTACCTTTATAAAGGAGACGAGGAGAAGTCAAATCAATTTTATTTCTATAGCACATTTTAAAACAACTCTCGTTGACCGGTGCTTTATATCAGTGCATGTACTAACGTGCTACATACAGTGGTACATAGATCTAACAATACATACATAAATGCATACATACAGCGCTCCCTCAGAGCACCTCAAGAAACGCTTGTGAATAGAAATAGGTTTAAAGTCTAGGCTTAAAGAAGTCGATGGAGGAGGCAGTTCTGATGAGAAGTGAGATTCATTGCCACAGATGGCTGTGGAGGTCAAGTCATTGGGTATATTTAAAGCAGAGATTGACAGATTCTTGATTAATAAAGGTGTCAAAGATCACAGGGAAAAGGCATGTGAATGAGGTTGAGAGGGAAAGATAGATTAGCCATGATTGAATGGTGGTGTAGACGCGATGGGCCGAATGGCCTAATTCTGCTCCTATGCCTTATGGACTATGATGGGATAGTTCAGCAAATCCACAAATCAACAACTTTAATGGCAACCGCCATACATTTATGAAAAAATATGCCCATGAAGCAATTTTACTTAAAACTTTACTTGGTAGCTGGAATGTCTGCAACTTTCCATGCCTGTCATTATTTTGGTAGAAACGTATTTGGAATAAAGAAAAAGCTTGTTCACACCATTAATACAAGGCATAGGCCAAACTAAATATTGGGAAAAACTCTAATGAAATTCCAGCCACGTATTGAAAGCATGGATTGAAAGCATGCTTTACATCCTAATCTCAGCACGACAGAAAATCTAGTGGGCAGAGAGTAAAAACCTGAAATTACTATATTAAGACTATAACAAATTAGTTTCGTTTGGTGTCACATGTACCGAGGTACAGAGAATAATTTTTTTTGTTGTGCGCTATTCAATCAGCGGAAAGACCATGTATGAATAAGGGCGGCACAGTGGCGCAGCGGTAGAGTTGCTGCCTTACAGCGCTTGCAGCGCCGGAGGCCCGGGTTCGATCCAGACTGCGCGTGCAGTCTGTACGGAGTTTGTACGTTCTCCCCGTGACCGTGTGGGTTTTCTCCAAGATCTTCGGTTTCCTCCCACACTCTAAAGACGTACAGGTGTGTAAGTAAATTAGCTTGGTATAAGTGTGCATTGGCCCTAGTGTGCGCAGGATAGTGTTAATATGCGGGGATCGTTGGTCGGTATGGACTCGGTGGGCCGAAGGGCCTGTTTCCGCGCTGTATCTCTAAGCTAAACAGATTACAATCAAGTCAACTGTAGTGTAGATACAAGATAAAGGGAATAACGTTCAGTGCACAAGGTAAAGTCTAGTAAGGTTCGGTTAAAGATCGTCCGTGGGTGGCCATTGAGATAGATGAGAGGTCAGGATCGCTTACTAAGTGGTGATGGGATGATTCAGTTGCCTGATTACAGATGGGAAGAAACTGTCCCTGAATCTGAATCCGAATCTGAATGCGTTGTTCACACTTCTGTGTCTCTTGCCTGATGGGAGAAGGGGAGAAGAGGGAGTGACTGGAGTGAGACTGGGCCTTGATTATTTATGTTAAACGGATGGATGAAATGTAAAATGCTAAGTAACCTTTGCATCAGGAGCACCCACGAGTATCTAAAGCTATTGTGCGCAAACTAGACCATTTTGACAAAAGTCTGGTTCCTGTGCAAGTCGATATTTCCTCAGAGAAAACATTTTTCCTTTTACCGAGGAGAAAGAACTACTATTCTTCACGCCTCTTATTTATGTTGGATCCCACCATATTAAGGCAACCTTTGAACAGCATAGCTAAAGTCCAGCAAGCGTTTTACGATACTGACCATTTTCCACACAGGTACAATATTGCTTATTTTAGATTTTACCTCAGCAAATCTATTATGAATGAAGAGCATTTTAACTGAGGAATAACTCTTTTTTTAGATGTAATGCAAGTGACGTTTCTACTGAAAACAGTGGAAAATAAAAGGTACACCCTACTAAGATGGCAAATTTAATACCAGTTAATGGCGCAGCGGGTAGTTGCTGCTTCACAGCACCAGAGACCCGGATTTTGCACCAGTGATCCTGACTTTGGGAGTGCCTTGCGGAGTTTGCACGGAGTTTCCTCCGAATGCTCCCGTTTCCTCCCACATCCCAAAGACGTGCGGGTTTGTAGGCTAATTGGCCTTCTCTAAATTCCCCTTAGTGTGTAGGATTCGAAAGTAGGTTCCACACAGGTTCTATAAAACTAAAAACAAATTTTTAAACTGTGCCATAAACGCCTTTTCTGCTTGATTTCCTATATCGCTTAAACACGATAACATGGTTTTCAAGAGAAACTTTTAGAATTCCTAAAGTACTCTACGATACACCTAAGGTAGACAAAAATGCTGGAGAAACTCAGCGGGTGAGGCAGCATCTATGGAACAAAGGAGTAGGTGACGTTTCAGGTCGAGACCCGAAACGTCACCTATTCCTTCGTTCCATAGATGCTGCCTCACCCGCTGAGTTTCTCCAGCATTTTTGCCTACCTTCGATTTTTCCAGCATCTGCTGTTCTTTCTTAAACACTACGGTACACCTAATTCATTCAACCTGTTTAAGTTCTTTCAGTGGGAATAGATACATTTCTGTGTCATTCTGGGAGTTTCATGTTCACCAGTTCAGGCTTCATTTTTAAACACTGATTTGAATCCCACAACTGCATACCTGGGATTTAGTCTTTCGACTTTGTAGATACAGCGTGGAAGCAGCCTCCTCTGCTCACTGAGTCCACACTGACCAGCGATCACCCCGCACACAAACGCTATCCTTACACGCTAGGGACAATTTTACAACCTACCAATGCCCATTAACCAACAAACCTGGATTTCTTTGTAGTGGGGGAGGAAACCGGAGCACCCAGAGAAAAACCACGCAGTCGCAGGGAGAACGTGCAAACTCCGTACAGACAGAACCCGTAGTCAGGATCGAACTAGGTTCTCTGGCGCTGTAAGGCAGCAACTCTACCGCTGCGCAACTGTGCCGCCCTGTAAAGGGGGTAGGAAAGAAAAATCAAAAACACAGGATTCATTTTAATTTATGCTGGAAATATTAATACATTTCCAAAATCAGATGGCAAGTTCCCTGCAGACATGAACGATAGATAGTCAGCAAGGTAGAAGTAGTGAGACTAACAATAATGTTGGAAAATTTGTTGTACTAAGGGTCAGGAAAGGAAGTATAGCAAATATCTCCGAGTTATTCAGACCTCGAAGATATAGGAGGCACTTTAAGGGCCTGTCCCACTTTCACGAGTTATTCACAAATTCTCCCGAGTTTTCCTTTTGATCCAAACTCGCAGAATGTCCGTAACGAGTCCGTAGGAGTTTGTAGATATATCGTAGCGGCTCGTTATGCCAGCTGTAGGTACTCGTGGCATCAGGTAACTCGGGACGTTTTTTCCAGCCCGATAAAAATGTCCACGAGTAAAAACATGATCGGGATGAAAGAAATTGCAACTTTTTACTCGTAAGGGGGGCACCGAAATAGTAGTGGGAATTTGTAGACATACTCGTAGGAGTTCGTGAACATAGTCGTGGAAGGTCGTGGGAGTTCGTAGATTACTACGATCTTGATTTTTTTTAGGTCCTTGGCAGAGGTTTTGAATTAAGTCATGAAAGTGGGACAGGCCCTTTATAGGCAATGAACATGGTTGTGCACTCAGATCATATGATTCTGGCCTAACGTTTAATATTATCAGCAACAGAAAAGAAAAGTGCATTTAAACGTACTTTAGTTTTGGGGAATGTTAAACCATAAACTTGCATGTTGTATGAACAAAGAAATCTCCAATTCACACACATGCCAAGTCCAGCTACCAGAAAAACTCCAGCACATTTGGGAAATGACTAACCTGAAATCAATATAGGATTCTCAATAGGCAATCACAAATAAAGCACCATAAATAGAATTTATTAAATATGACCTGTGGAGGCTTGTGTAAAAATGACAAGTGCTGCGAACACTACCTATGATCAAGTCAACCACAAGCAAATCATGCAAAGCAGCTATTTATGGCCTGGCTTTAAATCTTTGCATCACATTGAAAATATCTAAAGCTGGACAGGTACAATGGGGGCGGCACAATGACGCAGCGGTAATGTTGCTGCCTCACAGCGCCAGAGACCCGGATTCAATTCTGACTACGGGTGCTGTCTTTACAAAGTTTGTACATTCTCCTTGTGACCGCGTGGGGTTTCGACAGTCTCGATCCAAAACGTTGCCTATTCCTTCACTCCATGGATGCTGCCTCATCTGAGTTTCTCCAGCATTTTTGTCTACCTGGGGCTTCTTCAGGTGCTCACATTTCCTCCCACACTCCAAAGATGTACAAGTTGAGTGTAGGATAGTGAGTGTACTAGTGTGTTTAGGATAGTATTAGTGTGCGGGGTGATTGCTGGTCGGCATGGGCTTGGTGGGCCTAAGGGCCCGTTTCTACGCTGTATCTCCAAAATAAAGTCTAAAGTCCATCTATGATCAAATCAACCACAAGCAAATCATGTAAAGCAGTTCTTTATGGTATGTCTAACTCTCTGCGTTCCATTGAGAACATTGTTTGGTTTAGTTTAGTTTAGTTTAGTTTGGTTTAGTTTAGTTTAGAGATACAGTGCGGAAACAAGCCCTTTGGCCTACTGAGTCCGCGCCGACCAGCGATCCCCGCACATTAACACTATCCTACACACACTAGAGACAATTTGCAATTATACCAAGCCAATTAACCTACAAACCTGTACGTCTTTGGAGTGTGGGTGGAAACTGGGGATCCCGGAGAAAGCCCACGCAGTCACAGGGAGAACGTACAAACTCTGTACAGACAGCATTCGTAGTTGGGATCAAGCCCGGGTCTCTAGCGCTGTGAGGCAGCAACTCTACCGCTGCGCCAAGGTGCTGTCCTTTATGGTATGGTATGGTTCTTTATGGTACGACTTTGACTCCTGGCAATCCATTGAAAACATCTAAAGCTTCATTGCCATATACTTCCAAAGGACTTAGTCGATATTTCCCTGACATTCACACTTTCAATGAAGTAATTCAAGGCAGCAAGCTGAACATCACAGCAATACTTCCCCAGAGAAAGATTTCTCACTGGGAGTGGTGCTAATGTAATGGATACAGATGGAGGCAGAAGTGTACATAATCACATTATAGACGTATTGAAAAGAAAATGTCACTCCACCAGACTTTATTTTATAAAGGAATTCAATGCATACATCTTTACTTATTGCTTCATGTGTTAAACTCATTCTCACTGATGCTCCATGAAGAAAAAATAAATGAAAATACTTCACATTGGAAATACTTTATTAATATCATAAAAGAGACTTCTCAATACAACAAAGCAAAACCCAATTTAAAAAGAAAGACACAAAGTGCTGGAGTAATTTAGCAGTTCAGGCAGCATTCCTGAAGAGTATAGATGAGAGAGAGGACAATGTTGGCGGGATGTAAAGGAATGGAGGAATAAAACAAAGCGTTTATGTTCAGTGTCCTCGAAGTGTGTTCATTATATTTGGATCAAGGTGAGTATCTGACAATCGGCGCTGTTTCTAAAAAATCTATTAACCGGCACATATCCATGTTCTCCAGGGATGCTGCCTGACCTGCTGAGTTACTCCAGCACTTTGTGCCTTTTTTAAAAATTGTAAACCGGCACCTGCAGTTCCCCGTTTCCTCAATTTAAAAGGGGCGCGCAAACCCCATCTATACTCACATGTGTGACAACTTCCAGAGCAAAAACACGGCCTGCCATTAAACGTTGCGAAGAATTCGAGGAACAAATGTGTGTCAGTGCCATGTACTGGCTGTCTGGCGAATCTCAAGTAAGAATGAAAAAAATATGAGGCAAATTACCAATAAATCATTCTAAATCACTTAATTGTTGAAGTGAAAGAAAATCTAGTTCTATTATGGGAACGAAGTAGAACAGAAATTATTCAAAAAAACTACATAAGTAATTTGTCCCTGTCGCACTTCATTAGCATATGCATAAAATTAGTGCTCCCCTGCAGCATTCCTCTGTAATTCTCGCAACACTTCCTATACATGTCAATATGCTCGACTAACTTGATTGCCTTCTGCAAATCTTTCCAATGCATAATTCTGGGAAATTTGTCATTGCCTGCAGTGATATCTTAACTCATTCCTGCAACATTAAACGGCAGAGGAAACTTTAAACTAAATCTTCTCTTGCAGTCCGTATAATTAAGATCGTGCAGAGTTAAGACTGTTAACACCTCCGCGTTCCTTTCCAACTATATTAAAACCTGTCTATTGTATGACATTTACACCGACACTTCAATCGCTCCCCCCAGCGCTCCATCATATCCACTACTTGGAAAACAAAAGTTACAGGTTTCAGCAGGTACAACATTGTGCTGCTATGCAAGACATTGTTTTACTGCGATCAGGATATTGATCCTGATTAGATTAGTTTACTTTAGAGGTACAGCATGGAAACAGGCCCTTCCATCCACTGACTCCACACCGTCCTTCAATCTGCCGTTTACACTAGTTCCATGTTATCCCACACCAGTTCTATGTCAAGAGTCAAGTGTGTTTTATTGTCATATGTCCCAGATAGAACAATGAAATTCTTAATTGCAGCCCCTCAACAGAATGTGTAAACATGTGCACTATAAACAATTTAATAAATGAGGAAAAAAGTTAAGTGTATGTATATATACACATACTTGTATATACACATATATACAGATCATATATATATATATTATACCCGCACACATATGCACACATAAAAAACAAACGAGCAATAATAGTCTATGTAGTTCAAAGCTTATTTGAGATAGTCGTGTTTAATAGCCTAATGGCTGAAGGGAAGAAACCATTCTTGAACCTCGATGTTGTGCTATCCCACTTTCTCATCCACTCCCTTCACACCAGGGGCAATATGTTTTTCCCCATATGCTTTTTTCCCCAATATATTTTTCCGCAATTTAGCTACAAACCCGCACATCTTTGGAGTGTGGGAGGAAACCGGAGCACCCGGAGGAAACCCTTGTGGTAACAGAGAGAACGTACAAACTCCACACACAGACAGAAGCCGAGGTCGGGATTATACCCAGCTCCCTGGTGCTATGAGGCAGCAGCTCTACCACTGCATCACTGTGACCCCCCCCCCCCATCACCACTACCTGGTTTAAGAAATGCTCTGGAAATAATTTTCGAGAAATTCAAATTTGCTTTCTTATGGTAGGATCTGGCTGCCTGAGTGGAAAAGCTAATCCTTTTAAAAGGAGTGTTTGTACTTTGATCAAGGTTCCAGCAGTTGCTTGTGGCTCCACTGTTGCCTTTAATGTTTGTTATGAGCACAAAGCAGAGGCGAGTGAGAGGCAGGGCCTTTGCACGCTGTGCCTGACATTATCCCACTGCTTCAAGAGTTCCTGATCCGAGAACTTCCTGAAGAGAGCAGGTAGCTTCTCTAGCAGCAGATAGCAATTGAACATGGGAGGACATCATTCAATGCTGCAGTCAACTCCAACAACTCTCACATTACGCCAAGTGCCGGAGTAACTCGGTGGGTCAGGCAGCATCTCTGGGGAACATGGATAGGCAATGTTTCGGGTCGGGACCCTTCTTCAGACTGAAAGACGGGGGGGGGCGGCTCTTCTTGCTGCCCGAAGAAGGATCCCGACCCGGAACATTGATTGTCTATCCAATTCCCCCATAGAAGCTGCCTGACCTGCCGAGTTACTCCAGCACTTGGTGTTGTTCTTTGTAAACCAGCCTCTGCATTAACTTCTGTGTCCACTCTCAAATTATATTGCACGAAGGCTAAGGCACAACATAAACCTGTTTTGCAAAACTAGCAGAGAAAGAAATAATATATAACTATATAATTTATAAAGGCTGTACATTATATGCTGTATATTAATTTACAATGCCATCTTGTGGCTGTTTGGGGTAGTAATGGAAAACTAATTAATTTCTAAATTCATTTCAAGATTCAAGAGAGTTTATTGTCATGTGTCCCAGATAGGACAATGAAATTCTTGCTTTGCTTCAGCACAACAAAATATAGAAGGCATGAATACAGAACAGATCAGTGTGTCCATATACCATTATATCAATATTTACACACATTAATAATTAAAACAGATAAAGTGCAAATAAACAGGTAATGGGCTATTAATGTTCAGAGTTTTGTTGGAGTTGAGTTCAGTAGCCTGATGGCTGCGGGGAGGAAGCTGTTTCTGGACCTGGGCCTTGCAGTCTTCAGGCTCCAGTACCTTCTACCTGAAGGTAGCGGGGAGATGAGTGTGTGGCCGGGATGGTGTGGGTCCTTGATGATGCTGCCAGCCTTTTTGAGGCAGCGACTGCGATAAATCCCCTCGTTGGTAGGGAGGTGAGAGAATTTGAACACAAGGTTGAAAACAAATACAGATCAATGCAAGGCAACTTCAGAAAATTAAAAAATGACAAATGTTTCACTTTTTTAGGCTCTTTCCAAAACATGGGGGACTGTTCTACTAACAGTTTACTTTTATTGTGAATTGATATTTCATGTCCAATTTACAAACACTCCTTGACTTACGTAAAGTTGCACTTACCTAAACAATTCTGTGCTCAGTCCCTAGTGCAATCAAGGCAGTTTGTAATTTCCACAACACTCAAGTTACATCAGAAACAGGCCGGCAATGGCGGTGGTACTTACCCAGAAGGCTGCACTCGGCAGAAAGTGCCCTGACTCCACTGAGACAGTCAATACCCTCAGTGATGGACACACAGAGCTGGAGTAACTCAGTGGGTCAGGCAGCATCTGTGGAGAACATGGACAGGTAACGTTTCAGGTCAGGTCAGGACCCTTCTTCAGACTCAGTGAGTTATTTTGGGCAGGGGATGGGGATGGTGATTCCCATTGACATAAAACATGACTGTTGTCCCATTCTCCATCACCAATGAACTCAGGTGATGTAACCACAGCGTTCTTCTTCTAAGGACAACAGTCAGTGTCCTTGGCCGTGCTGACATTGAGAGCAAGGTTGCTGCTCCAGCACCATTCGATCAGACAGTTGATCTCCCTCCTATACTCTGACTCATCATTCCTATAATTTGTCCAACAATGGTAGTGTCATTGCGAATTTAAATACAGAGGTGGAACTGTGTCTGGCTACACAGTCATGGCTATAGTGCGAGTAGAACAAGGGGCTAAGCACACAGCCCTGAGGTGCTCCTATGCCGATGGTTATCATGGAGGTAGTGTTGTTGCCAATTCATATCGATAGTGTTCTGTTGATGAGGAACAGAAGGATCCAGTTGTAAAGGGATGCACAGAGACCCAGTTCCCTGAACTTGATAACGTTTAGAGGGAGATGATGGTTTAGTTTAGTTTAGTTTAGTTTAGTTTAGTTTGCCTTAGTTTAGTTTAGTTTAGTTTAGAGATAGAGATACAGCACGGAAACATGCCCTTGTGCCCACCAAGTCTGCGCTCCACCAATCCCCGTACACTAGCACTATCCTACACATTGGGAATAATTTACCATCTTTACCGAAGCCAATTAACCTACAAACCTGTCTGCCTTTGGAATGTGGGAGATAATCTACATGCCTTTGTGTGTGGGAAATCATGTCTTACAAATATGATTGAGATATTTGAGGTGGTGACCAAGAAAATTGGTGCAGTAGATGGACTAACCCAAGGCCTTTGCCAAGGTGCCAAATGGTAGGATGGTCTGAAAGGTTAGATCCCATGGGGTCCATAGCAAGCTAGTCAACTGGAAACAAAATAGGATTAACAGTAACAGACAGTGTGTGTTGGTAGAGGGTTGTTTTTCATACTGGTGCCATATTGCACCACAGGAATTGGTGGTAGGTTCATTGTTGTTTGTCGTTTATATTAATTATATAGATTAGATGAAGGAGACATGATTAGTAAGTTTGTGGATGAAACTAAATTGATGGTGTGGTGGGCAGTGAATGAAGTTAGGTAAGAACGCACAGGGATCTTGATTAATTTGGCCAGCGTACTGAGGAATGGCTGATTCAGGTACGTGTGAGGTGTTGCATTTTGGCAACACAGGCCAGAGCAGGACTTGCACAATGGTAGAGCCATGAAGAGTTTGTAGAACAGAGAGACGGAGGGTTGCAGGTATATAGCTCCTTGAAAGTGGCGCTGTCAGCAACTATGCCGCTTTGCCACAGTGCCGGCCAGTTCTTAACTGATTTTTGTTTTATTCATTTTATTCTGGATGTAAATTCTCTGCATTCCATGTTCTTAGTGAATCTTTCCTGCACCTTTTCCAGCTTAATGGCATGGTACTTCTCGCACTATCTGTGTCACGTTGATTTTGTGATGAGTACCAGCCTGGATTCTGTCCTTTATCTTTTCTAAGCAATAATCCAATTACCTTGTTAGATACACTGATTACAGTGATAATTTGCAATATTGCAGAGAATAAAATCATGTAGTAAGCTGCATGTACTGTTGTATCAGAGGGAGTACTCAAAGACTTCAAACCAGTGACTGAAAGCATACGTAGAAACAAGGACCTGTGGAAACGTTACCTATCCATGTTCTTCAGAGATGCTGCCCGGCCTGCTGAGTTACTCCAGCACTTTGTGCTTTTTTTATGTTGTAAACTGGCACCTGCAGTTCCTCGTTTCTATGGTTTTGGGGCGTGTTTAGTGTAATGCCCCTGTCCCACTTAGGAAACCTGAACGGAAACCTCTGGAGACTTTGCACCCCACCCAAGGTTTCCGTGCGGTTCCCGGAGGTTGCAGATGGTTGCCGGAGGTTGCAGGTAGTGGAAGCAGGTAGGGAGACTGACAAAAACCTCCGGGAACCGCACGGAAACCTTGGGTGGGGCGCAAAGTCTCCAGAGGTTTCCGTTCAGGTTTCCTAAGTGGGACAGAGGCATTAGGTTCCATTCTTAAGTGAATGACTTGTTGGTTTCAGTGCTTAACCCCTGTGCAAATGCAGCCCTTGTTTGCCTGCTGTATCGCCGACAGGTCGGGGAACTTTGGTTCTCGAGTGAAGGGGACACAGGTTGAACATTTGCCAAATTACCAAAGCTAATTGACCGACAAATCTGCACGTCCTTGCGCTGTGGGAGGAAACCGCAGATCCCGGATAAAAACCCCACGATGGTCACGGGGAGAATGTACAGACTCCCATGGTCAGGAACATACCTGCCGAAGTCAGCAACTCTATCGCTAAGCCGCCATGCAGCCCAGTTCCATGTCAATGTACTTGTACTCAGTAGCCTGACCGAACACCTTCCTCATCACCCCGAGTACAGGTGTGACTTACAGCGTCAGAGACCTGGTGTCGATCCTGACTACGGGTGCAGTCTGTATGGAGTTTGTACGTTTCCCCGTGACTGAGTGGGTTTTCTCCGAGATCTTCGGCTTCCTCCCACATTTCAAAGATGTGCAGGGTTATTGTAAGAGTTTTTCTCTGCCACAGTCTCTGTCTGCGATATTGTGTCCACACCACTCCTTCAATAATCCAGATGACATTAACATTAGAATTCATGTTGACGCAAAAGAACTAGACTGGTAGATGGTACAAGGCAACAAGATCAAGGGGCGGCACGGGTGGCGCAGCGGTAGAGTTGCTGCCTTATAGCGCGTACAGCGCCAGAGACCCGGGTTCGATTCCGACTACGGGTGCTGTCTGTACGGAGTTTGTACATTCTCCCCGTGACCTGTGAGGGTTCTTTTCCAAGATCTTCGGTTTCTTTCCACACTCCAAAGACGCCCGGGTTAATTGGCTTGGTATAAATGTAAATTGTCGCTAGTGTGTTAGTCCCTAGTGTGATAGTGTTAATGTGAGGGGATCGCTGGTCGGTGCGGACTCGGTGGGCCAAAGGGCCCTTTTCCACGCTATATCTCTGAACTATAGTAAACAAAAAAACTGTTTACTTATTTGAGACAACACAGATGCAAGAGAGAAGGAGAGAGAAGGGAGAGATAGAGGAGGGGAAGAGAGAGGAGGAGAGAGAGAAGAGTGGAGAGAGAGGAGGAGAGAGAAGGTAGAGAGAGAAGGGAGAGAGATGGGGGAAAGAGGGAAGAGGGGAGAGAGAATGGGGAGACGGGAGCGTGGGGTTCATTTTCCCACACAAGCCATAGGTGACTGGGCTATCTGAATCCAAGCACCAAGTTGAAAGCGGCCGAAGATGTGCATCCCTCGGGACATCCCCCACTATCCCACGACCACCCTCCGCGGGCTGTGGGTCGGGTGGAGCGGAGGTTTGGGACAATGTTCATGCCTTCACAGCGATGTGATGGACGCGGGGGTCTGGATCAATCGCTGACAAGTCCCACCCCCCGGCAACGTCATGTCCGTTATTGGACTTTTCTGTTAAGCGGCAGTCAGTCCTTTGGCCTGTAGGCGACACTGCCTTTCGGGTAGGTGGCGTTTCGACAGAGCGGCCATTCGGTAAGTTTGTTTTTAGGCGACGCAGCTTTTCAGTTCGTTGGCTTTTAGGCATCCCGCCCTTTCGGTTAGTTTGCATTTAGGCGTCCCATCCTTTTGGTTAGTAGGCGTTTCGTCTTCGGACTCTTTCGGTTTATAGACGTTTCGGCCTCGTTTCCATTCAGTTCTTTGGCTTCGATTTCTTTGCTCCGGCCACTCGTCTGTCGGCGCCACGTCCGCACACGATTTGAATCACCATGGCAGAGAAGGCTGTGTTTCTAATGCAGTTAAACGGGTGCAATATTGTTGGGTGCAATGATTAGCGAAGACCTGGTTGAAGGTGTTTCTGTGCTGTATGACTCGACGAGGCTGCACAGTGGCGCAGCTGATGGAACCGCTACCTCACAGCGCCAGAGACCCGACTTCCATCCTGACCTCGGGTGCTGTCTGTGTGGAGTTTGGATGTTCTCCCTGTGACCAATAATAGGTGTCTACACATGAGGGGGGGTGGGGGGGGGAGGGTCTTTGATAGGCAAACGGTTAAACAAAAGCCAGAGATGAAAAGATAAAAGGTGTGAGATAGAAAGATTGAAGAGTTGCGAGTTGTGAAGCTAGAGGAAGGAATGAAGGTGGAAGGGGAGAAGTTAGCATGCGTCTAGGTGGGGCACAGAGATGAGAGGGGGTGGTAAAGAAGCAAGGTGAGGGTGGGGAGTTTGGGGGTGGGTGGGGTGGGTGAGAGTTTGGAGAATTCAACGTCCACACCGTTGGGTTGTAAGCAACCCAAGTGAACTATGAGATGCTGTGTGGCTTCACTCTGGCCCAGGACAGATAGGTCGGTGCGGGAATATGAAGAAGAGTTAAAATGATTAGCAACTGGGATATCCAATAGGCCTTGGCAGAAAAAGTGCAATTGCTCAGTGAAATGGTTGCCGAGTCTACGCTTGATCTCACCAACATACAGGATCCCACATCAGGAACGCAGGATGCAGTCGATCAGGTTAGAGGAGGTGCACCTAAACCTTTGTCTCACCTGGAAGGACTGCTGGGGTCCCTGTTTTGAGGTGAGGGAGGAAGCATAGGGACAGGTGTTACATCTCCTGTGGTTGCAGGGGAAAGTACCTGGCGAGGGGATGGTTTGAGTAGGGACAAAAGGGCCAGTCCCACGAGCATGCAACTCCATGCGGCAAGCGCGACCTAACGTGGTCGCTTGAGCCGTATGGCCTCGCGGGGTCAGTCCCACTTCGATCGCCGGAGCCGTATGGAGTTGTGCGGAGCTGGTCCCGACATCGAAAAACTGGTTCCGAAAAACTGACGGTGTTCAAAAATTTCACGCGGCAATAGCCTGCTGGCCCGCAGCCACCTCGACGCCGTACGCACCGCCTCAATGGGCGTGCGCAGCGTACGCAGCGTCTTGACCCCGTACGTCACGCTCAAACTTCACGTCATTCACTCGACCTCCTGCGGCCCCCGCTTCCGGTTTGGTCGCGCTTGCCGCATGCAGGTCGCATGCCCGTGGGACAGGCCCTTAAGAAGTTGCGGAAGGAGTGGTCTCTAAGGAAGATTGAAAGGGGTGGAAATGGGAAGATGTGACGGGTGAAGAAGGATCCTGAACTATAACATCAACTTTCCATATTGCATTCAGAGATGCTGCCTGACCCGGAGTTACTCTAGGGTTTTTTTTTAAAAGGTAAACCAGCATCTGAAGTTCCTTGTTTCTACAGATTGGTAGGTTAATTGGCCACTGTCACTTATTCTTGGTGTGGATGGATGGTGGGGGTTGTTAGGCATGAAAGAATGAATAGGTTACAGGGAAATGGGACTGGGAACCAGTATAGACTCAATGGGACAAATGCTTCATGTCATAAGGCAATGAGAATTATTTTTATTTGTTTTAGTTTAGTTTAGTTTAGAGATACAGCGCGGAAACAGGCTCTACGGCCCACCGAGTCCGCACCGACCAGCTTTCCCCACACACTAACACTATTCCTACATACTAGGGACAATTTCCATATATACCAAGCCAAACCTGTACCTCTTTAGAGTGTGGGAGGAAACCGAAGATCTCGGAGAAAACCCACTCAGGTCACAGGGAGAAGATACAAACTCCGTACAGACAATACCCTTAGTTGGGATCGAACCCGGGTCTCTGGCGCTGTGAGGCAGCAACTCTACCGCTGCACCACCATGCCACCCATTAGACACTGTTTTGAGATAGGTAGGAATGGATTTGAAATTCTTCTGGATACAATGTGCTCAAGGAAGGAGGAGAGTTGGCATAATTGATTAGAGAGTGTGAGAGAGAGAGGATGTGATGGAATAATCAAGAACAGAATGTATCTGTTTAAACAACAACACTACAGGCATTCTATCTGATGCCAATTGGAAAGGATATTAAGAGCTAAATTTCCAGGGAAATTACCAACTTGTTTATAAGCCCTGACGATGATGAGGACTTCATCTATCTAGCCATAGACAGGCACAGCAATGACATTGGGGCAAATAGGAGGAGGAGTTCCAAAATTGTGTCTGGAGAGGTTTCTTGGTCCATATGATTTTGACACAGAAGAAGGCAGCATTCTGCTGGACCTGGATCTGCAGAATGAACCAGACCAAATGGATCAAGTCAGTCATATAGCACGGAAACAGGCCCTTCGGCCCAACTCATCCATGCTGACAAAGATGTTCCATATACGCTAGTCCCATTTTCCTTTCCTTTTTTTCCCAAAATCCTTCCTTTCTTTTCAGGGGTCAGGGGTTAGAAAGTCATAGAGTGATAGAGCATGGAAACAGGCCCTTTGTCCCAACTTGCCCACAGCGGCCAACTTGTCCCATCTTGTCCCACCTGCCTGCGTTTGGTTCATAACCCTCCAAACCTGTCCTCTCCATGTACCTGTCTAAGTTATGGTTATGGGGAAGAGACAGGAGAATGAGGTTGGCAGGGAAAAATAGATCAGCCTTGATTGAATGGTGGAGTATAGATGGGGCAAATGGCCTAAGTCTGCTCCTATGACGTGTGAACTTATTTTTATTTATTTATTAATTAATAATATTTTTATTAGAAGCAGTGTACAGTAGTATAAACTGCGGCATATGACAAAAACTTATGAACAATCCAATACCTGTCCAAATATTGTTATTGTGCCTGTCCCAACAACTTCCAAAGGCAACTCGTTCCATATATCCACCACCATCTGCATGGAAAGGTTACTATCAAACCTTTCCCTTCTCACCTTAAACTCCTACCCTATAGTTTGTGATTCCCCGACCCCAGATAAAACGACTCTGTGCCTTCACCCCATCTATTTCCCTCATAATATATACACTTCAACAAGATTATTCCTCAGTCTTCAGTGCTCCAAGGAATAAAGTCCTAGCATGCTCAACCTCTCTCCATATCTCAGGCCCGCGAGTCCTGGCAACATCCTCGTAAATTGTTTCTGTACCCTTACTGCTTAAAAAGTATCAGTGCGCAAACATCTTGCAAATCACGAGCATAACATCAGAGCTTAAAATGGGTTCGGAAGAGGTTGCATGATTAATATATTCCACTGGGAAAGTGCTAATTCCCATGGGATGAGAACGTCTGAGGTTGAGGGGAGACTGTATAGAAGTATATAAAATTACGAGCGGCATAGATAGAGTCAGAGCTCCGTGAATTATAAAAAGACAGAAAAAGGTAAGCGGGTGACAGATATCAGGATGTTAAACCAAAGTGAGAACAAAGCTCGTAACAGGAGCTCAAAAAGGCAGTCAACATCATCAAGGACCCACACCATCCTGGCCACGCACTCATCTCTCCGCTACCATCGGGCAGAAGGTACAGGAGCCTGAAATCTGTTACATCCAGGTTCAGGAACAGCTACTTCCCCACAGCCATCAGTCAAGTCAAGTCAAGTCAAGTCAAGTTTATTTGTCACATACACATACGAGATGTGCAGTGAAATGAAAGTGGCAATGCTCGCGGACTTTTGTGCAAAAGACAAACAACAAAACAACCAAACAAATTATAAACACAATCATAACGCACATATTCTTTTACATAATAGGTTTTTACATCAGGTTATTAAACTCACCAACAAACAGACTCTGAACTGTAACAGCCTATTGCACTTTATCTGCTTATTTATGTGTATATTGAACTGAACTGTTCTGCATTTTTGTTTACAATAGTCTGTTGTGCTGCAGCAAAGCAAGAATGTCATTGTCCTATCTGGGACACAGGACAATAAACTCTCTTGACTTGAGGAAGTTTGAGAATAAACTACAGAAAATAAGAGACAAACAGAGAGCATGAGGAAGGACCAGCCAGACATAAAAGGGAATTCACAAACATTTGATAGATAAATGAATAGAAACATATAAACTTAGAAAATAGGTACAGGAGTAGGCCATTCGGATCTTCGAGCCAGCACCGGTGATCATGGCTGATCATCTAAAATCAGTATCCCGTTCCTGCCTTCTCCTCAGATTCCTTGATTCCGTTAGCCCTAAGAGTTATATCTAACTCTCTCTTGAATACATTAAAAAAAAATAAGATTGATGTACGATATATCCGATCTGTTTGAATAGCATGCAAAACAAAGCATTTCTCTCTATCTTGGTACATGTGACAATACCAAACCTAAACCTACCTGCTTTATCCAGTCGCCCATCTAGTTCGCTCATCCAGTGGTACATCGTTCTTTTATGGGACCCCATCTGCGTCTTTTCCCTTGGTAAAGACTGTTGTGAAGTATTAATGTACACTCTCAGGTACGTCCTCTCACTCCATGATTCATACACCAAGAGAATATAGAGAAAACCAGCCTGTGATAGTCATGCAGACTCTGTGAAGGAAGAAAATGATGAAACATAATAGGCTCTTAGAAACAAGGAACTGCAGATGCTGGTTTACGAGCAGAGACACAAAGCGCTGGAGTAACTCAGCAGGTCAGGCAGAATCTCTGGAAAACATGGATAGTGACGTTTCAGGTAGGGGCCCTTCTTCAGACTCAGAGACTGATGAATAGTTCCCGGCCAAAACATCGCCTATCCATGTTGTCCAGAAATGCTGCCTGACCCGCTCAGTTACTCCAGCACTTTTCATCTTTTCTTCCTTAATAGGCTCTTCATCAGGTTTCCAGCATTTGTGTTCTTTTGATTTTCATTGTAAGAAGAGAGGTGGGGCTGATCAGAATCCAAAACAGTCATTTACTGATGGAGTCGGGGGACATGCCTGAGGTTGTAAGTGAACACTTCACATCAGTCTTTACCGAGATAATAGGTGCAGATGGAGTCTGCATCATAAAAACAGGAAGGCAGATTACTATCTAAATGGCGTCAAGTTGGGAAAAGGGGAAGTACAACGGGATCTGGGGGTCCTTGTACATCAGTCTATGAAAGTAAGCATGCAGGTACAGCAGGCAGTGAAGAAAGCGAATGGCATGTTGGCCTTTATAACAAGAGGAATCGAATATAGGAGCAAAGAGGTCCTTCTGCAGTTGTACAGAGCCCGAGTGAGACCACACCTGGAGTATTGTGTGCAGTTTTGGTCCCCTAATTTCAGGAAGGACATTCTTGCTATCCAGGCAACAAAGAGACAATGAAGAAAATGTTGTATGTATAATCTTCCAATAAGTATTTAATCAAGGGACCTATATTGCGCTAATTATCAAAATTAAAACCCATGGAATAGAAGTCTCCCCGAACAGTGATTCTCAATCTTTGTTGTCCAATGCCCCGTTTGCAAAGGAAAGAACTGCAGATCAGTCTGAAGAAGGTTCTCGACCCGAAACATCACCTATTCCTTCTCCCCAGAGATGCTGCCTGTCCCACTGAGTAATAGCCCTTTCCCACAGTACGAGTTCATTCCAAGAGCTCTCCCTAGTTTTAAAAAAATCAAACTCGTGGTAAGCACGGAGAATGAACGTAGCGGTTACGTCGGAGCTCGGGGACGTCTCTTAGCGCTAACGACAAGTACTTGGTAAGACTTGCTAACGGCAGGTAAGCACGGGAAGACTCATGAAGATTTTTCAACATGATGAGGGGCCATTACCGTAAATCTCCGAGTTCGAATCAGGGCAAACTCTGGAGAACTCTTGGAATGAACTTGTACCATGGGATAGGGGTTTTACTCCGGCATTTTGTGACAAGCCCCATTCGTAAACATTAGTGAGCCCTTATAACCAGTTAACGTGGAAAACACAACAGGACTTTTAAAATCAAATTAACCAAAGTGGTGATAACAAGTATAGATTCAGATATCTCCTGAAGAATGGTTGCAGCCCTAAACGTTGCCTATCTCCTTCGCTCCATAGATGCTGCTGCACCTGCTGAGTTTCTCCAGCATTTTTGTGTACCTATAGATTCAGATATCTCCATCCAAAATATTTGCTTCATACATTGTCTCAGAAATGTAACAATATTTGACTTTTGGTTAATCTTTTGAGACCTCACGAGCCGTTAGAAAGAAAGCTTTTTTTGAAGGCAAAATGCTGGAGTAACTCAGCGGGTCAGGCAGCATCTCTGGGGAACGTGGATAGGTGATGTTTTAGGTTGGGACACTTCTTCAGAACCATCACAGATTCCTTTTCTCCAGAAATGCTGCCTGGCCCACTGAGTTACTCCAACATTTTGCGTCTATCTTCGGTATAAACCAGCATCTGTGGTTCCTTTTAATTACATTAAGCTTTTTCTGTATTTTGTTTTACGACTGATGTTATGGATTCCTGGTTCAGGACTGGTACTCGCCAGCAGAGTAAAGCTCACTCTACCATTTGCACTATTACTCGTCTTTCAATTAAGAGTTTAGATACCAGAAAAAGTTATTTGTTCAATTTTTGAAGAGTTGAATTGCAAAAGTGATTTTGACACGATACAGACATTTACTATTTAAGAATTTGTTATCTATTTCAGAATCTTGCTGGCATAGATGGATAAATAATATATTCACATCCTTCAGTCTGGGGTGCACTTAGCTATTAGGAAGAAATAACAGCACACTAATCTACTACATCATTACATCAATTAAATCCTTGGCAAGGGAAACATTTAATTATCAAATTGCCAAACAAATGGAAACTGCAGGCAGTTTTTCTAAACTAATAGAATATAAATACCATATATACACATTAATGTGAAATAACTGTCCCGTTGAGTTCCATAACAAGAAATGGTATTTTGTTCTGCTTCTAAATGGGGATTAAATACGATATGATACAATACGAGAAACGTTATTCATCCCCGGAGGGAAATTGGTCGGCCAACAATCACAACATACAAGGTACACGAAAAAAAAAAGACAACTTATTGCAAAATTCATCTAATATCCCATGATAATAGTAATATATATATTTTTTTATTTTAAACACTTCAGGTGTACTTGCTACTTCTAACATTATAACTGTTTCTAAAAATTTCAGAAAGTCTATAAAATAATATCAGCCAATGCATCAAAGGTCCAGACGATCATTCACCTTCATTGATTAAAATGAGAAAAACGCCCGGTTCATTGATGTCTGATCTCCAAGTCTTATCCGTATTTTAGATATACTTTCATTGAAGAAGATAGGGCCACAAAATACTGGAGTAACTCAGTGGGGCAGGCACCATCTCCGGATAGAAGAAATGGCTGATGTCAAGACCCTTCTTCAGACTGAGAGTCAGGGGAGAGGGTGGCACGGAGATATGGAAGGGCAAGGTGTGAAAAAGAGAGATCAAAGGGGACCAAGCTTAAGGAAAATGTAGAATAGATCATTGTTAGCTAAGGGAAGCTGACAACGAGGCTTATAAAGGGAAAATGTAATCAGGAGGACAGTCAGACAGCTCGGAAAACAAGGATGGGGAGCGATGGAGAGAGATAGCGAGAGAGGGAGATCTTTTAGTTTATCTGGACACCAGCATAGAGATAAAAGTTAGGGTGTTTAAATTTTTTTTGTGGATCATATTTATAACTAATTGTTTTTAATTTTATGACTTGGATAATTTAAAATGCAGAATGTTTTTGTTTTTTACATGCAACTAAACTTGCTAGTTTCTTTGTATTTAGTTTAGAGATACTGCATGGAAAAAGGCCTTTCAGCTTACCCAGTCCGCATCGACCAATGATCACCCGTACACTAGTTCTATCCCATGTTATCCCATTTTCCCATCCAGTTTCTTCCCAGCTGTTATAGATCAGGGACAGTTTCTTCCCAGCTGTTATCAGGGAACTGAACCATCCTACCACAACTAGAGAGCGGTCCTGAGCTACTATCTACCTCATTGGAGACCCTTGGACTAACTTTGATCAGATTTTGCGGGCTTTATCTTGCACTAAACGTTATTCACATGATTTCCTTTATCCTGTATCTGTAAACTGTGAATGGTTCAATTATAATCATGTATTGCCTTTGCACGCAACAAAAGCATGTCACTGTAACTTGGCACATGTGACAATAAACTAAACTCAATAGACTCAATAACTCACTAGGGGCAAAAACCATCAGTGAAGTCCTTGGGATAACAGTGAGACCTTGCCCGCTTGTAGCTGTATTTGGTGTAACAGATAAAACCTTGGGTTTAAATACAACCCAGTCTGATATCATTACATTTACATCACTTTTGGCCCGTAGGAGAATCTTGCTGGTCTGGAAATCTACCACTCCTCCATCTGCCGCTGCTTGGCTGGAAGACGTCATGTTTTTTTAAGGCTAGAAAAGATTAAATTCAATAAAAAAAGTTTTATTTGAAATAATTGTAACCCTTTTTATCATACTTTGAGGGTCTAAAGGAACTACCTATTGACTGAGGGCACTTGACAGGAAGTGGGGATCTGCCTTTATTCTGTTTAATTACTTTATTATTGTTAAAAAGTGCATTTGATTTTGTGATATATTTGGATTGTGAAAAAATAAGCTGCCAAGGGGTGTTTAGGGAGGGTGGGTTAGGGTTATTTTGTTTATATTATTATTATTATTATTATTATTATTATTATTATTTATAATTATTATTATTATTTATAAAAAACAAAATGGAGGAAAATGTAATGCCATACATCAGATGTACTGTGTTTTTTTTTCCCTGCAATAAAAAACTATTAATATAAAAAATAAAATAAAAGACATTAAAAAATGTTGAGATTAGCTCTCCTGTCAATCACGCCATGAAGGCCACGCCCCTTCTGGTGGGAGTGGGGGACTATAAAACCCGGAAGAGTGGGCATGGCTCAGTCTCTGTAAGATGGGGGAGGGAGAAGTCATGACTGTCTGTCTTTGGTGGCCTTGCACCCGCTTGAAATGGTAGGAAACTGCACTTGAATTTGGTGGCCTTGCACCCTGCTTGAAATGGTAGGAAACTGCACTTGAGTTTGCTGGCCTTGCACCCTGCTTAAAATGGAATTTCAAGGGATAACCGTGAGTCAACTGCCAGCCCACCAGCCATGAGTGAGTGAGCTGAAAGCACACCAGGCTTGAGTGACTGAGCCGCCAGACCAAGAATCCATTTGGTCCACAATGTCCATACTAGCCCTCTGAAAACCATTCTCTTCAGAACACAACACACATACTAGCACTGCAGAAAGCCCCCCCCCCCCCCCCCCCCCCCCCCCCCCCGCCACTGGCCACCAATATTTGAATTGGTGGAGATGTGGAATATTGGGTTGAGGACCAGCCCTCCCCTGTGAAGCTGGGACCCAACGGGTCCCACCTAGTCCAGTAAATGATTAAAGTTCAAAGTGTGGAAGGGGCAGGTTAATGGTTTGGGGGAGGTGTATACAGGCAGAAGTAAAGCTACAGAGAGCATTTCTATTGTTTCAAAGATATTATTATATGAGATTACAGATTTTCTAGAGCCTTTTTTTGGAAATACAGTGCAGAAACAGGCCCTTCGGGGCCGAGTCTGCAACGGCCAACGATCACCCCGTACACTGACGCTATCTTACACACACTAGCGACAGTTTACCATTTACAGAAGCCAATTAACGTACAAGCCTGTACACCTTTGGAATGTGGAAGCAAACTGGAGCAACCGGAGGAAACCCACGCAGGTCACAGAGAGAATGTATCAACTCCGTAGAGACAGCACCCGTAGTCAGGATCGAACCTGGGTCTCTGGTGCTGTAAGGCGGCAACTCTACTGCTGCGCCACCGTGCCGTCCCAAGATTTTCCTGTTCAGAGAGATTCTTGAACTTGCATACAGCGAAGAGTGAGAAACAGTAAACATGGCCGAATGTGTCAGATGGGGCAATTAATAGCAAAATGGTCTGATTCACATGTTCAACCCAAAGTTAACATGGAGAGAAAAATAAGGCCGTGATCCTCGATATGGACAACACTATCAAAGGCACAATTGGGACTGCAGTTTGAAGACTGGCAGAGCAGTCAATTGAAGGGTCAGGTGAAAAGGCTAGAACTTTGTGCCAGAATTGACACTTTTCATTCCGTTGCGGGTCTGGCGGACAGCGGCACCAGGAGCCCGCGGGTCCCTGGAGGGAGATCGCTTTTCAGGGCTCCCGCAACGGCGACTTCTCCCGCCCGAGTTGCGGGGTCGAAGAGCTCCTGGAGCGGGGCCTTAAAGCACCGCCCCGCGCGGCTTGGAATGGCTGCGGGACTCTGCGAGCGCACGCCGAGGGCTCTAACATCAAGAACCCGGTGTGCGACCTTGCATCACCCGGCGTGGCTTTAATGGCCGTGGGACAATCGCCATCGTCAGCCGGGGGCTTTGACTTTGACTCTGACATCCGGGGGGGGAGAGTGCAGTGGAGAGATAGGTTTTTTTGGCCTTCCATCACAGCAATGTGATGGATGTTTATGTAAATTATGTTGTGTCTTGGGTCTATTTGTTTGTAATGTATGGCTGCAGAAACGTCATTTCGTTTGGACCTCAAGGGGTCCAAATGACAAATAAATTGTATCTTGTATCTTGTATTTGGGGGGAAAGGGGATGGACTAGCCAGAGGTAGTTTCAATCAGGGATTGAGATTTAGGCCACATAGGCCAGGAGTGAAACTGAGGGAACAGATGGGAAATTCTTGTAGAGTAGCACTGAATGAACACAAGGGTGGCACAGTGGAGCAGCGGTAGAGTTGCTGCCTTACAGCGCTTACAGCCAGGGCTCGATCCCGATTATGAGTGCTGTCTGTACGGAGTTTGTACGTTTTCCCCGTGACCGCCTGGGTTTTCTCAGAGTTCTTTGGTTTCCTCCCACACTCCAAAGACATACAGGTTTGTAGGCTAATTGGCTTGGAATAATTGTAAATTATCCCTAGTGTGTTAATGTGCGGGGATCGCTGGTCGGCGTGGACAACGTGGGCCGAAGGGCCTGTTTCCGCGTTGTATCTCCAAACTAAACTACAATAAACTAAACACGGAAACCCGAGAAAGAAAGCTGATGGGAATAAAAGTGTATAATAAAGTTTCAAAGATTGAAGATGCAGTAAGCTAAGGGAGAGGAATTCTGTCAGGAGATTATCGCAAGGTAAAGTTGATAGCAGTTAGAACACACTTTACATGAGTTCTCTCCACTGTTCTTCGACTGAATGGGTTCAGTCTTGATGGCAAATATATGACTTTCAGCAGATAAATCCCATCTACAGTTCAGCAAAGCCTCCTTGCAAGAGCCTTGCTGAGTTTAGTGTAGAGATATAGCGTGAAAACAGGCCCTTCTGCCCACCGATTCCATGCCGGCCAGCAAACACCAGTACACTATTCTGTCCAACACACTGGGGACACTTTACAGAAGACAATTAACATAAAGCTGCACGTTGTACAGGGTCTGCAGTTGTACAGGATCTTGGTGAGACCACACCTGGAGTATTGTGTACAGTTTTGGTCTCCTAATCTGAGGAAAGACATTCTTGCCATAGAGGGAGTACAGAGAAGTTTCACCAGACTGATTCCTGGGATAGCAGGACTTTCATATGAAGAAAGACTGGATAGACTCGGCTTGTACTCGCTAGAATTTAGAAGATTGAGAAACTTATAATCTTATAGAAACTTACAAAATTCTTAAGGGGTTGGACAGGCTAGATGCAGGAAGATTGTTCCCGATGTTGGGGAAGTCCAGAACAAGGGGTCACAGTTTAAGGATAAGGGGGAAATCTTTTAGGACCGAGATGAGAAAAACATTTTTCACACAGAGAGTGGCGAGTCTCTGGAATTCTCTGCCATAGAAGGTAGTTGAGGCCAGTTCATTGGTTATATTTAAGAGAGAGTTAGATGTGGCCCTTGTGGCTAAAGGGATCAGGGGGTATGGAGAGAAGGTAGGTACAGGATACTGAGCCGAATGGCCTACTCCTGCACCTATTTTCTATGTTTCTTTGTCCTTGGGATGTGGGAAGAAACCATAGTTTGGGAGAACGCACAAACTCCGCAGACAGCACTCAAGGCCAGGATCGAACCCAGTTCTCTAGAGCTGTAAGGCAGCAACTCAACCATTGTGCCACAATGCCACCCCCAAAAAAAAATCCAAGGCGGGGATTTGAACCCCAGTCTCTCACGTGACAGGAGGGGATACTGACCATTAAACCACCAAAAAACACATATACACAAAATGGAATGAAAAGCAATGTTCTACTTTGAACAGTAGATGGTGTTTGAACCTGACTATTTAACCCAGTGAAATATACAAAATGCTGGAGTAACTCAATGGATCAGGCAGCATCCCCGGAGAACATGGATAGGTGATGTTTCGGGTCACGACACTACATCAGGCCTGAAAGGTTCTGACGCAAAATGTCGCCTTTTCATGTTCTCCAGAGATACTGCCTGACCCCCTGAGTTACTCCTGCATTTTATGTCTTTCTTTGGTATAAACTAGCATCTGTAATTGAAGAAGGGTCTTCACCAGCCTGAAGAAGGGTCTCGACCCGAAACGTCACCCATTCCTTCGCTCCAGAGATGCTGCCTGTCCCGCTGAGTTACTCCAGTTTTTTGTGTCTATCTGTAGTTTCTTGTTATTTCAATTTGGCCCAGTGGTTTGCTGCAGGAGCAATGAAGCATACACAGCCGCACAATTAATTGTACTGTGTAGGAAGGAACTGCAGATGCTGGTTTAAGCCAAAGATAGACACAAAATGCTGGAGTAACTCAGCGGGTCAGGCAGCATCTCTGGAGAACATTGCTAGGCAGCGTTCCAGGTCGAGAACCTTCTTCAGACTGATAGATAGATGACGTTTCAGGTCAGGACCATGGACGCCAACCCTTCCCCTTCCCCCTCACTGATTTCTCTATCTCTGTGAATCCTGCTCCTTGTTTCTGCAGAATCAACTGGAATACACACAATGGCGCAGTGGTAGAGTTGCTGCCTTATGGCCCCAGAGACCCAGGTTCGATCCTGACTACGGGTGCTGTCTGTATGGCGTTCTCCCTGTGACCGAGTGGGTTTTCTCCGGGTGCTCCGGTTTCCTCCCACACTCCAAAGATACACAGGTTAGTAGGTTAATTGGCTTGGTATAAATGTAAATTATCCCCAGAGTGTGTAGGATAGTGCTAATATACAGGGATCACTGATCGGTGTGGACTTGGTGGGCCAAAGGACCTGTTTCCACGCTGTATCTCTAAACTAAACTAAACTTCCTTTCAGTTAATTAGTATTTTTCTTGACTTCTTCTAACCATTAAAACGGCACTGTGCTTATCTTGTGGTGGAAGATTGCAACCTTCACGTGGTCCGCCCTGTTTCGACTAATGCAATCAACTCGACGTGCACAAACGGAAGATCAAATAGAACAAGTTGTCCAACACCTTTAGGCTCTGCACGCCACACGAAAGAAGAAGCTTATCTTGCTTATCAATATATTAGAAATAAAAACACATGTGCCTCTCCCACATGCAAAGTGGGAATGTTATATTTCACAAAATTGCATTATCATATCACCCACACCCCCCTTCCAACCTTGGAGATTCTCCCCTCCAACGCATTTCAGGGTTGCCCTTTAAAAGGAGCAGCTCCTTGCCCATTGAAGCTTCAACTGTTTCCAAGGGTGACGTGGGCTACCAGGTACATAAAAAACAACCAGCTAATGGAGCCACTCAGCTGCTCACAAACTCTCCTTCAACTTCCGTTCAGTATGGACAGAATATGTACTATCACTGAGTTTCCTCCCGCATCTTAATGACACTGTTTGTGCAGCAGGGCAGAGGGAACGCATAAACTGGAACACTCCTGTGAAATGCAGTGAACATTAAAAGGGGAGAGAAAAAAAACAGGCACCATATTTCTTCGATACGTCAGGAGAGGGAAAGTACTGTGAATATTGATTCTTGATTAGGGCGGCATGTGGCTCAGCTGCAAGAGTCGCTGCCTCACAGTTCCAGAGACCCAGGTTCGATCTCGACTTCTGTGTGGAGTTTGCACGTTCTCCCTGTGACCGCGTGGGTTTCCTCTAGTTTCCTCCCGCATCCCAAAGACGTGGCGTTTTGTAGGTTAATTGCCCGCAGTAAATTGCCCCTTGTGTGTAGAGAGTGAATGAGAAAGTGGGATAACATAGAGCTGGTGTGAATGGGTGATCGATGGTCAGCGTGGACTCAGTGAGCCAAAGGGCCTGGGTTTATGCTGTATCTATTATAATCTTGCTCTGAACTATTTTTTCAACTTTAATGAAAAGTTTAAAGTATCTTTTCCATGTTTTACAGTGTTTGAATATTTAGATATTCTTCGAGAACCAACCAACACTGATTGAAGTTTAGGATCCAATAGTATTTTTTTTAATGCTAATTTTAAAGCATTAGGGTTAGGGCCAGGATGCCAAGATGGGATTAATCACTAACAATGACGCAATGTTGTTGAGACGGACCATGCAATTAACACATAATCAATGCATCCTCATGTGTGATTTATAGACTAACTGAAAATATCACAAACTTCTGGAAGTTAACTCGTGATAGATGATGTTCTTACGCAACAATTGCAGGTTAATTGGCTTCAAAGTTGTAAAATTGTCCCTAGCGTGTGTAGGTTAGTGTTAGGGGTGATCGTTGGTCAGTGCAGACTCAGTGGGCCAAAGTCCCTGTTTACGTGCTGTATCTCCAGTCTAAAATCTGGTTTAGAGATACAGCACGGAAACAGGCCATCCGGCCACCGAGTTCGTGCCGACAAGCGATCCCCGCACATTAGAACTATGACAACCTTTAAAAGACATTTGAACAGGTACATGGATAGGAAAGGTTTAAAGGGATATGGACCATACACGGGCAGGTGGAACTAGAGTAGATGTGGCACTTTATAGTCAGCATGGGGAAGCTCGGCCGAAGGGAATCTTTTTGTGCTGTATGACTCTATCCAGGTCAATTCTTGTTTAAGTTCCTGGTGACCAAATACTTCATTTGAAAACCTGCAGGAATGAGAATTAGGTTAGAAAACAATCATGAAGGCACAGTGGTAGAGCTTCTACCTTGCAGCGCCAGAGACCCAGGTTTGATCCTGACCTCGGGTGCTGTTTCTGCGGAGTTTGTATGTTCTCCTGTGACTGCGTGATTTTTCTCCGGGTGCTCCCACTTTCCGAGGACGAGTTAATTGGCATCTGTAAATTGACCCTAGTGTGTAGGATGCAAAACTGGGGTAACACAGTGTTCAGGAGATAAAAGGTCGATGTGGACCAAAGGGCCTGTTTCCACGCTGCATCTCTAAAAACACATTAAGCTCACAGGATTTTTGCGTTACCAGCAATCTTATAACAGATTTCAAGCACCTTATTTCAAGTACCTTCTCTATTTTGCCTTCATTCCATACAAAGAATGAAAATCGTCTAATTTCAGTGCTCTGGTACTCTAGTGCAAAAATAAATTAAGTAGTCAATCCAAACGCTGCAAAATATTGTAAATTTAAAATCTCTAACACTTACTTTAACTATAATGTAACATAGTCAAATAATAGGCTGAGTACATTACATTTACCTTCAGATAACCATATCCTTGGGAGGATTGTGTTATGCAAAATCTATTAACAAAATACTTCATTTTCTCCTGTTCCAAAAATATCAACACTTCAGCAAATCTGAAAACACTGACTAACGGTACCTAAATTGGTTCAAGATACATTTTGTATTGTAGAAGGGCAGCATGTGGTGATTCTGACGTAGAGGATAAATTAAGCAACTCCTATGGGCAGAGCAGACACAGAGAGAGTCTAGAGGTGCACGGTGGCACAGTGGTAGAGTTATTGCCATACAGCGCCAGAGACCCGGGTTCGATCCTGACTACGGGTGCTGTCTGTATGGAGTTTACGCATTCTCCCTGTGACCATGTGGGTTTTCCTTGGGTGCTACGGTTTCCTCCCACATCCCAAAGATGTACAGGTTTGTAGGTTAATTTGGCTTCAGTAAAAATTATAAATTGTCCCAAGTGTGTAGGGTCATGCTAGTTTGCGGGGGTCGCTGGTCGACCTCGGTGGCTAAAGGGCCTGTTTCTGTGCTGTATTTTCAAACTAAACTAAAGACGGGAGGGTTTGCAGTCTCAACCGAGTTTAGCCGAATGCAAGGAACCTTGCAGATAAGTCAGATGAGCATTCAGCGTGGATCAGCACTTTGAACTGTGATCATTGAAACTTGGTTGAAGGAAGGGCAAGACTGGCAGCTTAATGTTTCAGAATACAGAAGTTTCCAACATAATAGAGGGGGAAATTGCACTACTGATTAGGGAGAATATCAGGGCGGTATTTCAAGTGAGTATCTTGGAATGAGCATCATCTATTAAAACTAAATCAGCCAGCATTAGTCTGAAGAAGGATCTCGACCCGAAACATCACCCATTCCTTCTCACCAGAGAAGCTGCCTGTCCCGCTGAATTACTCCAGCATTTTGTGTCTATCTTTGGTTTAAACCAGCATCTGCAGTTCCTTCTTACACAATCCATTAAGGCTATATGGGTAAAAGTTACAAAATAAGAGAAGGGTGAGTATTTTGCTGTGGTTATACTATGTGCCTCCCTATGTTCAGTGGGAATTGGAGGAGCAGAGATGCAAACAGATTAAAGGAAGGTGCAAGAGCCTTATATGAGTGGGGTTGCTAACTTTCCCAGTATTTACTCAGTTGCCTTGGTGAAAAGGGCCAACATGGCAGAGAAAGGCCTGGTTAGAGTGGATGTGGAGAGATTGTTTCCACTAGTGGGAGAGACTAGGACCAGAGGTCATAGAATAAAATGATATACCTTTAGAAAGGAGATGAGGCAGAGGGTGGTAAATCTGTAAAATCATTGCCACAGACGGCAGTGGACGCCAAGTCAATAGATATTTTTTAAGCGGAGATTGATAGATTCTTGATTAGTACGGGCATCAGGGGTTATGGGGAGAAGGCAGGAGAATGGGGTTCAGAGGGAAAGATAGATCAGCCATGATTGAATGACGGAGTAGACGTGCTGAATGGCCAAATTCTGCTCCGATAATGAACCTATGAGAATTTGCTGAGTTTGTTGAAGAATGACATTTTGTGACAATACCCGACTAGAAATGGGGCAGTATTCTTATGTTGGCAAATAAAAACACCGTAGGTGAAGGAAGTGTCAGGAACGAGTGACCATAAGTCAAGGTAGTTGCAGATAGGGAAAACATTGATCCTCAAGTTGAGGTTTTATGCTGGAAGGCTGATTGCAGCAACTTAGGGGAAGACCTGTTGAAAGTAAACTGGAGGCAGATGATTCAGGGCAAAACCACATCTTGGATGCAGGTATCAGAGGCTACGGATACATAGGTTCATAAGTTTGCAAATGAGTTTGGTGGTGCTATGAACCGTGATGGTGCATTAGGTTGCAGCAGAATAGACATGAGATGGGAAGCTGAGCGAAACATTGACAGGTGGCATTTAATCCCGACAAGTTTTGACATGGAAGATAGACACAAACATGCTGGAGTAACTCAGTGGGTCAGCCAGCATCTCCGGAGAGAAGGAATGGGTGACATTTCGGGTCGAAACCCTTCTTCAGACTGGCGTTTTGTATTTTTGGGAGGTCAAATAGGGATAGGACATCCAGTAAGTAAAAAATAGCTGGAGGAATTCTGTGCAGGCATGGGACAGATAATCCCCCCCCCCCCCCACTCCCCCACAGATGCCACCTGACTTGCTGACTCCATCCAGCCATTGTTTTTTGCTCAAGATAGTGAGATCAATGTGCCATTATGCCCCGGGAGAACAATTATAAAGCCACCCTTTTCCAATAAAGAACACACATGTTTCTACACAATCAGAATAAACATTTACAGGATATTAAAATGTTAACATATGTCGAAGATTAAGTAATATATTTACATTATGTAAACACATTCAGCATTGTAAAGCCCAGAGCCAAATCTCATTTGCAAATGCTGGCAGTTCCGTGGCAAACTGGCAGTATGAATGAATTTAAAAGCAAGCATTTTCAGAATGTTGGCGTATGTGGTCCAAATGAAAGCCCCAAGCTCGTTGACAGGTTGTGTAAAGTAAAATCGGTTGTAGGTACTGGGTGGAACCTGATCGCAAAGCAATAACCTGCCAAGACCCCCCAACTGTTACTTTGGGAGAATCTATCTAAAAGTCCCGCTTTGGGTTAGACCTGCTGCAGGGTCCATGAAACCATTTACTTTACTGGAAATTTTGACCCCCCCTCACTATTTAGTGTAAATCACTATCTCACTATCTACAACCCTGGTTGGACAGATTGGTCCCAGCCAGGTTCAAGTGGAGTCCGTCCCTTTAGAACAGCTCCCTCCTTTCCCAGTATTGGTGCCAATGTCCCACAAATTTGAATCCACTTCTTGCATACTAATCTTTGAGTCACGCGTTCAACTCCTTAATCGTCTCAACCCTATGCCAATTTTCACATCGCTCAGGTAACAATCCAGAGATTCTTACCTTTTTGGTTCTGCTTTTCAATTTAGTGCCGAGCTGTTCAAATTCCCTTAGCAGAACCTATTTCCTTGTTCTCCTGCATCATTGGTACCCACATGAACCACGACAACTGGATCTTTCCCCTCCCTCTCCAAGTTCTTCTGCAGGTCAGATGAACCCAGGCACCAGGTCGGCAACCTAGCCTTCGGGACACTCGCTCCTTGTGACAGAGGATAGTGTCTATTCCCCTAACTATATACTATTGGTAATGACACCAAAGATTTTCTTCCCTCTCTTTCTGTTTTAGTTTAGTTGTAAGATACAGCGTGGAAACAGTACCTTCAGCCCACCGAGTCCACGCCGACCAGCGATCCCCGCACACTAACACCATCCTACACACACTAGGGACAATTTACATTTACACCAAGCCAATTAACCTGCAAACCTGTATGTCTTTGGAGTATGGGAGGAAACCGAAGATCTCGGAGAAAACGTATAAACTTCGTACAGTACAGACAGCCGCCGTAGTCAGGATTGAAATCGGGTCTCTGGTGCTGTAAGACAGAAACTGTACAGCTGCGTCGCCATGTCACCCCTGTAGATTTCCGTAGGTTTTAAAATCCCTTTCATTTGTTAAATGTGTGGTTAAAAGTTTTTTTTAACTTTAGCGTCAGAACCACATTTGAAAAAAAATTGATGCCTTTGACAAATCTCAAAGAAAAGGTCCCTCTCCTGTCAAAGGTTTTCTGAACCGTTTGATGAACAGAGCTTGTGTATCGCCTCCCAGGTTGCATGCAGAAGCGAGCATTTACTGCACATTTACAGATCACTGCTAGTCAACAGGTAGATGGGAAAAGTTGCGTGTCAAGAGTTCAAGCTCGTTTGTTGTCATATGCATGAATACAGTTAGGTACAGGTTCAATAAACACTCAGCATTCTTGTACAGGCCCCCCAGAAGGGGTAAGGCAGTAGGTGACCTGCCCTGGAATGTGTTATACAGACAGGTGACCTGGCCTCACTTTACAGGCCCTGTAAGAAATAATACACTCAGACAGGTGCCCTTGCATCACTCTGTGGGCCTTGGAAGGGGCAATACACGCAGACAAGGAACCTGCTTTCACTTTATTGACCCCAAAAGGATAATGCACTTAAGACAGAAGTGCTGCCCTCACTCTGTGGGTCGTAGAAGGGGTAATAGTCACACAGATGATCTGCCTGTAGATTGTTTACTTTACTTACTAACCAATGTAGTGCTTTATTATTATAAGCTCCGCCTACTACCACACCATTCATATTATTGCAACACCACATGTTGGTACTGCTGCATGGTAGGAGTAACATGCGTGTTGTATACGTTACTCAATAAATACTGTTATACCAGATCCGTGAGTGTTTGTGATTTACTCAACATATAAAACAGTTCAGCCTGTGAGCTTGTGACGCTACGTGGCATTGCAGCTCAGCTTTTCCCAATTGGGTGCACCTCCCCCCCCCCCTCCCATAGGCTACCAAAGTGGCCGATGTGTTTACAATACGTTCGGCATTCTTGACTTGTGTAAATTCAGATAATGACATGACATTACAATTGGCCCCGTTGTCGATCTTTGAAACAATAAAGTTATCGTTGACACAAAGTGAAACTTCAGGGTCGAGGTGCTTGTTAGTGGAATCAACCCTGACTTGTCCAATCTCACCACGTTCGGCAACCCCTTTGGCCGTTACAAGTTCCTGCGGATGTCCTTTGGCATCAACTCTGCTAGCGAAGTATTCCAGTGAACAATGGAACAATTATTTATGGGGTTTCCTTGTGCCATCATTGTCGACGACATTCTCATTGCTGGACGCAACAGTAGTATTGAACCGTGCAAAAGACTCACCTCAAACTCAACCCTCCGAAGTGCAGATTCCACGTCAAGGAGGTCCAGTATGTCGGACACGTATTCACCAGTGACGGCCTCAGACCTGACCCCTTCAAGACCATTGCCATCAACGAGATGCCAGTCCCCAATGACGTGACAAGTTTGCAGAGATTCCTGGGAATGGTTAACTACTTGGGGAAGTTAATTGCCAACCTCAGCAAAATATCGCCCCCCTGCGACATCTGTGTCACAAAGACACTGCATGGTCTTGGTACCCACAACACCAGAGGGCATTCAAAATCCTTATATTACAATTGTCCAGTGCTCCTACCCTCACTTATTTCGATTTAAAACTACCGGTGACACTTACGTGTGATACCTCCCAATATGGACTTGGAGCTGCTTGCCTCCAGAATTCCGTCAAGGGAGACTGCAGACCTATTGGCTCATGCCTCCCGTACCTTGTCTGAGACGGAACCACGATACGCCCAGATGGAAAAGGAATTACTAGCCGCGCTTTTTGCCTGCACAAAATTCAAGGACTTTATTTTTAGGAAGTCCGTGGTTGCTGAAACAGACCACCAACCTTTGGTCACGATTCTGAACAAACCCATTCATGCTGCTCCTGCTCGCCTGCAACCGATGATGATGCAGCTACAGAGTTTCGATTTCACACTAGTCTACAAAAGGGGCAAGGACATGCATCTGGCTGACACGCTATCAAGAGCCCTATGAACAACATGCGAACAGCCGTCTGAAAATGACCAGTTCACATTGATGATGGTGTTGTACGTACCTACAGAATGCCTAAGCGACCTGGCAGAGCAAACGACTGCAGACACAATTTTACAGAGACTGTCTTCAGTCATCCGGCGTGGCTGGCCGGATAAACCATATCGCGCCCCACTTCCTATTCGCCCATACTACCTGGTCCGCGACAAACTGGTGCTGAAGGATGTTGTTGTAAACAAGGGTCACAAAGCAGTCATCCCAACTTGTCCTCCAGGACAAATATTTTGATGCCGTCCACAGGGAGTCACCCCGGCGTAGAGGCAACCATGCTCCGAGCAAAGAGCATGTTTTTCTGGCCCGGATTAACCAAATATGTGTGTGAGAAAGTTGAAGCCTGTGCTATCTGCAACAGCCTGGTGCCACACCAATCTTTATTGAGTAACGTATACAACACACTACATGCCGTGTTAATGCTATCGACACCTCCTACCCAACCAGCACTCCCAGTCCCACACATCATCTCGACAATTTCAAAGATTTATTGAAAAGTGTTCTAACTGTGGCGGATCATACCCCGCTGATTGCAAACTGTGCCTTGCCTTTGGAAATTGATGCAATTTTTGAAAAATAAGAAACCATTTCATTAGTTGCTGTCGAGCCAGTGGGAAACACTGATTCCCAAGGCAACCTGTGCACCAGTTAAAACATGAAGATTCTCATATTGAGTAACAAGAGCTACCAGCAACTCCTCCAGATACTCTCCCTGAGCCTGAAGATAACAGACTTAACATACACTCCCTGCTTGATTCCACTAACCTTGAAGTTTAACTTTGTGTCAACAATACCATTACTGGTTGCAAAGATCGACATCGGGGCCAAATGTAATGTCATGTCATTATCCGAATTTACACGAGTCAAGAATGCCGAACGTATTGTAAACACATCGGCCACTTTGTTAGCCTATGGGGGGTGGGGAGGAAGCTGAGCTGCTGATGATGATGAAGACATATATAGGCAACGCCATATGCAGTATGTACAGGCGAATATTCTCTTGCGTAAGTATGGTGCATGTACAGATGTAGTGAAGATGTCTCTGTTTAGCGTAGAGCATATTGTACGCCACTCAATACTGCACACCTGTGGTCAAACTACAGAGAGACAAGTTTACAGAGACTAAAGGTAGCTTATAATGATGCCATGGGAGTATTGCTAAGGAAACCTAGATGGTGTAGTGCTGGTGAAATGTTTGTGGCTGCAGGAGTCAGTAGTTTACAAGCTATCCTAAGAAATCATATGTATAAATTTATTTGCAGGTTTAATGACTCTAAAAATGTAATTATCTTGGTCTTATCAAACATCAGGTTTAGCACTACACGCTACCAATCCCATTTGTGGAGACATTGGCATAGTTGTCTCGTTGTAGGACACTGATCTTTCTTTTTATTCGGGATTTTGAATCATGTATTGTGTTTTTGTATATCATTTATGATGCTCATGAGTAATTTACTAAGCTTTTATATGTATTGTATGGTGTTTTCATATGCAATGTATTTTATGTAATGTCGTCTCTTGTCTGGACCTTGAGTCTGAAATAAAGTTTAATTATGATAACAATAATGTAACCCGACAGTCTGTCCTTCCATCAAAGGCTGGAGTGGTCAACTTCATTGATCACAAACCTTCCGTGACAGTCGGTTTTGTGTAGTTGAGCCTGAACCTCCTGTAGCTTGTAGATGTGTGGCTCCCGCAGGTTCTTTGAGACTGGGAGGGTGGTACGCGTTTGTCTGGACATCAGTCTTTGTGCTAGAGAGCCACGCGTCGTGTCATGTGGCACATTTCTGAGATTAAGGAGATCCACACGTCCGAGCGGGCTCTGTGAGATCTCTCCATGACTTGTTTTGCACTGCGGACTGCCCGTTCAGCTAGCCCATTCGATTGGGGATATTCCGGACTGCTGGTGATATGATTAAAATCCCATTGTTCAGCAAAATCTTTAACGCGCTAATTGTGAACTGTCCAGCATTGTCTGCCAGGAGAGTATGTGGTGCTCCATGGACCGAATAATGTCTCCTTAGCTTCATAATCATCGCTGCTGATGAGGTAGTGCAAAACAGAAACAGGCCAGAATATGAGTCCACTAGCGCCAGGTATTGTTGATTGTGCCATGCAAAGATGTCAGTTGCCACCAAGGACCAAGGCAATTCTGGGTCCGGATGCAACAGAAGTGGTTCTCTCTGCTGGTGTGGCCTTGTACTCTTGCACACAAAGCACGATTGTACCTTCTGGTGGATATCGTCCGTCATTGCAGTCCAGAAGACCATGCTCCTTGCTCTCTTCACAGTGGCTTCTGCTCCGGATGACCCCTGTGTATGATGTCAACGTACACCTTAGTGAGACCGGGATAACTGCTGAATATTTGCAAATAAAGGCTTATCGTCTTCTTGAAGAATTCTCTGTGCCTGTGTCATCTAATCCAAACTTTGAGTCTTAAAACCACGACAAGAGAAGGGAAATCAAAGTGCAGACGAAGCAGGCAGAACAGCATCTGGAGGATGATCAGCTGTTATTATGTCTAGGGCAGTGGTTCCCAACGTGGGGCGTACGCCCACAGGGGGGCAATTTGATTTTTAAGGGGGGCAATTGAGGTCTGGGTCCAAATTTTCGATTTTTATTTTTTAGGATTTTCCATCAGGTAAACATATGTAGTTTATGTTTCAGATGTTATTTTGAGTAAATAATTTTTTGGGGGTAAAAAAGGTCTTTATTGTGTAGTTATTACAACCAAGGTATTGGCGTTTTAAGCTTCTTCAGCTGAAACGGAGTTCACTTTTTAAATTATAAGAATTATATATCACCACATGGGGGGGGGGGGGGGGGGGGGGGGGGGGGGGCATCAGGATTTTAGAGGTGATTAGGTGGGGCATGGCCAAAAATAGTTGGGAACCACTGGTCTAGGGTAAGTTTGGATCGATTTAGGTGCAAAGCCTGTAGTGAAGTTTCTGATGAATGAGGTAATCGAGAGGTTTGGTAGACCTACAGAAATCAGCTTTGACAATGGATTGTTTACATTCAGAGAGTAGTCAAGCTGGTGCTACAGGCCCTTAGAGTAAAACACAGGTTTGGGTGTGTAACACCTGCAGTCACAGGGCATGGTGGAAAGAATAAATGGAACATTGAAGGTTAATATAAATAAGATTTGTGTAACTACAAAGTTGAATTGGTTCGATGCCCTGCCATTGGCACTGAAGAGATGTTGCATGCAAACTAACCGAATAACCCACATAACACCACATGAGATGCTTACTGGCCGACCTATGCAGGTGGCACAATGGAGAGGTCCCTACAAGGGACTGAGTTTGGAACAGTTAGAGGTAGAATTTAAGAAGTATATGCAACAGTCAATTATGATATACAAGTCTATTTATGCACAGGCAAAGTAAAAGCAGTTGGAGGTGGACCAGGAGAAAGGATCCTTTAAACCTGGAGACAAGGTGTATGTATGAGCTTTCCGAACCACACACCGCTGTTCAGGTAGAAGGTTGATCTACCTGGTACCATTTCAATCCTTACATGAGGGCTGTCCCACAGGTACGACTAGATAATAGCCCTGAGGTAAGTGAACAGGAGGACAAAGAAGTGAGAGAAGAGCAGAGTTCTAACAAGAACGTTGTTTGATGTCAGTGGTGGGCAAATTAATGGAAAGGATACTTAAAGATTAATATATATAAGCATCTGGATAAACAGGGTCTGATTAGGAACAGTCAACATGGATTTGTGCCTGGAAGTTCATGTTTGACTAATCTTCTTGAATTTTTTGAAGCGGTTACAAGGGAAATTGATGAGGGTAAAGCGGTGGAAGTTGTCTATATGGACTTCAGTAAGGCCTTTGACAAGGTTCCACATGGAAGGTTGGTTAAGAAGGTTCAATTGTTTGGGTATTAATGGTGGAGTAGCAAGATGGATTAAACAGTGGCTGTATGGGAGATGCCAGAGAGTAATGGTGGATGGCTGTTTGTCAGGTTGGAGGCCAGTGACTAGTGGGGTGCCTCAAGGATCTGTGTTGGGTCCACTGTTGTTTGTCATATACATCAATGATCTGGATGATGGTGTGGTAAATTGGATTAGTAAGTATGCAGATGATACTAAGATAGGTGGTGTTGTGGATAATGAAGTAGATTTTCAAAGTCTACAGAGAGATTTAGGCCATTTGGAAGAGTGGGCTGAAAGATGGCAGATGGGTTTAATGCTGATAAGTGTGAGATGCTACATCTTGTAAGGACAAATCAAAATAGGATGTACATGGCGAATTGAGGAATGTGGTTGAACAGAGGGATCTAGGAATAACTGCATAGTTTTCTGAAGGTGGAATCTCATGTAGATAGGGTGGAAAAAAAGCTTTTGGTGTGCTGTCCTTTATAAATCAGAGCATTGAGTATAGAAGTTGGGATGTAATGTTAAAATTGTACAAGGCATTGGTGAGACCAATTATGGAGTATGGTGTACAATTTTGGTCGCCAAATTATAGGAAAGATGTCAACGAAATAGAGAGAGTACAGAGGAGATTTACTAGAATGTTGCCTGGATTTCAGCAACAAAGTTACAGAGAAAGGTTAAACAAGTTAGGTCTTTATTCTTTGGAGTGCAGAAGGTTAAGGGGGGACTTGATAGAGGTCTTTAAAATGATGAGAGGGATAGACAGAGTTGACATGGATAAGCTTTTTCCGTTGAGAGTAGGGAAGATTCAAATAAGAGGACATGATTTGAGAATTAAGGGACAGAGGTTTAGGGGTAACATGAGGGGGAACTTCTTTACTCAGAGAGTGGTAGCTGTGTGGAATGAGCTTCCAGTGGAAGTGGTGGAGGCAGGTTCGATTTTATCATTTAAAAATAAATTGGATATGTATATGGACAGGAAAGGAATGGAGGGTTATGGTCTGAGTGCAGGTAGATGGGACTAAGTGAGAGTAAGTGTTCGGCACGGACTAGAAGGGCCAAGATGGCCTGTTTCATTGCTGTCATTGTTATGTGGTTAAGATAATGTGAGTTTTTTGGAGACATTAGTGACTATGAGATTGGTGTAAATAAGGTCAGAATAAGGGGTGTATGTGTCTTGTTTGGGGAACAATGCTTCACCTTCATACGTAATAATACTAGCCCGGAGGGGTCTTTCACTAAAGCCATGGATAAGCTAAAAACCTAAGGAGTGAGGTTAAAAAAAACATAGGATTCAGACATCAATTGTTTGGGTGGCTGGAGAGCATGTTGGGGGGTTTGGGGAGTATGGCTGATTAAAATTGGTTTGACCATTAGAGTCGTACGACTTGCAGTGGCTATCATGTTGTGCTGTGTTTTCCGGTAGTCAGTCTCTACTGGTGAAAGCTACTGTGAAGCAACTGCCAATGATAACGGGTGAAGACGAATCAGGCCCTCAAGGAAAGTGGACCTCGGTGATAGAATACCACTACAATGGAGAAGAAGTGTTAGGAAAATGTTAAACGAAGACCGTAAGGGAAGCTGGATCTTTTATCCTGCCTCACGTAATGGGGGTAGGTTTTTGGTCCAGTTTCTCAGGGAGCCAGAGAAAGAACGCTACACAGCATTACACTAACTTAATTAAAAGAGCATGCATTTTAGGGCTCTATGGGTGATTAGGCCTGGGGGATGTGTGTGTGGTTTTCTTTGTCTTTTGAGACTCGGTGAAGTCTCAGAGGAGGGAGTTATATGGAAGTTATAAACAAGTTACTTTAAGTTATAAACAAGTTACTTATTTTTACCTTTGCACCTTTGTATTCTTAATAAATACATTTATATCCTTGTATTAAACATAAGCTAATGTGTGACCGTACAAAATGGTGTCGTCTAACCTTGGCTTTAGCTGAAACATAGCTGGGAAATTAAAAGCAATAGTTTGGAATTTCAGGGCAGCGAGAGAGGAAGAGATATGGGGTGGAAATGTAATGCAAGGTCGGAAGTAATGGTGGTGAGACAGTGAATACTAGAATCAAAGACAGTTTGATGCAAAGGAGTACAGCATGAAAGATAATGTAGTAGAGATAAGACTGAAAGAGTGTAATAAAGAGCTGCCTGTTTCTGTGAAGCAGAGAGCAATTAGAGAGCGGACAGGTGGTGTCATCTCTGAATGTTCCAAGCTGAATATTTGCAAATAAAGTCTTTTCGGCTTCTTGAAGAATTCTCCGTGTCTGTGTCATCTTATCCAAACTTTGAGTCTTAAAACTACGACACGACACGACCTCGGAGGCTCCAGCTGCAGGCCCTGTGTATGGTAACATCGGGAGCTCGTGGTTCCATTGTGGGAGACCGCTTTTTGGAGCTCCCGCAATGGCAACTTCTCCCGCCCGAATCGCTAAATCGTTAAAACGACCCGGAGCGGGGCCTTACATCGCCTGGCGCGGCCTTAACGGCCACGGGACTTACCATCGCCTGCCGGGGGCTTTAACATCGGGAGAAGAATAAACAACAGGGGAGAGACAAGACTTTGCCTTCAATCACAGTGAGGAGGGGTTTGGAGATTCACTGTGATGGATGTTTATGTAAATTGTGTGTCTAGGTTTTTTCATGTTTGTATGACTGCAGAAAACTTAATTTCGTTTGAACTTAGGTTCAGATGAGAAATAAAGGGTATTCTGATTCTGATATAGACAGGAGACCTGCCCTAGAAGGGGTAATACAGACAGGTGGAGCCTGCCCTCACTATGGGCCCTAGAAGGGGGCAATACACTCAGATGGGTATGCTGCCCTCCCTTTATACACCCTGGAAGGAGTAATACACTCAAAAAGGTATGACTTGCCCCTACTCTCTGGACTCTGGAAGGGGTAATACAGTCAGATAGGGGACCTGCCCTCATTCTCTACCCCTAGCAAGGGGGTAATACACTCAGACAAGGGGACCTACCCTAAGTTGCCAGCCCCTGGAGGGGGTACTGCAAGATGCAGGAGGCCTGGCCTGGCCTGCCTGGAGCTCACTGTCTGTGACGAGGGGGAGTGCGACCGACCGGAAGAGGAGGAGCGGGAGTAATGGCGGCGAGGCGCTGAGACGCTGCAGCTCCGCGGGATGAAAACGTTCATCAACCACGCGTTCACCGCCGCCCAGGGCAAGAGGGATAACCGGGCAGCGCCATTTACAGCAATTGAACACAGCGATCGGTCCATTTGGCCTATAAATTAATGGGCATGGTCGCCTCCATGTGCCCGTGCCCCGGGTTATGGTGAATAATCGGAGCGACTTAGGCTATTTAAAAATGTTAATCTTTCCTTAAGAAATGGGCCCCGACTATCCCCAGATCCAGGTTTTTGTAATTCATTGTGCGGGGGGGAACAAGATGCTACGGGACCCCGGCGCACTTGCCGGGCCATTGCTATGGTGATGGGTGGCTGGGTCAGGCGGCACCTCCTAAACTGTTGTGTAGTTTAAACACAAAGTGCTGCAGTAACTCAGGGTTGACTTTTAAAATCTCAAAATTTTGTAACATTGCTACACTATGGGCCCTAGAAGGGGGCAATACACTCAGATGGGTATGCTGCCCTCCCTTTATACACCCTGGAAGGAGTAATGCACTCAAAAAGATGACTTGCCCCTACTCTCTGGACCCTGGAAGGGGTAATACAGTCAGATAGGGGACCTGCCCTCATTCTCTACCCCTAGCAAGGGGGTAATACACTCAGACAAGGGGACCTACCCTCAGTTGCCAGCCCCTGGAGGGGTTACTGCAGGGTGCCAGGCCTGGCCCTGCCTGGAGCTCACTGTCTGTGTTGGGGAGTGCGACCGACCGGAGGGAGCAGGGGACTAATGGCAGCGAGGCGCTGAGACGTAAGCTCCGCGGGGAAAAACATCATCAACTCCCAGGGGCAGGAGATAACCGCAACTCATCTTGCCCCGCCCGTAACTCAGGGTGCTGCAGGTCACAGAGTACCCGAGTAGATCAGGGTGCTGCAATAGAAACGAGAGAGAGTAGCGGCGGCGGAGTAGGCCATTCGATCCCCTTCGAGCCTGCACGCCATTCATTGTGATCGGGGGTGGTTCCAACTCAGGGATCCCGTACCTGCTTTCTCGGGCCATTGCTATGGTGATGGGTGGCTGGCCACAAGGGCCACATCCTAACTCCCTCTGTAAATATAGCCAAAGAACTGCAGTCAACTCACCCTCTGTGGCAGAGAGTTCCAGAGATGCAGTAACTCTCTGTGCTGCAAAAAGGGTGTCCTCAGTAACTCAGGGTTTAAGGAGATTTCCCCCTTATCCTTAAGCTGTAACCCCTTGTCCTGGACTTCCCCAACATCGGAAACAATCTTCCTGCATCTAGCCTGTCCAACCCCTTAAGAATTTTGTAAGTTTCTATAAGATCCCCTCTCAATCTCCTAAATTCTAGAGAGTATAAACCAAGTCTATCCAGTCTTTCTTCAGTAAGACAGTCCTGACATCCCAGGAATCAGGGTGCTGCAGTAAATCAGGGTCTGCACTCCCTCTATGGCAATAATGTCAGGGTGCCTCAGATTACTGGAGTAGATCAGGGTGCACGCAGTAGGTCAGGGTGCTGCAGTAACTCAGGGTGCTGCAGTCACAGAGTACTGGAGTAGATCAGGGTGCTGCAATAGGTCAGGGTGCTGCAGTAGCTCAGGGTGCTGCAGTCACATAGTACTCGAGTAGCTCAGGGTGCTGCAGTAGGTCAGGGTGCTGCAGTAACTCAGGGTGCCGGAGTCACAGAGTACTGGAGTAACTCAACATGTTACAGTAACTGAGGGTAATGGAGTAGCTCATGGTGCCGGAGTCACTGAGTACTGGAGTAGCTCAGGGTGCTGCAGTAACTCATGGTGCCGGAGTCACAGAGTACTGGAGTAACTCAACATTGTAATTGTAATTAATTTATTATGTTAAAACATACAACTAATTTGATTTGCCATACAGTCATACCAAAAAAGCAAGAAGACACTCAACTACATTTAAAAAAAACATAAACATCCGCCACAACGCACTGTGATGGAAGGCAATATCATATTATCTTTTTCCTTCCTTTTCTCCTGCGGTCGGGGCAGTCAAACCATTCGCAGTCTGGACAATCGAAGCTCCCGCAGCTGGTGATAGACGCTCCTGCGTCGGGGCGATCGAAGCTCCCGCGATTGAGGCGGCCGAAGCTCCTGGGGTCGGAGCTCCCGAAGCCGACCCCTAACCAAGGGAAAGTGAACTCCATGATGTTAAGTCTGCAGGCCCCCGCGGTTGGAGCCCCGCAGCCAATCCCCAGCTCCTCGATGTTAGACCGCAGTGCGGACGGAGATACGATATGGAAAAAGTCGCATCTCCGTCGACGAAAGAAATTTTAAAACGTTTCCCCCACCCCCCCACATAATACAACACTAAAGATACACTAAAACATACATTTAACAACAGAGTAAAAACAACAAAAGAAGAAACGGACGAGACAGATCGTTGATGAGGCTGCCATCGTACGGCGCTATCGGAACATGCTACATTAACTGAGGATGCTGGAGTAACTGAAAATGCTGCAGTAACAGAGGGTGCCAGAGTAACAGAGGGTGCCAGAGTAACTGAGGGTGCCAGAGTAGCCGAGGGCTGGAGTAACTGAAAATGCTGGAGTAGCCGAAGGTGCTGGAGTAACTGAAAATGCTGGAGTGGCCCAGGGTGCTGGAGTAACTGAAAATGCTGCAGTAACTCAGGCTGCTAGAGTAACAGGATGCCGGGGTAGCTCATGGTGCTGGAGTAACTAAGGGTGCGGCTCAAAGATGCCAGTGTGGCACTGGGGTGCAAGTGTGGCTCAAAGTGCTGGAAGTTGTTTTGTTTAGTCTAGCTTATTATTGTCACGCGTACCGAGGTACAGTGAAAAACTATTTGTTTGTACGCTATCCATTCAAAGAAAAGACAAATATGGTTACAACCAAACCAAAGATGGTTACAACCTTGTGTCTCTTCGGTATAAACCAGCATCTGCAGTTCCTTCCTACAAATTATAATCCAGCTGTCCACAATGTGCAGATACAGGATAAAGGGAAAAATGTTTACTGAAAGATAAAATCTGATTATTTTGAAGGTTCGATTAGTTTATTGTCACGTGTACCGTGTTAACCAGTCAAAGGAAAGACTATACATAATTACAGTCACACCACCCACAATGTATGGATAAAGGTGCAAGATAAGGTGATTAAAGATAGTTCAAAGGTCTCCAATGAGGTAGATGGGAGGTCAGAATTGCTCCCTAGTTGGTGAGAGATTGGTTTGGTTGCCTGACAACAGCTGTGAAGAAACTCACTGGATCAGAAAATCCTTTCCACTCTTCAGCAGTTGACAGCCTTTCACTTTTCAATGCACTTGCTTGCAGATCGGTTCCTTTGGGAGTTTTGTAAAGCTGCACCTGCAGTTCTGGTTTAGGCTTATTATTGTCATGTGTGGTACAGTCTCTGGGTACAGTGAAAAGCTATGTGAACAGATCAGATAATACTATATGCACATACAATCAAGTGAAACTCAATTACAATAGGTAGAGCAAAAGGGAAGAAACAGTGTGCAAAATATAGTTCTCAGAATTTACTGTGGCCTAGAGGCCTGTTTCCATGCTGTATCTCCAGACAAGTCTCCAGTCCAGTATAGAGATATATCGTGGAAAAAAGCCCTCCGGGCAACCATGTCCACGCTTGCCAATGATCACCAGTTCACGCTAGTTCTAAGTTTCCCACTTTCACATCCCCACACTATACACTAGGGGCAATTTACAGAAGCCAATTTACCTTTCAACCCTGCACAAATGTGGTAGGAAACTGGAGCATCCAGAGAAAACCCACGTGGTCACAGGGAGAACGTACAAACTCCGCACAGAAAACATCCAGTCAGGTTCGACCCCGACAAACTGCACCATTGTACCGTCCCATTGTAGTGCAGCAGTTACATCAACAATGTCCAATGGCACACAGTCCAGTGTGCCATTCTAGGTTTCTGTACCTTCTACCAGACGGGAGTGGGGAGAAGAAGGAATGACCGGGGTGGGATAAGGCAACGTGAAATGTAGATGGAATTAATGGTGTGTCTGTTTGATGGCCTGGGCTACATCTACAACTCTCTGCAATTTGGTGTGGTCTTGGGCAGAGCTGTTTCCAAACCAAGTTATGATGCAACCGACAATATGCATTCTCGGGTGCCTTCCTAGAGGTTTGTAAGAGTTACTGGAGATATGTTGAATTTCCTCAAATGTCCTCAGGAAATGGATGCGTTGGTGGGTCTTCTTGACAGTTGCATCAATGCGGTTGGTCCACGACAGATTGTTGGCAATATTAGTGCCAAGAAACTTGTAGCTCTCAACTATGTTCACATGCACACCATTGATGCTGTGTCCCTTACCCAAAATTTATATCTGAGCCAAACCAGTGGTCTAAATCATATTGTAGACACAACTGCAGATGCTAGTTTACAAAACAAGACACAAAGCACTGAGTCTGGCAGTATCTCTGGAGACTATTATTTCCGAATACCCAAAGACATACAGATCTATAGGTTATTTGGTCTCTAAATTACCCCTCGTGCGTAGGGAGTGGATATAAAAGTGGAATAAAATAGAACTGGTGAGAATGGGTGATGGATGGTCGGCATGGACTTGGTGGGCCGAAGGGCCTGTTTCTGCACTGTATTTCTAAAGTTTAGTGACTGAGGTTCAGCTATTTTCAGTAGCCTCTTCATGAAATGCTGGCTGATGATTGTACACGGTTCAGTTCCACCCTGAACTCATTTACTGCAGTAACCAGCACTCCAATGCAGAAAGATCTACACTTTACTCAAGTGGCCTTCTAAGGGACGTCATAAAAATAGAAAGTACAAACGCTCGGCAGGTAGCGCGAAAAGAGAAGCAGTTGACATTTCAACCCAGGTGCCTTCATGCACTATGTTATGCAAATATCTCGCACTAACTGCCTGTTGTGAGAATATATTGATCATCCCTTGATATCCAAGGGTCCTTGTCATGACCAAGTACTTCACAATCAACATTCTCAAGGTCGCAATCGGCAAGAGTTATAACACCATCGGCCAGATAAATATTGAAGTCACAAGGATTGTTCGGAAACTAAGTATCATGGAGCAAGTGCTCATATTTTGGCTCCTCAAACCTTGTATGTAAATGTGTTGGTCAGGAAGGTTGTGCCTGCATCTGTGCAGCTGCAACAACATCTGAGCTCTATGTACACTGGCTGTGACAAAGCATTTGCTAGGTTGGCGCCCCACCCACCACCTTAAATGTCATCTTCTCGCAGCACCGGTATATTATGGCTGCACTCTATACCGAGTCCTGTAGCTCACCAGGTCTCGAGCAGCACCTTCCATAGTTTAGTTTATTGTCATGTGTACCCAGGTACTGTGAAAAGCTTTTGTTGCTCGCTAACCCGTCAGCAGACAATACATGATTACTATCGAGCCATCTACAGTGTACAGATACATGATAAAGGGAATAAGGTGAATAGCGTTTAATGCAAGATAAAGCCAGTAAAATCAGATCAAAGATAATCCGAGGGTCTCCAATTAGATTAGATTCAACTTTATTGTCATTGCACAAATACGAGTACAGGTACAACGAAATGCAGTTTTGAATGATATTTGTAATGTGTGTCATGCTGGTTGTTGCAAGTCTGAATATTTATATACAATCAATATCCACAGAATACCTGTTTAAGAAAGAACTGCAGATGCTGGAAAATCGAAGGTAGACAAAAATGCTGGAGAAACTCAGCAGGTGAGGCAGCATCTATAGAGCGAAGGAATAGGTGACGTTTCGGGTCGAGATCCTTCTTCAGACTATTCCTTCGTTCCATAGATGCTGCCTCGCCTGCTGAGTTTCCAGCCTTTTTGTCTACCCACAGAATACCCATCACCTTGGTAACTAAAATAGGGAGAAGACAAAGGGGCACAAGGGCGTAAAATAGCCCTAAAATAGGGCGGCATGGTGTCTGCTGCCTTACAGTGCCAGAAACCCTGGGTTCAATCCTGACGACGGGTGCGGTCTGTACGGAATCTGTACGTCTCCCCATGACCTGCGTGGGTTTTCTTTGAGATATTTGGTTTCCTCCCACACTCCAAAGATGTAAAGTTTGTAGATTAATTGGCTTGGTATAAATGTAAAATTGTCCCCAGTGTGTGTAGGATATTGTTAGTGCGTGGGGGTCACCGGTCGGTACAATCTCGGTGGGCCGAAGAGGCTGTTTCTGCGTTGTATCTCTAAGCTAAAACTAAACTAAACTAAACAAGGGTTGCTATGGGATGATGCCAGAATTTATTTGCAGGAATTACAATAAATAATTCGGTCGACACAGTGGGAACAAAAAAACTCCTTTGCTCTAAGTTGCTAATCCTTGTTCCAGTGAAAGAATGGAAAATATTCTGCAGTGGGGTCTTGAAATTTAGAATTGACCATTTTGATAAAATAACAGTGACCATTGACATCAGTTTAAATTGAAGTGAACCTGGTTCCTGCTAAGAATTGTGTAGGTGAAGTAATCTGCCAGCAAGGCAAAAGTCACTTTTGCTGGAAGTTACTAATGCATTTTAAATAATCATAAACTTTTTTGTTTTTGTGATGTATGCACCCTTTTAATGTACAGCATAGCAAATGCAAAGCTGTCAGAAATATACATCCCAAAATCTAAAGAGAAAGCATGATCAAATATATTAATAATAAAAACACTTTTTTCAGTATTTTGTAAACAGATATGTTTTTTGCACCTGTCCCAAATTGCAAGCCATGGCATTTTTTTTTGTACTAAACGTCAAAGATTTTTCTATTTGCACCACCTGTGGTATTTATGTGTGTCTTGATTGTACAGTGATTTGACTGGATAGCACATAAACAAAAGCCTTTCACTGTATCTTGGCACACCTAACACTAATGTATATCAGGATAAACTTGTAGAAACATGAAACTTCAAATGCTGGTTTACAGCACATTCAGCGGGTTAGGCTGCATCCCTGGAGAACATGAATTGGACATGGAAAGAACATGTTCTCCGGGAATGCTATTTAACCTGCTGAATTACTCCTGCACTTTGTATATTTATTTTTAGTATAAGCTTATATATCTAACTGACCATACTCCATGACATCTGTCTTTCATATAAATATATTACTTTCAACTGTTTCACTTATAACTTAAATCTTGCATGCCCACATAAATCCCATGAATTATAGCTTTCTGATACGATTTATTGTAATTTTCTCTTGGGGACATTTTTTGTGTTCTAGGGTAGACCATGGCCACTAGGTGGCTGTGTGGATGAATTCATGGAGAACCAGTTCATTAATAGTCTATTGACATTACAGGAAAATCAGTTTAACTGATCGTGTATTTCTTTTCCCACAGACCTATTTCTAGTTCTATTCCTTACCAATTATAGATGGTGAATCTATGGAATTCATTGCCATAGAAGGCTGTGAAGGCCATGTTAATGGATATATTTAAGGTGGAGATTGATAGATTTTTGATGAGTAAGGGTGTCAGGGGTTCTGGGAGGAGGCAGGAGAATGGGGTTGAGAGGCAAAGATAGATCAGCCACGATTGAATGGCAGAGTAACACTTGATGGCCTATTTCTGATTCTAAAATGTACGTGCCTATGAACTATCATGACAAAGGAGGGGTTTTCGACATCAGAAAGCCCAGCAATACACATACACCAGATTGCATTGATGGCGCTGAAGTAGAGATGGTTGAAAACCTCTAATTCCTCTGTCAATATCACCAATAACTTCTCCTGGACCACCCATATTGAAGCAACAACCAAGAAAGCACACCAATGCCTATACTTCCTTAGAAGGCTAGGAATGATCCCTACTACTCTCACCAACTTTTATGTATGCAACATACTAAACATTTTATCAGGATGCATCATAGCTTGGTTTCGGAACAGCTCCACCCAAGACCACAAGGAATTGCAGCGAATTGTGGACGCAGCCCAGACCAATACACAATCCATCCTCCTTTCTATTGACTCCATTTATATCTCACACTGCCTTGGCAAGGCCAGCAACATAATCAAGGACAAGTCGCACCTTGACTACTCCCTCATCTCCCCTCTCCCATCAGGCAAAAGGTATAGAAGTGTGAAACTGCAAACCTCCAGATTCTTCCCAGCTGTTGTCAGGCAACTGAATCATCCTACCAAAACTAGAGAGCAGTGCTGAACTACTATCTACCTCTTTCAAGACCCTCCAACTATCCTTGATCAGATTTTGCTGGCTTAACCTTGCACTAAACGTTATTCCCTGACCGTGTATCTATACACTATAATAGCTCGATTGTAATCATGTATTGTCTTTCTGCTGACTGGATAGCAAGTAACTAAAGCTTTTCACTGTACCTCGGTACACGTGACAATCAGCTAAACTGAACTGTACTTATAATGGAAGCTAAAAAAATAGAATAACATTCAAACTATTTCAAAATCATTTTGTGTATTACAAGCTAATACCTTTTCCTCATCTGCAGAGCAAGCATTTAAGCTGAATTTTAAAATGTATAAGGACAGTTGCCTAAGGCGTAGAACATTGGGTATGACGTTGGAAGAAACTTGTTTTTTATTCAAACCATCTAGAAATATCATACTTTACAATGCCTTTCATATTTTTCTCCAGATTCTTTACCATATTTGCACCGGAAGATTCAAGAGTATCCTGACACTGAGTTTATTGAAGTTGCATAGCGAGTGTAATAAAATGTGTTTTATTTTGTGCCAAATTAAACTAAATTAAAAAAATCCTATCCATGTAAAAACTGTATAGTACAAGCCAGGTTTCTCTACGCATAAGCATACAACTGCTTTGGTGCATAAATATTTGCAGTATGTCGGTGATAGATTTAATTTGCTTATCGTACTATTGTCTGTCGTGACGACATTCTATGATTCTCGGTAATCTGAATGCAACGATTATGGGGGCAGCACAGTGGTGCAGTTGGTAAAGCTGCTGCCTCTCAGCCCCAGAGACCCATGTTCCAATCTGGCCCCGTGTGCTGTCTGTGCAGAGATTGCACAATCTCTGACATGGATTTCCTCCACTTTCCTCCCACATCCCAAAGGGTTTGTAGGTTAATTGGCCCTCTGTAAATCGTCCCTTGTGTGTAGCGAGTGGATGAGAAACTGGGATAACACTGAACTAATGTGAGCAGGTGATCAGCATGGATTTGTGTCGGAAGGAACTGCAGATGCTGGTTTAAACCGAAGATAGACGCAAAATGCTGAACACAGACTGAAGAAGGTCTCGACCCGAAACGTCAACCATTCCTTCTCGAGAGAGAGAGAGAGAGATGCTGCCTGTCCCGCTGAGTTACTCCAGCATTTTGTGTCTATCATCAGCATGGATTTAGTGGGCCAAAGAGCCTGTTTCCATGCTGGATCTCCAAACTACATCTAAACAAATAGTAGGTGCCATTGGTTTTTAAGTCATTCAGCTGCGTGCTTTGCCACTACTTTTGATCCCTAGAAAGACCCACATAGTATAATGTAAAGTCAATATCTGACCTTAACATTTGGAAGGTTGGGGCTATTCTGTTTAATTCCTAGCAGAAACGTACATCAAAGTTTTGCTCTTTGTTCAGCCTAAGTGAGAAGGTACATTACCTCATGCTGTTTGCCTGAGCGTTATATCTCTTGCCCAGATCATTGCAGAGCCCATTTACTCCCAACTTTGACAAATTAACCACTTGCACCTTTCCCTCGCTTCACGTAGATGCTGAAACCCTCAGCATGTTGGGAGTTTCTTTATGTCACCTTCCTCAATTCCAGACAACAATTTTCAAATCCTACACAACTCTACCGTATGGATCTCTTCACAGGTATTGTTTGTGACTGTCTTGATTTCAGGCCCTTTTTAGGATCACTCTGTATTATGCTTCTATCTTGCTGCAGCACACATTCTTCCATCTGTTTCCTATCCTCGATCTTTCTGTGCATATTCCTGTGCTCTAAAATGTTGTTGCCACAAGGACATCCTTTTGCTTATCTTAAGACCTTGAGAGAACCTCCCTAGAAGTTGCCTCCAAGCGCAGCTTAATGTTCATCGTAATTATCCCCTTCAACCTCCTCCCTCAGTAAGCACTTTGAAATATCTTGGCATGTGAGAGTTTGCCAAAGTATAATTAATGTACTTAGAATTCTTGTACCGTGGCCACACTCTCATTTCACTCCTACCTTCGGGAAGAAAGTATAGGAGCCTGAAAACCATGAATTACTGGTTCAAGAACTGCTTCTTATCCATTATCATCAGGCTCTTGAACATTACACAACACTAACTAAACTGTAAGCTATGAACTGACTTGGTTGCACTAAGGATTTTAGAGACATAGAAAAGAGGTGCAGGAGTATGCCATTCGGCCCTTCGAGCCAGGTATTGATCAGAATCAGTACCCCATTCCTGCTTTCTCCTCATATCCCTTGATTCCGTTAGCCCTAAGAGCTATATCCAACTCTCTCTTGAATACATCTAGTGAATTGGCTACCACTGCCTTCTGTGGCAAAGAATTCCACAGATTCTGGTCTGTGGAATTCTCTGCCTCAGAGGGCGGTGGAGGCAGGTTCTCTGGATGCTTTCAAGAGAGAGCTAGATAGGGCTCTTAAATATAGCGCAGTCAGGGGATATGGGGATAAGGCAGGAACGGGGTACTGATTGAGGATGATCAGCCATGATCACATTGAATGGCGGTGCTGGCTCAAAGGGCCGAATGGCCTACTCCTGCACCTATTGTCTATTGTCTATTCACAACTCTCAGGGTGAAAAAGATTTTCCTCATCTCAGTCCTAAATGGCCTACCCCTTATTCTTATACTGTGACCCCTGGTTCTGGACTTCCCCAACATCGGGAATATTTTCCTGCATCAATCCTGTAAGAATTGTATATGTTTTTATAAGATACCCTCTCATCCTTCTAAATTCCAGTGAAAGTAAGCCCAGTCGATCCATTCTTTCATCGTATGTCAGTGCCACCATCCTGGGAATTAATCTGGTGAACTTATGCTGCACTCCCTCAATAGCAAGAATCTCCTTCCTCAAACTAGGAGACCAAAACTGCACACGATACTCCAGGTGTGATCTCACCAGGGCTCTGTACAACTGCAGTGGGACCTGCTTGCTCCTACACTCCAATCCTCTCGCTTTGAATTTTGGGCTTTTTGCACTAAAATCAGGATTTCTAATTTGATTATTTTTTTTGTCATAATCATAATCGGAATTTATTAGTTAAGTATGTTTTGCAACATACGAGGAATTTAGTTTGCCATACAGTCATATCAAAAAGGCAACAAGACACACAACTACATAAAAATATTGACATAAACATCCACCACAGCGGCTCTTCCACATTCCCCACTGTGGTGGAAGGCAATAAAGTCTTATCTTCTTTCCTCCTTTCCTCCCAAGGTCGGGAGAGTCGAACCATCCGAAGTTCCCGCTTCGGCGCGGTCCTTCATAAATACTGTGATTACAGGCCTGTTATGCGGCTGCAAATAAGAATCTCCTTATTCTGTTGTTGGTACACATGACAATTAAGCACTCTTGACCATAGGTTATTTTAAAATGAGAACAAATTATTGAAGGGCATGAATTAAGAATGTCCTGACGTAGAGGATGAAATACTTGCATTTCTTTATTGCATAATTTCCACCACATAATTACCTTTTAACCTACAGCAGGTTTTGAAAGTATTTTACTTAATTTTTGTTGTTTCTACTCTCAATTTTAGATAGGGTGCACAGTAATGGCACACTGACAGGCACTGTCCCTTTTGAAATAAACTATATTAGGCTCTATGCCATAATTACTGTATTGCCGCTATCAATTAATAAGACCAATCCTCCCCAACCATTCTCGATGCTAAACAATGAGTAATCAGATTTTGTTTGATGTATTTTATTATGGGATGTGGAGAATGAGCTCATTCAGCTGAATACTTTTACAAATGAAGTGCGGTTTGGTTAGCTCTAAAATTCCTATTTGAGGTTCTCGCTGTCGAAATGAAAGTAAGCGGAGATTTATGACATGGGCAGCTATGTAACTTGCCTTTTCTTTCTTTCAACAGAGAGTAACTATGCCGGGGAAGCTGAAAGTCAGGATTGTGGCTGGTCGTCACCTGCCGGTTATGGACAGGGCCAGTGACCTCACCGATGCATTTGTTGAGGTTTGTATACCTTAAGCAAAACACACTCTGATGTAACATTTACTATCTGTTGTGGGATTCTGCATTGGGTGCAAATGCAACTCACCATGCTATGAATTTGGTGACTATAATTAGATTGGGGATATCAGTGGGTGATCAGATATTGTAGAACGTACAGTGTAGCGCAACGTACATCCGAGGAGAGGCAATAAAAAGCCACAAAGAATCAGCAGAGAGAAGTGTCGCAGTTGGTAAAGACCCGCTTTCCATCCTGACCTTAGGTTTTCACTGTTTGAAGTTTGCATGGTGTGTGTGTGGGTTTCTCCTTGTAGGTTTCCTCCAGGATGCCAGTTTCCTACCACATCCCAAGTTGTGTGTGTGTGTGTGTGTGTGTGTGTGTTTGTTGGTTAATTGACCCCTGTAAATTGCCCCTAGCTAGCAGGGAGTGGACACTGAAATAGGATAACACAGAACTAGTGGGAACAGATGAGCAATGGTGTAATGGACAGGGTCGAAGGGCCTGTTTCCGTGCTGTATCTTTACACAAGTATCCAGAGCTCCATACTCACTTTTGGGCACGAAATCCACTGGTGATTTTTGAAGATGTCGGCCGCAGCACAGTCGGTACCATCTATATCCTGGTTAGTTGGTGGCTTCACATAATTTACGCTGACACTCTGCTCCGATCCCAAAGCGCTGTTGCCAAAACATTGAGCTGAAATCCGATCTAACTTCTCGGGTGGATGTGAAATTTTCCATGGCAATATTGAGAAAAGAGAACCTTGAAATTCGAACACAAGAAAATAAGCACAGGTGTAAGGCCACCATGCAGCCTCAAGCCAGCCCAGCCTTTCAATATGGTAGTGGCTGGTCTATGCTGGGCTCACCTGTGCCACTTCAACATAATGCCCAGTTCCTTGATTTTCCAAATATTTATGTATCTCCATCCTAAATGTATCTAACAATTTGGTCTCTACCATTTGCAAATAGAGAATTTCAGTGATTCATTGCCTTCTGATAGAAGGAATTTCTAAGCACCTCCATTTTAAATGATAGGCCCCCTAACTCTGCAGCTATGTCCCCTTGTTCACGACTCTTTCCCCTAGTGAAAATATCTTCACATATACTCTATTAAGCTCTCAGGATCTTATGTTTAAATTGGATCACCCCTCGATCTTCTACATTGCAAGGAATACCAACTCAAACTCTGGCTTTTCTTGATTGGACAACCCTCATCCCAAGAATGACCTTTTGTTGATTTTAAGATTCTGAAAATGATATATTAATGAGCAAGGGCCCTGTCCTGAAACCTCATCTGTCCATCCCTCCATAGATGCCGCCTGTCCTGCTAAGTTGCTCCAGCGCATAGTGTTGCTTTAAATGAAGGTTGGTTATTTCTGTTCAATGTCACCTCCTATTGCCGATTCTGCATTTATCTAGAGGCAAAATGTATGATTCGAGAGAGTTTAGTTTAAACATACAGCCTGGGAACAGGCCCTTCAGCCCACTGAAACAATGCCGATCAGCGATCACCTGTACCTTAGTTCCACCCTACACACTAGGGACAATTTACAGAAGCCAATTAACCTCCGGACCCGCACATCTTGGGAATGTTCGAGGAAACTGGGGCATCCGGAGAAAAGTTATGTGGTCACAGGGAGAACCTACAAACTTTGTACAGGCAGCACCCGTAGTCAGGATCAAACCTGGATCTCAGGTGCTGTAAGGCAGCAGTCTACTGCTGCACCACTGTGTTGCATCTGCAGCATAGATATTCATTTTGTAACTAAAGAAGAATATAAGCAGAGTTTAAAAAGGAATGGAAAATACATGTACAACTTCTCTTCCTTGCAGGTAAAGTTTGGTAATATAACATTTAAGACAGATGTGCACCACAAATCGCTCAATCCCCAATGGAATTCAGAATGGTTTAAATTTGAGGTAAGTCTTGCATTGTAGGTTTGCGGAAATATTAAATATGCATTTTGTACTTTAGTCAATGAATCAGAAATTTTAAGCTATTGGCTATAACGTTGCAGCTACTGAATTTAACAGGTGTTTCAATTTAAGGCATAACAGGTAAAGACCCGGCCCAGGTGCACATGTTATTTTGGGCTGGCTGAATTATCCAGGATTGGTGAGGCATTAGTGACATCCTGTCTAAGACCCGTTCTTGAAACTTCCTTTGTCTTTGTCAGACAGTGGCTCCCCATTCTAAGGTCAGACTGCTATTAAAACATGTGAAGAATTACAAAATAATGTTCTCCCAAAAAATTCAGTTTAAAAAAAACTTTTAACTGGTTAGAAATATATAACCAAACATTAAAGATATCCAAAAAGCCACGAATATTTTTTTTAATTGAATTTCTCCTGAAAGATAATTTATAATTGATATTGTTATAAATGTATAATTTATATTATTATAAATATAATAATTACATCATAATATATAATAAATATAATAATATATTATACAAAATAAAGATGCTTGAATACTGAAATAGAACATGAAATGCTGGAAGTATTAAGTATTCTTGTTATGGGATATAGAAAAGTACAGCACAGGACAACCCTTTCGGCCCACAATGTCTGTGCCGAATATGATGCCAAGCTAAACTATTCTCATCTGCCTGCACATGATCCACACCTCCAAACTTTGCACATCCATATGCCTTTCTAAAAAACCCTGAATGCCACTTTCATATCTGCTTCCTTCACCACCCCCGGCAGCGCATACTGGGCAACCAGCGCCCTTGTGTAAACAAAAACCTGCCCCACGCATCAACTTTAAACGTTGCCCTTTCTTGCTTGGTTCATGGGGTCCTGAGCTAAATTGTCGCCTATCTATCCCATCTACAGATGCTGCCTGACTCCCTGATTTACTACAGGCATTTTGTGCTTTATTGATAAAACAGTGTTTCTCAGTTTAACTGGTATCGCCATAGCTCATGGGCACTCCACAGGCTGTGCAACCTGTAGAAACACAGTTTCATCAGATGAATTAATGTATTTTGACGAGTGAAAATGTTCTTGCAGGTTGATGATGAAGACTTGCAAGATGAACCGCTGCAGATAACAGTACTGGACCATGATACCTACAGCGCTAACGACGCGATTGGGAAAGTATATATTGATATTGACCCTTTACTGTCCAATGAAGCCGCTGCCATTCTTTCTGGCTGGTTTCCAATCTACGACACTCTTCACGGTGAGTTCAATTTCTGATAATTAATGAGTTTCTAGCAGCTGGTAGTATGGTGTAATGGTCAGAAACGCTGGCAGTGCAAGTTAAGCACATGATTTACATATAAAGTTTTTCTGTTCATGCCTAATGTGGTAAATGTAGTCCACAAAGTAACTCGGTTGCAATTAATTGTGAACGTGGAGATGTTAATTTGTTATTTACTGTACTGCATCCACAGCATTTTAAATTGTTTTTCAATATTTTTCATGCTGATGAATTGTGGTATTTCTGAGGCTTGTGGATGGTTAAGCTGTTCAGTAAATAAAATAAAATATCTGTTCAATAGTAAAACCAACTTGGCAGTGAACACGTCAAAAAAAATTAATTTAAATGCTTGGTCAACTTTCTCTGTCGAGTTAAAGCATACATTTAATGTAATATTCCAAGATGTGAGATCCAGGATGAAGTATATTTTTGATAAAGAATAACTGCCTAAACGTTTGCCATCACATGAAACATCAGTTATAATGGAGGGACGAGGGAAAAATGGGCACTCTGGTCGTGCTGGTCTGGGCAGCTCAAGGCTTTGGGGGTGGGGTATCATAGCCCAGCATCTGATTTGAGGGAGGACAACTGTTAGGGAGGATAGACATGAGAAATGGCAGAAAGGCAATGCCCTCAAGAGATGCTGCCTGACCTGCTGAGTTACTCCAGCACTTTGTATCTTTTTTTGTAAATGGGCAAACAATTAAAATAAACATTCTGCCAATTTCTATGAAGGTGTCAACTAGTGTTTTTGCACAACATATTTTGCTTGCAGTTGGGGGGCACAGTGGTGCAGCGGTAGAGTTGCTGCCTTTCAGCGCCAGGGACCTGGGTGTGATTCTGACTACAGATACTGTCTGTATGGAGTTTGCACATTCTCCTTGTGACCACGAGGGTTTCTTCCGGGTGCTCTGGTTTCCTCCCACATTCCAAAGATGTACGGATTTGTTGGTTAATTGGCCTCTGTAAATTTTCCTTAGATTGTCTCTAGTGTGTAGGGTAGCACTAATGTGTGGGTTATCGTTGGTCGGCATGAACAATGTTCCAAAGAGGCTGTATCTCTCACCTAAACTTAACTAAACGAAAAAAGCTGCAGTGACAGATTTTTATATCGTTTCAAGGATTCCTCCTTTAACTCACTGTGATTGAAGACAGGGGTTTAGGAGATTATCGAAACGCATTCACAAGCTCTCCACGAGACATTCAAAGATAAATCTTCCCAAAACACAGTCTCTTGGTTAATAGTTTCTTTATTGTAGTAGTAAAATAGTAAGATATTCATCCAAATTTCTTCTTGTTTAAGCACGTTTTTGATCTTACTCATAGTCAAACTCGTGCATGGTCAAAAGCTGCGACCTCTCCCCCATGCTTCTTCAAACTAAACTAATTACTAGGGCATCTGCGCAAGAATGCTTGCCGCAAACACACTTCTGACCACGTAATAAATCCCACCCACATAATTACAGGCAGACAATATTTAAAGGTAACTGGTTATAGTTATAACATACTGTGTTAAGCTAAATGGCTACTACAAAAGCAAAGAGCAGATTTTAGACCATTTGATATTTTTATAACACTTTCACCTCTTTCAGAGCATTGTTATATCATGGCATTAACTTGTGCAATCCATTTGATTCAGTACGTTTCAGGAAAGTAAGGTGTTAATGTTTGTAGTATCTCTTCCTTTTAATTTTCATTAGCCTGGTTTTAATGCCATATTTTCTGTGCTAAGGTGGTATGATGTTTCATTTTGTTTCGAGATACAGTGTGGAAACAGGCCCTTTGGCCCACTGATTCCACGCTGACCATCGATCACCCGCACGCTAGTTCCATGTTAAACCACTTTCACATCCTACACACTAGTGGTCATTTACAGAAACCAATTAACCTATAAACCAGCAAGTCTTTGGATAGTGGGAAGAAACCGGAACCCCTGGCGAAATCCCACACCGTCCTAAGAAGAACGTACAAACTCCACACAGACGGCATCCGTATTCAGGATCAAACTTTGGTCTCTGTGAGGCAGCAGCTCTTCTGCTGTGCCACTGTGCTGCCCAAAAGTGTTTAAAAGTAAGATTCATGGCCTCCTTAGAATTTTTATAGCAATGGAAAAAAAAGGATAATTTTACACATGTGTCTTGGGGTTACTTGCAAAATTTGTGAACCTTTAATTCTTTGCTCAGTTGTCATTTTGTTTCGTATCCAAATCATTGACTGCATTAAAATAATTGTTCTGAACAGGTATCAGAGGAGAAATTAATGTCATGGTGAAAGTAGATCTCTTCAATGATTTGAACCGCTTCAGACAATCATCGTGTGGAGTCAAGTTTTTTTGTAGTAAGTATGTTCGCATCCACTCCCGACACACAAGGGGCAATTTACAGAGGCCAGTCAACGTAGAAACTGTCACGTCTTTGGGATGTGAGAGGGAGCAGAGCACCCGGAGGAAACCCTCACAGTCACAGGGAGAATGTACAGACAGCACCAGAGGTCAGGATTGAACCCGCATCTCTGGCATTGAGTCAGTGGCTCTACTAACTACCCACCGTACTGTCTTAATTTACGCCCATTTTCGGCACCGTGTTTACAGGGGAAGTCTATTAAAGTATGTAAACACACTGCTGGAGTTAATTCCTTGTTCTGTGAGAGTCTATATTAAAGTGAGAATTGGACTTGGATGGTAAATTTCTCACCATCTTTTTATAGCATTTCCCATGTGTGGCTCTAACTTACTGATGTGTCCATATCTCATACCAGCATTTCTCATTAACAAACAGTTAAGCTTTTTTACTGGTGGAGAAACTCAGCGGGTGCGGCAGCATCTATGGAGCGAAGGAAATAGGCAACGTTTCAGCCCAAAACGTTGCCTATTTCCTTCGCTCTATAGATGCTGCCGTACCCGCTGAGTTTCTCCAGCACTTTTGGCTACCTTCGATTTTCCAGCATCTGCAGTTCCTTCTTAAACATAAAGCTTTTTAACTAAGCATTTTGTTAATGAAAACTGGGTTGATGTGATTCAAAGCAATCTGACTACCATGCACAGCTAGCAGGGAAAGGAAATTCTAATCCAGTTCGTATGCATTCCGATCTCAACAGGACTGCAATAAATTTCTCTAAGTTATTAAACGTGATTATTGTTTGCATAGTTTCTTGACCTCATAATAAATGATTACAATGGGAGGCAATCAAGGGGCGGCACGTGGCGCAATGGTAGAGTTGCTGCCTTGCAGCGCCAGAGACCGAGGTTAGACCCAGACTGAGGGTGCTGTCTGTACGGAGTTTGTACATCCTCCCCGTGACCACATGGGTTTTGGCCGGGTGCTCTGGTTTCCTCTCACTCTCCAAAGACTTACAGGTTTGTAGGTTAATTTGGCTTCATTTAAAAATTGAAAATCTTCCTTGGTGTGTAGGATAGTGCTAGTGTACGGGGATTGCTGGTTGGCCCGGACTCAGTGGGCCAAAGGGCCTGTTTCAGCGCTGTACCTCTAAACAACATTGCTTTTGCCTCAGTCTTGCCTTGCAAATTTGATGGTGTGATTTTCTCTCAACAGCTCCGTCCATTCCTAAGTGCTACAAGGCAGTAACAATCCATGGATTTGTAGAAGAATTGGTAGTGAACGAAGATCCTGAGTACCAATGGATTGATAGAATTCGTACACCCAGAGCATCAAATGAAGCCAGGCAGCGGCTAATCTCATTGATGTCAGGTAGAAAGTCTTGCTGATTGTTGCCAATGTCTTTGTTGATGTGTGCTTGATTGTGTCGGAGCTTGTTTGATATGGCAGAATTTTGCATAGGGGATTTATGCTTCTTCTGAGAGATTAAGCCAGTTATTGATTGATTAAAAGGTACAGCATGGAAACAGGCCTCTCGGCTCGCCAAATCCATGCCGACCATGATTCGCACTGGCTCTATGGTTATTCCGTTTTCGCATCCATCCCCCAATTTACAAAGACCAATTAATCTACAAACAAGTGGTAAAAACCAGGGTCTGGAGGCTGTAAAAAAAATATATATATATACTTGCTCATCTCGCAATGTGTTACAACAAAGTATCATGCTTGAGATCAAAGCAGTATATGCTGGAAACACTCACCAGTTCAGGCCGCATCTAAAGTTTTAAATACCTTTCATCAGACCCTACCCAGTCCCTCTGCCTTCCACACCTCAGTTTTTTTTATCTCCTTTCAATTTCGCTATCTGTTTTTTTTTTAAATCTCCTTTCCGCTTTTACTGACCACTACATTGTTGCTTCTATTTTTAATCAACATACCAATTTACCAACTTTACCAAATTGACCTAATAATGGGATACCATGTTGCAGCTGTACAAAAACATTGGTTACACCGCACTTGGAGTGCCCTGGACGGTTTTGGTCGCCACACCACAGGAAGGATGTGGTAGTGATGGAGGGATTGCAGGAGAGATTTCTCATCAAAATTTGTACTCTGTGCTGCATGGATCCATGCTACTTACTTGATGATGATGATGATTATTACTTGTTGCAGTTACAGCTGTGTTTATAACAGCAAAGGTTTCAGACCTGGCCTCTTTTGTTAGGTTAGAGATTCAACATGAAAACGGTCCCTTCGGCCCACCAAGAATACGCTGACCATCGATCACCCGTTTGCACTGGTTTTACGTTATCCCACCTTCACATCCACTCCCTACACTGTTTACAGAGCCCAATTAACGTAGAAATCCACTCGTCTTTGGGATGTGGGAGGAAACCGCAGCGCCCGAAGGGTCACAGGGAGATCATGCAAACTCCACCTGAGAGGATCGAACTCGGGGCTCTCTCTCTCGCTTCATGAGGCAGCTGCTCCACCAGCTGTGCCACTGTACTGTCCTGTGGCACTTGATCAGCAACTCAATGCGTTTCACTGGATTTACATTCTGTGGAACAGTTTGTTTCATAATTAATCCTTCAAATGATTTGGCAACAGCATACTACATCAAAACGCTAGCTGCATGATACACCTGCAATGTATACTGCAAGTGTGTACTATCTCTATTACGTGCTGGCATTCAGGTGTTGTATTTTAAACACTATATATTCAGTACACTGGTGGTGTTCACTATTGCCAACCATTTCTTAAAAAATTACCTGCCTGAAATCACGTTATCATGTTTTATAGGCTGTGGTTTTCAGCATTTTCAGTCATAAAAGTAACACTATATAATTTGTTAAACAGGTGAACTGCAAAGGAAAATTGGCCTTAAGGTTCTTGAGATGGGAGGCAATGCTGTTGTAGGCTACCTGCAGTGTTTTGACTTGGAAGGCGAATCTGGGCTTGTGGTACGTGCTATTGGGACTGCATGTACGCTGGATAAACTGAGTAATGCAGCTACATCATTTCTACCTCCATGTAGCTCTCCATCCAAAGATCTGAAAGAGTAAGTACAAGGTTGCAAGTACGTGCAATCTCATTCTCCGCATTTTTTTCTTCTTCTGCTGCATGCAAGATTCATGTGCCTCTTCTTTGCACACTTCAAATATATTTGAGCATGGTTGAATACAAAGATTTATTGCAATTGTAAATCCCATTTACCCTGAGATGCAGCAAAAGCAAGACATAACATTAATGGGAGCTTTCTTGAATGATTTGTGGAAATAAAACTTAGCAACCAGAAAGCATCAATAGTCCATCAACCAATGCAATAACAGCGCTACATTTCTTAGCAAAATTTATGACTTAAACCAAATCTTTATGGTTATAAAAAGTTCTAAGAACATTAAATGCATATTTTTTATTCTTACGCTTTCCTGTTATGCCTGGTTTTGTGACGTCATGTTCCATTCCTACAAATGGTTGTCTAAGGCCGCACTTGGAGTATTGTGCGCGGATCTCAATGCCACCAAAGGAAGGATGTGATCAAGCTAAAGAGGGTGCAGAAAGGATTCATGGAGATGTTGCCTGGATTAGAGGGCTTAAATTGGAAGACGAGATTGAATCGATTGGAATAGTTTTCCCTCGATTAAAGAAGGCTGTAGGGGAACCTTTTCACACGGTGGATACATGGAACAAGCTACCAGAGGGGATGGCAGAGGCAGGTTTCATTACGAAGATAGACACAAAATGCTGGAGCAACTCAGCGGGACAGGCAGCTCTCTGGAGAGAATGAATGTGTGGCGTTTCGGGTCGAGACATTTCTTCCGTCTGAAGAAAGGTTTCATCCCGAAACGTCACCCATTCCTTCTCTCCAGATATGCTGCCTGCCCCGCTGAGTTACTCCAGCATGTCTATCTTCGGTTTAATCCAGCATCTGCAGTTCCATCCTACAGTTTTCATTACAATGTTCAAAATGCATCCTTGGACAGGTACATAGGTAGGAAAGGTGTAGAGGAAATTAGGCCAAATGCAGGCAAATGGGATTTGTCTTGCATTGGATAAAATGTTACTGCACTTATCTTTGTTGCATACGCTCAAGTAGCATGTTCCTGATATTAACTTTCACGTGATGATGGTTAAACTTTTGGCCATCGTTTTTAATGAAGGCAGGTGTCATGCTGAATATTGAGAACACGGCTAAAAGGATGCAAAATATCATCAAATGTGCTAATTGTAAAATTTCCAATTGCTTTCCTCATCTCTTGAAGGCATTATGAGATGCTTGGGTGTCATTCCATGCTCAAAACTTCATACAAAAGTAACTCTCCTGTGAATCAAGGCAGCAAATGTTTGCGACCTCCATGCAGGAGATCTTGTTTTCACATGAATGCATGCAGGCTTGCTCACTTTTGAAGTATGTTTAGGTTCATTGTGTGCCGGTGGTACAGTGAAAAGCTTTTGTCTGCGTGCTATTTAATCACATCAGATAATACTATACATCAATGCAATCATGCCAAACGCCAGTGCAGAAGTTAGAGCGATGAGAAAGATACCCGAGTCCTACTGATTCAGTGACAGTTTCTTCCCAGCTGTTATCAGGCAACTGAATCATCCTACCACCACCAGAGAGCAGTGCTGAACTACAATCTACCTCTTTGGTGAGCCTCGGGCTATCCTTTATTGGACTTTGCTGGCTTTACCTTGCTCTGTATCTATACGCTGTAAATTACTAGATTGTAATCATGTATTATCTTTCTGCTGACTGAATAGCACGCAACAAAAGCTTTTCACTGTACCTCGGCACATGTGATAATAAACTAAACTAAACTAAATGGCAGCTGGTAAGAAACTGGAGCATAGAGTCATACAGCGTGGTAACAGGCCCTTCGACCAACTTTCCCATGCCGACCAGCATGTCCCATGCAGGCCTTTGTTACCAGCTGCAGCTGGGACTGTAAAATGCATATGGACTCAGTGGACTGTTCTGTACTGATATACGGGGATAGTCTTGCTGAGCTGAATGCACCATTTGGTGTATGTGACAATAATTATAAAAGATGAAATAGCGGCACATTTGGATAGCTGTAGCAGGATCGGTCCGAGTCAGCATTGATTTACGAAGGGGAAATCGTGCTTGACTAATCTTCTGGGATTTTTTGAGGATGTAACTAGGAAAATGGACAAGGGAGAGCCAGTGGATGTAGTGTACCTGGACTTTCAGAAAGCACTTGATAAGGTCTCACACAGGAGATTAGTGGGCAAAATTAGGGCACATGGCATTGGGGGTAGGTTACCGACATGGATAGAAAATTGGTTGGCAGACAGGAAACAAAGAGTATGGATTAACGGGTTCCTTTCAGATTGGCAGGCAGGGACTAGTGGGGTACCACAAGGCTCGGTGCTGGGACCGCAGCTATTTACAATATACATTAATGATTTAGATGAAGGGATTAAAAGTAACATTAGCAAATTTGCAGATGCCACAAAGTGGCAGAGCAAACTGTGAGGGATGCTATGAGGATGCAGGGTCACTTGGACGGGTTGAGTGAGTGGGCATCTGCATGGCAGATGCAGTTTAATGTGGATAAATGTTATCCACTTTGGTTCAAAACAGGAAGGCAGATTATTATCTAAAGGGAGTCAAGTTGGGAAAAGGGGAAGTATAATGGGATCTGGAGGTCCTTGTTCATCAGTCACTGAAAGTAAGCATGCAGGTACAGCAGGCAGTGAAGAAAGCAAATGGCATGTTGGCCTTCATAACGAGGAGTAAGGTCCTTCTGTAGGAGCAAAGAGGTCCTTCTGCAGTTGTACAGGGACCTAGTTAGAACACACCTGGAGTATTGTGTGTAGTTTTGGTCTCCCAATTTGAGGAAGGACATTCTTGCTATTGAGGGAGTGTAACGTAGGTTCATCAGGTTAATTCCCAGGATGGCGGGACTGTCAAATGTTGATAGAATGGAGTGGCTGGGCTTGTATACGCTGGAATTTAGAAGCATGAGAGGGGATCTTATTAAAACATATAAGATTATTAAGGGTTTGGACACGCTAGAAGCAGGAAACATGTTCCCGATGTTTGGGGAGTCCAGAACCAGGGGCCACAGTTTAAGAATAAGGGGCAAGCCATTTAGAATGGAGATAAGGGAAAACATATTCACACAGAGAGTTGTGAGTCTGTGGAATTCTCTGCCTCAGGGCGGTGGAACCTGGTTCTCTGGATGCTTTCAAGAGGGAGCTAGACAGAGCTCTTAATGATAGCAGAATCAAGGGATATGGGGAGAAGGCAGGATTTTGGATCAGCCATGATCACATTGAATGGCGGTGCTGGCTCGAGGGGCCGAATGGCCTACTCCTGCACCTATTGCCTATTGAGAGTGTTGAAAATAATTTCTCACCATTGAACCGTAACGGTTTCAGAGAAAAACTCCAATACCTGCAATGAAGTAGTTTGGAGATTCAGGATTATAGCCAAGCTTGTGACAGGACTATTCAAGGGTCTTGCAGCAGAGGGGAAAAATCTATTCCTGAGTCTGGTAGTGCATGCTTTCAAGCCTCTATCTTCTGCCCAACCAGAGTTGGGAGAAGGGTAAATGATTGGGGACGGAAAGGTCCTTGATTATGTTAGCTACTCTCCCAAGGCAATGTGCTGCATAGATGATGGGGTACCTGGTCTGTGTGATGTGGCACAATGGCTGGCTCTTGTACAATGGGCTTGCCACATTACAGGAGAGATGTGGCGCCTTAATCGCAGATGAGGGTGCAGAAGAGTTTAACAAGGATGTTGCTCGGATCGTCAAGTTTAGAGAGTTTATTGTCATGTGTTCCAGATAGGACAATACAATTCTTGCTATATATATATATATATATATATGACCAAGTGCAGACCCGTCGGGTCTGTTCCCCCAACGTGAGGTTGTGGGGGGGGGGGGGGGGGGGGGGGGGGGGGGGGGGCATGCAGCGTCACACACACCAACTCCCCCCCCCCCCCCCCCACAGCACTCACGCTAATTATCCCCCTTGATATATTAATATTATTAATTTGCTCCTTTTACCCCATAACCACCCTATCTACTGATGCATAGACCCCAACTTGCAGTCACATCTAGGGGGGGGGGGGTGAGAGTGAGGGTAGAGAGAGAAGGGGCAGAGGCAGCAGAGACAGAAACACACAGAGAGGGGCAAGAGGGAGAGGGGGGTGGAGAGGAGGAGAAGAGGGAGGGTGGGTGAGGGGGGGAAAGGTGGGGGAGGAGGGGAGGAGAGAGGGTGAGAGTGAGGGGGGGGGGAGAGAGGGGGTGAGGTGGGGAGGGGTGAGCAGGGAAGGGGAGGATGGAGGGAAGAGGGTAGGGGGTGTGGAGGGGGGGGGGTTTAGGGGAGGGTGGGGGGAGGGGAGAGAGAGGGGGAGGGGGGGAGAGGGAGAGGGGTAAAAAAGGGGAGAGAGAGGGTGTGCTGAGAGGGGAGGTGGGGAGCAGGGAGAGGGAGGGTGGAGGGAAGGGGGTAGGGGTGTGTGTGAGGGGAGGGGGGTTTAGGGGAGGAATGGTGGAGGAGGGGAGGGGAGAGGGAAAAAGAGAAGAGAGGAGAGGAGAGGGGGGGGGGGAGTAGAGGGAGGGGGGGGGGGGGGGGGGGGGGAGGGGGGGGGGGGGGGGGGTGAGAACCTAAAAAACCTTTTAGAACCAAAAAAGACACATTCTGCAAGCATTGTAGAACCAAAAGAGACACTTTTTGCAAACATTTTAGAACCAATAGACACTTTTTGCAAACATTTTAGAACCAATAGACACATTCTGCAAGCGTTTTAGAACCACTAAGGACACTTACATTTGAGTAGACATGTGTTCAGTGTTATTCACAGCTCAGAGAAACGTGACCCTCTGCCTTCCTCCATCTTGAAGAGACTGTGAGGCACACCACTTCCTGGTTTTATAGTCCCTCCCCCCTTCCACCAGCAGGGGCAGCAGAGAGAATGGGAAATTTTGTAAAAATTAATATCTCTGTCATTTTTCATCGACGGGAACAATCCTCGGCACACATACGGCGGAGGGGGGCTCTGAGCAAGGTGGCCAAAAATGACGGCCGTAGGTGGCGGCGTTCTCTCGGAAATCGCAGCACAGGTGGCCAAAACCGGTCAAGAACAGACTTTTAGTAATATGAGATATATACACACATAAATAAACAGCTGGTCAGAGTTTGTTTGAAGTCGTGTTTCATAGTCTGATGGCTGTGGGAAAGATGCTGTTCCTGAACCTGGATGTTGCAGATTTCAGGTTGCTGTACATTCTACCTGATGGCATCGGAGAGATGAGTGGTGACGTCAGGATGATGTGGGTTCTTGATGATGTTGGCAGCCTTTTTGAGGCAGCGATTATTAGCAATAAGCGGAAGTTGGGCAAACTCTGCTTTCTCTGGAACGTCGGAAGTTGAGGGTAGACCTCACAGAAGTATATAAAATTATGAGATGCATAGATGGGATAGTCAGATCCTTTTTCACAGTGTAGAAATGTCCATAACTGGAGGACGTAGCTTTATTGTAAGTGGGAAAGTCTCAAGGAAATTTGCAAGACAAGGGTTTGTTTACATAGAGTGGTAGGTGGCTAAAATGCACTGCAATGTAGATGGTGGAAGCTGATACGATAACAATTTTTTAATACTGACATTTAGACTTGCATATGAACAGGCAGGGTATGCAGGAATATAGCCCATGTGCTGGCAGATGGGGTTAGTTTAATTTGCCATCACGTTTGACACTGATATCGTGGGTTGAAGGGCCTGCTCCTTTGCTGTGCTGTTCTATGTTTTATGACTCTTCACCAGATCTTTCCTTTCCCTGGTCAAAATTCATCGAGTTCAATTGTTGCACCTGGCTAATCTGGCCACCTTGGTAAAGTACCAGGATAAAAAATTGAACTCTTTCTGGCCTTAATATAAACCTACAGATGAGTATCAAAGCCTTCAGTTTTTCCAAATTGTATCCCAAACTATAAAAAAAATATATCCAGTAAGGGAAGCGCGTAATCTGTCAGTATAGTAAAAAAAAAAGACCCACTATAACTCGTGCAGAATTGTCATTATATTTCAGTTTCCTCTAACTCTGTGTCCTGTTTGTGAATGGCATGGTGTAGCCTTACCTGAGATCTTTATTGGTAGCTGGGAACGCGCCATTTTGATGATTCAGCACATTGTTTTAAAATGTTTTGTTTATTTTCTATTATATCTATTTAGCATGTTTCTGTGCTTTGGAGTGCACTGTTATTTTGATCTTGTATGTGTGTTTGCAAAATGATTGTGTATAATGTTAGAATTTTATTTTTGGACCTATTTGGAGTTCGGACATGGAGAATGTCTTGTTCTCAGGTACACCGTATAGCAGAAACATCACATTTTGGCTAACTGTTTACATTTGAAGTTTTTAGAAATGTTTTGAAGAGAATTGTGGTGACAGGTGGAAAGAATGATGATTGTGGAGGATGAACAGAATAAGTTTTTAATATTTTGAAAGGCTTATATAAGAATTGCACAAAGTGCCGCCGGAGTAACTCAGCAGATGAGGCAGCATCTCTGGAGAACACGGGTGGGTGACATTTCGGTCTGAGACCCTAATTAGTGCTGCCACGTTACTCCAGCACTTTGTGCCCTTTTGTGTATTAACCAGCATCTGCAGTTCCATAGAGGAACAACGTGGATAGAATGGAGAAACAGAAAATATTTATCCTCATAGACCTCTATAAAGGACTGTTTGGCAAAGGATGGCCTTTTTTTTAACTGTATAGATATAAGCAAATGGTTCTGCAAACAGTGCTGGAGGAACTCAACGGGTTGGGCAGCATCTGTGGAGGGAATGGACAGGCGACGTTACCGGCTGGGACACTTCTCCAGTGTGAAGAAAGGTCTGAACCTAAACATTACCTGGGCAGATGATGTACAAACATAGAAAGGACCATTAAAAACGTGTATGGGCCAGCGAGGGGACAGCAACATGGCAGTGAAAGAAGCTGAGTAGACCAGGCTATTTATCGTTAAATGCATGATTGGAGAAAAAAGAGGACTTTGACTCTCCTTTAACCCCCCCCTCCCCCCTCCCCACACACGAAAATGTGGTGCTCAGGCCGGGTGAGTGGCTGATCTCGACCTCATGGGGACCTCTGCACTGATCAGCGGATCAAATTGGCCCCTGCTGCCGGGGTTCTGAAACCCGGCTGGAACCAACAGATCCGTTCCCATAGCCGACTTCCGAAGATTTTGCAGGCCGCTATCTCGGCTCCTCTGTGGTCTAGGCTGACCATTCTGGTACTGTTTGACTCCTCTCTGAGGCCGTGACCCCCTGTTGATCTAGCAACATGGATAATCCGGAAAGCTCTGGAACCAAGGGTGACGGAAAGTCTGTAGTGGACCCGTATAGCTCTTTCCGTACAAAAAAACCTACATAGAACCTAATAAGTACAACAGAGGGAAAGGACAAAAAAGACATGTTGATAAAACATGAGAGTGAAAAGTGGAAGGATGTTTTGTTGAGTACAAGAATTGGCCATTTGGGTCATACATTTTATGTAGTGTTTTCAGTCGGAGCTTTCCTCTTTTCCTCAAGACAATGCTATCCTTAATTTTCCCATCTCTTTTATAATTTACACAGTAAATGATGAGCTTTCAAATTTATTGTGGGTACAATCATTCTGAACTAACATCAAACTATATTATATACAGTAAGTGTTATACATTTGAAGGATTATGCATTTGACAAGGAACAGCTGCACTGGGGTACAGTAAATTTTATGCACTGTTTGGTATGTATAATTTGTGTATGAAATGTCTAAAGATATGATTTATTGCTGCTGTCATTTATTGATTTCAAATAGATTTTAATATTTTAATACCTAATTCTAAGTAATGAAGTATTGGCTCATAACTGTTATAATTTTTGATAACGGGATTTTAGTTTTGTGCTTAATTACATAATTTTATTGTTGATTTGGTAGCTTCCTTTCCAATTAAAGAAAGCTCCCTTATGGTTTGTTCTGGACTAATGCTCTTTAGTTTTTCTTAAGGGATTATTGCCTGCTAGATAATTATGCCTAGATTTTCATGTTCATAAAATAAAGGAGCAGAATTATGCTATTCGCCCCATTGAGTCTGCTCAGCCATTCAATCACGGCTAATTCCCTCTCAACTCTCAACCCCATTCTCCGGCCTTCTCCTCATGGCCTTTACTAGTCAAGATACCCTTACTAATCAAGAAACTATCAATCTCTGCTTTAAAAATACCTAATGACTAGGTCTCCACTGCCGCCTGTGGTCATGAATTCCACAAATTCACTACCCTCTGGCTCAAGAAATAAATTCCTTCTCATCTCCATTCTAAAGGTATGCCTTTTTATTCTGAGGCTGTGCCCTCTGGTCCACGACTCTCCTGCTACTGGGAACCCCCCCCCCCCACATCCACTCTATCTAGTCCTTTCATTATGTGGTGGGTTTCAACGTTCCTTAAGCTTCCCCTTTAGTTTGTTGAAAAATAATCTAAATGAGATTTGAAGTTCAGTTATTTCATTTTAACAGTCAATTGTGTTGGCTATGTTTTATCTAATTTCTGGCATTTGGTTAGATTCACATTTTAGATCAGTGGTTCCCAACCTTTTTTTGGCCATGCCCCACCTAATCACCTCTAAAATCCTGATGCCCCCCCCCCCCCCCCATGTGGTGATATATAATTCTCCCATGACATCGCGCGCTTCATGCGACGTGCATGAAGAGCGATGGCGTGGTGATTATGTAATAACTACACAATAAAGACCTTTTTTACCCCAAAAAAATTATTTACTCAAAATAACATCTGAAACATAAACTACATTTGTTTACCTGATGGAAAATCCAAAAAAATAAAAATCGAAAATTTGGACCCAGACCTCCTCAGTCGCGCTCAATTGCCCCCCTTAAAAATCAAATTGCCCCCCTGTGGGGCGTATGCCCCACGTTGGGAACCACTGTTTTAGATGAATGAAGTCTGCAGTTGGTTGAGAGATTTAAACCAAGCTCTCTAAGGTTAATGAAGGGATATTGGTATTGACTGATGATGCATCCAATTTTGCAAACCTGAGCCTTTAACAGACGCTTTATTAATGAATCATTCGAAAGTAGATATTTATTCTTGTGCAGCTTCCAAGTAATTAATTACAGGAAAGGAATAGCTGGCGTCAGTGAATCAGGTCACCCTTGGATTGCGTCCCTTGAAAACCATCCTTATTGTGACTTTCTATAACATGAAGCCACATCATCTGTTAAAACTTCAGGAAATGCAAGTTGGGGGATAAAAATGTTCATTTATGTTTTTCACACAAGTTCTGCAAGTGCAAATTTTTCTTCCGTATCCCAGATTTTTTGACTGTGGTTTGTACAGGTGAATTTCTATCATCTAAACTGCTATCACACAGGGGTCACCAGTATGCATTTAAAGCACCATTTGCAACTTCCAAATATCTATTAATTCAATAGCTGGATTGAAATCTTCCAGTGATGCCAGACTACACTGTTCATTGGTTCAGATTATGGATCCAAAGATCCATTGGAAGATTGACCAGTATATTTCCATCTTTAAAGAAAGATGAAATGCAAGTTTTTTTTTTTAAACACAGAGTAGGTGGGTGCCTGGAACGTGCTACCAGCGGTGGTGGTGGAGGCACACACGATAGGTTTTTAGACGGCACATGGATATGCAGGGAATGGGGTTATATGGATTATTTGCAGACAGCTGAGAGTTGGTTTTGGCCTCTCATTCCACACAGATATTGTGCGCTGAAGGGCCTGATCCTGTGCTGTACTGCTTCGAGTTCTGAGTTAAGTAATGATTGAACACTTTGGTGGATCACAGACTAATAATCCAAGCAACCAGTAGTTGGAGTCCGTGAAGTGACAGTGAATCCACACTGTGAAAGCTTTTTTTCTGCAGATCCTCTGAAGTGGGAGTGTTCCAAACAGAAATTAATTTCCTCCCTGTTTGCTAGAGATTGTGGGTGGGACCGCAAAAGAAGAAATATATTTTATGTCGGGAAAAGCCGAGTGTGACCAGGGCAGGATAATGACGGTGCCAATATTGTGTAATCTATCTGCCTGTTGTCATGGACAAGAATGTCATTTAACCTTTCCATTCTATGGCAGCTGCTGGTAGACTGATTTACATTTTGTAACAAGCTGCTGCGTAAGTGAATTAACATAATTGGAATGTTTGAAAATCCTGCAGGGAAAAATAACTTTGTTATTGCAAGTCTGAAATTCTCTGCCTCTAACCCCCTTGACGTAAATGTTTTTATAAAACAAAATGTCCATACATGAGTAGGAAGAAACTTCAGATGAGAGTTTACACTGAAGATACAAAATGCTGCAGTAACTCAGCAGGTCAGGTCAGGCAGCATCTCTGGAGAAAAGGGTGATGTTTTGGGTCGAGAACCTTCAGACTGAAAGTAAGGGGAGAGGGAAACACCTGGGCAGAATTAGGGGAGAGAGAAACTGGAGGTGACTGAGATGACTTCTAGTTTCTCTTCCCCCGACCCACAATCTGAAGAAGGGTCTCGACCCAAAAAGTCGCCTATTCCTTTTCTCATGAGTTGCTGCCTGACCCTCTGAGTTACTCCAGCATTTTGTGTCGATTTTCCATACCTGAGGTTTCTTTTTTAGTTTAGTTTAGAGATACAGCCCAGAAACAGGCACTTTGGCCCACCGAGTCCATGCCGACCAACAATACCCGTTCACTAATACTATCCTACACATTAGGGACAATTTACATTTATACCAAGCCAATTAACCTACCAACCTGCACGTCTTTGGAGGTTTCTTGAAGCAGAGCTTGCATTACAGCAGAAGTTCCTGTATTAAGCATCAATGAAAATGCCTAAACATTGTTGATGGATATCTGGAACTCTAGAAAGTGAATTACTCAATGGTTGGGGGGAAAAATCTTGCAAAATTAATCCTGAAGAAGAGTCCCGACGTGAAACGTCACCTATCCATGTTCTCCAGGGATACTGCGTGACCAGCTGAGTTACTCCAGCACTTTGTGTATTATTTTATAAACCGGCATATGCAGTTCCTTGTTTCTGCTAAGTCTCCAATTGATCTTTAAAAATTTATAATTACGAAATACTTTGTGCTAGTTGAAGATTCTACACTTAAAAATGAATTCAAGAGAGAAACATGCATTGCAATGATGCTACATTAAATTGGCACGGTTTGTATTTTGTATATTCCAATTTATTGTAAATTCTAATGCTCCAGGGAGGCTACAAAGAAACATTTTATTCCAAGACAGCTTTTTCTCCTGCTTGCTGATTTTGTTTTTCAAAGTAATTAATAAGTAGCTGTTTCAAAATTGTGTTGTGGAAACATGCGATATAACAGAACTGCCAGGGACTAGGAAAATTAGTTCTTGTGTGTGCCTTACTAGCAGGGACTGCCCTGCAATTTGCCTCAACTCATGGGTGATCCAGAGGATTGAGAGAGGTAATTGAGCTATGTCCCACCAAAAAAGAGAATAATTTCCTCCCACAGCTTAAAACTTTGGATGTTTACTCACTTTCGGACATACTTATTGCTAATTTGTCTTAAAATAACACTGACAGTTAACTCCACAAAATTGGAACAAAATATTAGAATATCCATTGGTTTGATGCTATCTCCCAGCCATGTTAATTGATACGATAATCTGAAGGTTGAAATTATAAAAGCCAGGTGAATCAGTGCTGATCATGAATTTCACAACGACCACCACAACTTTATGTCACTTTTAAATGATGCATGCTGGTTATGTCTGATAAATATTTACTATTTAGTAGTGAGAATTTTTTGGTAATCCTGCTTGTTTAATATATCAAAAATTGACGATATTTGTAGCCTTGGCTCCCTCAGAGTTGTTTTTTTTTTTAACCAATTTCGTGCTTTCCTGTGTATTTTGTTTCTCTCCTGGCTCCTGCTTCTCTCTGCCAGGTCTCCTTTGCTGCACCAGCCAAGCCACGGATGCCGTTCGACTCACAACAGCCCGATTCACACTGCCACGGGCTCGAGACTAACTCAGAACTTCTCTGTGTCTGTTCCTACACTCATCTACACTGGTATGAGACTGCACAGGCTCAAGAGCTGGGGAGAAGTGGGCCACAGTAACATGGGTTCAATGCGCAATACAAGACAGACAGTGTAGCAAGGTACCCTAACACCTCCCCCCTTTAATTTAACTAATAAATCAGCTCCAGAACCAAGAACCATGGTCAGAGTTTCAGTAGATTTGAACAAAACCTTCCTGAAGATAGAATATTGAAACAAGTACATCTTGGTTCGAGTTTATGGATGACTTGAATATGACACGCTGAAGATTTACTTAACAAATGTTTTTGCTTTCATTATTTTTAGCTGTGGTGCTCTAATATGGTGTTCCAGAATAAGGAAACATGTGTTTCAGTTCTGCATACTGCAAGCTTACTTTTGGTTGCCTAATTGAATTGCATTTTGTATTTTTAAAGCCATATTTCATTGTTTTATTTATGTGCTCATTTTACTCAGGTTTCCAGTACATGGTTTGATTTGTGCTCCAGAATTTTTAGCCTGTTCCTTGTGTTGTAATGAACAAATCTGGGCAGCTGTACATCTTCCCAGAGTCTCCAATGTACGGACAGCGGTTCTTTGCCTTTTTAGGCGTCTTCCCCAGCCTGCACATAGAAGCAACTGCTGTCATCCCTGTGTATGGGTCATTCCATCATTGCTTAGATCCGCACCACAGGGTTACTGAATGTGTTTCCCACTTCTTCTGGCAGGGTTCCCTTCAGTGAAGATCCCAACCCTGTTGTTACTCATTCATCTGGACCCTCCACCCCTCTGAAAAATCAAACCTATTCCTTTTCACCTTCCAAGTCCTACAGTCGACAGTCTTCCTCTTCTGACACAGATTTGAGTTTGACACCTAAAACTGGTAAGGCACCTCCAACCCCGCTTTTTTCTTTGTTGTGAATTTGTGTTTTTTTTGCACCTGAACCACCTCGTCTGCTTATGAAAACCTAATCATGCGTTCCTCCTATTGCACAATGTGGAGCTGAAAAACGGAATTGGATTTTTGGATCGCTGTTAATCAATTCTAAAGCTGGGGCCAAACCTCATGTCTGTCTTCCAAGAAGAAAAAAGCAGAGAAGTGCATTGTACAGCCCCTTCCAGCAGAGGTCTATAGAGAAAAACACACAGTGCTGAAGGAACTCAGCGAGTCAGGCAGCATCTGTGGGGGGAATGTACTGATGATGTTTTGGGTCAGGGCCCTTTTCTTCAGGGTGGGTCTGACCTGACCCAAAATGTCATCCGTCCATTCCCTCCACAGATACTGCTGGACCTGTTCCTGATGTTGGGGGAGTCCAGAACCAGGGGCCACAGTTTAAGAATAAGGGGTAAGCCATTTAGAACGGAGACGAGGAAATACTTTTTCTCACAGAGAATTGTGTCTGTGGAATTCTCTGCCTCAGAGGGTGGTGGAGGTCGGTTCTCTGGATACTTTCAAGAGAGAGTTAGATAGGGCTCTTAAAAATAGCGGAGTCAGGGGATATGGGGAGAAGGCAGGAACGGGGTACTGATTGGGGATGATCAGCCAAGATCACATTGAATGGCGGTGTTGGCTCAAAGGGCCGAATGGCCTACTCCTGCACCTATTGTCTATTGACCTGCTGAATGCCTCCAACACATTGTGTTTTGATCATGATTCGAGAATCTGCAGTGTGTCGAGGTCTGTAGTGATTTGACTCGTAAATATCTAAACATCCCTTTTACATCCTGTGCCAGATTGTTTCTTGACCAGTCAGTGAGATATCAAACTAAGGAGACTTGGATAATCAATCTAGACAACCAAATGCACAGACTTGGATTATTGCGAATGTCGATTTGCCTGTTTCATCGGGTTTTAGGAAGATGGTGCTTCTCTTTCATATTTTTAACACTGTACTCCCAAATGCTTTTTAATTTAATTAGTATGCTGCACATTATTGTGGGCATCAACAGAAATTATATGATAGGTGCAGATTTATTGAGGCAACTTCTTTGAGGACATTCTGATATTTACAGCCACAGAAGAATGTACACGTTTCACCATAGCAACAGGAATTTTTCACTTCAGTGTCTCTTTTTAAGGATATGGTAATTATGATGAATGTTAATTTATGCCTTTTCTTGTATTCTGTTCTGAAGTTTTTGCCTTGCATTAAGTGCCTACGCACATCAGAATATCTATGGACATAAGAGATTTTGATATAGGTGTTATGTCTTTTTGATTTAGTGTTACCTCTCGAAAGACATGGTTAATTGTAAATCAAGAATGAAGGCTTTAAATTTGAAATATATAATTCACTAGGAGTACCACTACCAGAGGTTATGCTGCATCTAAGATAAGGAAAAGGAAATGTTGTTAACTATTTGTAGGTGAGTAAAGTGGAGGGAAATGTGCTTTAGAAAGATAATCCTAAACGAATGCCCAAAACAAGTTTGCCAGCTATGCCAACAGTGTTAACATCTGATCGAGGGGCTGTCCAAATCACATCATTTTGTCTATGGTGTTATTCTTAATTAAAATGCCATCATGCTTTCATTTCCTTTGAAAGACAGTACATTGCAAGTATTTAATTAAAGCCCCCAAAGGGATAGCCTTTTAAAAAATGTTATAGAAAGAATTGACTATGCAATTAACAACGTTTTAATTTATTATGCAGAAAGGTGTTTTGGTTTAATTTTCACATCCTCCTCCTGAAAGTTCTCATTAGTTTGTTTGAATTTGTGTTCACTTTGTGTATGTATGTTCATTTTACAAAATGTATACCCAATTGATTTTTTGCTTACATATGACTTTGCATGCTGTATTTTCTTCTCCTGTGTGTGATCTTGTGACTCTCCAACTTCATCTTTGTTTCTACTACTTTTCTACAGCAGCAGCTTTCCCCAAGGGGCCTAGGATTTTCTTCTTTCCCAGCTCCCCTCTATCCTCTGGTTCCCCCCATCATAACAGTGCACATCTCCTTCGCTCTGTGGCTGTGCATAGTTTTACCCCTCCTCACTCTGGCTATGCAAGTCCAGTCGGTCTGAGGAAAAGTGTGTCTTTCAATGAAGAGTTGCTTCTAACTGCCTCTGGTAGGATTGATTGGTGTGAAAAATTGCTTCTGCTTTTTAGAAAGCCTGTGTGCTCAGTACCTTTTTAAAAAAAAAATAATAATAATTGCATACATTACATTAAAGCAATCATACCGACATGCAAGAAAAATAAGCATGCTAAATTTGAAAGGATTCTAACTTAATTGTCAAATAAGAACTTTTTCAAGAAAAACAAATCAAACTAATGTACATTTTGGTAAAAGACAAACCAAATATTTTGTTTTGCGCCACACTTAACAGTTACAAGTAATCTGTAAGTCCAAATCTTATTGCAAATTTGTCCTGGCAAAAATGTTTTCTATTTTCAAAATTATGGCAATTGATAAAACTACTGGGATGGCGGGGAGAGAGATTGGCGAAGAATCATAAATGGCAGGTACTAGTTATTTGGAACCAATTCATTCATACATTCATTCATTCATTGCATTTACATAGTTCATTAAATATTTGTCTTGTTAAGTGTTCTGGTTGCTGTGTGCAGTCCAGTACTTCTTTTATTATTGTTATTGTTACTTTGGCTACGCACTTCTCTGTTGATCTGGTTAAGCCTGATGGTTTTACAATTGTTTTCATAATTTTTTTAAAATGTGGATTTGAATAATTCTGTATTGACCTTTTCCCAGTACAAATTCGCATGAGCTCATTTTTCTCTGTCTTTAAAAAGGGAATATAAAAAATTTCTTGTGCTATTGCTTTGTACTGTGTACTTTTGAAGAAAATTAGCTTATGTGAGCCAAAGGCCTATACAGAAATATCGGTAAGTCTATATTGTTTCCTTATCAAAGACACACAGCTAAAACCTACATTTGTAAAAGATTGGATTGATAATTACTTTTAAATTCCATTCTTCCTTAAAATGTACTAAATAATTTATTCATGTATGAATTATTTTAAAAAATATTGTTAATGAAGACGATTTTAGTAGGCAGCCAGTGATGCATTCTCATTAGATCATTAAAGCAGATTCAGGCCATTTGGCCCATTGAATCTAGTCTGCTCCGCCATTCAATCATGGCCAATCTTTTTTCCCCCCTCTCAATCCCGTTCTCCTGCCTTTGACACCCTTGCGAATCATTTTGTTTGGGTGTGGAGAGGTTCTTCCATAGTTTCTCTCAGGGATTGTGATGAAATATAGTTTGAACATGAAGCATCTTGGGATAATTGGCCTGAGTACATCAATCCCGTTTTTTTACATTTTTGTTGCAAAAATATATTTCTAAATGTCGATGTGAGCTAAGTCCCACCAATGTTGGCATACCATTTGAGATATAAAGTTATGGTGTGTCATGTTTGCATACCATTTTCCTTTATAAATGTGAACATAAAAATTTTCATTCTGGAAAGGCTGGCAGAAAATTCTTCTGCATTTGCGAATTTTAATAAACAGATATTTCCAAGGCACAAGTGGAGTAGAGTGGGCTGTAATTTATTTTTCTTTAATATGACACTTCCAATTCTAAGGGTGAAGTAAGCAGGGCTCTTGAAACGTAGTTTAAATATTCAGTACAAATTCATGCACAACAGATTAAAAGTAAACATTTTAATTTGAAGCTGCTTAAATAATGTCTCTGAAATAGGTGCACATTAATATTTAAGGTCAAATTCATTTTTAGAAGCTAATAAGAATTTGTAAAATTGCAATGCAAAATGTAGCAAATGGGTAAAATTAGTAAATGAAGATGAGCAAAATAAAATTATATGATTAATTTGTAACATGAAGCTAAAATTATAATAGTCTGTCGTGCAACAAAAAAAAATCTAGGATGAAATATATTGACCGTACCTTTCTAAACAGATTAGAAATCTGGGCAATTTTCTTGATGATCAGTTCTACTCTTATTAGATATCAAAATGGCACAGACACATTTTAATTTGGTATTGTGGTATTGTAATTTTTCAAGAATGCCTGCTTGATATTTCTTAGGAATGGGAAGTGGTAGCGGTGGAAAAGATGGAGGTCCTTTGAAAGCCCTCTATCGACAACAGACCCAGTCAGCCTTCGAACACAGGGTAAGCAGATAGTTTATTTAGCATTTTTCCTTCATAGATATTGTACAAATGTTATTTGGAAGTGGTTTTTTTTAAGGATATATTAGTGGCTCAAGATTTGCCATGTGCAAGGGTTATGGGGAGAAGGCAGGAAGATGGGATTAGGAGGCAGAGATCAGCCATGATTGGATGGCGGAGCAGACTCGATGGGCATAATTCTACTTTTATAACTTGTGAACATGCATAGTTTATTTGCGTTGTTCAATAAGTGAGATATCCTGAGCCACATGGTGCACCTCTATGATTCAATGAATGAATACAAAGTTGCTTGCTTTGATCTGATTGTACGCACCATTAATCGGACGTGATTTTGTCATCTAGATTATCGTTCCTTTTGCAAACGTCTTCACCGCTTCCATTTTTTTCCCTTCTGCACAGGAATTTCCCTTTTTCACTCTCACAACTTTCCCGCCTGGGTTTCTCGTTCATGTTGGCGGAGTAGTCAGCGCCAGATCTGTGAAGCTACTGGACAGAATCCACAACCCAGGTAAGCAGAACATTTCAGCTAGCATCACTTCAGGACAAGAAAAATACTCACTTCATTCAGGCTTGCGCAATGAAAGCTCAATCTGTTGGCGTCTTGACAAAATTGTTCACAGGACAATAAAGTAGTAAATTGGCCCAATGTGGCACACACATAGTATATTGATTAAAATTTCTCATGGATGTATACAACCAGGTGTACTTTTTAACAACTTTTTTTTCCGTTTTTGTGATATATTAAATAATATTTATTCCTCTATTATTCTATGCCAAATGCGGGTAAGTGGGATTAGTATAGATAAGGCATCTTGGGCAAGTTGGGCCGAAGGGCCTGTTTCAAGCTGTATGACTACTACGACTCTATTAAATAAATAATGTGAACTTTACAACTTGGCATCCTTGTTGTAATTTGAACGTTCATTTTGGAAATAATAGTGGTTTGTAGAAGTACTTCAACTGTGCACAGATGCACAGAGAAACTGCATCTCTGGAAAACCAAATACTAGATTTTAACATTTTTAGAATTTTTAATATTCCAAAAAGATTATTAAAGTTCTCTCAACTCAACTAAACTAAACACAACTCAAACTCAAAATAAAATGTATTAATTAAATTAGGTGGTCGGGTCCTCAAAGCAGTTTGAGAAGCTTATAGAACAACAATCTGCCACTGACACCAACAGCAAGGAACGATACGAGTACCCGCGCCTTTCTTGTCTGCAAACACAGCACTGGTTACCAAGGAATTGTGAATAGTAATTTGGTGGTCAGCAGAACTCAAAAATTCCTGATCGCATTGTAACGACGTCTACAAAAAAATCAGCATCTTCCATCTTCAGCAGAGGTTTTTGAAAGTACCTATTTAGTATTGAGCATTAATACCATCAATTAATTAATTACATTAATACATTCCCTGAGTTACTGGACAGTTGGTCTGTTTTTTTTCCCTTTAGTTTATTTTAGTTTGGAGATGCAGCATGGAAATAGGCCCTTCAGCCCACCGAGTGATCACCATGTGGCGACCAGTGATCACCCATACACTGGTTTTATCCTGCACACATGGGGCAATTTACAGAAACCAATTAACCTACAAATCTGCACCTCCTTGGAATGTGGGATGAATCCGGAGCACCCAGAGAAATCCCATGTTTTCACAGGAAGAATGCGCAAACTCCACAAACTGACAGCATCCGAGGTCAGGATTGAACCCGGGTCTCTGGCGCTGTGAGGCAGCGGCTCTACCAGCTGCACCAATGTGCTGCTCCATTGACTGTCCTTTTACATTTCTTTCGCGATTGGAAATGCGTGTCGCATTGAAGAGTACATTTTAATACTCTGTCGGGTGGTTGACACTACTTCTATGCAATACAGTCATAGAGTCATACAATGCAGGAACAGGCTCACCTGTCATGTCCATGCCAACCTCTTTGCCCATCTACACTGATCCCATTTGCTCGCACTTTAATGCTATTTAAAATGCCTGTCTAAATGTCTCCGGAATATAGTGATCATGTCTGATCTCCCCTGCCAGTGAGCTGCGGGTATCAACCACTATGTGTGCAAAATAAAATTCCCTCCCAATCCTCTTTAAAACTTTCTTTCTCTTGCCTTAAATCTGTGTCCACTTGTTTTGGATGTTATTCTTCTCAATAAGAGTAATAAATTGAACATTTGTTCCTTTTGCTGCTAATTACGTGCTCTTATCATTGTTATGTTTAATTCTTTCAATGGCAAGGGTAGTACTTAATGCCAATTGTAAGGTAAACCTTCTCTTTGAACAGCTAAATTATTTAAAACACTTTGATATAATTGAGTAGTTTGCCACTCCATTTTGTAAGGCAGTTAAGAGTCAACCACAGTAGTTTTGAGACCGGAATCTCACATGGATCAGTCCAGCCAACTTCCATTCCTAAAAAGCACTAGTGTACCATTTGGGATTTTATAACCAACAAACTTCATGATCACTTACTGTTATCGGGTTTCTATTTCCAGACTGTCTTCTTTACTCGCAAACTAGTGGAACTTGAATTGCATTCTCTGAACTGTTAACCCTGATCTCTGTATACTAATCCATTGATCTGAACTAATATGACAGCACACCATAAACCTTGAGCTTTGGTCAAATTTTTTTTCAATTGATTGTCGAATTCTTTATTAAAAAAAACCTTCATGATAACTTTGTGAAAGGACAACAAAAGAATTTAAAATTTCACATTAAATTTAATTACATTTAAATGTATTCACTACTTTTAAATTTTAAATAGTTAATAAACACTGAAAAAATATATTATTGTGGATTTTATTTTATTGATGCAGTGTAATTCCAAATTCTGGCTTTGTGAAGATGACGAACTACTCCAATCTTTATGTATTTAAAAATTAGTGTGGGCTGATCTTGCTTCCAGTTATATCCAATCCTTTTTTTCTTACCTCCCTCAACTGCATTATTCATGTTGGCTTCTATGCCAAGAAATCTCAAAATATTCAGAAGTAAACCTTTTGATTATTAAAATCACAAGCATTGCCAGGTTTTTGATATGCCAACATATACGTAGATCCTGCAAATACAATTGAGCTTGGTGGCTGATGTACCTGTCATGATATTTTGTTCGTATATTTGGACGTGTAAAATTTAGAACTCTCCTTGAATTATATTTTGTACAAAGACGTACGGGTTTGTAGGTTAATTGGCTTGGTAAATGTAAAAATTGTCCCTAGTGGGTGTAGGATCGTGTTAATGTGTGGGGATCGTTGGTCGGCACAGACCCGATGGGCCGAAGGGCCTGTTTCTCTAAACTAAAATAAACTAAACATTTAGTTGACCTTTATGACCTGCAAATAGCCTAGCCTGTATTTTTATGCTAAGATGTACATTTTGCAAATTTTACTTTTTTAATTATTTCTGCAGTTACCTGCATCAAATGTATTTCCTTTTTATCTGGAAAATGGTTTTATGTCCTTGATTATTTTACCAGTGCACTACATGCTTTCATTGGGAGATGTATAAAAATGTTATATTTTTAGTTTCAATTATTTTGTGAACAAGTTTTCATCCAGAGGTAATGAAACAAAGGAAAGAAACCAGTTGAGCTAATATAAATTTATCCTTGCCCATTATCAATTTCAGTTACTCAAAAGTTGTTCTTAATCTCTAAGGATTTGAGCTTGCAGTACCCTCTTCCGTTATAGGCTAAGTTTATTAATTTTGCATGGCTGTGAAACTTTTAACTTTTTGAAGAATGACTTTGGTTTGAAAATGTATCCAGCTGTGAGTTAAATTGCTCTCCAAATGTTTCGATGAATGGGTAATTATCTTTGCCCGAGTACTTTACGAACTGTCTTTTTCTGTTTTATTAAAAAATCGAAAGACAAATGCAGGTTCTAGATTCGAATAGCATGATCTTTATTCTTTGCCCTTTCTGGATGAATGTACCTCTATTAACTCTATTGTCTGTGTCTTTCCAGTTCATGTCAAGTAGTGTTGTCCTCGTTGTGCTCTCTGTATTGCTCACTCTGACCTACTCCTATAACTGATCTACTAACTTGCTGTTTTGAACTCAGCCTTTGTCGGAATTATGGGTAACACAAGATCATACAAACTGCTAGACTGGAATAGTTTCAATGCAGGTATTTTATAACTTCTTCAACATTACGCATACTGACTGAAATTATGGCAGCTCAGTGAATTAAAACTCCCATGGCTTCATCACTGCAACTTTATGATCGGCAAAAAAATTTAAAAAGCGTACCGATTGGGAGCACTGAACATTTGTGGAAATAATGATAACGAAAACAAATGTTCTTCAGAGGATAGATCAGAACCATTCAAGAAATAAATCGCAGTTTTAAATTAAAAATAATAATTTCTTGTAGTTCATGCACTCAATATCTAGTTGGTATTGTTATCAAAGCAATTTATATAACTATAATTATTTGATTCATTTAGTGGACACAATTTATAGTTTTAAAGGGTGATATACTAATTAACTAAGTGTTTCAAATAAACCTTTACTGCATCTCTAAGCTTAGTGAATCTTGGCATATTTAATGATGGAATCCTAACCTGGACATTCAGATCATATAATTAAAGTATCTAAAATAATGGACACCGACTGACATTTTTGATCAGTTTATGTGCTTATTTCCACTACCCCTACCAAAGGCCTGTATTGAACCAAAGGTGTGGTATAACCTAGCGCTAATTTTGATGATGACGGTGAATTTCTATTGTATAATATTCTACTGCATCTGGAGGCTATGACTTCACCTTTGTTTGTCATTGTGAAAGCTTAATATCAAACTGGAGAAGTTATCCTATTTTATTTTAAAGTGTTAATTAGAATCACATTTTATTCGCCAAGCATGTTTTGGTGAGAATTTTAAGCACTAGGGATCAGGTGAGGATTTTAATCACTAGGGATCTTCAGCACATATTCAGCATCAAGCATTCTTGGGTAGTTGATAAAGCATCTTGGCTGGGAGCAAAGGTGACATGAGAACATAAAATCATTGGAAATCAAAATGTGTGTCCCACTAGTTGGACCCACTCCAGTGATTTCACAGCTCAAAGTCCACTAATAAAACATACCAGGATTCTATTCCTTGGTGCAGGAGGATGAGGGGTGATCTTACAGACGTGTACCAAAGTCATGAGAGGAATAGATCGGGAAGATGCACAGAGCCTCTTGCCCACAGTAGGCGAATTGAGAACCAGAGGATATAGGTTTAAGGTGAGGGGGAAAAGATTTGATAGGCACCTGAAGGGTAACCTTTTCACACAAAGTGTCCATGGACGAGCTGCTGAAGGAGATAGTTGAGGCAGGTACTATCGCAAATTTTAAGAAACATTGAGACAGGTATGTGGATAGGACGGGTTTAGAGGGATATTTGCCAAAGGCAGGTGGAACTAGTGTAGATGGGACATGTTGGGCGGTGTGGGCAAATTGGGCTGAAGGGCCCGTTTCTATGCTGTAAGACTCTATGACAATCTCGACCTCTCGGAACTCTTAAATGCCAGTTATCTAGCTATTGTGTCCATTAAGGTCCTACAACTTTGCTTTAATCTCCAACCAGCTGAACAAGTATGCTGTTTCACTGTCTGTCCAGCACTATCCAAGGCAATTTCTCTTGGGGATTATGAACCGTTTGCTGTAGGATAAATGTTTGGCAATCATAGGCACAATGGACAGCAGCTGCTGGTTTACAAAAAAAGCAGTGCTGGAGTAACTCGACGGGTATCCCATATCCCCCTCCCACTTTCCTGTGCCCCATTTTGATGCACACCAATTTCTCCCACAATTCCAACCCCCTTCTCTCCTTCCCCTCCCCCACCATCCTCTTCCTCCTATATCCCTCTCTCCTTATCTCACAGACATTTGTCTTTTCATTTTTGGCCATTGTCTGGCATCTTTCAGTCAAACCCCCTTTAACTGTATTCACCCATTACTCAGAGGCTTTGTCCTGTCCCCACCTCTCTTTTACAGCTTTCTCACCCCCACCCCACCTTACTCCTCCACTCCAATCAGTGTGAAGAAGGGTCCCGTCCCGAAACATCACCTATTCATGACCTCCAGAGATGCTGCCTGACTCGCTAAGTTACGACAGCACTTTTAATATTTTTGTTAGACCTTTTGAGCCTGCTGTTGGAATGCATCCACTTTCATTACCCCGAATCAAACTTCTAGACCAAAAGGTGAATGGTATCTAACTTGGCTAGGAATTTCCTGGAGCACAGGATATCTGGATTCTCCAGCTTTTCCTTTGGGTCTAATCTCACTGGTTTGAATAAAAATGAATTATAACTTGCAGTAATCCAATTTGGTGGCATTATATTAAAATATTAATGAACTCTTCTTACAGACACTTTTTTTCCAATTTCCAATGTTTTATAACACAACAATAGAATCAGGATCAGGGGTGATCGTTTAGTGCAGGAGTTGGTGGGAAGATCCGACTTTACATTACAGCTTAAAGACTACATTACAGTCTCTCAACAGTAGCGCCCATACGCATCCTACTTTATAAGGGATCAGTATTTCCTGAACCAATTGGACAAGTAGAGCAAGTTTTCTGGGTAGGATGGTAAATACGGGCAAAATGATAATAGATTGTAGCAAATCTAAGTTTGAAACATATCTTAACACTATCCAAAGGAAGAGTAAAGATGGAGATTACCTATAGATACCAAATGCTGGAGTAATGCAGCAGGTCAGGCAGCATCTCTGGAGAAAAAGAATAGGGGATGTTTCAGGTGGAGACCATTCTTCAGACAGAGTCAGGGGAGAGGGAAAATAGAAATATGCAGGGGGATTTTCATACCTCCAGTTTCCCTCTCCCTCTTTTCTGACTCTTAGTCTGAATAGAATAGAATAGAATGCAATTTATTGTCATTCAAACCTAGGTTTGAACGAAATATCATTTCTACAGTTTTTTACATTACAACACAACAGCACAACATTACATTACAACACCAAGAAGAGGTGTCTTGACCCGAAAAGTCACCTATTCCATTTTCTCCATAGATGATGCCTGACCCGCTGAGTTACTCCAGCTTTTTGTGTTTATCTTTGTAAACCAGCATCTGCAATTCCTTACTTCATACTGGAGATTACCTATGATCTTTGTGAATGATAGAATGGGTTTGAGAGGCTGAATGGTCTGCTCCCAAAGCAGACGATCTATGCCACCAAGCATCTCCAGTGTTTTTCTACTCACCAGATTGTCACAACCACTAACCCTTTCTCGTAAAAACAGAACATCCGGGAGACATTCAACATGTTAGGGAGCATCTCTGAAGAGAGAAACAGTTAACATTTCCAGTAAAGACCTGATCCGTTATTATTTAGACAAAATCTGTGCCTTAGTTTTTGTAAAAGGTGCATCAAACTTAAGTACATAGTAGTGAGAGTTAACATGCATGTTGTGCTTGTGTTTTGTCTCCTACTTACTCCTCCTCTCACCCACAGCAATAATCTGTAGGCCCCAAGCTGTTTAGTCTAGTTTAGAGATACAGCGTGGAAACAGGCCCTTCGGCCCACCGAGTCCGTGCTGACCAGCGATCCCCGTACACTAACATTATCCTACACGCGAGGGACAATTTACAATTATTACCAAGCCAATTAAGCTACAAACCAGTACGTCTTTGGAGTGTTGAATGAAACCGGAGCTCCCAGAGAAAACTCGCGCAGGTCACGGGGAGAATGTACAAACCCCATACAGACAACACCCATAGTCAGGATCGAGCCCGGGTCTCTGGCGCTGTAAGGCAGCAGCTCTACTGGTGTGCCACTGTGCGGCCCTGACAAGAATATTGTGCACAATATTACCAAGCATGCACATCCCAAAAACTGGTGGACACAGTTTGAGAGAGGCCAAAGGCCATTAGCCTGTGAAGGATCAGAGCTTCTACCTTCAGGGAAAGGGGTAGGGATTTACAGAACCTAGAGGATCAGGTTGGGTCACTGGATGAGGTTAGAGTATCAGTCACAATCAAATGATCATGCTGCTTTTAGTAGTGGATTCAAGGGAGGCCCTGGTGTGTACTGTAGCACATAGGCAAGCAGTAAGTTGCAAATTCTGAAGGAAATCTCCCTGTAGAAGGATCCTGCTCTTGACTTAATAACCACAAGCCTGGTTGAACTGTTCACCTTTAATTTGCAGGGATTTGCACACATAAACCTGTTCGGATTATGTGCATAAATTGAAGTGAATGATACCAAGCTCTACTGCAATTCATTGACACCATTTGTGAATTGCCTCTGTGTATAAAGTTGTAATACACGCAGGGCACCCATGGCAAATAATGGGTCCAATGTGTCTTTGGTGCAGCACAGCCCCTGCATGCAGAAACATTTTCTGTAAGATTATGAATAAGCTTGATTGAGCTGATATCAAGGCTCCCCTTTCTCTGCTAGCTACCCCCCTGCCCACTCTCTGTCTTTCCTTAGACAAAAGCCTAACACCATTTGAGTGTTTCATTCTAACTTTTGTGATTCAGATATCATCCTCCTAAATCTTCTACGTATCTTCTCCAGCTCCTCCATATCCCATTTAGTTTATATTTAGAGTTACAGCATGGAACCAGGCCCTTCAGCCCATTAAGTCCTCACTGACGATCGATCACCCGTTCACACTAGTTTTATGTTATCGCACTTTCTCACCAGCTTCCTACACACCGGGTGCAATTTACAGAGGCCAGTTAACCCACAAACGCTGCACGTCTTTGGAACGTTGGAGGAAACCCACTCTGTCACAGGGAGAACATGCAAACTCCACACCGACAGTCTCCGAGGTCTGTATCGAACCCAGGTCCCTGGAGCTGTGAGGCAGCAGCTTTAACAGCCGCACCACCGTGTCGCCCTGCTGCCAATCATATCCCCCTCACCTGTATCCACCTATCGCTTGCCAGACTTTGCCTTTGCCACCAGAAATCTCCCCCCCCCCCCCCCCCCCCCCCCCCTGCAATGGGGGTGTTTTTTACCAAAATATTAAATGTAACTTTGCTATTATTCAAATAATTTGTTTAACTTTTGGAGACACAATTAACTGCAGTTGTTAGTTTACAAAAAAAAATCCCAAAGTGCTGGAACTTAACAGGTCAGGCAGCATCTCTACAGGACATGGATAGGCAACGTTTTTGGTTTGAAGAAGTGTCCCAACACAAAACCATGCTCTTCATGTCCTACAGAGATGTTGCCTGACCCAGTGAGCTGCTCTGGCACTGTGTTCTTCAATTACTTTTATTGAAAGGCTCAATTAACTGTTTTACTCTTTCTGATCGTTCTTGAACCTCCCACTTTTTATTTGTTCACAATAGGACCCCATCTAAATTTTTAATTTCAAAGGTGTTTGGACCCACTTTACTTTTCCTGTGAAAATAGACCAGGTCACGGCTTTCTTTACACTTGGGTAGGCCAGCACAGTGCGGGTAAGATTGTCTGCAAACGTCCCCAAGTACAGGAACATAATGAGGCAGAAATCCTGAAGTGTTTAGGTTTATTATTGTCACATGTACCAAGGTACTGAAGAACCAAGCAGCAGAAAGGAAATACATTTGTCAACGTACAAGGCGGCAGCGAGAGTCCAGAGAAATGGGTGGAATGGAGAAGCATAATAAAAGTGGAGTAGGATCAAGGGGCAAATAAAGAAATGGATAGGAAAAAAATATATATTTTTTTAATATATAGATCTACTTCATAATCTGTTTTGCCCACACAGATATAGTTAAGGAAACGACATGGATTTCGTTCAATTAACGATTGGCTTGAGTGGAAAGATTTCAGTGTCCCCATTATTTATTTTTGCTTTATTACTTAAGAATGTCCTTGAAAGTATATTTTTGCCAAAGAACTAAAACAATTATTCTTGTGTTCTGGTTTGGGTATCTTTGGGTAACATGTCAAAGCCGTTAAAAGAAGATATATTCTTTGATGTTGCCAACATTTGCCATGCTTTTACAAGGGCGTTGAGATCGTTACTTTAACCATTTCAGTGAGCTGCCATGGTTTTCTGTCTGTTTTGTCCCGTCCAGTGAAGCATGCTCAACATGCCTAGTTTTTTTTTTAAACTTTGTTCACTAGGAATTGCCTTTTTAAACTTTTTTTTTTGCTTCAGCAATAAAGCATTTCCAAAACGTGCACTTTGTTGAATTCAGCTTGGTATCTGGCGTCACACTTATCAAGTTATTAGCTATTCAGCTTTGAATTTGTGTACATTTAGAACTGCATGCTCACTTGAAACGTTATGGCTGGAACTGTATAAAGGCTGCTTTTTCTAAACATCTATATTTTAAATTTGCACCATTATTTTGTGGCAGAGCGCAGATTTTGTTTTGCATTTAATGCTTTTACAATTGTACACTTGAAAATGTGGCGTTTATATCCAAAGTTCTTACAGGATGACTCAACCAAGACTTAACTTCTTGTATCTTAAGCTGCTCTTTCTTCAGCATTTCATAGTTTAGAGAATGCTAACATAAAAAACATGCTGACAAACTTGTGGGTGAAAGTTGCACCTTTTAACCAGCATTTTGCCTGTAAAACTGCAGCAAGTTAGTGTTTCACTGTTCTGGTCCCAGTGCATATGACAGTTAAACATTCTTCACTCTGTAACCTTTCTCTACAAATATATCCCTGGCAGGGCCGGATTTACCTATAAGCTAGACAAGCTTAAGCTTAGGGCCTCGAGGTCTAGGGGGGGCACCTACCGTTCAACTCTGGGCGGGCCCCCGCTCTCTATCTCTCTCTCTCTCTCTCTCTCTCTCTCCATCTCCCCCCACTATCCGTGTCCGGGCCGCCGGGCTCGGCTCGCTCCTCATCCGCCGGCACGGCAGGCCGCCTTGCACATAGAATAGAATAGTTTCTTTATTGTCATTGTAACATGGACCATGTACAACAAAATTTAAAATGTCAGCCAGTCAGTGCAGCATTCAAACATTTCTAAAAGCTAACGATACATACACGGTAAAATAATAAAGATAAACAACTAAATAAATATCACGAACACAGCACGCATGCACACCCAACCCTCCATCCTTCTGTCGATTTCACAGTTACCACAGTCCCTTAGTCTGTATCGCCCCTGCGTTCCTTGGCGGTACATTTAGTGCCTTTATAGCAGTGGGGTAAAAACTGTTTTTGAGTCAGTTTGTCCTTGTCCTTGTAGATCTGTACCGTCTGCCTGACGGCAACAGTTCAAACAGGGAGTGTCCGGGGTGGGAAATGTCCTTTATGATATTCTGGGTTTTTTTGGTGCAGCGGGAAACTGTGTAAGTCCTCCAAGGTAAGGAGAGGGCAGCCGACAATCCTCTGGGCGTTGTCAATGGCCCTCTGGAGTGCTTTCCTCTGAGCCGCTGTGCAGCTGGTGTACCACACGCATACACAGTATGTTAGTATGCTCTCAATGGAGCACCGATAAAAGGACAGCAGCAGTCTCTGAGTGATGTTGTTCTTCCTGAGCACCCTCAGGAAGTGCAGTCTCTGCTGGACCTTTTTCAGCAGCGCAGTGGTGTTCACGCTCCACGTCAGGTCCTCCTCAATATGGATTCCCAGGAAGCGGAAATCCGCCACCCTCTCTACACAGTCCCCTCTGATAGTCAATGGTACCATGTCCGTTTTGTTCTTCCTGAAGTCTATTATTACTTCCTTTGTCTTTAAGGTGTTGAGGAGCAGGTTATTTTCTTCGCACCACACTGTCAGCTGCTCCACCTCATCCCGGTAGGCGTACTCGTCCCCCCCGGAGATGAGTCCCATGCGCATTGCTGCGGCCTGCACGTCCTCCCCCTGCACAGGCGCACAACCACGTCCAGCACATATCGTCCGCCCTGCGCATGCGCACTGCAACGGCAACTGGTCGGCGCTGGGCACTTTCTCCCTTGCTTTAAATTGTGGGAGATTTGGCCGCCATGGCTGTCCAGTCGCTGCCTCGCCGCCAGCGCTGAAAACCAACGCGGAGGGGGCCTCACAAGTGGAACAGCTTAGGGCCTCTCTTCATCTAAATCCGGCCCTGGTCCCTGGCCTGTATTGCTAAACGTTACATAGTAACAAGCAGAACGATGGTAGGTTTGAGCTACTCTGCCTGAAAGGGTCAACTACTTACATTTCCAGGACATGCATATCTCTGAAGATCTGTCCTGATCCCAACACATTAATGCAGTTGTGAACAAAGCCCGTCAATGTCTCTACTTCTTTGGAAGATTGAGCAGATTCAGCACGTCACTGAATATTGTCTTGAACTTCTACAGGTGTACAGTTTGTATTATGGCACAGTTAGCCAACGTGAACGCCCAGGAATGAAGATGATTACAAAAAGCGGTGGACACTGCCCAGTCCATCATGCGTACTGATCACCCCACCATCAAAGAGAGTCAAGAGAGTCAATTTAATTGTCAAAAGAGATCTATAGGAGGCACACCCTCAAAAAGGCATCATCATGCCACCCTGACTACGGTCTAATTTCACTCATGCCATCAGGAAGAAGGTACAGGAGTCTGACAACCGTGACCTCCGGGTTCAGGAACGGCTTCTTCGCAACAACCATTTGGCTATTGAACACGACAGACGGCAACTGAACTTTGAACTACAAATTATCTTGGTTGCTCAAGGGTCTTTGGGCTTTTTGTTTTGCACAAATATTTTTTTTGTTCCTTGGACTTCAGTTTGTTTTAATCTCATATCTATGAGTATTTTGATTATAGACCGGTTATGCTGCTGCAATTAAGAATTTCATTGTTCCATACAACACTCTTGACGTGCATGCGTGTGTATGCATGTGTTCAAAGAAATGTGCACAGGCCTAGAGGCACCCAGAGCTCTCCATTTATTTTTCTCTTTTTGAATCTCCAGTTCTTTTCAAAAAATCATTTTGCACATTTACACATGCGGGCGCCAGCGTACTTTGCCGCCATTTCCTAAGTCCAATCATACTGAGAGGACAGACCGGACTCTGGAAATGGCGCCAAAACATGGTGGCACCCACATATGGAAAAACAGGGCCCTCGTGAGCAAACCTAATGGCGACAGACCTGAGCGCCATTCTGTGATCATAGCTGCGAAATTTCTTGCACTTTGATGCCAGGTATAAGTTACGAGAGTGAAGAATGTTTAATTATCATATGCACCGGGACGCAGTGCAGAATGTCAGGTAGGAAATGTTTAAGGAAGAACTGCAGATGCTGGAGCAATCGAAGGTAGGCAAAAAATGCTGGAGAAACTCAGCGGGTGAGGCAGCATCTATGGAGAGAAGGAACAGGCGACATTTCGGGTCGAGACCCTTCATCAGACTGATGTCGGGGGACGGGAAAGAGAAAGGAAGTGGCAGTGAGAGAGGATGTTGCTAAACTGTCTTTGGAGAGAGGAGGAGAACTCCTAGCTGGTTTAAAGAACAAGGTTTAAAGAACAAGGCATTATTCTGGAGGGACGTATTGGAAGAAGATGTCTGAATGCTCTTGTGGAATTAATAAAAGTCTTAGCCTCCCTCTAACCCTGAACCATCGTGCTCTGGGCATAAATACATACACCCCGATCCTGGAAGATTTAGATGAGACCAAGAAGAATTTCTGCTCTGACCCTAAAAGAGCTGCTCCCCAAATCACAGTGTAGATTTTATTTATCTTGAGACACAATGGGAGTGATATTCATCGCAGGACAACTCCAGGGCCAATACAGGGTGAAGCACCAGCTTTTGTACACTTTCTTTTGACTTTACTAAAGCCATTGACTCTTCCAATTAGAAGAGACTGTGGAACACCCGAGTCAAACCTTGAAGTTAAACTCCAACTTGCATTTAGTAGCATGCAAGATATGTTACGAGCCAGCAGGCACCTACTATAACAGAACCAATCTTGGTGAAGACTGGAATCCAAGAAAACTGTCTTTTCCTCAAATTTCTCATTTCTTTTCTTGCTGTAGTACTCAGGCTTGCCACCAACTTCCAATGGAAGTGCAGCTAATCTTCCGAACTAAATAAAATTGTTCAATTTATGGCCATTGTGCTCCAGAACTATGGTAACCCGAATCTCGGTTGTAAAGCTGCCGCATTGCAAACACTCGGTTACAGACACTTGGAGATCATGCTGCTTGTTCACAAAACTATACAAGAGAATGGAACGTGCATCAACAATTCCAAAACCAAGCTCCTCTACACAAGCTGCCCCCACTGCACCACACAGCCCACTGAGAATAAGTGCACAATCAGACTCTGGAAGACCTGCACCCCTTGCATGTTTCAGGAGCCACCTCTTGATGAAGGCAGGCACGGATAAAGCTCCCCACCCAAGTGCCACCATGGCATTTAGTTGATTGAGGAAAAGACTATTTGAAGATCAAGACCTCAGATCAGGGGCCAAATGCATGGTCTACAAGCCAACTGTGATTCCTGCTCTTCTCTATGCAAATTGAGACCTGGACTACTTACAGCAGGCACTGGAAAAATGTCACCATCACTGATGTAGCAGGTGCTCCATATTCACTGGAAGGATAAATAGAGCACAGTTGGTTCTCTCTTCCGGGCCAACATCTCTGGCACTGAAGTCCTTACTACTCTATATAAAGACACAAAGTGCTGGCATAACTCAGTGGGTAGGCGGCATCTCTGGTGAACATGGATAGGTGATGTTTCCGGTCAGAACCTTTCTTCAGACTTAGTGGTTGGTGGAGGGGTCAAAAGCTGGAGGAGAGGGGCAGGTCGCCTAGTCTACGCTTGGCCTTAGGGATGTAGAGGAATCCACATCAGGAACACTTGATCTAGTAGATGAGGTTTGAGGAGGTGCAAGCTTTGACTCTAGGTTGGTTACTTTGGGCTGCCTGGGTCATTCATATTCTTACACTATCTTACTGAAAGGTGCAGTCTGTTGCTGAGTGAACTGAACAAAAGATTCAGGATAGGCACAAAATGCTGGAGTAACTCAGCGGGACGGGTAGCATCTCCAGAGAGAGAAGGAATGGGATGTGATTAAATCTTCCTGGGGACCATTGGCCCATAACTATTCTCGGTGAAGAAGCAACATTCAGAATGGATATTGAGGATCTTGAGGTCCTGCATTGGAAACTGGTGTAAGCCCCGGAATGGACACGACACCTCACAGAATACACCATCATTAGAGAAGGTTTGTAGCTCCCACATTAGCCTTAGAACTGGAGTGGAAGCAGTCATTCTTAATCCCGAGAGACTGCCAAAGGAGACAAGGTGGCAGGAGTCACTTGTAGACAATGTTGAAGGTTCCTGATGTTATTGTACAGCACACTAAATGCTACCAAGCAAGGGGGGATTTCTAGGAACTGCTAAGGAAGCCTTCACTGCACATGGATAATGACTGACAGAGATAAGGTGATTGATATTGAATAAAAATAAGCAATTTATTAATATAATTAACATAAGTGTGGAAGGTATGCCGTTCTAGACTGAAGTGGAGTGTCTCACTCAATTTGTTGGATCACAAGCAACAGTTTACAATTGGAAGTAATTCAACTTTTGTGCTAAGATTATCATCTAATTGTAGAAATGTGTTTGTAAATATGGAAGCATGTTATTGTAAAAGATGTTTGCATGGAGTCTTTCAGAAATTAGCACTTTTTAAATTGGGGCTCTTTAGAATGTTTAATCAATAAAAAGGATATATCTATTGTGTAGACATTATAAACTGCAGAATCTGGTTCACCGGAAAATACACAAAATGCTGGAGTAACTCGGCGGGTCAGGCGGCATCTCTGGTGAACATGGATAAGAGACATTTTGTTTTGGGTCGGGCCTCTTCTTCAGACTGCAAGGATGAATATCTAATATATATATATATATATATACACTAGACCAAGTGCAGACCCGTTGGGTCTGTTCCCCCAACGTGCGGTTGTGGGGGGTGGGTGGAGGCGGCATGCAGCGTCACACACACTAACTATCCCCCCAAACCCCGCACTAATGCTAATTACCCCCCTTGATATTGTATTAATATATTCATTTACTCCTTTTACCCCATAACCACCCTATCTACTGACGCATAGCCCCCAACTTGCAGTCACATCTAGAGAGGGGGTGGGGGTAGAGAGTTAGGGCAGAGATAGAAGGGGCAGAGACAGAGACACAGAGAGAGGAGCAAGAGGGAGAGGGGGGTGGAGAAGAGGGAGGGTGGGTGAAATGAAATGAAATGATTCAATTTATTGTCATTGTCAGTGTACAGTACAGAGACAACGAAATGCATTTTTAGCATCTCCCTTGAAAGGGAGACACAGGGCGTCGCGGTGTGCCCGCGCCTGCCGCCGTAATTACATTCCATTACAGGCAAAGGTGGGTGAAGTGTCTTGCCCAAGGACACAACGACAGTATGCACTCCAAGCGGGATTTGAACCGGCTACCTTCCGGTCGCCAGCCGAACTCTTAGCCCATTGTGGGGTGGAGGGGAGGAGAGAGAGAGGGGATGAGAGTGAGGGGGAGAGAGGTGAGGGGAGGGGGGGAGGTGAGGGGAGGGGGGGGATGGAGGGAGGGAGGGGGGGAGGGGTGTGTGGAGGGGAGGGGAGTTTAGGGGAGGGACGGTGGGGGAGGAGAGGGAGAAAAAGAGGGGGGGGGGGAGAGGAGAGGAAGGGGGGGAGGAAGGGGGAGGGGGAGGAGGAAGGGGGGGGGAGAGAGGGGGGAGGGGGTGTGCTGAGAGGGGGTGAGATGACGGGAGGGGGAGAGGTAGGGAGGGGGGGTGGAGGGAAGGGGGGGTAGGGGTGTGTGGAGGGAAGGGGGGGGTTTAGGGGAGGGGGATGGTGGGGGAGGGAGGGGGGAGTGGAGAGGAGAGGAGAGGAGGGGGGGGGGAGAGAAGGGGGGGGGGGGGAGAGAGAGGGGGGTAGAAGAGAGGGGGGAGGGAGAGAGAGAGTGCCTTTTTATTTCAACCCAAACCCCCAAACAACCATTTGCAGGCAGGGCTTTTTTACTTTAATCATATTTTCATTTTCAAACCACATTAAGGGTACTTACTCACAGTAATGTGAACATGTGTTCAGTGTTATTCACAGCTCAGAGAAACGTGACCCTCTGCCTTCCTCCATCTTGAAGATACTGAATGAGGCACACCACTTCCTGGTTTTATAGTTCCTCCCCCCCTGCCGCCAGCGGGGGCAGCAGAGAGAATGGGGAATTTTGTAAAATCATTAATATCTCTGTCATTTTTCATCGACTGGAAAAATCCTCGGCACTCATGCGGCAGAGGGGGGCTCTGAGCGAGGTGGCTAAAAATGACGGCCGTAGGTGGTGGCGGCGTTCTCTCGGAAATCGCAGCACAGATCGCCAAAACCGGTCAAGAACAGACTTTTAGTAATATAGATAGATATATATATATTAAAGAATGCTATTTGAATATAATGTCACAAAATTTCCCATGGTTTGTGGATTACCTATTTCCCAATAATTGTTCCTTTAATGTAATAAATATGTGTGGATATTGCTAACAAAAACAACACTGGCTACTTTTCCACTTTTGATTATTTGTTGGGATGAACATTATTTGCAACATTGCCAAATGCAGTTTAAATTATATCTCAAATCTCCTTTTAAAGATGAGCACTTACTGAAAATCTGCAGTAACCGACCTGTGAATATGGACACAATGAGAAGCCTAAATTGTACTGCACCAAATCACTTGGATTCAACTTTTTGCATTACTGGATTTAATTTAAAACCAGTAAGATGGATGCGATATTGACATCCCCTTTGTTACTGAAAAGTAATTTGATAATCTTTAGAGGAGAAATTATATTAAAAGATAACAATTTTGATCGATTATCCATTGACAAAAAAAGTTTTTCCTTTATCTTCGTGCTGTGGTTATGTTTTTCAAAGTAGTACTTAGTTTGTTAAATGTTGAAATTAATGTTACATTGTTGTTCTGAGAAGCATGTTATAATCCAGTGTAGGAAGGAACTGTTGGTTGATACCGAAGATAGACACAAAGTGCTAGAGTAACTCAGCAGGCCAGGCAACATCTCTGGAGGAAAGGAATAGGTGACATTTTGGGTTAGAACTCTTCTTCAGACTGAAAGATAGAGGTGGAGTGGGGGGGGAAATGGGGGGTGGGGGAGGAATAGCCCGAAACGTTGGCTATTTCCTTCGCTCCATAGATGCTGCTGCACTCGCTGAGTTTCTCCAGCACTTTTGTCTACCTTATATATATGGATGTCCACTTGAAGTGCTATATCAAACAAAGCTAACATTCCAAAGCTGTAGAATAAGGTTAGCCATTGCCCTTTAAGTAGCGGCCAACATGGATGAGAACAGCAAATAATCCTCTTTGGTCCCACATTTAAAAAAAATAAATGACGATTAAAATGTCAAGCAAAGATGGTTTATATTTGGATGCATCCAGAACGCACTGTCCATATTACAAGACAAATTAATTGTGCAAGATGTGAATATGTTAAATATAATGATCTCTTTGCTTGATATTTGGATGCAGTTATGATTTTTTTTCCTTCAAATAAACATGTCACATTTTATTTACTGATGGCAATGAGCATTGTCATCAAAGCCCCATACAGATGTCACCTGGAGAATGATACACAGGTGAATGTATTGTCCTCAGAAGAGATATGAAGCCACCTTCCATGTTAGGTGGACGTAAAATGACCCTTGCCATTGATTGAAGAAGCGCAGGAAAGTTCTTCGACTACTTTGACTTGTAATGTTGGTCAAAAAAAAAAAGTTAATCTAGTCATTTATCTCATTGTTATAGAGACCTTCTAAGGAAAGTTTCAGGAGGGATTAAAGTTTAAAGAGAAATTAAATAAATGCAAGTTTTTTAAGAAAATGTTTTTGATTGAAAATATTCTTATGATTTTTGTGAAAATTTAGCATGCACCTATCTTTGAACCTGACATTGAATAAGAATTTAAAAGCATTTACTGCCATAAAAATTGAAGACTTTTTGTAGTCTTATTGTACAATCATTGATGGATGGGTCAAAATTGCAGTATAATTGTCAGCTTTAAAATTATTTATTTAAAAAAAATATGGGCATCAACCTACCTGCAGTTGAAACACAATTTGATGTCGTTGTCTCAAATGTAGTTGCAATTCAGTATAATTTTAAAGGAGATTGGGTTTATGGGCAGCAAAGTTGTAGAGCTGCTGCCTCACCGCAACAACAGATCCAGGTTCTATCTGACCTCAGGTGCCGTCTGTGTGTGGACTTTGCACGTTCTTCCTGCGGGGTTTCTTCGGGTGCTCTGGCTTCCTCCTACATCCCAAAGACGTACAGGTTTGTAGGTTGATTGGCCCTCTGTAAAGTGGGGATGTGGAATAACATAGAACTAGTGTGAAAGAGTGATCGATGGTTTGCGTGGATTTGGTGGGCCTGTTTCTCTGAACTGTAAAGAAACCAAGAAACACTGAAGCAGCGTTGCTACTAATTGTCACTAGAGGGTGCTTAAGTTACAAAGTTCATGCTTATTTTGGAGCAAATATACTTAACCCCATTAAATGAAAAGTAACTGTTTAAAGTTTATTAGCTAATTTGTCAGAATAGAAGAGATTAAAAATATAGTAAAGCACTAAAAATTTGATTATAAATTAAGATTGATAATATTGAGATATATAAATGTAACCTTAGTATAGACTTTTTGTTGCCTGCTTGCAGGCAGTGAAAAGACTATCCAGGTTTCCAATCAAGCCATCCACCGTATACAGAGACAGGATAAAGGGTATAACATTTAGTGGAAGATAAGGCCCAGTAAAGTCTGATTAAAGATAGTTCAAAGGTCTCCATTGAGGTGGAGAAACTCAGCGGGTGCAGCAGCATCTATGGAGCGAAGGAAATAGGCAACGTTTCGGTCTGAAGAAGGGTTTCGGCCCGAAACGTTGCCTATTTCCTTCGCTCCATAGATGCTGCTGCACCCGCTGAGTTTCTCCAGCTTTTCTGTGTAACCTTCGATTCTCCAGCATCTGCAGTTCCCTCTTTAACTCTCCATTGAGGTGGATGGGAGGCCAGTAACGGACTCTAGTTGGTGATAGGGTGGCCCAGTTGCCTGACAACATCTGGGAAGAAAATGTTCACTGAATCTTGAGTTATCCATTTTCAAACCTCTGTGCCTCTCGCCTGATGGGAAAGGGGACATGAGGAAGTGAGATTAGTAAAGTATTCAGGCAGTTGTACCTATAATTGGATGAGGGAGATCTTTGATAATATGCAAAAGAACTGTAATGAGGTTTTTTTCGTATGTCATGACATATGATGTGGAATGTATTCTCGGAAGCGTTGGTGGAAGCAGGTTCATTGGTAACTTTCAAAAAGTAATAGGATCTGCTTCGTGAAGGAAAAGTCCATAAGACTTTGGGCAAGAGTAGGATTGAAACTAAATGGACAGGACTGTTTAAAAAAAACACCCAACATATACTGGGTCAAAATGGCCAATTTGATTCTGAGAAATATTTCGCCATGGAAACTTGTTTAAGTTTACAATGATGATTTGTGTTCTTGTTGGTAAAAGCAACTGAACGAACATTGTTTAAATTTAGACCGCCTGTGTACATTGTAAGTCAAGAAGCATTGCTGAAATTCAATACTGTATTGCTAATTGTAAATTACCTGGAATCTTACGTGCTGCATTATTATTCATATTGGTCAGGCAACATGGTGGACAGTTTTCTTTTGGCAGTGGGGGACATTTACTGTTATGGAGAACAGCATTAGAACTTTGGATAGGAAGGAACTGCAAACGCTGGTTTAAAGCAAAGAAAGACACCTGAAAATGATGGAGTCATCTCTGGAGCATCTCTGGAGAGAAGGAATGGGCGACGTTTCAGGTCGAGACCGTTCTTCTTTAACAGTTTGACACTGAAAATTCTTCAAGGAAAGTAACTTAAAAATCGAATTCTCCCGACGCGAAAGTATCTTTATATTCCTTGTTGACCAAGCGACATAATTTTGAATCAAATGTTCTATGTGATAGCGGAGGATGTTATTGAGAAGCATAGCTCATGCCACAAAAGGACAGAGTGCTAGAGTAACTCAGCAGGTCAAGCAGCATCTGTGGAGAATGTTGGGTAGGTGTCATCTCCACTGATTCTTGCTGTCCCATTCCATCTATGGCATGATCCCTTATCTTTAGAGATGATAGCACCTCACAGCAGATAGATCTTAATCTATCAACAGCCAGAATAGTAGTTGAGGTGCCTTTTTGGTGACGGGTAATATATTTTCAAATATTTATTTTGGTTTGCAGACATCTGTGTTTTAAGTCATAACACCATGGTACTGCGTGCCCTATTTGAACCTCTGCTGTTCACTGGTGAACGTACTTGGTGATGCTGGGTAGAATGAGCCAAGATTTTGAGGGAACGAAAGTAAAGTATAAATTAATTAAAAGCCTGAACATTTTTTAAGAATTTATCCCGAAGATTCAGCAAGGCTTCCACTGTTGACTACTTTTAGCACTGTGGGGCTGCTGCCTCACAGTGCCAGAGGCCGTTGGATCCTGACCTCGGGTACTGTTTGTAGTGGAGTTTGCACGTTCTCCCTGTGTCCACGTGGGTCTTTCTTCAAGTGCTCCGCTTTCCTCCCATGTTCCAAGGATTGTAAGGTTAATTGGTCTCTGTAAATTGCCCTTGGTGTGTAAGGAGTGAATGAGAAAGTGGGATGACATAGAACTAGTGTGAATGGGTGATCGATGGTCGGCGTAAACTCATTGGGCCAGAGAGCCTGTTCCGATGTTGTATCTAAACTAATCTGTGGCACCCTTCTGACCATTTGGTAATTTGCTGTAGAACACAAAGTGCAGGAGTCAGCATCCCTGGAGGACGCAAACAGGTGACGTTTTGGGCCGGGACCTTTCTTCAGACTGCCCTTAGACCTTGCGTCTACTCTCAGATAATGGGCTCCACCCAGCTTGCCAGCTGTTTTCAGTGAGGCCTTCAGAAGCAGTTGCATTTGTGTGAAGCTTAAATTGCACGCGAATTGGGAGGTAAATCTCACCGTTGACTGCAATTCTAAACCGTTGGCTGCCGCTGTACTTGCCCCCAATGTATTTTGTTCTATTGCCATCACATTTGAAGTCGGTGGAATTGAATGGGTGGCAGTGACTTCAACCAAAACCCAAGACTCTCAGTCTTGCGCTAGTAGCCAACGTTTAATATCACCCCCAACAAGTTTCCACTGTAGAACGTGGTAAAACCACTGTAGAACGTGGTAAAACTTTTGGGCGTTCATGACAATTCAACAGCTTTCTGGTTACTTGTAGTGATTCTTATGTTAATACATATCTATTCCATCAATATCTGGAGTCTATATTTTTTCAATAGTGTTTTCTCAACCTCGATACCCACATCTTACAAGTAAACCTTGTCAAAAATGCCACTAGGCTGCGGGAATGGAATGAGTCCACTTCATGTGGTACATTGTATTTGGATGAATATCTTTTACTTGTCTATTGATTTCTCCTCTTTGGCTTTCTCTCTGTAGATGAACCTGAAACTCGTGATGCTTGGTGGGCAGAAATTCGGCAAGAGATCAAGTCGCACGGCAAAGCTCTTGGATGCCATGCAGTTGTTGGATACAGTGAATCAACTAGCATCTGGTGAGTGTGAAAATGTTTGCGCGCCCTACATCTGATGCAGAAGTTTGGAATTAATTGCGGTTTACTTTGGCACTTTGCTTGCATGCATTTTAATAACGCTATTACTATCTTTCGTTTTTTGTGGTTGTAATGATAGACAGATTGTCAGCGTCTATTATAACATGAAGCTGACAGCAATACTAAAGTGTGCAGTTGTGCATAGAAATATAAGGGATACAGACCTTGTATCAGTATGCAAGAAAATGGCAGGAATTGCAGATGCTGTTTTACATAAAATTACTCTGTGCTGGAGTATCAGCATATCATGTCTGGAGGACATGGACACGTGACATTTTGGGTCGGGACTCTTCTTCAGTTTGATAGTGGTAGCGGGGAGAAAGCTGGTAGACAGAGGTGGGGTCGGGATAAGGCCTGGCACGTGATATAGGTGGATACAAGTGAGGGGGGTTTAAGTGACTGATGGTCGGACAAAGGCCAGAAGTGAAAATAATTCAAGCGGCTGTTGGATAAAGAAGAGGAGGAGTAAAAAACAAAGGCAAAGATAAGGATAAGGGATGTTGGTGGAAGGATATGAAGGGAAGGAAGTGGGGGAGATAGTGGGAGAAACAAGCGTGCATCGGGGTGGGGCACAGGAATAGAGGGAGATAATCTAGAAATTGGAGAATCAATGTTCATGCTGTGGATTGTAAGCTACCCAAGTGGAATATGAGGTACTGTTCCTCCACTATGGCAGAGGTAGGCCACCTGGCCCACCATTCAATCTAAACATGGCTGACCTATTCCACACATCAGCTCCTTCCTGCTAGTTCCTCGTTGTCCTCAGTCGTTCAGTCTTTCGAAAAGGTATCTACATCCATTTTAAATGCTTCTAAAGAGCTAAATCAGAATCAGAATAAATTTATTAGCCAAGTGTGTATACATACAAAGACAATGATGGTGCATATTCCATCGCCTCTTCATTTCCTCGCTGCCTCTGCTTCGCTGCCTCTGTGTTGTTGAAAGCCAGCCAGTTGCAGCGCATTGTCCAGGATCGACTCACACAACCAGGTCTCGGTGAAGCACAGATCAGCGGATCGAGAGAAGTCCTTGTTTGGCACAAGAGTTGCAATTCGTCCACTTTGTTGTCGAAAGAACGTAGATTTGCAAAGAATATACCCCGGGGAGGTGTGCATAATCCTGGTTGCTGGAGTCGGACGAGTGCTCCTGGGCGCTTCCCCCGGGTCCTCCTACGTCTCACGGCCTTGGACATAACCACAGCCCCGCCGACAAGTATTTCCAAATAATCCAGCGAGTGAGAGAAATCTGAAACAATGTTTGGAGGATCCGAATGTCTGATGTTAATGAGTTCCTCTCTCATGAAAATGATCTTTGTGGGATTTCCATAGACGACACAAATGAACAAAACCCAGACAAAACAGCATGCAGCAGTACACCATGGCAGCCGTTGTCGGCGTCATCTTAGTTAATCTCCAATGAATGCTCCGATGCTCAGATCTGCCACCCTTTGTGAGAGGTTCTACATTGGTATTGGCCGTCCAGCCCGCCAGTTTAAAACAATGTCCCCTCATTTGGGATTCTCCCTCTAGTGCAAACAAATTGCCCTGTCTCCTCCATATGTATTGGGAAGTGATGAAGACAAGGAATTCATGAAAAAAAAACTTTGTTAGTGTTATTAATGGTACACTAATCCATGCTGATTGTATTACCATACTGATCGCCCTTAGATAAAATGATCTAAAAAGAAGACACAACTTGCTGGAGTAACATGGATGGGTTCTGTTTTGGGTGGGATCCTTCTTCAGAATGCTAACAAAAGATTGTAATTCTGAGAAGTATTTCAAAAGATCACTTTTTTTTTTAAGAGGTTAAGATACTCAAGTGCCCACCCATATCTTGTGGGTGCATTCCAATCTCGGTGGCACACAATATGAGATGTTGAGTAAAAAATTGTGCCTTTGATTTCTAGTTTGTTATCACAGAGAATGCTTCAATGTCATCGGTTGTTCAACTAGTTTGATGATGTCACAGTTTGCTGGAGGCCTTTTGATCCTTTTGAAATAATGTTTGACAGCAACTGATGTGAGAAAAGGGAAAGTCCATTCTACAGAGAGCGCGCGAGATCTTTGTGAATTGCTTTCTTGGTGATCAGCAGCAAGCCACTTTATTGCTACTAAAATCCTGGTCAATTTTGAAATAAAATTCAAAACACAGAACATGATAAGTGCAAGTGATGTATCATTAAGCGTAAGCGTGTAAATGCTCGTGTCCAAGTCAAGATTCACCCTTGGATAGAGGCCAGTGTCAGAGATTAATTTAGTGCATAGGAATGGAATATACGGAGATAGAAACAAGGAACTGCAGATGCTGGCTTACACAAATTCCCTGTATGTGAATACTTGGCCGTTAAACATATTAATTCATTCATTCAAAAGGACAAAAGTGCTGGAGGATTTCTGCGGATCAGGCAGCATCTCTGGAGAACGTGGATAGGTGACATTTAGGGTCTGAATCAAAAGGACCCAAAAGGTTGTCTGTCTATGTTTTCCAGAGATGCTACCTGACCCGCTGAATTTATGGAAGTGACTGAATACAGTTGCCTATTTGGATCTTGGAAATCTGAAATAAGTGTTGAAAAGTGTGAAGATGATCTTCAGGTCAGGCACCATAGACAGAGAGAAAAAAAATTGTGGGTAATGGTCGCTCCTCACAATACGTTGCATAATTCTTTAGGTTTAGCTTTAGTATTGGCACATGTACTGAAGTGCAGAGAAAAGGTTTATTTTGCCTGCTATCCAAATTATATCAGACAGTATTATACATAGATACAATGAAGTACAATAGGTAGAGCGAAATAAAGATGCAGAGTGCATAATATAGTTCTCAGCATTGTAGCGTATCAGTTCCAGTGACAAAGTCCAACGTCTGCAATGAGGTAGAGGTAAATCGGACAGTACCCAAGTTTATGGAAGAAATAGTTGGGGAAGAATTTTATACATTGGATACGCACAGTGACAACAAACAGCCAATGGTCAAGCTGAGAGAGGTGATAAAGAGGTGGAACTGGATATTGATGATGTCTGTGCAGGTGAAACCTAATAGACATTCAGATGATATAACAAAGGACCTTCTTAAGGGGGATTTAAATGTTGGTTAAGGTGAAGAAGACAACCTATAATCTCTTCGCTCCCACCCCAGATGGAACAATTATAGCCTATCCCAAGTCTGCTGGATCTCCCGGTTGCTAACTATTTTGACACCCCTGCCCATTCCCACACAGACCCCTCAGTCCTGGGCCTCCTCCATTATAAGAATGAGGCCGTAAACAAAACCTCATATTCCACTTGGGTCGCATACAGTGATGTTTGGGACAAAGACCCATCATTTATTTATTTGCTTGTAAACCACAATTTGAGATTTGTAATAGAAAAAAATCACATGTGGTTAAAGTGCACATTCTCACATTTTCTTAAAAGGTATTTTTATACATTTTGGTTTCACCATATAGAAATTACAGCTATGATTATACATAGTCCCCCCATTTCAGGGCAGCATAATATTTGGGACACATGGCTTCACAGGTGTTTGTAATTGTTCAGGTGTGTTTAATTGCCTCCTTAATGCAGGTATAAGAGAGCTCTCAGCACCTAGTCTTTCCTCCAGTCTTTCCATCACCTTTGGAAACCTTTATTGCTGTTTATTAACATGAGGACCAAAAGCGTGCCAACGAAAGTCAAGGATGCTATTATGAGATTGAGAAACAAAAATAAAATTGTTAGAGACATCAGCCAAACCTTAGGCTTACCAAAATCAACTTTGTTTGGAACATCATTAAGAAGAAAGAGAGCACTGGTGAGCTTACTAGTCGCAAAGGGACTGGCAGGCAAAGGAAGACCAAACACCTGTGTGACAGATCAGAAACATTATTCAGGAGTCAGGTGTGGATTTGTCAATGACCACTGTAGGCAGAAGACTTCATGAACAGAAATACAGAGGCTACACTGCAAGATACAAACTACTGGTTAGCTGCAAAAATAGGATGGCCTGGTTACAGTTTGTCAAGAAGTATTTAAAAGAGCAATCACAGTTCTGGAAAAAGGTCTTGTGGACAGATGAGACGAAGATTAACTTATATCAAAGTGATGGCAAGAGCAATGTATGGAGGAGAGAAGGAACTGCCCAAGATCCAAAGTATACCACCTCATCTGTGAAACACAGTGGTGGGGGTGTTATGGCCTGGGCATGTATGGCTGCTGAAGGTACTAGCTCACTTATCTTCATTGATGATACAACTGCTGATCGTAGTAGCATAATGAATTCTGAAGTGTACAGACACATCATATTTGCTCAAGTTCAAACAAATGCCTCAAAACACATTGGCCGGCGGTTCATTCTACAGCAAGACAATGAAACCAAACATACAACTAAAGCAACAAAGGAGTTTTGCAAACTTAATAAATAGTAAATTCTTGAGTGGCCAAGTCAGTCACCCGATCTGAACCCAATTGAGCATGCCTTTTATATGTTGAAGAGAAAACTGAAGGGTACTAGCTCCAAAACAAGCTTAAGCGAAAGATGGATGCAATACAGGCCTGGCAGAGCATCACCAGAGAAGAAAGAACTGGTGATGTCCATGAATCGCAAACATCAAGCAGTCATTGCATGCAAAGGATAGGCAACAAAATACTAAACATGGCTACTTTCATTTACATGATGTTGCTGTGTCTCAAACATCATGGTGCCTGAAATGGGGGGGGGGGGGGGGGGGGATTTTGGTAAGCCTATATAAAACACTGCTGTAATTTCTACACGGTGAAACCAAAATGTATAAAAATGGCCTTTAATAAAATCTGACAATGTGCACATTAACTGCGTGATTTTTCCTATTACAAATCTCAAGTTGTAGAGTACAGAGGCAAATAAATAAATGATGGGTCTTTGTCCAAAACATTATGGAGGGCACTATGTATATTCATAATGAGTGGCTAATCCTCCTTCCTTAACAGAGGGAGGAGAGATGATGCCTTACTAATGGAACAACCAGAATCTATCACTCAGAGCTCTAACAGTAGCTCATCAGATTAACTTGCCCCTAAGGTGGTTAATAATGCCAGTATCAACCTAAACTGTGAACATCTCGTTTTATATTGCCATTAATGATATTTTCGTCTCACTTGTAAGTAAGATTAAGGCTTGTATGTTTTGCTCTGGGTCACACTATGAAACAGCATTATGATTGATATCTATAAAGGAATACTTATGATGTAATTTTTTATTTTATTTTTGGTTTAAGGCAACATCCCAATAATTGTCTGTTCATTTATTTTCCACAGTGAGGAAGTCTGTATCTTGTCTGCCTCAGGCACTGCAGCTGTGCTGAATCCAAAGATGCTTCAAGAATGCAGCATGGAAGGCTGTAGTGAACACAGGTTGTCACGGCAGCCTAGCTTCTTTTCCACAGGGTCAGAGAAGGGAGAGTTTGATTTTTTTCTGCAGTGCCAGGATAGTGCTTCTCTATTAGGGTAGGTTAAACCATTACAGTGGAGGGGGCAGGTCCAAACAATTCATTTCTACTAACAAAGTTTGAAATTTGGCATCGATTTGGCAAGAAATTGAAATGCGGTTGTTGTTACCTAACAGCTTGCATCAAGGTAACTATCTAAAATACTAACCATACTTAATTATCTAATATCACACGCCGATTTTCCACTTTGTAACTGGAGAAATTGTCGTAAATTATTCTTTAAAAAAACTCTCAAAAGACAAACCGAGGTGTAATTTTCAATGATGAATTATGATGCCTTGTGTAAGCAATCAAAGTAATGCTTGGTGCGGCCCCTTTGGTTCTGGATGTCCCAAGTAATGAGTCAATTTATCTGTCCTGACCTTCTGTACAATAATTTTCCAAAAGGAAGTGGGGTTCTGAAGTCTGGTTATGATGCATTCTGCTGACAGCAGTAACAGACTTTTTATTTGACAGCTGTATTACTGTATTAAATGTGCTTTAACCTTGTGGATTGATGTCTATTGTCTGGGTTAATAATAATTTAATTTAAGATAGATCAGCCATGATTGAATGGCGTTGATGGGCCGAATGGCCTAATTCCGCTCCTAGAACGTATGAACTCAAGCCATAGGAAGTTGGCATCGAAGAATTAAAAGCCAAAAGTGAAAGTTGTGTGAATTAGATTTTAAACCCCTGAACTTTGAATGTTCTTTTCCAAACATTTGGAGAGGTTAAGCATGACTGATGTTTAGAAGGTTTCCGATCTGATTAGCATGTGTCTCCTTTCTCCAGATTGGAGGATGCGACATCTCTAGCCTGCAGTTTCTGCCATATCCCTTATGATGAGTTAAATATGCCATTCCCCGCACACCTCACTTATTGTTATGTATGTCGGAAGTTGAAGGTTCCCGACGTTCTCTTCACAACCATTGAACCTCCATTGGAAGCGGCGGTAACTGGGAAAGGCTGCTTGATTCAAGCCAGGTGAGGCTTCTATTTAGTTATATGTATTATCACTGTGGCGTGACTTTATGCTGACATGGGTAGATGCACACAGACTCTTGCCCTGAGTAGATGAATCAAGGGCCAGAGGACATAGGTTTAAGGTGAAGGGGAAAAGATTTAATAGGAATATGAGGGGAAACTTTTTCACACAAAGGGTGGTGGGTGTATGGAACAAGCTGCCAGAGGAGGTAGTTGAGGCAGGGACTATCCCAACGTTTAAGTAACATTTAGACAGGTACATGGATAGGACATGTTTGGAGGGATATGGACCAAACGCGGGCAGGTGGGACTAGTGTAGCTGGGACTATGTGGGCAAGTTAGGCCGAAGAGCCCGTTTCCACACTGTCCCACCCTATGACTCTATGATGTCTTCTTGTCATGCAGACTCTGCCGTCAGAAAAAGAAGACTCAGGGTGAAGCCAATGCCACCGCAATAAGCAATCTCCTGCCATTTATGGAATATGAACTGCATACACAGCTGATGAACAAACTTAAGTTGCGAGGGATGAATGCACTCTTTGGGCTAAGGATCCAGATTGCAGTTGGTGAAAACATGTTGATGGGCCTTGCTGTGAGTAAATGCTTTATTGAATATTAACAGAACGTATTAAACCCCTGGGACAGAAAACACTAATATATTGTTTAAAAAAGGACACCAAGTGCCGGACAATCTCGGCGAGTCAGGCTGCATCTCTGGAGACCATTTTGGTTGGTGAACCATCTTCAGACTATAATTGTAGAAGGGGTGAGAAAGCTGAAAGAGAGGTGGAGGTAGGACTAAGCCAGGCGAGTGATACATGGATACAGGTGAGGGGGGCTTTTTTGCAAATAATCCATGTTCCCCAGATATACTGTCTGACCAGCTGAGTTACTCCAGCATTTTCTCCTTTTGTTTGTAAATCAGCATCTGCAGTTCCTTGGGTCTGCATTAATGTATTGTATATTTCATTAACATAGGGTGGCCCAGTTGTGCAGCTGGTGGAGCTGCTGCCTCACAGTGCCAGAGCTCTGGTTTTGATCCTGACCTCTGCTGCTCCTGACCTGTCCGTGCAGAGTTGTGCTCCCGTGACCACGTGGGTTTTCTCCGGGTGCTCTGGTTTCCTCTCACATCCCAAAGATGTGCGTGTTTGTAGGTTAATTGGCCCTCTGTAAATTGCCCCAGGTGTGTAGAGAGAGGATGAGAAAGTGGGACAACATGGAACTAGTGTGAATGGGTGATGGATGGTCGGCGAATGTTTCCATTGCTGTATGGATTTAATGAGATGAAATCCAGACACGCTTACACATCCACAGTTAGAGTTTTGTTTTAGTTTTTTTACTGTGGTGAAGTCTAATTTATGCTTGTAAGAATGTGTAAATTAAACCAATGTACATAATAACATGCTAGGATAGTAAACCGTTGATATTCTGAAAGGATAGATCATAGTGCCGAAATGTTAATTGGTCTCTCCTCCCACAGTTGCTGCGTGGCTGGCTGAGTTCTTCCAGCATTTCTTCTCTTCTTTCACATTCCAGCACCAGCAGTTGTATTTGATTTTGGGCACTGTCTTTTGTAAGACCATAAGACATATGAGCAGAATTCGGCCCATCGTGTCTGCACTGCCATTGATCATGGCTGATCTATTTTTCCCTCTCAACCCCTTTCATAGAAAATAGGCGCAGGAGGAGGCCATTCGGCCCTTCGAGCCAGCACCGCCATTCATTGTGATCATGGTTGATCGTCCCATCAATAACCCGTGCCTGCCTTCTCCCTATATCCCTTGACTCCACTAGCCCCTAGAGCTCTATCTAACTCTCTCTTAAATCCTTCCAGTGATTTGGCCTCCACTGCCCTCTGTGGCAGGGAATTCCATAAATTCACAACTCTCTGGGTGAAAAAGTTTTTTCTCACCTCAGTCTTAAATAACCTCCCCTTTATTCTAAGACTGTGGCCCCTGGTTCTGGACTCGCCCAACATTGGGTACATTTTTCCTGCAACTAGTTTGTCCAGTCCTTTTATAATTTTATATGTTTTTATAAGATCCTTTATATGTTTCTATAAGATCCATTCTCTTGCCTTCTCCCCATAACCTTTGACTCCCTTACCAATCAAGGACATATCAATCTCCGCTTTAAAAATAACCAATGAATTGGCCTCCACCGCCGTCTGTGGCTATGAATTCCACAGATTCACCACCCTCCGGCTATAGAAATTCCTCTTTACCCACAATCTAAAGGTGCGGCCTGTTATTCTGAGGCTGTGTTATAAAGTCCTGGACTCTCCCACTGCTGTAAACATCCTCTCCACATTCACTCTATCTAGGCCTTTCATTATTCAGTAGGTTTCAATGAGATTCCCCCTCATCCATCTAACCTCTGGCGAGTATAGGTTCAGAGCCGTCAAATGCTCCTCATACGTTAACCCATTCATTCTCGGCATCATTCTCATAAACCTCCTCTGAGCACTCTCTAACACGAACGCATTATTCCTCAGATAAGGGGACCCAAAACTGCAATATATTCATCTTCAGTCTTTAGAGGTGCAGCGCAGAAACAGGCCCTTCGGCCCACCGAGTCCGCACCGACCAGCGATCACCCTGTTCACTAGTTCTATCCTACGCACTGGGGACAATTTGCAGAACCCAATTAATCTACAAGCCTGCACATCTACGGAATGTGCGAGGAAACCGGATCAGCTGGAGAAAACACGGGTCACAGGGAAAATATACAAACTCCGTAGAGACAGCACCTGTAGTCGAGATCGAACCCGGGTCTCTGGCACTATGAGGCAGCAGCTCTACTTCTGCGCCACTGTCGCCCAATATATGTGGAGATAGAAACAGTGCAACCTTTTGTTCCCTGCAATGAAAAAGCTGATGACCATCTCTAGGAGATGGTGACATCAAAGGGCTGATCCCCTGATTTGTTTGATTGGTGGAAAGATACAGCATGGAAACAGACCCTTCGGCCCACCGAGGTCTTGCTGCCTATCGATCACCCATTCTGTTATCCCACTTTCTCATCCACCCACTGCACACATGGAACAATTTACAGAGGCTAATTAACTTACAAATCCGCACACCTGTAGGATATTGGAGGAGACCGGAGCATCCGGGGAAACCAAGTGGTCACAGGAAGAACATAGAAACATAGAAAATAGGTGCAGGAGTAGGCCATTCGGCCCTTTGAGCCTGCACCGCCATTCAATATGATCATGGCTGATCATCCAACTCCGTCTTCCATTGATCCGAAGATAATCATCAGAGTATGTCAAAGGCTGAACTATAGGGAGAGGATGGGTAGACTAGGACTTTATTCCTTGGAGCGTAGGAGGCTATGGGGCGCTATTATAGAGGTGTGTAAAATCATGGAGGTGAAATGGATAGCGAGAATGTACGGAGGCCTTTATCTGAGGGGGAGATCAATACTGAGAGGGAGCATTGATTGAAGGTGAGAAGGGAAAGATATAATGGGAACCAGAGGGGTGACTGGTCCCATGATGACGACAAGATTAGGGCACAGTGTTTAGAACTTGAATGAGTTTGGTGACATTGACTGAATGAGTCTGAGCTGTCTGTTTCAAATTTGTACGTTCAGAGTGGAAATTCTTTAAAATCTATATTAAAGTCTTAAATCTGTGCACGTCGCCTAGATTTTTTTTGTTGTAAATCCCCCATGTACGTATTTGTAACGGAGGCTGCGATTATTTAGTGAATTACTGTATTTTTTCATTGGCTTTGTTCTAGTCTGCGACTGGTTTGTACGTGACGGCCCTCCCCGCTCCAGGGGGCATACAGGTTGCAGGGAAGACACCAAGCGACTCGTCGTACGATCAGCATATATCAAACATCCAGAAGAAGATCAACGATATGATCGTCAAAAACAGAGAAATCCATGAGATTAATCCTCCCGTAAGTAGCAGCTCGTTTGTGCGCGAGTTGACATTAACCAAAATAAACTAAAGGGCCTGTCCCACTTTCACGACCTAATTCACGACCTCTGCCGAGTTTGCCCTTGACTCATACTCGCAGCATGGTTGTCACGAGGTCGTGATGCTAGTCGTAGGTGCTCGTGGCATCAAATAGGTCGGGGCGTTTTTTCAACATGATGAAAAATGTCCACGAGTAAAAAAAAGTCGTGAATTAGGTCGTGAAAGTGGGACAGGCTCTTAACAGCACAAATGTGGATGATTGAAGATGTTGGAAAGCGGTTAAAAATGCTTAAGATCGAGGTACGTTGGCTTAATCATCAGCATATTGAAGAATCTGTATGAAAGTAGGCTAACGATAGTGTTCAGCCGTGGTTTGTTTAAATAACCGGAGCAGGTTTCAGCGGCTGAATAGTCTTTTCCTTGTTCTTTGGCCAGTAAACAGTGTTTTCATCTGCAATCCAGATACTCCACGTTGCTTGGCTCCTCGGGAAGTAATAAAAATATTGGTTTAGTTTAGAGATACAGCATGCAAGCAGGCCCTTCAGCCCACTGAGGAAGGACCAACCATCAATCCGTTCACACTATTTCCATGTTATCCCACTTTCTCATCCACTCCCCACACACGGAGCGATTTACAGAGGGCCAATTAACCTGCACAAACACGCACGTCTTTGGGATGTGGGAGGAAACTGAGCACCCGGATGAATCCCATGCGGTGACGGGAAGAAGGTGCAAACTCCACACAGACAGCCCATGAGGTCGGGATTGAACCCAGATCTCTACGCCTCTATGCTATGAGGCAGTGGCACGATCCGCTGCGCCACTGTGCTGCCCTAATGGTTCCAGTAGCATTGCACAATATCCTATCTGATTGTGAGGCACAAGCTCTACCAGTAGAGCCTCTGTGCCGCTTTATTCTTTAAAGATGTTTGGTTCCTGGAGAATTAATAAAAACGTTCTTTCATCGTTTGATGAAAATGATGATGATGGACCTTTAATACATTCTATGCATTAGCAAGAGTGTAGGAACATCATGTATATATTAAATCGACAGTGGCACCATTTGTCTCTAATAAGCAGCGGTTTCTGTGTAAAATGGCTTCCAAATGTCTAGATGTGTAGTTAAATAAAAACCCCATTCATGTTTCCAGTTCAACTGGATGACTTGCAGCCAGAGCTGTTTCTACCAAGAGGTGTGTCGCTCTTTGATGCCACAAGTCATTCTTTGTGCATTGCCATTTTAAAAAAGAGCTCTTGACAGACATTGATTCTTGCCCACTGGAATGCTCTGAAGGCTACAAGTCATCTACTGTTCATGGAATGGTCTGTCCAGACCTGAAGCTGTTAGCTGACCTGGTCACCGGTCGGATCAAACCAGTTGGGAGGTTGTTGAGTCTATCTGGAAAAAACGTATCAGTTTATTTTCTTTGCAGCTAGGTCTAACTGGGAGCGGCTTCAATGTTGGGAGTATCGAGCTATCGAGCTGCTCAAACAAAAGACCTTGCATTGGTTAATTCTGTTGTGTTAACAAGAGCAGAGTCTAAGATGATAATTTGTATCTGGTTGTTTTTCAAGAAACAACTTCAGAATGGGTTGATTTTTAAAATTCTTTGGCGTAACACCAATAATGGTGTAATGTGAGCCAGTGGAGGTGTGGCTGGCTCTAGTCCTCAATTTTTTTTATTAATCCAGCCTGCTGTCAATGAAACAGAGGTTCACTATAATTGAGCAAAACACAAAATGCTGGAGTAATTCAGCGGGTCAGGCAGATCTGAGGAGGGAATTGAAAGATATAGCATGGAAACAGGTCTTCATCCCACAGAGTCAATGTCAACCATTGATCGCCCATTCACACTAGTTCTATGTTGTCCCTCTTTTGGATCCACACTGAACACACAAGGGGCAATTGATAGAGGCTAATTAACTTAAGCCCGCACGTCTTTACCGTGTGAGAAGGAACCGGAGCATCCGGAGGAAACCAGCGTGGTCACAGAAAGAACGTGCAAATTCCACCCAAAATCGGCATCGAATTCAGGATCTAAATGTGATGCTGTGAGGCACCAGCTCTACCTGCTGCTCCACTTCCCCCCCCCCCCCCCCCCCTTCACACATATGCGATGTTTCAGGTCAGGTCCCTTCTTCAGACTGATTGTGTAGTTGATCTGCCTATATTGTGGTCACCATTGCACCCAATCTAGAAGATTCAAATAAAGAAATTAACCTCGGCACAAGAGAGAGAGATAAACAGCTTGGATTCCCATTCCTGATTTGCTATCTTGTTTTATGCCCCGGCAGCACTCAAATAATCTTTTAGACTGTAGAGATACAGCGCGGAAACATGACCTTCGGCCCACCGAGTCCATTGCGACCGGTGTTTGCTCCCACTAGCATTATCCTACACACTTGGACAGTTTACTATTTTTTTTACCAAGGCCAATGAACCTACAAACCTGTACGTGTTTGGGATGTGGGAGAAAATCGGAGCACCCAGAGAAAAACCACGCGGTCACAGGGAGAACGTAGAAGCTCCATGCAGACAAGCACCCGTAGACAGGGTCGAACCCGCATCTCTGGCGCTATAAGGCAGCAACTCCAAATATAAGGCAGCAACTCCAACGCTGCGCTGCCCTTTTAGTGTCCCTTATTATCTCGTTTCACATAGCTGTTTAAATGAGGAACTTGAGGTTGACCCGATCTTTTGCACTTGAACTCCATTATACGCTGATACTTTCTATGGATTGACTGGGGGCGAACATACATTAAATCTTTTGATGGCTGCTAACTATTTCCTGTCCATTATGCTTTTGACAATAGGAAATCCTAGAGGAAACACTTGGATCCCCGATCCCTGAAACACAACAACGCTCCAGGCTCTTCCGCTCCCATTCGGAAAGTTCAGATGATGTTTCCGAACTGGATCTTTCACATGGGAAGAAGGACGCCTTTGTGTTGGAGGTAATGGAAATCTTTATTAGATATCATCACTGTTCTACTCGCTGGAGTTTAGAAGGTTGAGGGGGGACCTCATTGAAACTTATAGAATAATGAAAGGCATGGGTTGAGTGGATGTGGAAGGGGTGTTTCCACTGGTGGGAGAGTCCAGGACTAGAGGTCATAGCCTCAGAATTAAAGGAGGTGAGGAGGAACTTCTTTTGTCAGAGGGTAGTTAATCTGTGGAACTCATTGCCGCACAGGGCTGTGGAGGCCAAGTCAGTGGATATTTTAATGGCAGAGATATTTCTTGATTAGAACGGGTGTCAAGAGTTATGGGGAGAAGGCAGGAAAATGGGATTAGGAGGCAGAGATCAGCCACGATTGAATGGTGGAGTAGGCTTGATGGGCCGAATGTTATGTTACAGTTGTACCAGTTAGCAATCAGTATTGTGTTCAGTTTTGGTCACCTGCTATAGACATTGTTAAGCTGGAAAGACCGCAGGGAAGATTTACAAGGCTGTTGCCAGGAGTTGAAGGACTGAGCTATAAGGAGAGGTTGAACGGGCTAGGATTTTATTCCTTGGCCTGCACGTAGATGGGGGGATGATCTCATGGAGGTGCATGAGATGAGGTAGATGCGCAGTCATTTACCCAGTGTAGTGGAATCAAGAACCAGTGGTCATAGGTTTAAGGTGAGAGGGAAAAGATTTAATAGCAACTGGAGGGGCAGCTTTGTACACAGGGTGGTGGGTATATGGAAAGAGCTGCCAGTAGAGTTAGTTGAGGCAGGTAATATAAGAACGTTTAAAAGATATTTGGACAGATACATCGATAGTGATGTTTGAGGGATATGGGCCAAATGCAGGCAGATGGGACCACTTGGTCAACATGATCATACTCTTATGTATCCTTGGAGACATGAGAGGCTGCAGATGCAGGAATCTGGAGCAAAACAAAACAAATTACTGCAGGAACTCAGCAGGTGGAGCAGCATCCATGGAGGGAAAAGAATTGTCAAGGTTTCATGTTTTGACCCTCCATCTGGACTGAGAGGGGAGGCTGTGGGTATGAAGAGGAGAGAGGAAAGGGTGAGAGGGGCCAGTAGGTGAGCCGGGTAGGGATGATGGATGAGAGGCGGATGGAGCCATGTCGGGGTGGATTTCAGAGACAGAGGCAGGTAGGTGATGGGTGGAATTAGACTGGAAGGAATGAAAAAGGAAGACGGAACCAAGTGAGGGAAGGGAAAGTGGGGATTGGGAGGAAGAGATAACTGCTGGAGTGTAATAAGTAAGGGCACAAAGGCTGCTGCCATTTGACAAATAAGAAAGATGATAATGGAAAACATGGATAGGTGACATTCATGGATTTTTTTCTTGTAAACTAGCATTTAGAGTTCCTTGTTTCTACAAGGTGACGATGGGAATGGTTAAGGGAATGGCGGGTGAAACTAGATGGGGAGGAGATGCCGGAGGGTGGCATGGATGGGTTTTTGGTGGATAGAATCGAGATTGGGCGAGGGTAGAACATGGGTGAACGGACAGACAAAGAGCGGATATGGGGAAGAGGACAAAAATGGAATGACTGGAGGTGGATCAAAAAGGGGGGGGGGGGGGGGGGATTACAGGAGGTAACGGTTACCCATAGCTATATTTAAGAGGGAGTTAGATGTGGCCCTTCTGGCTAAGGGGATCAGGGGGTATGGAGAGAAGGCAGGTACTGGATACTGAGTTGGATGATCAGCCATGATCATATTGAATGGCGGTGCAGGCTCGAAGGGCCGAATGGCCTACTGCACCTAATTTCTATGTTTCTAAATTAGAAAATGTAGTGTTCATACCATTGCTGTCATGACATGTATTTTAATTTTAATTGCTATTTATTTTGTAACGAAAACTGAATGGACACTGGTTGAGAAACGTTTTTTTGTTTCCTCTGAGTATGCGAATACTCAGGAAATGACAATAAAGATTTACAATTACAATTACAATTACAATTACAATTGGTTGGAGACTGTCTAAAGCATTCGTGAGGCATTATTCCTCTGGGGATATATAATTTAATTTTAATTATTGCCACAATATTTCACTGTGTTCAATGCTCACTGATTCATGTGTCAACTTTGGTAACAGTGAGCTGTATTGCACTGGTTCAGGGACCTTGTAACACCATTCTAGACCAGTTCAGGAAGTTATTCGCACTTCATTCTATTCCACTAGGATTACACAATATTCTATGTAAGGTTTTTAGTAAAACTGGATTATAGTTTCAAGCAGGTCAGGACCTTGCCAACACAAGGCCATATTGTGCGACTAGACCAAGATGCAAAATAATTTCTTAATTCTGTTGATTCATTAAATATTTTCTTTAGTGTAGTAATACAGCATGGAAACGGGTCCCATGGTCAACATGACTCAGTGGGCCATCGACCACTCATTCACACTAGTTCTTTGGTATCCCAATTTCTCATCTACTCACCTACACAATAGGGACAGTTTTGCAGAGCCCAACTAACCTACAAACCCGCTTGTCTTTGGGATGTGGGAGGAAACCGGGGCACCTGAGGAAAACCCACACGGTCACAGGGAGAACGTGCAGACTTCCCCACAGGATCAAACTCGAGTCTCTGGTGCTGATAGGCAGCAGCTCCACCAGCTGCACCGCCTTGCCGCCCTGATAGTTCAAATAGCACTGCACAATAATCCACAGCATCAGACCATAAGTAAACACTTTCCTAATGTCTGCTGAGTGAGATTGGGACCTTAATAGCACTGCTCTGTATTTCAGATTGATGATGCTGATGCTGTAGAAGATATTCATTCATTATTGACTGATGCTCCCACGCCAGCTGGTAAGTCCTTAGGAAGGGAGAACAAGAAGGTAGAACGGGGATGTGGAGGAATTCCTTCAGTCAGAGGGTGGTGAATCTGTGGAATTCATTGGCACAGAAGGCTGTGGAGGCCAAGTCAATGGATACTTTTAAGGCAGATTGACAGATTCTTGATTAGTACGGGTGTTAGGGGTTATGGGGAAAAGGCAGGAGAATGAGAGGGAGAGATAGATCAGTCATGATGGAATGGCAGAGTAGACTTGATGGGCCGAATGGCCTAATGCTGCTCCTATAACATTGGGGGTAAAAAGCATTGTGTTCTAAGTGCTGGAGAAACTCAGTGGGTGAGGTAGCATCTATGGAGCGAAGGAACTAGGCAATGTTTCGGCCCGAAACGTTGCCTATTTCCTTCGCTCCATAGATGCTCCCTCACCCGCAGAGTTTCTCCAGCACTTTTGTGTACCTTCGATTTTCCAGCATCTGCAGTTCCTTCTTAAACAATGTGTTCTAAATCCTTCTCATTTCAATGCATTTGGACTTCTTAATATGTTTATACATTGACAGAGATTGAAATTCAATTGAATATTTAGATGGAAGTGCACATTATCTGACAGTAATGATCTGAAATAATTAGATATGTACTTGTAAACTTTCTGGATTTGTTTTGTGCGGACAGGTTTTTACAGTTGTAATACGGAGGTTATGCCAGGTATCAACAACTGGACATCTGATTTACAGGTAAATCTGCATGGTATTTGTTTGAATAGTTTAGTTTATTGTAAAGGGATTGTCGTCATAGAAACATAGAAAATAGGTGCAGGAGTAGGCCATTTTGCCCTTCGAGCCTGCACCGCCATTTGATATGATCATGGCTGATCATCCAACTCAGTATCCCATCCCTGCCTTCTCTCCATATCCCCTGATCCCTTTAGCCACAAGGGCCACATCTAACCCTCTTAAATATATCCAATGAACTGGCCTCAACTACCTTCTATGGCAGAGAATTCCACAGATTCACCACTCTCTGTGTAAAAAATGATTTCCTCATCTCGGTCCTAAAAGTCTTCCCTCTTATCCTTAAACTGTGACCCCCTAGTTCTGGACTGCCCCAACATCGGGAATAATCTTCCTGCATCTAGCCTGTCCAACCCCTTAAGAATTTTGTAAGTTTCTATAAGATCCCCCCTCAGTCTTCTGAATTCCAACGTGTACAAGCCGAGTCTATCCAGTCTTTCCTCATATGGAAGTCCTGCCATCCCAGGAATCAGTCTGGTGAACCTTCTCTGTACTCCATCTAAGGCAAGAATGTCTTTCCTCAGATTAGGAGACCAAAACTGTACGCAATACTCCAGGTGTGGTCTCACCAAGACCCTGTACAACTGCAATAGAACCTCCCTGCTCTTATACTCAAATCCTTTTGCTAGTCCAGTGAAAAGCTTTTGTTGTGTGCTATCCAGTCAGCGGAAAGACAATACGTGATTACAATCGAGCCATTTACAGTGTATAGATACACAATAAAGGAAGTCCAGGTGATTGTTTAAAGTTGGGGAATGTGTTAGTGGTGGAGGAATCATTTTGGTACCAGAAATTATATTAGTTTGGTGAAGTAGATAAAAATGCTGGAGAAACTCAGCGGGTGAGGCAGCATCTATGGACCTAGTGACCATACTCCTTCGCTCCATAGATGCTGCCTCAACCGCTGAGTTTCTCCAGCATTTTTATCTACCTTCGATTTTACCAGCATCTGCAGTTCCTTCTTAAACATTAGTTTGGTGAGAATATTTTAAGAGATTAGCAAGCAATCAAACCTTAATGGGTGGAGTTAAGACATGGGAAAGAGTATAAAACTTCGGTGAAAGCTGTACATGGACCCTGTGGTGTAGCTGTGAAGTAGTGGCATACTTAAACACTGCGATTAGACAAAGTTATACACAAGGGATAGTGAGTTTTAATGGGGGGGGATCTTAACTTTCACATATATTGAAATACATATTCATGACTGAAAATTGGTGCATATCTCATGTACTCGTGATATTTTCCAATCACACTCTCCAGGAAATTGCAGCCATAGTGCAAAGTAAAAATAATGCCCCCAAGTCTGGATAGTTTGGTGCCTAGTTAGAGCTTGTAGTGATTAATAGCCTGATGGTTGTAGGGAGGAAGCTGTTCTAGAACCTGGACGTTACAGTTTTCAGGCTCATGCTCTGCCCATTTCTGAATCTGATCTAAATCCCGCAGAATAAGCTGTCCACTGACCATGTCACCAAGTCATTGACCCCGAGCTTCTGAGGGATTATTTGTTTGGGAGGGCCAGGAGATATTATAAGACAATCCCACAAAGGGGGCAGTTGATGAGACGGTCAGTGAGAGAGTAAGAAGGGTAGTTGGGTTGCTGCTCCCAAGGTGACAGCAATGCCTTGGACGCACCTCTTTGGAGGATACCAGAAGCACCAAAGGAGACCTCAGGAGTGTCTACTGAGGAAACTCAAGCTGGAACCTGGAATGGGGGTAAATGAGTGTAAAGGGTTGAGGAGGAGATTTGCAGTCCACGTTGTTGAGATATGCAAGCCCTTTAGTACTGGGTTGTTTTTGCATTACTTGAACAATACTAAATCACAAACACTTAAACTATTATATGGTGGCATTGTGGAAGTTGAGCAGGATTTTTATTGAGTAAAATATGGTATTGAGAAGAAAGTGTAAAACTTAGAAGAAGTACTTTAGTTTAGTGATACAGCCTGGAAACAGGCCCTTCGATCCACCGTGTCTGTGCCGACCAGCGATCCCCGTACACTAACACTATCCTACACACTAGGGACAGTTTACAATTTTTACCAAGACAATTAACCTACAAACCTGTAGGTCTTTGGAGTGTGGGAAGAAACCAGAGCACCCGGGGAAAGCCCACTTGGTCCCGGATCGAACCCGGGTCTCTGTCACCGCAAGGCAGCAAATATACCGCTGCGCCACCGTGCCACCCCCAGAGGTAGAAGCAAGGAATTCCAGGTGCTGGTTTATGAAAAAAAGACACAATGTACTGGAGTAATTCAGGCAGCATCTCTGGAGAATATGTATAGGTGACATTTCGGGTCGTGACCCTTCTTCAGGCTGGTCCTGATCTTCTACCAAAGCATAAACGTATTAGACATATCCCTGCGTTCTTCACTGTCCATAACCATAGTTCTGACATTTTATTTTGTTTTAGTTTATTTTTTAATTTTAGAAAGTGTTCTATATGAAGCTATAATGCCTCCATGGTAATTGCCGCAGCTGTGAAATTCTTCTATTGACTAACTAACTGTTCACTATTTGTATTATTGCGCAATCTTTACAATGGCGTATTCAGAAAGTTATAAGCAACAAATAACATGAATGATGTTGGTATTTGCAGCCCTCGAAGGAATGTACTTGCTACCGGCTAATACCTTTCCCCTCCCTTTCCTTTTTTAGATGTTTACTTCTGTGAGAGTGTTCCGGCTGAACAACGTTACCAGTCTCACGTCACAGGGACTGAATAAAGCCTTCAGTGATCTTTGTGAAAATTTGCTAAAGGTAAGAGGCCAGAAACACACCAACTTAACCACAGGACATAGGAGCAGAATTGGGTCCTTTGTCCCATCAAATCTGTGCCATTCGATCATGGCTGATCTATTTCCACATCTCCCCCCCCCCCCCCCCCCCCCCCCCCCCAATTCTCCTGCCTTCTCCCCATAACCTTTGACGTCCTTACTAATCAAGAACTATCATTCGCCACTTTAAAAATACCAATGACTGCCTCCACTGCCACCTGTGGCAATTAATTGAACAGATTCACCACCTTCTGGCTCTACATATTCCCCTTCTCCATTGTAAAGGTACAGTCCTTTTATTCTGAGGCTGTGCCCTCTGGTTCTAGACTCTCCCACTACTGGAAGCATCCTTTACACATCCGCTCTCTCTTGGCCTTTCATTATTCGATCTTGCATCTGATAGCACTATTTAAACGAGAATCTCTCTCGGAGCAGTAAAACCAGAAACAAACTCCCATGACCACTTTTCTGGAAGTAATGCCAGCAATGACTTCACTGCATTGTGGCTTTTCCAAGAACTCTCAAATTCTTAGCTCCTCCGAATCTGACCTCTTCTACATTTGATCCCTCCCTGTATCCCATAAGTAACGGCTGTATCTCCAGCTGTCAAACCTCCATGCTGTGGAATCCTGTCTCCAAGGCCTTTGGAAGAAATATATTATCAATGGTATGTTGAAAAGTAGCATTGTAGACAATTGAATGTCCAGGCACATGTTTTGTTGAATTAATTTTAAAGCTGCTATATTATAGGTGTTTAAGAAGGAACTGCAGATGCTGGAAAATCGAAGGTAGACAAAAATGCTGACGAAACCCAGCGGGTGAGGCCCACTGCCCGCTGAGTTTCTCCAGCGTTTTTGTCTACCATATAATAGGTGTTCTTCTGTAAACAGTAAAACCAAGTGTTTTTGTTTTTAATTCAAAACTAGTAATGTTCAAGTGTGTTCAAGTGATTTTATTGTCATGTGTCCCTGATAGGACAATGAGATTCTTGCTTTGCTTCAGCACACAGAACATAGTAGGCATTTACTACAAAACAGATAAGTGTGTCCATATACCATAATATATATATATATACACACATGAATAAATAAACTGATAAAGTGCAAATAACAGGTAATTGGTTATTAATAATCAGAGTTTTGTCCGAGCCAGGTTTAATAGCCTGATGGCTGTGGGGAAGTAGCTATTCTTGAACATGGTTGTTGCAGTCTTCAGGCTCCTGTACCTTCTGCCTGAAGGTAGCAGGGAGATGAGTGAGTGACCAGGATGGTGTGGGTCTTTGATGATACTGCCAGCCTTTTTGAGGCAACGACTGCGATAGATCCCCTCGATGGAAGGAAGGTCAGAGCCGATAATGGACTGGGCAGTGTTTACTACTTTTTGTAGTCTTTTCCTCTCCAGGATGTTCAGGTTGCCGAACCAAGCCACGATGCAACCGGTCAGAATGCTCTCTACTGTGCACCTGTAGAAGTTAGAGAGAGTCCTCCTTGACAAACCCACTCTCCGTAATCTTCTCAGGAAGTAGAGGCGCTGATGAGCTTTCTTGTTAATTGCATTAGTGTTCTCGGACCAGGAAAGATCTCCAGAGATGTGCATGCCCAGGAATTTGAAGCTCTTGACCCTTTCAACCATGGAAGAAGAATATTTGGTGTGGAAAATGCTTGAGCCAAAATAAATGCTGAAAGTACAGTTAGCACTTGGTTCATTGCCCAGTGGATATGCAAGCCTGAAAAGGCCACATACACTCTGGAGTATATTTTCTCTTTTCGTTTTTAATCCATGAGTGTTTTTCTGTCTCCCACACGCTTTGGGATTAGGTTTTGGCAGTGGTGGTAGGGGGTAGTGCTGGGGAAAGTGTTAGTAATTATTGTATTGAGGGAGGCTTGATGGGGCTTTTCAATCTTTTCCTAATCACCCATTGTATATATTCCTATGGAGGAAGAATTTGTGTATTTAGAAATAGGGTGCGAATGATTTGGAATGCTCCTGTGAATGCACTTCATTTTAACACCAGCCTTGTCAATGCCAACCTGTGTTTCAGCTGGATGTAGAACAGTACTTAGAACAGTACAGCACAGGAACAGGTCCTTCGACTCACAATGTTTGTGCCAAACTCGATGCCCAAGTTAAACTGATCACATTTGCCTCAACATGGTCCCCGTCCCTTTATTCCCCGCACTTCCATGAGCCTATCCAAAAGCTTCTTAAACATCACCATCGTATCTGCCTCCATTAAACTTTCCCCCTCTCATCTTAAAGCTTTGCCCTCTAGTGTTGAACACTTCCACCCAGGCTGACTGTCTAGCCTATCTATGTCTTCCATAATATTATATACTTCTATCAAGTCTCCCCTGCCCTCCGATGTCTCAGTGAAAGAAATATGTTATTGAATGTAGCTAATATAAAATTAATTTGCCCTTTTATGGCTGGATACAAGTAGTGAATGGCGTACTGATTATTTAAGCATCAATAATTCTCTCTATGTAACAGTGAGCATGGTTCTCTCTTTCACATATTGTATCTAACCTTTTAAATATTTTCCATTACTCCCTAGGCTCTGTATTTTAAACTGCGGTCCATGGTACCGTGCTGTCTGTGTCATGTGAACTTCAATGTTGCATTACCAGAGGATGAATTAATCCAGGTATATACGTATAAAACATAATATTTACAACTATAGACATACAGTGCAGAAACAGACTATGTGGCCCATCGACTCCCCGCCGACTTGCATTCCACCCGTACACTAGCACTATCCTGCACACTAAGGACAATTTACAATTTTAACAAACCCAATGAACCTACAAACCTGTACGTCTTTGGAGTGTGGAAGGAAACCAGAGCACCTGTAAAAATCCCACGCAGTCACAGGGAGAACGTACAAACTCCATACAGACATCACCCGCAGTGGGGATCGGACCCAGGTCTCTTGCGCTGTAAAGCACCAACTCCACCCCTGTGCCACTGTACCACCCGATATTAACTATATTTAATGATCCAACATCTGTAATGTGGATTTCAGTTTTGACGGTTCATCTTTCCAGGTTGCAGTTACAGCCGTTGCGATTACATATGATCAGAACCAGGCTCAATGCATCAAGGCTTGTTCAGACAAGACTCTCCTAAGAGGTAAGGTGGTTAAGAAATAATATTGGTTGTTAAATGGTTAAATGTCATTGATTGAGTCAAGAATGTTTTGATGTCATATGTCCCAGATAGAACAATGACATTCTTACTTGCAGCAGCACGACACAATATGTAAACATAGTACACTAAACAATGTAATAAAGGAGAGGGAGAAAAATGTTCAGTGTGTATATATATTCACATACTCACAAATACACATATATTTATATAGATCATATATATATACAATGCCCTCCGTAATGTTTGGGACAAAGACCCATCATTTATTTATTTGCCTCTGTACGCCACAATTTGAAATTTGTAATAGAAAAAAATCACATGTGGTTAAAGTGCACATTGTCAGATTTTAATAAAGGCCATTTTTATACATTTTGGTTTCACCATGTTAAAAGTACAGCCATGTTTATACATTGCCCCCCCCCCATGTCAGGGCACCATAATGTTTGGGACACAGCAATGTCATGTGAATTAAAGTAGTCATGTTTAATATTTTGTTGCATATCCTTTGCATGCAATGATTGCTTGAAGTCTGCGATTCATGGGCATCACCAGTTGCTGGGTGTCTTCTCTGGTGATCCTATGCAGGGCCTGTATTGCAGCTATCTTTAGCTTATGCTTGTTTTGGGGGCTAGTCCCCTTCAGTTTTATCTTCAGCATATAAAAGGCATGCTCAATTGGGGTCAACCAACCAGCATTAACCAACCTGATCTCCCAGGTGGCTCAGCACTTCAACTTCCCCTCCCATTCCTAATCTGACCTTTCTGTACTGGGCCTCCTCCATGGCCAGAGTGAGTCCCCCCTCAAATTGTAGGAGCAGCACCTCATATTTTGCTTGGGCAGTTTACACCCCAGCGGTATAAACATTGACTTCTCCAATTTCAGGTAGTCCTTGCTTTCTCCCTCCTTCCCCTCCCCTTCCCAGCTCTCCCACAGCCTATTGTCTCCGCTTCTTCCTTCTTTCTTCCTTACATGGTGAAAACAAAATGTATGAAAATGGCCTTTAATAAAATCTGACAATGTGCACTTTAACCACATGTGATTTTTTTCTACTACAAATCTTAAATTGAGGAGCACAGAGACAAATAAATAAATGACGGGTCTTTGTCCCAAACTTTATGGAGGGCACTGTATAGAAACACGTACACACAAAAAAACAAACCGTAATGTCTAAAATAATCTGGAGACGTTGAACATTATTGTTCTGCACCATGTAAACATTTTGGTGTCTTGTGCTCTCAAATCACCCATGAGCGACAAGAGCAGTGGTGTACTTTAACTGGCCTTTCCACCTAAAATGGCTCCGTCACTAATGAGCTGAGTACAGCTGAGCAGGGTCAGGTTATACTCAGATGTAAACAAAGTACTGACGCACACTGCAGTCACTGTTACAGTCCAAGGATTTCATGAGCCAAAACTGACGTAGGTGGGCTGGGGGAACTGGAAAGAAATGCAAAATGTGTGACTGTTATTTGGAAGACATATTTTTGATTGATTGAAAGGCGCAGCATGGAAACGGGCCCTTTGGCCCACCGAGTCCACGCCGACCATCGATCAACAGTTCACAACAGATCCAAGTTATCCCACTTTCTCATTCACTCCCTAAACACAATGGGTCATTTCCAGAGGTCAATCGACCTATAAGGCCTCACGCTTTTGGGATGTGGGAGCAAACTTGAGCAGGCGCAGGATACCCACACAGTCGCAGGGAGAATGTGCAAACTCCACAAAGACAGCACCCGAGATCAGGAGCGAACCTGGGTCTCTGGCGCAGGTGAGGTAACGGCTCTACCGGCTGTGCCATTGTGCCGCCTTAATTTCCTGACTATATGATCCACATTTAAAATTGGGCTTGATAAAGTGACACTTAAACATAGCAAAATTGAAGTCAGTTGTATTACAAGGATGGACCCAAAAAGCTGGAATGACTTCAGTCTGAAGAAGGGTCTCGACCCAAAACATCAACCATTCTTTCTCTCCAGAGATGCTGCCTGTCCCGCTGAGTTACTCCAGCATTTTGTGTCTATCTTTAAACCAGTTTAAACCAGCATCTGCAGTTCCTTCCCACACGTATTAAAAGGATACTCGTGGCATGGATATAAAATTGAGAGATTTTGAAATTGTGTTATTTTGCAGAAAAGTGAAGTGATAATCCACATGTCAGCATTTGGAACCACTTCCCTTTCAGACTCATTCCTGGCCGTTTTAGCTATAAATCCAAATTCCACAATCCCCTGTTGCAGTTGGAATTGGAGAGCACATTGAAGAAATGGACACAGGCATAAACAGATGTCATTTAACATGTTGAAAGTGGTTCATTTTGCCAGGAAGGCTAAATTAACTACATGTTTGTAAAATAACGTGCAAGGTCAGCATGATTTGCTGTCTCATGCTCACAGTTCTTTGCTCGCAAAGGGAAAAGTTGCGAAGTTGGTTATAAATAGCATGATATGGGTTCATGAATACTTCTATACACTGCCCATGCCTTTATAAACTGAAGCAGAGAATGCAAAAGCAAAGAAGCAACGGTACATTTTTATATTAACATAGAGAGTCACCAGCATTAAACAAGTCCTTTAGGTCACGCAGTAAATGCCAACCATTACGCACCTATTTACACTGGTACCATTTTATTCTCCCCAATTCCCAGCCCCTTCTCAGTTTCTACCATGCGCAGACACAGCGTGAGCAGTTTACAGTCGATAACTAAGCTACCAGGCCTGCAGGGAGGCGAAGAAACCAGAAAGATGCCGTTATCACAGGGAGACCTCCACAAAGACAAAGTTATAATCACTGTAGCTCTACAAGTTGCACCATTGTAGGGGAATCGAGGACCAGAGGACATAGGTTCAAGGTGAAGGGGAAACGATTTAATAGGAATCTGAGGAGTAACTTTTTCACACAAAGGGTGGTGTGTGTATGTAACAAGCTGCCAAATGAGGTAGTCGAGGCTGGGACTATCCCAATGTTTAAGAAACAGACAGGTATATGGATAGGACAAGTTTGGAGGGATATGGACCAAATGCAGGCAGGTGAGACTAATGTAGCTGGGACATGTTGGCCGGTGGGGGCAAGTTGGGCCGAAGGGCCTGTTTCCACACTGTATCACTCTTATGACATTGTGCCTCTAATCTAGGCTTCTGCCGGGGGATTGTTTTCACAGTTCTGGACACTGCTCTTCGAGCCGGTTCTGAAAGCGGAGAGAGAGTGCATAAATGGTTTAAAGTGCTGGAGTAACCCAGCGGGTCAGGCAACATCTCTGTAGAACATGGGTAAGCAACGTCACCTATCCACGTTCTCTCTGAGTTACTCCAGCACTTTGTGTCCTTTTACGTAAACCAGCATCTCCAGTCCCTTGTTTCTATAAAAAGGATTTAGTCAATTGACATATATGCTGTAGAAATTCAGCCGTGGGTGACACAAAATTTAAAGAAGAAATGTTCCCAATTGTGAATGCTTTTAATAGTAAAACATGGGGGGGGAATCAGTGCACTGGGGTAGGTTTATTGGTGTCACGTGTGTGATGTACAGTGAAAAGATTTGTTTTGCATGATATCCAAAGAGTTCAGATATACCATGCATTAATACAATCAAATTCTTGATAAGTAAAGGTGTCATAGGTTATGGGGAGAAGGCAGGAGAATGGGGTTAGGAGGGAGAGATAGATCAGCCATGATTGAATGGTTGAGTAGACTAGATGGGCCTAATTCTACTCCTGTCACATATGACCTTAAGTCAGACTCAAGTACAATAGATGGAGCAATGGAGATGATACAGATACAGGGGTTCCTGTGTGTGTGTGTTGTACACAGAATTCATTGCATTTGCACACCTGGACTAACCTAGTGGAAGTGGAAGAGCTGGTGAGGACCAGACTAGTGACCACATCAGCCCTCAGTCAGCCGGTAGTCACCCTCACTGCCCAGATGTCGATACGAACCACCTAATTTATTTTGCAGCAGCAGCTTGCCATCGCCAGCAAGGCAGCGTTTTATTGCACATTCCTCACTTCAGATGCCGATGAGTCACCTCTTGTCAGCCACCACAGTCCGTCTAGTTTCAGTACGCCCATTGTGCTGTTCAGTAGAGCGTCACAGGGTGATGAAGCAACAGCAATATATCTCCAAGGCAGAGTGGTGCGCAAACAAGGAGGGGAACTCATACACAGTGGTGTTTCCATGCCCATGCTTCTCCTGTGCAAGGTGACTACCAAACCTGCAACCACTATCATCCAAAAGGACATGTGGGAATACCTCCTCCTGATAGAGCTGCTGTCTCACAGAGCTATAGACCTGGGTTCGATCCAGACCTCGGGTGCTGATTGTGTGGAGTTTGCACATTCTCCCTGTGATCACGTGGATTTCCTCCTGGTGTTCCGGTTTCCTCCCACGTCGCAAAGACGTACAGCTTTTGTAGATGAATTGACCGCTGTAAATTGCCCTTGGTGTGCAGGGAGTGGATTAAAAAATTGGATTACATAGAACTCGTGTGAATGGGTGATCGATGGTTGAGGTAAACTCTGGGCCGAAGGGCCTGTTTCCAAGCTGTACCTTTCATTTAACCAATCTATGGTTCAATTGTGTAGCTTTGTGTAGATTTTGTGGACGAATACGTTATAGAAAACATTCCTTCTGCAATTTGCAATCCTTTACGTGTTTATGCTGAATATAATTAATTGTTGCTTTTCCATCTTGGTATAAAGTTTCTGCAGAGAATGAAGAACAACTCCAGTTTACTTTGGAACTCTGCACGGATTCACATTCCAATCCGTCGGCTGTCATTTTCTCTCCCAGTAAGACTGCAGGTAATACATTGTGTGGCCCCTTTTAGTAAAAATCTCAATCGTATCTCTTGCATGTTGTAGACCCACAATATAATTTTGCAATATTGTATTTCACTCTAGTGACATTAGAAACTACTCTTGAAGGTGACTAATTATTGCAACATTATGCACCAAATTGGGGTGGAACCCTCTCCAAGACGGACGTGAAGCTCGCCGTTTGACCTGTTTAAATGGGTCAGCTCGACATAGACTACAAGACCTACACCACACCCAAACCAATTAGGAGCAGAAGAGGGCATTCGATCCAATTTGTGATCCCAGCTACAAAGACAGATGTGTACAGCAATTCGTTCTTCCCCCCCCCCCCACAATTAAAGCATGGAATAATCTCCACCCAACTGTAGTTACCCAACCAGATGCAACTAAATTTAAAGTAGCTATTTCTTCCCAATAATTCTTTCTGGCTTAAGCCCTCCCTTCACCACCTCCAGTTTAAATTGCATTTGGAATATTTTGGAGGACCAAGAAACCAAGAAACAGTAATAGGCAATTAGAATTTCAGTCCAGGTCCAGGTCCCGGTCCTGCTGTTTAGAATAGAAACATGGAAAGGTGAGGAGGGAATTTTTCCTCTCTGCAATTAAGTATTCATTCTGGCAGTGATGCCCATAGATTGTAACATGCAACATCCTTTTCTTTGAAGATGCAAATTAATTGAACATTGAACAGTGTCGCACTGGGCCGGGCACATCGACCCAACAATGTTTGTGCCGAACATGATGCCAAGATAAACGAACCTCATCTGCCTGCACGTGATCTATATCCCTCCATTCCCTGCATATCCGTGTGCCCACCTAAAAGCTTTTTAAATGTCACTATCGTGTCTCCTTCCACCGACTACCACCCTTTATGTGTAAAGAGAAACCTGCCCTGCACATCTCCTTTGATCTTAGAACGGCACGGTGGCGCAGCAGTAGATGCCAGAGACCTGGGTCCGATCTTGACTACGGGTGGTGTCTACACAGAGTTTTTACGTTCTCCCTGTGACCACGAGGGTTTGCCCGGGTGCTCCAGTTTCCTCTCACACTCCAGACAGATAGGTTTGCAAGTTAATTTGGTTTTGGTTTAAAAAACAATTGTGAATTGTGCTTAGTGTGTAGGATAGTGCGGTGTATGTGGATCGCTGTTCGGCATGGACTCGGTGGGTCGAAGGGCCAGTTTCCACTGGGTGTCTAAACTAAACTGAGAATCTTTTCCCCTCTCATCTTAAAGCTATGTGTTCTCATCTTTGATATTTCCACCCTGGAGAAAAAGGTTCTGACTGTCAGCCCTGTCTCTGCCCGCAATTGCTTAGTACTTTTATTTGTCATTTATGTGACTGAAAAACCCAAACAAGATTCTGAAATTGAATTGCAGCATGTAGGAATTTCAACCAGAATCTTTGCCATTAACGCTTTTGGATTCTGTGACGGGAACATAATGTGCTTATTCTTCAAACAGCACTGCAGGGAAACTGAAGGTGTTATCTGAAGGTCATCCTTCAAAACTCCTAGGGGGGGGAGGGGGTCTCCCCGTGACCTGCATGGGTTTTCTCCAGGTGCTCCAGTTTTCTCCCACACTCCAAAGACATACTGATTTGTAAGGTAATCCGCTTTGGTAAAATTTTTAAATTGTCCCAAGTGTGTGTAGGATAGTGTTAGTGTGCAGGGATCGCTGGTCAGCGCAGATTCGGTGGGCCGAAAGGCTTGTTTCCGTGCTGTATTTCTAAGCTAAACTAACCTGAAGACAGCATGACCACACTCTCTTAGTGCCGAGATACTGGGTGTGTTCTACAAGTGATGACCTTCCTCATGCCCCACCTACATGAACTCTTGCGTTGTGTACTTCTGACACTGCCTCTTCCAACACTCATACCATTTCTCCTCTCTCCGTTCTTGGTGTTAACATCTACTTGTGCTGGAATATCCCAACCTTGCTGAACTCTCTGCTGGAACTTAACTCTTTGCTAATCTCTACTCTCCCCTCAAAATCAACCTGATTGCTGATTTTCCACCTCCAAAGAGAGGACAATCGATACAGTTATTGTCCCGCCACATTTTTTCCACAGTGGCCGACACTGTAGGCTGCACCTTAATTTCCAGGCGAAAAAAGGGCTTCATTTAGAGATGCATTTCTGCTTGCCAGATGCATCAGTGGTGCATTATTGATCTGCATTAATGTAAGCAGGAATGCAGCTTTCAGTTCTAAATTTGCATTCTAAATAATATTGAATATGGCGACACAATATTCTGTCTAGGAATGACACCTGTCCCATTCCTGCCTGACTCACTGGTTCCTCCTGTACTTTTATGTTTCACTGAATGTTGAATATCCTTTCAGCTACGTAACTGTCCAACCCGCCACTGCAAACGTCATCAGCCATTTAAAAACCTCTTAATTTGTGTACATCATGTTGTCCTATGAGATTTGAAACTACAGGGGTAGTGGTGGAGGCAGATATGACAGTGGCATTTAAGTGACTTGTGGATAGGCTCATGGATATGCCTGGAGTGGCCGAATATGGATTATGTACAGGCAGATATGAGTTGGTCTTGGCATCATGTTCACGCAGACATTGTGGACCCAAGATCCGCTGTTCCTGTGGTGTACTTGTATAATCTATCATGAGAAGACATCCTTGGCATCTTTTTGTCCTGTTTAATCCTTTGGTTTCATTAACAGGGGAAGCAATATAAAAACATTATTTAGGATGTGGCATAAGGAAATAGTAATGTAGGCCCTAATTTAATGTGTGTTTACCTGATATTTATTTCCTATGGTGTATTTTGGTCTTGGACTGGGTTCAAATTTTGGTTATCCCATATTCATTCACAAAATCATCTTCTTAGGCATTTCGGAAAGTGGCAATTTGCAGGCAATCTGTCCCGCTGTACAAAGAGGTAAGTGAACCAGGCTTTTAAAATTAGCTGTAAGAAAGGGGTCTTTTGTTCTCTTTTCATGACCTTTTATGCAGTGATGATTGGCTGGTCAGGGGTACATTGCAATGGGCGATAGTTGTCATCCATTTTCCTTTTTTTTCTTTTCTGTGTGTGTTTTAGCCACCTCAGTTGATTACAGTTCCTTTGCAGACAGATGCAGCAGCTGGATAGAGTTCATTAAGCAGAAAGCTCAGACCATAAGGCGTGGATCAATTAAAACAAGTAGGCGAACGTTACAGTCTATCATGGTGATAATAATCTGAGACATGCCTATGATCTCCATTGGTGAAGGATGGACTATCCTACCCAGCAATGGCAAAGCAAATCAATGGCTCACGCAATCTGAGTGTGAAAGCTGCATCTTTGTGTAGAGAATGTCTAACAGAAATTGGTTACCGTCGGACTATTTTTAACCTTGAGATGAACACTATTTGTCAAAACCGCATTCTGCTAAAAATATAAGCAACATCTTTCACACTCTCAGTCGAAATTTCCTTTCAGCAGCAAAATGTGCTCCTTGATTTATTTTTGTATCGAGGAATCGCCAAATGCAGCCATCGCTATTAAAATGCTCCTTATGGGCGGGGGTGGGGGGGGGTGGTGGATATGAACTACTCTTGTTTGAAGGAATGCCACTGCCTTTGAAACGTCCCCTTCCAGCTGTTTATGCCTCTTTTTGTGCATGTTCTGCATGATCACCCACTCTTTAATGCAGCTCATGCCTGCGCCATCACTGAGCTTCAGATGCTGAATGTACCAGTGCAGCTGAACAGTCTTGATTTAAACAATAAAGCACTCAATCATCTAAACAACTTTAGTCTTTCAATACTAATTACATTCTACTTTTTTTTTTCTCCCCCCCCTCCCTTTTTCCACCTTTGTAGTTGCTTCACTTGACAAAGCAAGCCCACTGGCAGAAGCTCTCACACACCATCGCTCACCGATATCATGCACCACCTCCACAGTCACTGTCGTGGAGATGACCCCTCTCTCTTTCATTCCCGGTGCAAAAATAACCAAATATCTTGGAATCATCAACATGTTCTTCATTCGGGAAACCACGTCACTGCGCGAGGTGAGCAACTAGTCCGTGGTCGGGAATCCGCGAGCGGCAGCGAGTGGAGCCACTTCCTCACAGCGCCAGAGACGCTGTGAGGTTCGATCCTGACCTCGGGCGCTGTCTGTGTGTGGAGTTTACACATTCTCCCTGCAAACACATAGAATTGGCACATACTGTGACCACATTGGGTTTTTTTCGAGTGCTCTGGTTTCCACCCACATCCCAATGAAGTGCTGGTTTGTAGGTTAATTGGCTTCTGTGAATTGTCCCCAGTGTGTAGGGAGTAACGAGTCTGAACGAGTGATCGATGGTCAAACAGGTGATCGGTGGGACGAAGGGCCTGCTTCCTGTGCTGTATCTCTACACTAAACTACAGAGAGATTAGCTTGATCTCAAACTTTACATGTTTAAAATTAATCCATTTGCCTTGTAAAATGAGGGAGCTACTAATTAAAACAACCTTTACTTTTATATTGTGCGTGAAATTAATAGCAACAAATTACCTGTATTTGGCATAAGGATGGGATTCGCATATGTACATTTTATATCTTTTGATCTTTAACTGAATGTGGAAAAAAGATAACATCTATCATAGATGCTTTCAATGCGTACAGCATCGATCACTTTCAAAGTGCTTTATTGGACTGAAGTTATAAGGTGCACTATAAATGGCTTGGGTTTTTGTGTTGTTTTGATCCATGAGATAAAAGAGATTAGACTGTAATAAATTGCTATTCATTTTGGGAAGGCAAATCAGCTATAAATAGCAAACTGTTCATTTAGGAATAGTCTAGAGATACAAGGAAACATGCTCTTCAGGCTACTGAGTCCACGCCATCCATCGATCACGCATTACCTTAGTTTTATGTTATCCTACTTTCTCATCCACTCACTACACATTGGGGGCAACTTTACAGAGATAAGTTGACTGACAAACCTGCACTACTTTGGGATGTGGGAGGAAACCGGAGCACCCGGAGAAAACCCACGCGGTCACAGGGAGAACGTGCAAACTCCACTCAGACGGCACCCATGGTCAGGATCGAACCCCAGGTCTCTGACACTGTGAGACAGCGGCTCTACCAGCTGCGCCACTGTTCTTGCATTATGATCTTAGTATTAGTAGAAGAGTTGGCTTTTGTGAAGTGACTGACACTTCTTGACGTGCAAGGAAATATGCCTCAATCAATGTATTTACTTTAGCAATGGGCAAGTATTTACAGTACTGAAGATTACTTAAGTCTGTGGAAAACTGTATAGGATAAAGGCATGCTGATAGGTTAACTGATACTTGAAAAACTATACATTATTTATGTTGTGTATTGGTATGTGGAATGTTTGAAGTAATTTAACTACCTACAGAAAAGAATATCTGGTAGACCAAAGAAAGAACTAAAGTTCTCCTGCAACCATCTTTTCCCTCAGATGCCTATTGAATTTTGCCCATCATCTTAAACCCATGTCTGGTTCTTGATGCCCCTATCCTGGGTGAAAGACTCCATGCATTCGCCCTATTTATTCCCCTCATGATTTTATACACTCTATAAGATCAATATTTGTTTTCATTTGACAAAGTGAGCTGAACCTCTTTCCTTTAGAATGTGTAGGAAAGAACTGCAGATGCTGGTGTACACTGAAGATAGGCACAAAATGCTGGAGTAACTCAGCGGGTCAGCCAGCATCTCTGGAGAAAAAGAAGAGGTGACGTTTCAGGTTGAGACCCTTCTTCAGACCTTCAGATTCCTAAAGAATCTGAAGAAGGGTCTCGACCTGAAACGTCACCTATTCTTTTTCTCCAGAGATGCTGCCTGCCCCGCTGAGTTACTCCAGCATTTTGTGTCTGCCTTTAGAATTATGTCTGCAGTTAATGTGGCTGCTTTTGGCAACTTCAGACAACAATAACATATTTCTGTTGCTCCTTTTCAATGTAGGAAAATGTTGCACAGTTATTTGCTGGATGTGACGAAGGGGAGAGATGAATGGAGGTACACATGAAGTTAGGAGGATGGGGAGTTGCATGTAGTATACAGATGGATGAATATGATAGATAAGTGGAAGCAGTTGGACAAATAGGTACAGAAATAGGTTAGCACACAACAAAAGCTTCTCACTGTCCCTCAATACACGTGACAATAAACTAAACTGAAACTGAGGCTGAGAAATGGCAACTGGAGTTTAATCCGAGCAATTGTAGGGTGTTCCACTTTAGGAAGTAAAATGTATGGGGGAAAGTATACAGTTAATGGCAAGACCCTTATCAGAATCCATTTCCAGAGGGATCTTGGGGTCCAGGTCCATTGTTTCTTGAAAGTGGCAACACAAGTAAACAATGTGGCATAGAAGGTGCATGGTGCGCCTGCCTCCAGTGGTCTGGCCATTTGAGTATTGGTCATCATGCAGCTTGATAGAACTATGGTTTGGCTGCATTTTTAGTATTACAGTGCCCTCCATAATGTTTGGAACAAAGACCCATCATTTATCTATTTGCCTCTGACTCCACAATTTGAGATTTGTAATAGAAAAAAAATCACACGTGGTTAAAGTGCACTTTGTCAGATTTTAATAAAGGCCATTTTTATACATTTTGGTTGCACCATGTAGAAATTACAGCAGTGTTTATACATAGTCCCCCCCCATTTCAGGGCACCATAATGTTTGGGACACAGCAATGTCATGTAAATGAAAGTAGTCATGTTTAGTATATTGTTGCATATCCTTTGCATGCAATGACTGTTGAAGTCTGCGATTCATGGACATCACCAGTTGCTGGGCGTCTTCTCTGGTGATGCTCTACCAGGCCTGTATTGCAGTCATCTTTAGCTTATGCTTGTTTTGGGGGCTAGTCCCCTTCAGTTTTCTCTTCAGCATATAAAAGGCATACTCAATTGGGTTCAGATCAGGTAATTGACTTGGCCACTCAAGAATTGACCATTTTTTTATCTTTGGTGCTTTGAAAGTATGTTTAGGATTATTGTCTTGCTGTAGAATGAACCGCCAGCCAATGAGTTTTGAGGCATTTGTTTGAACTTGAGCAGATGTGTCTATATACTTCAGAATTCATTATGCTACTACCATCAGCAGTTGTGTCATCAATGAAGATTAGTGAGCCAGTACCTTCAGCAGCCATACATGCCCAGGCCATAACACCCCCACCACCGTGTTTCACAGATGAGGTGGTATGCTTTGGATCTTGGGCAGTTCCTTCTCTCCTCTCCTGCTCTTGCCATCACTCTGATATAAGTTAATCGTTATCTCATCTGTCCACAAGACCTTTTTCCAGAACTGTGGTTGCTCTTTTAAGTACTTCTTGGCAAACTGTAACCTGGCCATCCTATTTTTGCAGCTAACCAAGTGGTTTGCATCTTGCAGTTTAGCCTCTGTATTTCTGTTCATGAAGTCTTCTGTGGACAGTGGTCATTGACAAATCCTCTCCTGAAGAATGTTTCTGATCTGTCGGACAGGTGTTTGGTGATTTTTCTTTATTATAGAGAGAATTCTTCTGTCATCAGCTGTGGAGGTCTTCCTTGGCCTGCCAGTCCCTTTGCGATTAGTAAGCTCACCAGTGCTCTCTTTCTTCTTAATGAAGTTCCAAATTGTAGATTTTGGTAAGCCTAAGGTTTGGCTGATGTCTCTAACAGTTTTATTCTTGTTTCTTAGTCTCATAATGGCTTGTTTGACCTTTCATTGGGACAACTTTGGTCCTCATGTTGATAAACAGCAATAAAAGTTTCCAAAGGTGATGGAAAGACTGGAGGAAAGAATAGGTGCTGAGAGCTCTCTTATACCTGCATTAAGGAGGCAATTAAACACACCTGAGCAATTACAAACATCTGTGAAGCCATGTGTCCCAAACATTATGGTGCCCTGAAATGGGGGTGCAATGTATAAACACAGCTGTAATTTATACATGGTGAAACCAAAATGTATAAAAATACACTTTAATAAAATCTGACAATGTGCACTTTAACCACATGTGATTTTTTTTTTTCCTATTATAAATCTCAAATTGTGGAGTACAGAGACAAATATTTGTTTTTAATCCCAAACAAATCTTTGTCCCAAACATTATGGAGGGCACTATACGTGCAGTTCTGGTCGCCCCATTGCAGGGATTTTGTGGAGGCTTTGGAGCGGGTGCAGAATGCTACCTCGATTAAGGGGTATTAGCTGCAAGGAGACGTTGAACAGACTTGGATTGCTTCCTCCGAGCACCAGAAGTTGAGGGGAATCCTGATGGAAGAATTTTATGAAAGGCATAGAGTAGACAGTCAGAATCTCTTTCCCAAGATGTAAATGTCAAGGACGAAAGAGCATAGTTTAAGGTGAGAGGGGCAAAGTGTAAAGGAGTTATGTGGGGCACGTTTGTTATTTTTGCACTGTGTTGAGTGCTTGGAACACACTGCCAGGGATAGTGGCGGAGATAAATACGATAGTGGCGTTGAAGAGGCTGTTAGATAGGCACATGGAAATGAATCATTTGCAGGCAGAGGAGATTATTTTATCATGGCATCAGGTTTCGCACTTTGGACCGAAGGGCCTGTTCCTGTCCTGTACGTTTTTTTTTTTCAGTGAATATAAATAAATGAATTATGCATTTAGATATAGTGATATGATTAAGATCCCTTGGTTCTAAACCTTTGAGCAACCATTTATTTGCAGTTTAGAACATTATCCATCAGACCCAAATAAATAATGTGCTATTTAACAGGTCTCCAGGACATTGCTGAGCCTTAATGAGATGATATTACATATTGGCAGAAACCCAGCAGCAAATGTTCTATTCTGTTTATGAAAGACACTCAGTGGAATGAGTGTATTTTCTCTCAAATTGTACATTTTGCACATCTTCAGGTTATGTCATCTCGTTTTGCATGTCAGCTGGCAACAGCGATAAGTTTCATGCCTGCAGCCCATTTACAAAATAAAATTCCAATGGGACTCAACCAAATAAAAACATTAGCAGACATGACAGGATACAGGATTGGCTTCATGGTAGGAAGCAGAGGGCAGTGTAGGAACGCTGTTTTTAAAATGTAGGCCTCAGGGGTCGGTGCTGGGCCCCTTGTCGTTTGTCATCTACATCAACGATTTGGATGAGCATGTACAAGGCATCATGAGTGAGTTTAGGTATGACTGAAATTGACAATTTAAATAGAAGGTTATCAAGAATTACAGCAAGATCTTCAACAGGTGGGCCTCGGAATGACAGTGTGAGATGTTGTATTTTGCAAAGTGAAATCAGGCCACGACCTTGATGGTGAACGGTAGGGCTCTGGGGAGAGTTGCAGAGCAGAGGGATCTAGGAGTGCAGGTAAATAGTTCCCGGCAAGTGTCATTCACAGGTAGATAGGAAAGTGAAGAAGGCTTTTGTCATGTTAGTCTTCATCAGTTAGGGAATTGAGTATAGAAGCTGGGATATTATGAGGTCATAAGTAATAGGAGTAAAATTAGGCCATTCGGCCCATCAAGTCTACTCCGCCATTCAATCATGGCTGATCTATCTCTCCCTCCTAACCCCATTCTCCTGCCTTCTCCCCATAACCTCTGACACCTGTACTAATCAAGAATCTGTCTATCTCTGCCTTTAAAATATCCACTGATATTACAGTTATACAAGACATCGGAGTACTGTGTTCTTGATGTTGCCAGAACTCAGCCTTGAGTTATAGGGAGAGGTTGGGTCGACTAGGACTTTGGTCATTGGAGTGCAGAAAGCTGAGGGGTGATCTTTATAGACGTGTGTAAAATAATGAGGGGAATAGATACAATTAATGTTCTTTTTCTGTCAGAGTAATCAAGAACTCAAAGGCACATTGGTTTAAGGTGAGAGGGAGAGGATTTAATAAGAACCTGAGGGGTAACTTTTTCAAACAGAGGGTGGTGGGTATATTGAACGAGCTGCCAAAGGAGGTAGTTGAGTTAGGTACAATGGCAGCATTTAAAATACACTTAGACAGGGACATGGATAGGATGGTTGACAGAGATCTGAGCTAAACATGGGATTAGCTGAGATGGGGCATCTGGATCAGCATGAACAAGTTGGGCCGAAGGGTCTATTTCTATTCCCTGATTCTGACTGAAAGATAGATTGAAGAAGTGGATTTTGAGGATTGCAGTGAAGACTATGTTGGAAGAATTGAAAGAACCAAGACCATTTTTTAAACAATATTAAGAAAAACCTCAAATTTATATTTATCACTTGACGGTGTTTTTGCTGATTATGAGAGTGTGTTGTAAACTTGAAAGTAATTACTTGGAGAACATTAGGCTTTTTCTTTCCAGTCTGTAGCAATGTTACAAAATTTTGAGATTTTAAAAATCAAGTCTGCAATTTATCCCATCAGATAAACAATAAAAATAAGTTTAATTTGACACCTAATTCACTTTCATATCTCAAGTATTTAAAAAGATATGGCCATTTTCATACTCGGAAATTAGCATCTTGTTCCCTATTGATTTTTTATGGACATAACAAAAAAGCTGTGATCGTGGACAGTCAAAAGCCCATAACTTTCTTAAAAATTAAGAGAACTGAATGAAATTTTCAGTTATCATAGATTGAAGCATTCTAAAACAAATATAAAATAATCTTACTTGGATGACCTGAAATTAAAGCATATAATTAGTTAGTTACCTAATTGTAGCTAATTCCAAACTTCAATTACTAGATCTAAACATCTATCCATTTCTTAATAAATGATTAACATTTTTAAATAGCCTAAGTGCCCAAATAATATTCACAAATAATTCACAATAAAACATGATTTTTAAATCTCATTTACATTAATTTATAGGCCAAATGGAAGGAATTTAGTGTTCAATTGCTGTAAATTAAAGTCCATTTAAATCAGCTTTCTAGTGGGATCCTGTGAACGCACTGGTTAATGTTTAACCTACTATAACAATTAAATAAAGCCCTTAAAACTAATAATAGCTCAAGCGAGGGAATCTTCCAGCGATTATTCGTTAATAATTAACTAGGCTGAAAAAACTCGATTTGAACAGCCTAGGGAAAATCGCGTTTTAAACCCGCCCCCCTCTAAACGGCGCCAAAATCGCGCACACGGGCTGGGACAGATTTTCAGCGACGCTTCAGGTACGTTTTGCAACATACCTACAGTCTGTGTTTAAATTCAGCTTGGATTGTTTTGTCTTGCGTGAAATGAGTTTAGAAAGTAAATATGTACCTCTTTGGTACTACGAAGCTCAAATGTGTAGCTGGCTAGTCCACATTCCTGTCCTCAGCTGAGCTTCGACAGAAACATCTGCAAACAGATCATGAAAGCTGTTTGCTGCATGGTGCTTAATAACTGATCATGGCATTGGAATGCAAGCTGCTGAGGGATGATCTTTAGAGATTAAATGTACACCCAATTACATTGGTGACTGAAGTGCAATTACATGTTGGATAGCAGGAAATGGGTCAACCAATCTGCACGCTTCCCAAGGTACACGTAACAGTGTGATAAAGATCAGGTTGTGGTTTATTGTCACGTGTGGCGAGGTACAGTGAAATGCATTGTCTTGCATGCCATCAAAATTAGATCAAGCTTTACATAAATACAGTTGATTCAGGATTCAAGAGAGTTTATTGTCATGTGTCCCACATAGGACAATGAAATTCTTGCTTTGCTTCAGCACAACAGAATATAGTAGGCATGAATACAGAACAGAACAAATCAGTGTGACCATATACCAATATATATGTGTGTATATATATATATATATATATATATACACACATAAATAACAGATAAAGTGCAATGTGCTATTTAACGATCAGAGTTTTTTTTTTTAGTTTGATAGCCTGATGGCTGTGGGGAAGCAGCTATTCCTGAACCTGGTTGTTGCAGATTTCAGGCTCCTGTACCTTCTTCCCGAAGGCAGCGGGGAGATGAGTGAGTGGCCAGGATGGTATGGGTCTTTGATGATGCTGGCAGCTTTCAGTTTCATTGAGGCAACATATCTATCTTATTGAGGCAACGACTGCGATAGTGGGGAGGTCAAAGCCGATGATGTACTGGGCAGTGTTTACAACGTTTTGCAGTCTTTTACGCTCCTGGGCGCTCAAGTTGCTGTACCAAGCCACGATGCAACCAGTCAGCATGCTCACAAACACAAGTACAATAGATAGAGCAAAAGGGAAGATTCAGAATGGCGAATATAGTTTTCAGCATTGTAGTGCACAAGTTCCATTTACAAAGCCCAATGTCCCCTATGGGGTAGCGCTGAATCAGACAGTATCCTGGCTTATAGAAAGACCGTTCAGAAGCCTGATAACATGGGAAGAAGCTGCTCCCGAGTCTGGTGGTGCACGCTTTCAAGCTTCTGTATCTTCTGCCTGACGTGGAGAAGAAGGAATGACATCCACAAGTGTGCAATTTCATGCGGTCTTGAGCAGAGCGGTTCCCAAGTCAAGCCTTGAGGCAACCCAACAGTATTTGGGTTTCAGTGCTCAGTATTCTATAAGGCAATTTGTTTCAGTGATATTAATTGAATTTCAATGCAATATGAGCTTGTATGTTCTTATCGTTCTATTCTGACCGCTTGCAAGTTCAGTGAGGACATGGATGGGACCTGAGGTTAATTTTTGACTTGCGATGACAATCCCTCTGTGCGTGCTTTACTGAAGGAGTGCAGCTCTGAAATGTCAAACATGGTCTTCATTTAATAGAATCTGATCGAGAAATAAACTCTCAACCTTCAGATCTGGAGACTAGAATGGCTTGAGTGTTTTGTTTAGTTTATATTAGATTAGAGATACAGCTTGGAAACATGCTCTTCAGCCCACCGAGTCCACACTAACCAGCAATCTCCCGTACACCAGTTTTATCCTACACAGTAGAACAATTTACAGAGGCCAATTAACCTACATACCTGTATGTCTTTGGGATGTGGGAGGAAACCGGAGCACCTGGAGAAAACCCAACACGGTCACAGGGCGAACGTACAAACTCCAAGCAGACGGCACCCATAGTCAGGATCGAATCCGGATCTCTGGCACTGTAATGCAGTAACTCTACCGCTGGCACCACTGTGCAATCCCAAGTCGCACCAAAAGACAAATATATGTTCAAGCAACATTTTCAATACAACATCAAAGGATCACCAGAGTTTCTGCTGGGAACATGATTGACTCGTATGACAATTATGACTTTGAGAAGACATTTGAACACATAGAGAGGAAGGGTTTAGAGGGCCAGGGGCCGAATGCCGGAAAATGGAACTAGCCCAATATGACATCTTGGACTGCATGGCTAAGTTGGCCACAGGCCTGTTTCCGTGGTGTATAGCATTGCCTCCGTGAGAACATTGGACTTTGTGCTACAATGCTGAGAACTGTGTTCAAGAAGGAACTGCAGATGCTGGAAAATTGAAGGCAGACAAAATTGCTGGAGAAACTCAGTGGGTGTGGCAGCATCTATGGAGTGAAGGAAATCGGCAATGTTTCGGGCCGAAACCCTTGTCTACAATGCTGAGAACTATATTCTGCACTCTGTACCTTCCCCTTTGCTCTTTCTATTGAACTTGGGTTTAAACTGATTTGTACCTACGTATGATATATCTGATCTGCCAGATAACATACAGACAAAGTTTCTCACGGTGCACATGACGATAATAAACCTAAACTTCTAGGAGTCTACAACAACGTTTGGAGTGTAGTATGCAAAATTCTCCAACTGCACTACCTTAGCCAGAAGACTAAACAAAGTGGAATGATAAAGGGCCTGTCCCACTGTATGAGGTAATTCAAGAGTTCTCCCGAGTTTCCCCTGATTCGAACTGGGAGAATTATGGTAATAGCCGTTCGTAAGTACTCGGGACTCTCGTGGACATTTTTCACAGTGCTGAAAAACTTCACGAGTTACTGCATTTCCCGAGTACCTGCCGTTAGCGTTACAAGCCACTACGGGTCATCCACGAGCTCTGACGTAGCCTCTACGTACATTCTACGTGCTTACCACGAGTTTGATTTTTTTTTAAACTCGTGAGAGCTCTTGAATTGCCTCGTACAGTGGGACAGGCCCTTAACTTTTATCTCTCGGAATCATATAAAGTTGCATTGCATGGGATTTTACCCATTTTATGCATGAATATAAAATATTTAACATTGAGCCTGTTTTAAACGCACAAAGGTAAAACACAAAAGGGCACAATGCGCTGGAGTAACTTAGAGGGTCAAGCAGCATCTCTGGAGAACGTGGATTGGTCACATTTTTGGGTCGAAACCCTCCTTCAAACTATCTGAAGACCGATCTTGACTGACCTGCTGAGTTACTCCAGCATTTTCTGTCCTTTGGTGGATTAAGCAGCATCTGCAGTTCCTTGTTTCTACAAAGGTAAAACGACACCCAGTTTCACTTTATCAAGACATATTGTGGTGAAGAAGCATGAAATCAGTTTTATTTTTCTTTGGAAGTATTAGCGTGGTTAAGGGTTGCAAAGTTGACTTCCTTGTCCGAGAATATTGTTTAAAATTAAATGCTCTGGGTATTTTATTGAGCATAGACCTAGTGCTGGAGTAACTCAGCAGGTCAGGCAGCATCTCTGGAGAAAAAGGATAAGTAACGTATTGGGTCAGGATACTTCTTCAGAATGATACTGAACCCCAACCTGAAACGACACCCTTCCTTTTTCTCCAGCGATGCTGCCTGACCCATTGAGGTACTCCAGCACTTTGCGTCTTTCTTCACTTAAAAACCCGCATCTGCAGTTCCTTTCTACATAATTTATTGAACAGTGGGCTTTGAAAGACGGCTATCTCTTAACACGTTACAAAAGTTTTTTTGTTTGTAAAATGTTTTCACTTCTCTCAGGAAGGAGGCGTTAGCGGGTTCCTTCATGCTTTTATTGCGGAGGTGTTTGCTATGGTGCGGGCCCATGTTGCCGCTCTGGGTGGAAACGCAGTCGTGTCTTACATCATGAAACAGTGTGTGTTTATGGAAAACACCAACAAAAATCAGGTCAGTAATTCCAAAAACCCATTTGTCTGTTATTATATAGTCATCGTAAACATTTCTTCCCATAATCATGAAACCCCAACAATCCAACCGTGACAAATGCTGCTCTCTCTCTGATAGAGCATGAAAACAGGCCCTCGGGTCCAACTGGCCCACGTCTCCCCAGATCCATATCAAAGCTTGTCCCATTCAGGAGATCCTTCATCCCTGCAGCCATTAGATTTTATAATTCGGACCGCTAGGCTGTAGGGGGATGCATTTTTGCAATTTTTAATTTTTAATTGTTAATTATTGGTCTTTTTAAGTATTTATTGCTCTCGGGTAGTGTCCACAGTGTATTCTATGTATTTTCTGTCTGCGTTCGTTTTGAATCTGTGGGTTTGTTGGTTGGGGGCTTCTGGACATCTGAATTTCCCTGAGGGGATCAATAAAGTATTTATTATTATTATTATTATTATTATTATTATTATTTACCTCTGGGTGGCTCATGTCCTAAACTTTCCCTATCCATGGATCTGTCCACATGGCATTTCAATATTTTTCCACATACAGTGCTGGCTGAAAGGTCTGTTCGTGTGCCAAACTCGTCTTTGCCTTTGTAGAATTTGGGAGAATGAAAGATGGTTGCACTGAAAAAATTTTAAATGGCATAATGCAGTAGATGTGGATTACTAGATGGTGATGTTTAAAACCAGGGGTCACAGTCTCAAAATACAGGGTGGGCAACTTGGTCAGAAATGAGACGTTTCTGTGGTGAGAGGGAGGTGAATCTTTTGGAATTCCACCTAAGATGCCCAGTCCCTGAGTATATTGAGGAGAGAAATAAATAAATATTTGGAGATGAAGAATATTGTCATGTGGAGTTGTTTCAGGAAAGTGACTACTGAGGCAAAAGATTAGCAATGATATTATTGAATGTCAGCACAGACACAAGCAGTCCATTGGCCGTCTCCAGTTATTTTGTTCTTCCTCTTTAAAACGTCACTACCATCACAATTTGTCCGATTAGGATTTCAATCCAGCTGCACTTTGACAGCCACAATTCTATTTTTGATGTTTAGTTTTAGTTTAGAGGTACAGCACTGAAACTGGCCCTTCTGCCCACCGAATCTGTGCCGACCAGCGATCCCCGCACACTAACGCTATCCTTCCTTCTTCTTCTTTCGTGTGGCGTGCACAGCCTAAAGTTGTTGGTCAACTTGTTCTATTTGATCTTTTGTTTGTGGACGCCGAGTTGATTGCATTAATCGAAACAGGGCGGACCACGTGAAGGTTGCAATCTTCCACCCCAACACTATCCTACACAACAGGGACTATTTACAATTTGCAGAAGCCAAATTAACCTACAAACCTGTACGTCTTTGGAGTGGGAGGAAACCTCCCCGGAGGACCAGGGGAAAACCCACTCGATCGCAGGGAAAACGTAAAACTCCGAACAGGCAGCAGTCAGGATCGAACCAGGAGCTCTGGCACTATAAGGCAGCCACTCTACTGCTGCGCCACTGTGTTCGTTACCTCATTTAAAAAAACTGCAACGGGGTCTGGAGGACTATGGGGCAAGTGTTGGGTGATAGGGTCAGTGGGAAGGATGTTCACTGATGAAGTGGATGCATTGGGCCGAATGGCTGGTTTCTTACGAGCAATCCGGTGCCGCATAATTTTTCAATACTGGAACCTTATGCAGTAATCTGTTTATATTACTGACCTATTTAGGATACAAGGTGTTGCAATGATTTATCATCATATGCCACCTAGATTTGTATGAAGACTTTAATGCAGCAAAGCATTCCCAGGAAACTCTGCAGACAGGCGAGCAGCACTGCACCACCTGGCCAACTGGACACTTTCGTTGAACACATGCCAAAGCCTGTTGGATCTCCCGGTTGCTAACAACTTTAACTCCCCTTTCCACCCCCCACACCGACCTTTCCTGGGCCTCCTCCACCATGAGGCCACACACAAACTGGAGGAACAGCGCCTCCCATTCCGCTTGGGTAGCTTACAACCGAATGGTATGAATGTTGAGTTGTCCAATTTTAGGTAATCGACCTACAAACTACTCGCCCTCCCCCCACTCTCCTCCAAAATCTATCAGTAAAGCTTTCAACCCATTGATCCATGCAGTCAGATTGGGGCCTGTAAACACTTTAACTTCGTTAACCATGTGTGAAATTATAAATATCTCAATTGGATTATTTCCTCCAAATTTCTCTATCTAAAGAACTGCATGTCTGGTTTTAGTTTTAGAGCAGGGAGACGGCAACCTACGACCCCCGGGCCGAATGAGGCCCGTAACCCAAAATCATCCGGCCTACAGGTGTTTTTTTTTCCCGTAATTATCCGGCCCGCAGACTTCCGACATCTCCGGTACCTCCAGAGGCCCGCGGCACCCAGGCGCGGTGACGCAAGGAGGCCTGCGCTGGCGGCCGCAATGGCCGGGTGCAGCCGAGCGTCAAGCTCTGGCTGTATCGCATCCTGCGCAAAGCTGCCGGCACGGCTGCGCGCCTTCTGTGTCTGGGCTTCACTGTCAGGATCGGGGTTGTCAATAGGCCGGCGTGGTCACAGGGAGACTATTCAAACTTCGTACAGACAACTCCGCAGTCAGGATCAAACCCGGGTCTCTGGCCCTGTAAGGCAACAACTCGACTGCTGCACCACCATTCCGCCTCTGGTCTATATAAGCCTGACCTCACAAATAACTGCTTTATAACTTGCAATATTTTGACGCACCCGAGCTATATTCTTCTTAAGTACTTCGAACTGAATGCTATAGTGCAAGCAAACCAGAAGTTTTCAGGTTGGGATTCTTCTTCAGGCTGATTACAAGCCAGATCGTTTAGTCATAGTGGTCGAGCAAGACAAACAGACACAGACCTTCGGCCCAGCTCATCCATGCCAACCAAGTTAACCGAGGTAGTCTCTTGGCTGCTCTTGCCCCATATCCCTCAAACCTTTCATATCATAAAGTGATACAGCACAGGCACAGGTCCCTCAGCCCAACTTGCCCATGCTGACCAACGTGCCCCATCTAAGCTAGTCCCATTTCCATATGTTCGGCCCATTTTCCCTCTGAGCCTTTCCTATTCATTTACCTGTTCCAAGTGCCTTCCAGTAGTTTCTTTCCCGCTCCCCCTTCAATCAATCTGAAGAAAGGTCCCGATCCAAAACTTCACTTAATCCACATTCTCCAGAGATGGTGGACACAAAAAAGCAGATCAGACAGCATCTCTGGAGAAAAGGAATACATGACATTTCAGGTCGAGACCCTTCTTCAGACTGGGAAAGGGAAAAGGGAACGAGATATAGACAGTAATATAAAGAGATATAAAACAAATGAATGAAAGATATGCAAAAAAGTAATGATGATAAAGGAAACAGGCCATTGGTAGCTATTAATGTAATCCAACATGTTGTGTCGTTGGTGTTATTTGGTGCTATTGCAAGTTAAAGCTTTTTGAATTATAAAGTGCATTCATTTAATAAAGCGGCATGAATATTTATTTATTTGCACAATGCTGAGTTTGTGTTCTCTCTCTCTCTCTCTCTCGTTCTCTCACCAGGCACAGTGCCTTGTCAATGTAAGTGGTGATGCTGTGAACTTCATCAAAGACTCCGATGTGGAATGTGCATCTGCACAGGCACAAGGAAGTGGTTCACAAACAGCCAACGGTGGCGGAGATGTTGTCACATGAACTGGTCCAGACTAATTACAGCTAAAGGTTCATGCACTTCAGGGACTTGAGACAATTTGTCTGCGTTTCAATCGGATCGACTGTAATCCCAACAAATGATATGGACGCAACCACAAACTACACATTGCATCCTCCAAATGGCCTGTATGATTTTGCATCTGTAGTCTTGTGGTATATATTTATTTATACCACAACTTTAATTTTGCTTGTCCTTTCATGATCTGGAGCTTTAAATGAGAGGTTAACATTTTCTCACAATCTTAAGCTTTGAGGACATGCCACAGGAACTGGCAGAAATGAAGGTGATTTTTTTTTATTTTTCTCTCTCTGTCAGAAACAGATCTCCATCAACCTGTTCATTCAATTCCCGGTGTCAAGACCAAACTGGGAATTGTATGAAATTGAAAATGGTACTCGAGTGTACTTTAAGCCAATGTAAAACGGGATGTTTATTCTAGAGTAGAAGCCCACTTTCAGTGGAAACGAGGAGGAGGGGGGGGAATAAAATTGCCACAAAAACAAAACGCTAATAGCAACGTAACGAGTTTTATGTCAGTATAAATCTGATGTGGCTTTTATCTGTATTCTTCTGTTAGAAGGTACAAGACATGCAAGAGATTTTCCTCAAAATAAATTACAGGCTTCTTGGTTGCACGAAGATTGTGCAAGCAAGGAAATGTTGGGTTTAGGAAAACATCTGTAATTACTACAAACAAATGGAACTGTATAATTCTGCAATATGAAAAATGTATTTTTATAAATTCTCAAGTTTAGAATTGCGATAAAATAGATGTATTTAAAATATTCATGTAAAATTGCAAATCCAGAGTATATAGTGGGCAAAGGATTGTTTTTATTTCAAATTTAGTCCATAATTAAAGACTTGAATGTACAGAACTCCTCCATCGTATGGGTCTCAAGAATTCACTTGCTTTGCATACCTGAAATGCATGAGAAAGAAAATTCACTGTTTAAACACATTTCACAGGTTATGATAAAACAAGGAAGAGCATGTAAGAAATAGTACTCGTAGCCCTTCTGAGAAATAAATGTTTAAAGAATATTTATAAAGTTTTTCTATCAATGCTGGTGGCCATATATGTTTTTAAGCCTTGTTTCATTGGGTAATGTGCTGGTGGGTACAATGTTTGCACTTTGTTATATATTTCAAAAAAAGTGTAAGATGTACAGAACATTTAAACTGTTGCTCTGCTAAATGATGCTGCATCTGAATGGAGTCATTTCCAACATGTTTGTTGTTAATCCAACGTTACCTACCAAACCATATTTGGCATGTGGATCATAATGCAAGCCAGCAACTGTGGGCTTCAGTTTTCAAATAAATTGTTGCATCTCAACCACCTGTTGTCGCTGTTTTTATGTTTAAGAAGGAACTGCAGATGCTGGAAAATCGAAGGTACACAAAAATGCTGGAGAAACTCAGCGGGTGCAGCAGCATCTATGGAGCGAAGGAAATAGGCAACGTTGCCTATTTCCTTCGCTCCATAGATGCTGCTGCACCCGCTGAGTTTCTCCAGCATTTTTGTGTACCATAGCTGTTTTTAATCATTGGTGTCCTGTGTGTCTGTCCATTGGCTTAGTAAAGGGCCTGTCCCACTTTCACGACCTAATTCACAACCCTTTTTCCTCGTGGACATTTTTCATCTTGCTAGAAAAACGCCCCGACCTACTTGATGCCACGAGTACCTACGACTAGCATCACGGCCTGCTACGACCTCGCGACGACCATGCTGCGAGTATGAGTCAAGGGCAAACTCGGCAGAGGTCATGAAAGTGGGCCAGGCCCTTAAGGGATACTTTAGTGTGATGACTTAAAAGGTCCCAGGAAAAATGGCTTATTCATTGTCCGGGGCATTTTGCCCCCTGCTTATTGTTGGCTGAGCACTACTCCCGACCGACACACAAGGGGCAATTTTACTAAGGCCAATTAACCTACAAACACGCACAGCTTTGGGATGCGTGTGGAAACTGGCGTAGTAATCGGAGTAAAATAGTAATAGAGAAAGAAATGTATAACAAAGATCATGGTATTTTGTGGGGCTGAGATAAGGTCTTGGGAAGGTATCGATTGATCGAATTGATTGCAAGATAAAAGCCTGGAACCGGGCCCACCATTTCCACGCTGAACATCGGTAGGCAAAAATGCTGGAGAAACTCAGCGGGTGAGGCAGCATCTATGCAGCGAAGGAAATAGGTGATGTTTCGGGTTGAGACCCTTCTCCAGACTGAACATCGACCGCACTAGTTTTATGTTATCTCACTTTCTCATTCACTACCTATGCACTACGGGGAATTTTACAGAGGGCCCATTAACCTACAATCCTGCTGGTCTTTGGCATGTGGGAGGACACTGGAGTACCCATGCGCTCACAGGCAAAACTTGCAAACTCCACACAGACAGCACTAGGGGGTCAGGATCAAACCCAGATCTGTGATGTTGTGAAGTAGATAAGCATTGTGGCTGGTACGGACTTGATGGGCCAAAAGGCATGTTTCTGTGCTGTACATTTCTATGAAAACATTTTAGAAACATCGGCGTTCGATGTCGGCGACGCTCCTGTGAGAACAAAGAATTACGCTGTAGGGGGGGGGGGGGGGGGGGAAGATCAAGGAGGGATCCAGTGTGGGCTGGAGTTTAGAAGGTTGAGGGTGAACCTCATTGAAACTCAGAGAATAATGAAAGGCATGGATAGAGTGGATGTGGAGAAGATGTTTCCACTGGTGGGAGAGCCTAGGACCATAGAAAAATAGGTGCAGGAGTTGGCCAGATGGAAGTTGAAGAAGAGGGACTATATTGAATTTTAACTTTGTCGAGACCCTTTACGTTGCGCCGTTTGTACTGTATGCAAACAAAGAATCGCACTGTACCAAGCCCACGAGACAAAGGATCACTCAATCAATGTGTAGGAAAGAACTGCAGGTGCTGGTTTAAATCGGAGGTAGATACAAAATGCTGGAGCAACTGAGCGGGACAGGCAACATCTCTGGAGAGAAGGAATGGGTGACGTTTCAGGTCCAGACCCTTCTTCAGACTGATGTACTCTGCTTCACATTGAACAATATATTTGGCACAAAAGACACTTTTCATGAGGTAATGGACAATAAGTGCAGGAGTAGGCCATTCGGCCCTTCGAGCCAGCACCGCCATTCAATGTGATCATGGCTGATCATCCCCAATCAGTACCCCGTTCCTGCCTTCTCCCCATATCCCCTGACTCCCCTATCTTTAAGAGCCCTATCTAGCTCTCTCTTGAAAGTATCCAGAGAACCAGCCTCCACTGCCCTCTGAGGCAGAGAATTCCACAGACTCACAACTCTCTGTGAAAAAAAATGTTTCCTCCATTCCAAATGGCTTACCACTTATTCTTAAACTGTGGCCCCTGGTTCTGGACTTCCCCAGCATCGGGAACATGTTTCCTGCGTGTTCTTGTTTAATGTCTGAATCTCATGGGACAACTTCAATTTCCCTGTCGATTGTCTCTTCCATTGGGATTTGTAATGCATACACCTGACATTTCAGCTTGCGTTTTGTCTAAATTTTGCTTTTATCATTGTTTTTGGTGCCTTATAGGCAACCCGGGGAAGTGGTTGAATGCAATTTGCATGGTCCATATGTACTATATTAAACATCCTTAGACAGGACTTAAAAAGCCAGGGAATAAATAGAGCTATAAAACTCAATAAAGATTAGTAGTTTAAAATGAGTGGCATTATTAAAAATGGATTGAACTGCAGCAATTCTTCCAAGTCCCAATATAAAATAGGAACCGGAGCCAATAATACTTGCACAATACCATACAAAAGCTTCTGCGATGTCTTCCTTTCTGTATTGAATCGTGCAGCACTGAAAGGCGTCTTCTCCCATCATCATCCATGTAACCTGTGGCACCACTCTGCGCTAACCCCATTTTCCTGACCCGCTATTTAGTTTAGAGATTTATCTTCAATGTCAATTTAAAACCCTTAACATTTTTAACGACTTTGCACTTGAAAGGTACAAGATGGTGCTGGAAACATGACAATTCTTGTGTATTTGGTTAGCGTACTCGACTGTTCTTACACTCTTGTGCTTGAGTATAAGTAAGTACGTTTATTGGCCAAGTATTCACATACAAGGAATTTGCCTTGGTGCTCCGCCCACAAGTAACAACATGACATATAGTGATAGTTACGAATGACTAAGAAAACACTAAACATTAATAACAATAAAACATTGTTGATAAAACACAATTGATCAAGCAAGTGAACCAACAAAATACCAGATCAAAGGGAGGCTACAGATTTTGGGCTGTTGAGTAGAGCAACTACTTGTGGATAAAAACTGTTTTTGTGTCTGGCTGTGGCAGCTTTGACAGTCCGGAGTCACCTTCCAGAGGGAAGTGATTCAAAGAGTTTGTGGCCAGGATGAGAGGGGTCAGAGATGCCTGCTCGCTTCCTGGCCCTTGCAGTGTGCAGTTCATCGATGGAGGGAAGGTTGCAGCCAATAACCTTCTCAGCTGATTGGACGATTCGCTGCAGCCTCCGGGTGTCGTGCTTGGTGGCTGAGCCAAACCAGACCATGATGGAGAAGGTGAGGACAGACTCTACGATGGCCGTGTAGAATTGGACCATCATTGCCTGTGGCAGATTGTGCTTCCTCAGCTGCCGTAGGAAGTACATCCTCTGTTGTGCCTTTTTGACTGTGGAGTCGATGGTAGCTCCCCACTTAAGGTAATTGTGACTATGTGTAGGAAGATTTTTACCTTGATTCCGACAGCCCTAAGAGCTATATCGAACTCTCTCATGAATAGTGTTAAATATAGCTCTACGCGTTACTGATTTTGAATGATCAGCCATGATCATATTAAATTGCTGGCTCGAAGATCCAAATGGCTCACTCCTGCACCTACTTTCTATGTTTCTATGGGGAAAAAAAAGGAATTTCACTTGGGGACATTAACGATAAAGTGGCATTAAACCATTAAAGACACAGCATGGAAACAGGCCCTTTGGCCCAATGAGTCCACGCCGACCATCGATCTCCCGTTCACACTAGTTCTGCGTTATCCCACTTTCTCATCCACTCCCTGCACATTAGGGGCAATTTACAGAGGGCCAATTAACCTGCAAACCCACACGTCTTTGGGTTGTGGGAGGAAACCAGAGCACTAGGAAGAAACCCACACGGTCACGGAGAACGTGCAAACTCCACAAACCAGACAGACAGCACCCGAGGTCAGGATGTAACCGGGGTCTGTGGCACTATGAGGCAGCAGCTCCACCGAGCCACCCCACACATGGTAGGGTTGCTTCAAGCATATTTTTATATCGGAAGCAAGTCAACTATTCTTCATTTAGATAACTTACTATTAAAACCCCACTGCAGCAGACGGTATAATTTTGTTTTTTGAGCAAGGCTACGACAAGTAATTGGGTAGCATCTCATTTAATAAATTGTGTCCCTTTCATTTCAAATAATTACTGATCTCTGCCAGATCATTTGATGTTGGAATGGAAAATTGTCCAGGAAGGAATCCATCTGCTATTTATTATTGGAGAACTCCATAAAGGCATCTGTAACATCACTTCAGGAAGAAACGCTTCGATGTTCTTCTGTAAGAAGACTCAGGCCAGGTAAGTCTTGGAAGAAAGTCAGTCGAAAACAGCAAGTACAGTAGAATGCTGTGTAATGGAAACGTTCGACCTGCCAAGTAGAAATATAGAAAGATGGGTGCAGGAGTAGGCCATTCGACCCTTCGAGCCAGCACCGCCTTTCGATATGATCATGGCTGATCATCTAAAATCAGTACCCCGTTCCTGCCTTCTCCCCCCCCATATCCTTAATTCCTTTAACCCTAAGCGCTAAATCTAACTCTCTCTTGAAAGGTAGAGAATTCCACAGATTCACAACTCTCTGGGTGAAGAAGTTTTTCCTCATCTCAGTCCTAAATGGCCTACGCCTTATTCTTAAACTATGACCCCTGGTTCTGGACTCCCCCAACATGGGGAATATTTTTCCTGCATCTAGCCTGTGCAGCCTAGTAGTCTGAATTTAATAAGGATTCCTCATGTCGGTCAAGTTGTAGGGCAGCACAGTCGCACGGCAGTAGAGTTCCTGCCTTTTGGCGGCAGAGACCTGGGTTCGATCCTGACTACAGGTGCAGCCAGTACGGAGTATGCACGATCTCTCAGCGTAAACATGTCACTTTTTACCAGATGCTCCAGTTTCCTCCCACACTCCAAAGACGTGCAGGATTGTAGGTGAATTGGCTTTGGTAAAAATTCTGAAGTGTCCCTCGTGTGTAGGATAGTGTTAGTGTGCGGGGATCGCTGGTCGGCACGGACTCGGTGGGCAGAAGGGGTGTTTCCCATGCGATATCTCCAAACTAAACTAAACTAGAGTTGCTGCCTTACAGCACCAGATACCCGGGTTCAATCCTGACTGCGGGTGCTGTCTGGACGGAGTTTGTACGTTCTCCCCTTGACCTGCGTGGGTTTTCTCCGAGATCTTCGGTTTCCTCCCACACTCCAAAGCCGTACAGGTTTGTAGGTTAACTGGCTTTGGCAAAGATTGTAAATTGTCCCTCAGTGTGTAGGATGGTGCTAGTGTGCGGGGATCGCTGGTCGGCACAGAGTGGGTGGGCCGAAGGGCCGGTTTCCATGCAGTAACTCTAAACTAAACTAAACTAAAACTCCTGTAAGCGAATCGCTCCTTAACAGGTGAGTCAGAGATGTCGGTAGCTTTTATTTTAATTCAATAGCTTTAAGGTGAAAGGGGTAAAGTTGAAACGAGTTGTGATATCTTGGTCAACGTGGCCCTGTTTCCGTGCTGTATGACTATGTGTATGGCACGTTTTTTACCTACCAGAGTGGTGGGTGTCTAGAACGTGCTGCTAGAGGTGGATATGATAGTGGCGTTTAAGAAGCTTTGAGACAGGCACATGGACATGCAGGGAATGGAGGGATATGGATCACGTGCTGGCAGAGGAGATTAATTTAAAGTGGCATCATGTTCAAGTCGGACATTGTGGGCCGAAGCATCTGCTATCGTGCTGCACTGTTCTATATTTTATGTAGCATGATCGATATAATACTAGAACATTAATAAATCATCATTAAGAATCCGAGGGGTCACTTTTTCACACAAAGGGTGGCGGGTGTATGGAACGAGCTGCCAGAGGAGGTCGTTGAGGCTGGGACTATCCCAACATTTAACAAGAAGTTAGACAGGTACATGGATAGGACAGGTTTGGAGGGATATGGACCAAGCGCAGGCAGGTGGGACTAGTGTAGCTGGGACATTGTTGGCTAACGGCCTGTCTCCACACTGTATGACTCTGACTATGACAGACAGATATCACTGTTTTAATTGAGATTTGTTCTATTGGCAACAAGCCAACGTCACACTGATAGATAATTATTCTTATTGGTTTATTATTGTCACAACTAAATATCATGAATCTCTCGGCTATTTCCATTCTAGCACCACTGATACCAACTGTGTGTTTGTGTGTGGGGATGTGTCTGTGTGGGGTGGGTGTGGAGCTGTGTGTATGTGTGGGAAGGGTGAAGGTGTGTGTGGGTAGGGGTGTGTGTTTGAGGTGTATGTGTGTGTGGGGAGGTTGTGGCTGCTGTATGGGGGGGGGGGTATGTGTGTGTGGGGGGGTTTTTGGAGGTGTATTGTGTGTGTAGGGGTGTGTGGGGGTGTAGAGGGTGTAGGGCATGTGTGTGCGTGTTGGAGGTGTGTGTGTGTGAGGGGGTGTGGGTATGTGGGGCATATCTGTGTGTGTGTTGGGTGTGTGTGTGTGTGTGTGTGTGTGTGTGTGTGTGTGGGGTGTGTGTGTGTGTGTGTGTGTGTGTGTGTGTGTGGGGGGGTGGGTGGTATGTGGGGGATATCTGTGTGTGTGTGTGTTGGGGGTGTGTGTGTGTGTGGGGAGGGTGTAGGGCATGTGTGTGCGTGTTGGAGGTGTGTGTGTGTGGGGGGTGTGGTATGTGGGGGATATCTGTGTGTGTGTGTGTTGGAGGTGTGTGTGTGTGGGGGGGTGTGGTATGTGGGGGATATCTGGGTGTGTGTGTGTGTTGGGGGGGGTGTGTGTGTAGGTGTGTGTGTGTGTAACCCATCCTGTTCCCTGAAATTTGATAACCAGCTCCTTCCTTCACCTTGCTGACATTGAGGGGGAGATTGTTTGTCCTGACACCACGTTGCTAAACTCTATCTCGTTCCCATACTCCATCTCATCATTGTTCCTGATGTGGCCCACTACGGTGGAGTAATCTGTAAACTTCTAAGTAGCAGCTTTGGGCTCGCAGTTGTAAGTGTGCAGGGAGTATAACAAGGGGCTGAGAACACATCCTTGTGGGGCATCGGTGTTGAGAATTATCGTGGAGTTTGTTCTATCGCCTACCCTCAGTGACTGTGGTCAGTGACTCAGGAAACTGAGCATCTAGTGGGAATGTTGATTCCCTGTTTCACTGGATCAGAGATGAGTTTGGATGGGATTATGGTTTTGAAGGCATTATGGTTTTGAAGGCAGTCAATAAAGTGGAGTCTGTCAAATGTGTGTTTCCTCCTTATCTAGATATTCCAGGGTTGAGTTTTGGGCCAGGGATATACCAGATGCTGTGGGCCTGTTTCAACGATAAGCAAATTGGCTGTCTGGGGGGTGGAGTTTGTGTTCATAAGTCATAGGAGCAGAATTAGCATATTCGGCCCATCAAATCTACTCTGCCATTCAATCATGGTTGAGCTATCTTTCCCTCTCAACCCCATTCTCCTGCCTTGCCCCCACAACCCTTAGCACCTGTACTAATCAAGAATCTGGCAATCTCTGCCTTAAAAATATCCATTGACTTGGCCTTCACAGCCGCCTGTGGCAATGAATTCCACCGATTCACCACCCTCTGACTGAAGAAATTCCTCCTCATCTCCTTCCTATAGATACGTCATTTTATTCTGAGGCTGTGCCTCTGGTCCTAGGCTCTCCCACTAGTGGAAACATCCTCTCCACATCCACTCTATCCAGGCCTATCACTATTTGGTAAGTTTCAATGAGGTGCCCCCTCATCCTTCTAAACTCCAGCGAGTACAGGCCCAGTGCCGTCAAACGCTCATCATATGTTAACCCACCCATTCCTGGGATCATTCTCATAAACCTCCTCTGGACATTTTCCAATGCCAGCACATCCTTACTCAGATATGGGGCCCAAAGCTGCTCACAATACTCCAGATGCGGTAAAACTCTGTAAACAATATAATTTAAAAAAAAGTTATATATATATATATATATATATATATATAGCCATTTGAGGCACAGGTTTAACAGCCTAATGGTTGTGGGGAAGAAGCTGTTCCTGAACCTGGACGTTACTGTTTTCAGGCGCCTATGTATTCTTCCCGATGGCAGGAGTGAAATGAGAGCATGGACAGGGTGGTGTGGTTCTCTGATGATGCTGGCTGCCTTTTTGAGGCAGCGATTCCTGTAAATACCTTAGATGGTGGAAAGGTCAGAAGCCGTGATGAAGTGGGCTGTGTTGACCATGTTTAGCCGCCTTCTTCGCTCCTGGGCATTCAAGTTGCCAACCAGCAGGATGGAGGAGTTAAATGCTGAATTAAGGAAGCAAGGGGTTGGAGATAACCTTGCCCTCATCGGGGGAGCTGCTGTAGAGATGGTCGACAAGTTCATCGTCATCCTGATCAGTTCTCCTCTCCCTGATGAGAGTTCTGCAACACACTCTCGTGCTGCTCGCCCTCCACACACAGGCATTTATTGCTCTATGAAAACTCCCCGAAGGTGCTTTTTTTTAAACACATTCCATGTATGTTTAATGTTGTCACAAGGTAGATAAAAATGCTGGAGAAACTCAGCGGGTGAGGCAGCATCTATGGAGCGAAGGAATAGGTGACGTTTCGGGTCGAGGCCCTTCTTCAGATAATGTTGTCTGGGTGTTTTGCCTAAAGATAGGCACTAATACCATTGAAAATTACACTATTGAATATAGAGAATCCATATTTATAGAGAATGTATGAAGAGCTTTTTGTTTTGTATGTATTTTTTATGCTGATCAAAGTTTATTTAGTAGCAGATGCTTTTGTAGCCTTGAAATTAAAATGTATATAATGATATAATATCTATTATCATGATATATGATGTATAATATTTAATATAATTGCATATTTAAATATATTAAAATATATATGTAAAATATATTAAATAATTAATATATATATATATATTAATTAATTTATATAGAAAATATATTAAAATAAATTATTTTATATTATATATATAACCATTTTTGCTTTAATATATTTTACGCCACAGGCCTTTATATATAATACAATATTTTATATAAAAGTCTTGTATTAAATATATGTATATTTAATACAAGATTTTAAATACAAGATCCCCTTGCTCAAACTAATATATGCACACACACACACACACACACACACACACACACACACACACACACACACACACACACATATACACACACACACACACACAACACACACACACACACAAATAAATATATACATATATATGTGCATATGTCTATATATATATCTGTATATATATATATATATATATATATATATATAGATATAGATATAGATATAGATATATATATATATATATATATATATATATATATATAGATATATATATATATATATATATATAGATGTGTGTGGGTGTTTATATACTTGCATTCACTCTTCTCTACCCCTCCCCCACCCAGGTCGCAGTAGCTTCTCATTGTCACCCTACAAACTGCTTACAATGGCCTGTTTCCTCCATCATCGTTACTTTTTTTTACATATCTTTCATTCATTGTTCTTTGTCTCTCCACATCACCATCTATATCTCTCGTTTCCCTTATCCCTAACCAGCCTGAAGAAGGGTCTCGACCCGAAACATCACCCATTCCTTCTCTCCAGAGATGCTGCCTGAGTTACTCCAGCATTTTTGTGTCTATCTCTGTGTATATGTATATATATATAATAATAATAATAATAATAATAAATAAACTCCGCATGGTCCAGACAAGGGACAACATTACATAAAAATACATTGCATATTAAAATCATCATAAAGTACATATACAATCTTAGTATATCACTTATAAAAGCATCATAAATTATATATTAAAAAAACCAATACATGAATTAAAATCCAGAATAAAAAGAATGATCAATGTCCTATATACTTATGAAACTTACACACACACACACACACACATATATATATGTTTGATACGTATATATATGTTGTATATACATGTTTTTAAGGGTGTTTTGCCTAAAGATAGGCGCTACCACCGCTGAGGATGACACTATTTGATATTGGAAGAATGCATGAAGAGTTATGTAGAATACACACATGCACACATAACACACACACACACATATATATATATATATATAAATATAATATATGGGTATATATATATATATGTGTGTACGCCACAATGTTCATTCATCATTTTGTTATATATATATAGATAGATAGATATATAAAATAATGGCCTGATGAATGGGCATTGTGGTGTTGTGAGATCGAGGGCGGTGAAAAGACATAGCCCTCCCACTGGAAGACAAGTCAGGAGCGGTAGACGTGTGCCTCCCGCACTCACACACCCACACACACAAGGCTCGCTTTGTGTGGCCAGGCAGCGAGAGCATTGCATCTCCACTCAACGGCACAACAGCCCTCTTTGCATCATGGATGCAGTGAAGTTTTTTTCTTGCATGCGGCAGAGATAACCTCCTCCGAGCTGAGCTGAGCGGGGAACATACTGTATTGTTGTTAGCAATGCGCCGAGGTTAAACAAGAGGGAAGTGAAATATTTATTTTTGTGATTCGCACAGCAGCGACTTGCCGGGGCTGGAGTATTTCAGCTTTAAAGCACTCCAAATGCGGCATTGTTATAAGCTTTCTGATTGTCTGCATCACCAGCGAGCCGGAGGACCATGTGAAGCAGGTCGGCACCCACTGCATCCGCCCGCCCGCACCAAGCATGCAGCCTCGCCGGCTGTGCCCCCCGCTCCCGGCTCTCGCTGGCCGTAGCCCTGTGTGTCTTTGTCCTGTGCTGGCTCTACGTCTACCCGGTCTACAGGATACCGGACGAGAAGGAGATCGTCAGCGAGATCCTGCGCCAGGGGAGGTGGAAGCGAAACCAGACAGCCATCGCTGGCTTCAGGTAGGAGAGGGAGAGAGGGAGAGAGGGGGTGGACAATTGGAGGGGAATGTAACGGTACCGCGGACGGAAAGGGGTTGTGAGCCAGTGAAAAAAATCACAGCGGCAATCTCTTTCGGGATTGAATACAACACTCTCCTTGGCTGCATTACTTACATCAAGACCTTCTTGCTGCATTTAACACAGGAGCCCCCTTACTTCATTTAATACAACACCCCCTTTACTGCATTTAATATATGACCCCCTTGCTCATTAGTACGCCCCCCTTGAACAATTTAATACAAGACCCCCTTGCTCTATTTAACACAAGACCCGCTTGCTGCATTTAATACAAGCCCCCCTCTGCTGCATTGCATAGAGCCAGGAGCAATGTCCTTCCCACACACACACACGCACAGCTCCATTGTAAAGACACACCCACACACACTGATACATTCACAACCCGGTCTAAAGACCGTCTCTTTATTTAACCGTGCATGTAATGTGCACATACCAATTCAGAGATTTCTGTTTATATGAAATATCAAATACAGCCACGTATTGATATATTTTTGAATATCCAAATATAAGTATGCATGCATGTCACACACACATACTCAAAAAAAATAAATGTGGGGTATGTACGTATACAGTCTATGGTACATATCAGTCTATGGTACTGGATTAACTCAGCGGGACAGGCAGCATCTCTGGAGAGAAGGAGTGGGTGACATTTCGGGTGGAGACCCCTCTTCAGACTTCAACACATTTTGTGCGCCAACCAGCATCTGCAGTTTTTTTCCCACACACTTCCTCAGTCTATGTGTATATACAAATTCAAAATTATATTTGGATATTTTGAATTAGCACATGCACATTTAAACAAAGAAATCTTTGAATCGGTATGTGTATAAGTGGATATTACACATTATCATATTTTGTATATGATTGTGTAATTATAGATTTATGATATGATTCAAAATATCGATATATAATAAATGGATGTCTTTGAATTTTCATGCAGACAGAAATCTTTCAATCCAAAATGGTCATTTATGTATAAATCTGTCATATCTGAATTGTATATGAATTATGTTAAATATGTATACCACCAAATATTCAATCATTCATTCATTCATTCATTCATTCATCATAATTGAAAACATTAGCGATGCAGTGGTGCTGGTTTCCGACGCCAATTTAAAGAATCATGTTTTTGTGCATAATGTGCATAATACACGTGAATGTACACGCACATGTGTGCAGACAAACATGCACAGGCAGGGGAAGGTGTAGGTTGAATCTAACGTCGTTACAGTGACCAGCTCCCTGCACACATTCTTCTCAAGGTGTAAGTTGTTTATTCCACCCACTGATGAAGCAGCAAAACTAGCGGGCACATATTTCTGAGGCAGCAGCGGCTTAACTCGAAGAGGATCTGATCTTCCTGTGAACCACTGTGCCTCTTCTGGAGGACCGTGGAGAGTGATTCGCTTCAGTTTTGTATGTGATTCTACTCGAGAACTTCTAATCATGGTCCATTGTCATTACGTATCTCAAAACTAATCATGGTCCATTCCTTATGGTTGTACCTCAAAGCTTCTAATCATGGTGCACTACCTTTAGACGTATCTCTAAGCTTCTAGTTCTGATCCAAGAGTCAAGAGTCAATTTAATTGTCATTTGGACCCCTGGAGGTCCAAACGAAATGCCGTTTCTGCAGCCATACATTACACACAAATAGACCCCAGACACAACATAATTACATTTTACATAAACATCCATCACATAGCTGTGATGGAAGGCCAAAAAAACTTATCTCTCCACTGCCCTCTCCCCCCCCCCCCCGATGTCAGAGTCAAAGTCAAAGCCCCCGGCTGGCGATGGCGATTGTCCCGCGGCCATTGAAGCCACGCCGGGTGGTGCGAGGTCGCACACCGGGTCTTGGTGTTGGAGCCCCCGGTGTGCGCTCGCAAAGTCCCGCGGCCATTCCAGCCGCGCGGGGCAGTGGTGTCAGGCCCCGCTCCAGGAGCTCTTCAACCCCGCAACACGGGCGGGAGAAGTTGCCGTTGCAGGAGCCCCGAAAAGCGGTCTCCCTCCAGGGATCCGCGGGCTCCCGGTGCCGCCGTCCATTGCTTATAGTTGTACCCCAAAGCCTCTAATTGTGGTACATTGTCTTTAATTGTGCCTCAAAGCTTGTAATGATGGTCGATTGCTGTTAATTGTAACCACATAGTCTTGGGTTAGGAGGGGACACCTGATTAGAAGCTCAGCTAATAAATGGTAATTGCGCTTGTGAGTTTTGTTTTCATAAATTGGAGGTCTTACTTTAAAAGCAAAGGCTGATAGGTTACATGTGGGCCTGGATGGTTTAGTTGTCTAATTTACATTCTCTGTGAACACAGTGGCGCAGCGGGTAGAGCTGCTGTTTCACAGCGCCGGGGACCCGGGTTCGATCCTGACCTGTGTGTGAAGTTTGCAAGTCCTCCCTGTGGGTTTCCTCCGGGTGCTCCAGTTTCCTTCCATACCCCAAAGACGTGCGGGATTGGAGGTTAATCGACCCTCTGTTAATTGCTCCTTAGTGTGGAGGGAGAGGATGCAAATGTGGGGCAACAAACTAGTATTAAACAGCGATCGATGGTTGGCGCAGACTTGGTGGGCCAATGAGCGTGTTTCTATGCTGCATCTCAATACTACACCAAACTAGTGTATGAACGAGTGATTGGTGGTTGGCATAGACTTGGGGGCCGAAGGTCCTGTTTCCGTGCTGTATCTCTGAACAAGAAGTCTCTTAATAAAATAAACAATCCAGGCAAATGGGACAGAATGTGCAGGTTGGGCCGAATGGCCTTCCTTCTGACTAGTATCATATATCTGCTGCGTGCTGGGTCCCGCCAACATAGCAGTTATGTATTAATGTCCCTGCTTACTGTGCCTTCCAGGGACCTTGGAGGTGAGTGGTTATTTGGTACATTACACCATCTTTAGCTATGCCGTTTTCTCCCCCAACACCCTGTCTCGGTCCCTCTACCAGGGAAGTGTGTGTGTGTGTGTGAGTATTTGTTTTTAGTTTTAGTTTTAGAGATACAGCGCGGAAACAACCATCGCTGGTTTCAGGTTTCGACCCCGACCACGGGTGCTGTCTGTACGAAGTTTGTACATTCTCCCCGTAAACCCACACAGGTCACGGGGAGAAGGTACAAACTCCGTACAGACAGCACCCTCCGTGGTCGGGATCGAACCCGGGTCTGCGGCGCTGCATTCGCTGCAAGGCAGCGACTAACTCTACCGCTGCGCCACCGTGCCGTGGATGTTGAAGAAGAAGTCGCAAATGGGCTGAAACCCAACAAGGTCAATGGAGAAGAGAATAATCCCAGCTCAAGTTTAGTTTAGTTTAGTTTAGTTTAGATGTACAGTGCAGAAACAGGACCTTCAGCCCACCGAGTTTGCACTGGCCAGCGATCCCCACACACTAGCACAATCCTGCATTAGGGGCATCAATTTTGTACAGACAGCACCCGTAGTCAGGATTGAACCCTGGGCTCTAGGATTGTAAGGCAGCAACTCTACCGCTGCGCCACCGTGCCGCCCCAGACAGCTCGCTCCAGGCACCCACCACATTCTGTGTAAAATAAACTAGTCCTGCCCCGCACATCTCCTTTAAACTTTGCCCCCAGCACCTTGAAGCTCGTCCCTCTCGTATTTGATATTTCCACCCTTGGGAAGAAGGATCTGACGGTCTACTCTGCCTATGCCCCCAAAGTCAAGATATTGGACAAAGCGAATGCTCAGTTTTAAATAAGTGGAAGAGAAATAGGTTTAATGTTTCAGATCCAAGATACGTCGTCAGAGCTGGCAAGGAGATAGAATAAGCTGGAGGAACTCAGAGGGTGCAGCAGCATCTATGGAGCGAAGGAAATAGGCAACGTTTCGGCCAGAAACGTTGCCTATTTTCTTCGCTCCATAGATGCTGCTGAACCCGCTGAGTTTCTGCAGCTTTTTTGTGTACCTTCGATTTTCCAGCATCTGCAGTTTCTTCTTAAATATTTTAAGGCAATCTCTCATCTCAAGCCTATGCCCACTATGTTCAGAATATTCTACCCTGGGAAAAGGACTGTGACAGTTCACTTTATCCGAGCTCTTGGATTCATCCCTTGTGCACCTCAATAAGATCATCCCTTAGCCTCCTCCCTGCCAAAGAAATAAAATCTATGCAAAATCTCCCCATAAGGAAGAGATTTTATAGAGGTGTATGATATTATGGAGGTGTATAATATAATGAGATGAATAGATCTTGTAGATATTCTTGCCCAGAGTAGGATATTCGAGAACCAGAGGACATAGGTTTAAGGTGGCGGGGGAAAGATTTAATAGGAATCTGAGGGGTAACTTTTTCTCGCAAAGGGTGGTAGGTGTATGGAATGAGCTGCCAGAGGAGGTAGTTGAGGCAGGTGCTAATGCAACATTTAAGAAACATTTAGACAGGTACATGGATAGGGCAGACCTAGAGGGAAATGGGCCAAATGAAGGCAGGTGGGACTAGTGTAGGTGGGACATGTTGGCTGGTGTGGGCAATTTAGGCCGAAGGGCCTGTTTCCATGCTGTATGACTGATTCTATGCAACTGAAGTCCGCAAGCCCAGGTAATATCCTGGCGGAACTGCAGATGCTGGCTTACACCTGAGATGGACACAAAAAGCTGGAGTAACTCAGCGGGTCAGGCAACACCTCTGGAGAGAATGAAAGATATGCAAATAGGGACGATGATCAAGGAACGGTGGAGCTCACAATGGTCCATTGTTGGCTGGGGTAGGTGAGAGCCCAGCAGCGACTACACCCTCTCCGAAGACTACGTAAAGCAGGTCTCCCCACTACACATCTACGAACTTTTTATAGGGGGACAGTCGAGAGCACATTAACCAACGGCATCACTTCCTGGTTCGGGAGCTGCAAGGCGTACGAACGGCACCAACTTGACAGGATTGTGAAGACCGCCAGCAGGATTATTGGTGCTCCACTCCCTTTCTTGCTGGACATATACAGGAAGAGATGTATCAACAGAGCCATCTCCATCATCAAAGACCCCTACCACCCATCGCATCACATATTCTCCATCCTGCCATCTGGGAAGAGGTACAGAAGCATTAGCTGCAAAACCAGCAGGATGGTCCTCAGCTTCTTCCCGCAGGCTTTAAGACTGATAAACGGACTTAGCCCCCTGCCAAAGTATCGCGCACCAACCATCAACCTGGACACACTGCAGCAGCTGTCGATCGGAACGCCTGTTGATGTTTAGTAGAGAGTAGAGTGTTTAATTTAATTTGTTCATGATATATGTATTTTTATTTCTATTTACTTGTTGTTATTTGTACTGCACACTGAATGGACCCTGGTTGAGCAACGTTTTTTTGTTTCCTCTGGGTATGTGAGTACTCAAGAAATGACAATAAAGATATACTGATACTGATACTGATACTGATAACGAGTTATACAGATAGTGAAACGAAACAGATAGTGAAACGACAAGTATAGTGGGGGGAGGGGCGGAGAGAGAGAGGGTGCAAGGGTTACTTGAGGTTCGAGAAATCAATAAGACGAGAGTGCTTTCAGAAAGTTGGCTCACCCTTAAGGCTGCACCATGTTAAAGCAGGAGATGAGGTATTGTTCTTCACGCTTGTTCGGACAGAACAATTAGAGTAAGTGTGCGGGGCTGAGTTGAGGTTGACGGCAAACGGAAGCTTGTGTTGAGTCATTGTTCTCTTGTCGGAAGCATTGCAGCCAATGAATTTCCTTACCACCACTGGCCTTTCTCCACTGTCAGAGTGATACCACAAGCACATTGGAAAAACAGCACCTCACATTTCACTTGGGCAGCTTGCACCCCAGCGGTATGACTATTGATTTCTCCAACTTCAAGTAACCCCTGCATTCCCTCTCTCTCCGTCTCTCTCCCATTCTGGTTCTCTGGCTTGTTTCTGTCCTCCTGGTTAAATTTTACATTGTATGCCCCGTTGTCACCTTCCCCTCAGCTAACAATGAGCCATTCTACATTTGCCCTAACATCGTCTGCTTTGATCTATATTTTCACACTGTAACCGTCCATATCTCTATGTCTCCCTCTCTCCCCCCTCTCAGTCTGATGAAGGGTCTCGACTCGAAACTTCACCCTTCTTCCTTCTCTCCTGAGATGCTGCCTGTCCCGCTGAGTTGCTCCAGCATTTTGTGTCGATCTTCGGTATAAACCAGCATCTGCAGTTCCTTCCTAACGACCGTGAATGCTCTGTAAACTCCCTCAGATAGTAGTGCGATGAATGGAGAAGGAGCACACAAGGAACTGCACATGCTGATTCACAAAAGAAAAGACCCAAATTGCTGGAGTACCTCTGGGTCAGGCTGCACTGTCTGGAGAACGTTGGTTAGGCAACGTTCCAACCTGGAACCTCTTCAGACCTGAAACATCACCTATCCATGTTCTCCAGAGATGCTGCCTGACCCGCTGAGTTACTCCAGCACCTTGTGTCCTTTTTCAACCTATCACGCCTATGTCAGGTGCTGTCATGTTCATAAGCTTACAAGTGATGGGAGCAGAATTAGGCCGTTCAGCCCGTCAAGTCTCCTCGGCCATTCAATCATGGCTGATCTGCCTTTTCCTCTTAACCCCATTCTCCTGCCTTCTCCCCATAACCCCTGACACCCGTACTAATCAAGAATCTATCAATCGCCACCTTAAAAATATCTACTGATATTACAGTTATACAAGACATTGGAGTACTGTGTTCTCGATGTTGCCAGAACTCAGCCTTGAGTTATAGGGAGAGGTTGGGTTGGGTAGGCTAGGACTTTGATCATTGGAGTTCAGAAAACATGTTTATAACCATATAACCATATAACAATTACAGCACGGAAACAGGCCATCTCGGCCCTACAAGTCCATGCCGAACAAATGTTTTTCCCCTTAGTCCCACCTGCCTGCACTCGTACCCAACAGTTGAACCTTCTTAACCAACCTTCCATGAGGAACCTTGTCAAAGGCCTTACTAAAGTCCATATAGACAACATCCATTGCTTTACCCTCGTCAATTTCCCTAGTAACCTCTTCAAAAAATTCAAGAAGATTAGTCAAACATGACCTTCCAGGCACAAATCCATGTTGACTGTTCCTAATCAGACCCTGTTTATCTAGATGCTTATATATATTGTCTCTAAGTATCTTTTCCATTAATTTGCCCACCACTGAAGTCAAACTAACAGGTCTATAATTGCTAGGTTTACTCTTAGAACCCTTTTTAAACGTTTCCAGTTGGGACTTTTCTACAGACCGATTGTAGTCAGGAGGAGAAAGCTGGAAGAGAGGTGGAACGCAAGACAAAGTCTGGCAAGTGATAGATGGTGGGGGGGGGGGGGGGGGGGTATTGGGGGAAGGGTGGATAAAGACCAGAGATGATAAGACAAGAAGTGAGATAAGGAGATAAGGATAGAGAAGGTGTGAAATGTGAAGCCAGTGTTAAACTGTGTTAGAGCAGCTTAAAAATGCCTTCCCATCCCCTCCAGCACTGCTCTGCTGCAGAACAATGTGCTTTGTTGAAGGTTGTATATTAATTGAACTTTGTATCGGAGGAAGGGGAAGGGGGATGGGGAAAATGTGTGCATATCCTTGGGGGGAGGAAGATGGAAGAAAGAGAGAATGATGCTTGTGATATAGTTCCTGTACCAATGTCAGACGATATAGACTTCCCAGTGAAGGTTACCCTGCCAAACACACTGCCAAATGCCATTGCCAACGCCCTAAGCCTTGCAGAGCCACCATCTCCGATGCACTTGAGAGGGATGGATAAGATGCAACACTGTAGATGTTGCTTTGCCTCCAGTACTCCTGTGGGAAGCTGGATGGCTCGCAGAGATCACACATTAGAGGCACAAGCAACTGCAGGTGCTGGAATCTTGAGCAAAGTGCTGGAACAACTCAACATGTCAGGCAGCATCCGAGGAGGGAATGGACAGGCGATGTTCTGGGTTGGGACCCATCTTCAAACCATGTTTGTTTTCGGATTATGTATTACGACTGAAACAGGTTCTCTCTTCATTTTCACTTGGGCAGCTTACAATCCAGCGGTATGAATATTGATTGATCTGATCTGTTCTGTTCTGTATTTATTAAAGCCTACTATGTTCTGTTGTGCTGAAGCAAAGCAAGAATTTCATTGTCCTATCTGGGCCACATGACAATAAACTCTCTTGAATTTTGAACTTCAAGTAACCCTTGCATCCCCTCTCTCTCCATCCCTCCCCCACCCTAGTCATCGTACTAGTTTCACTGTGGTCCTGTTGAGTTTCATGGTGTGTAGAACTCGATATCACCTGCCCAAAGCCAACAATGTGCCGTTCCCTTGATCACCGTTACCTTTTTTGCATATCTTTCATTCATTAGTTCTATATCACTCCATCACCATCTATATCTTTCAGTTTCCTTTCCCCTAACTCTCAGTCTGAATTAGGGTCTCAACCTAAAATGTCACCTTATCCTTTTCTCCAGAGATGCTGCCTGACCCGCTGAGTCGCTCCAGCTTTTTGAGAAGCCGATGCGACTTTGGTGGGGGGGAGAGATGGAGAGAGAGGGAATGCAGGGGTTACTTGAAGATCCATACCGCTGGGTTGTAAGCTGCCCAAGCAAAAATATAAGATGCTGTTTAGCCTCACTCTGACAATGGAGGAGGCCTATGGATGTGGTGAGGATGTTCTGCCTGTGCAGAGGGTGTTTCCACTAGTGGCAGAGTCTAGGACTAGAGGTCCTAGCTTCAGAATTAAAGGACGTTCTTATGGGAAGGAGATGAGGAGAAATTTCTAGTCAGAGGGTGGTGGATCTGTGGAATTCTTTGCCACAGAAGGCTGTGGAGGCCAAGTCAGTGAATATTTTTTAAGGCAGAGATAGATAGATTCTTGATTAGTGCAGGTGTCAGAGGTTATAGGGATAAGGCAGGAGAATGGGGTTAGGAGGGCGAGATAGATCAGCCATAATTTGCGAATTAGACTTGATGGGCCGAATGACCTAATTCTATTCCTATCCCTTATGACCTTATGGCCTAGGACAGAAAGGTCAGTGTGGGAATGGGAATTGGAATTAAAGTGTTTGGCAACTGGTGGGAGATCAGGTAGGTCCAGGTGGACTGAGCGAAGGTAAGTTTTGCAAAAACGCAGGAACTGCGGATGCTGGTTTACATCCAGCGGTATTAATATTGACTTCTCAAACTTTAAATAACCCTCGCTTTCCCTCTCTCATCCATCACCCCAACCCTTCACTGTCGTCCTGATTAGAGTTTACTGCCTTCCCCTCTGCTATCAATGATCCATTCTACATTTTCCTTCTCTCATCTTCATCCCTGATCTCTCGTTTTCACACCTTACCCTTATATCACATACCTCCGTGTCTCCCTCTCCCCTGACTCTCAGTCTGAAGAAGGGTCTTGACAACGTCAACACAAAGTCACCCATTCCTTCTCTCCAGAGATGCTGCCTGTCCCGCTGAGTTACTCCAGCATTTTGTGTCTGTCTTCAGGAAAATGATAAGACTGGTGGTATTAGGTTATTTTTGTCACGTGTACCGAGATATGGGAAAAGCTTTTGTTTGCATGCTCTCTAGTTGAATCAGACGACACTGTACATGAAACAATCATGCCATACACAACTGTAGGTCCAACACCGATGTTCTGGCAACTGATGGTCTCCGGCACATGTACATAGGCAAGCGGACAAAATCACGAGAGCGCAATTGAAATTCCCTGGGCGGCCACAGATGGCGCTGCATGTGGCGCACGTTCTTTGGGACGTGTCCCTCTGCCCCGCTGGAGTTATTTATTTACATCTGTATTTGCTGATGGTGATTCTTCGGTATAGTCTAACTTAGTTTATTTTGCTGACCCCAGATGTGGCTTCTAAGCAAGATCCAAGTGTAAACGCAGTTAGTTTACATTTAATATTTGCTTTACTTAGGTTTCTAGTAGTCAGAGACATGGGAAGGGTATTAGTGGGCTAGGTGTATTGTATCATTATTACGTGACCTCTGTTGGTCTGGCAGAACGGATAATCCAACCAGGCTATGGAACCATGGGTGCTGGAAATTCGGTGGAGGGCCTGTACAAGAGGGAGGGCAAAGGGGAAAATACCAGAATGCAGAATGTATTCACGGTGTAAGAGTGTTACTGTTACAGAGAAAAGGTTTAATAAACACAATGAGGTGGGCTGGAAGATCGCGAGTACATCCTAGCGTATGGGAGGAACGTTCAATAGTCTGACAGCAGTGGGGAAGAAGTTGTTCCTGAGTCTGGTGGTGTACACTTTCAAGCTTCTCATAGAGTGATACAGTGTGGAAACAGGCCCTTCGGCCCAACTTGCCCACACCAGCCAACAGTCCCACCTGCACTCGTTTGTTCCATATCCCTTCAAACCCGCCCTATCTGTGTACCTCTCTAACTGTTTCTTAAATGTTGGGATAGTCCCTGCCTCAGCTACCTCCTCTGACAGCTTGTTCCATACACCCACCACCCTTTGTGTGAAAAGGTTACCCCTCTGATTCCTATTAAAAATTTTCCCCTTCATCTTAAACTTATGTTGTCTGGTCCTCGAATCCTCTACTCTGGGCAAGAGAGTCTGTGCATTTATCCGATCTATTCCTCTCATGATTTTATACCCCACTATAAGATCACCCCTCATCCTCCTGAGCTCCAAGGAAAAGAGTCATGGCCTACTCAACCTCTCCCTATAGCTCTGAGCCTCTAGCCCTGGCAACATCCTTGTAAATCTTCTCTGTACTTTTCCCAGCTTGACAACATCTTTCCTATAATATGGTTCCCAGAACTGAACACAATACTCTAAATGCACTCTCACCAACATCTTATACAACGGAAATATAGAAAATAGGTGCAGGAGTGTACTACTGCAACATGGCCTCCCAATACTCTGACTGATGAAGGCCAATGTGCCAAACGCCTTTTTGTCCACCCTATCTATCTGCGACTTCAAGGAACTCCTAGATCCCTCTCCTCTACAACAATCCCCAGAGCCCCAGCATTCACTGTGTAGGTACCCATGTTCGACTTCCCTAAATGCAACACCTCACATTTCTCATTCTCATGATTTTATACACATCAATAATGTGTGTGTGTGTGTGTGTGTGTGTGTGTGTGTGTGTGTGTGTGTGTGTGTGTGTGTGTGTGTGTGTGTGTGTGTGTGTGTGTGTGTGTGTATATATATATGTGTGTGTGTGTGTGTGTGTGTGTGTGTGTATCTATCTATTATATACTAAAACTGTGTGTGTGTGTGTGTGTGTATATCTATGTGTGTGTGTGTGTGTGTGTGTGTGTGTGTGTGTGTGTGTGTGTGCGTATATCTATCTATTATATATTAAAACTGTGTGTGTGTGTGTGTGTTTCTGGGTGTGTGTGTTTGTGGTGTGTGTGTTTCTGGCTATGTGTGTTTGTGGGTGCCAGATTCGGCCTTTGATTCCCTGCTACGCCAGTACTCCGTCATTAAACATTTTTTCCATGTTGCTAGCTCATTCACTTTTACATTCCATTTTGCACTCCTCAAAACATTTTTTCTTTTTATGTACCCATTTTTTAATAAAATCCTACACCCCCCCCCACTCACTCATTTTGTCGCCTCCTGCTGGCCAGCGACCATAACGGCTGCTGACGCCCGCCTCTGCCTCAAAGACGCCGCCATTTTTCACAGCCGCTGGTGCCCGGCCCGGCTCTGTCACGCAGCCGGCGTCTCACAAGTGCTGAGGATGCGAGGCTTCACACTCTCTAACCAGCTGGAGTGGGGGCCAAACTCGGGGTTTGGGATGGGGCCGTGACCTCGGCCCACGCCCGCCAGCGGTCTCTCTGTCTCTCCCCTCTCTCTGTCTCTGCCCTCTCTGTCTCTCCCCCCCCTCTCTCTCTCTCTCTCTCTCTCTGCCCTCAAACCCCCCCCATGCCCCCCCCCCCCCCACCTGCTCCCCAACCGTCCCTGTTCAAATTGCGCAGAAATAACCAAAGATCCCATAGCGGCTATAGGATCTTTGGAGAGAACGAGCGTTCACAGCCCACAGCTCGACTCCTCCCCGAAGCGCAGAGTTCTCCCTCCCTCCCCTCCCCCCCCCCCCCCCCCCCCCTTTCTCCACCTGTTCTCGCTCTTCTCGCTCTCCTTTCTCTCTCTCTCCCCGGCACAGTGAGCAGATTATTGCGTTCAATAACCAGCCCTCACCTCTGATGACGCGCACCCCCTCCCTCAAATTCTCCACACCCTCTCCCCATCCACTACCTCTCCCCCCCTCACACTCCCTCTCCCCCCCTCCCTCCCCCCCCTTACTCTCCCCCTCACCCCCTCCTCTCCCATCCCTTCCCCCTCTCTCTCCATCCACTCCCCCTCTGCACCTCTCTCCACCCTGTCCCTCTCCAGTTTCTTTCCTTTTCAGTTGCTGTGGCCCCAATCTCTCAAATTTCCTTTCCCCATGGTTTATGAACAGTTTCATCCAAGATTGCAAGAAATTGCAGAGAGTTGTGGAGGTAGCCCAGACCATCACACAATCCAACCTCCCTTCCATTGAGTCTCATCCCGATCACTCCCTCCCCTCCCCTCTCCCATCAGCCAAGAGGTACAGAAATGTGAACACGCACACCTCCGGATTCAGGGACAGTTTCTTCCCAGCTGTTATCAGGCAACTGGACCATCCAACCACCAACTAGAGAGCGGCCCTGACCTCCCATCCACATCATTGGGGACCTTTGAACTATCTTCAGTCTCACCTGTTTTTTTTTCTCCCGAGATGCTGCCTGACACGCTGAGTTACTCCAGCATTTTGTGTCTCATCTTTTAATCAGACATTACTGGTCTTTATCTTGCACTAAACGTTACACCCTACATCCTGTATCTGTACACTGTGGACGGATCAATTGCAATCATGTATAGTGTTTCGCTGACTGGAATGCGTGCAACTAAAAGCTTTTCACTGCACCTTTTCACTGCACGTGACGATAATAAACTAACCTCAGCTACATCTCACTGCCTCTCTAACCATCTGTTAAAGATGCAATTCAACGTCATTATTTTTCACCAAGCTTTTGGCAGTTTGCCTGAATATCTCTTCAGTATCCAAGTCTGTGAAATAATGTTCATGTGTAGTGCCTGGGGACTTTACTAGTTAAAGGATATTTATTAAGCACAAATGTGATTAGTGATTGCTCTCGGACACTTTATTAAATGTTTTGAGGTTCCCAACTTCCTGTGGAACTTGGAGACATTTCTAGTCTGCGGCTATTTTATTGATAAATGTTCGTGGGATCATATAAGGCTATTTGATGGATACATTTTGCCACAAATTATCACACTGAGACCTCCCTTTCACTCCCCCTCTACAATTAGTCTAAAGAAGGGTCCCAACCCAAACGTCCATGTTCTCCAGGGATGCTGCCCGACCCGCTGAGTGGGGCTGAGAGCGACACACGGTGGTGCAGCGGTAGAGTTGCTGCCTCACAACATCAGAGACCCAGGTTCAATCCTGACTATGGGTGCTGTCTGTACGGAGTTTGTATGTTCTCCCCGTGACCGCGTGTGTTTTCTCACTGCGACTATGTGGGTTTGTACGTTCTCACTGAAACAGCGTGGGTTTTCCCTGGGTGCTCAGGTTTTCCTCCCACACTCCAAAGACGTTCAGGTTTGTAGGATGATTGCCGTTGGCAAAATTAGAAATTGGCCCTAGTGTGTAGAATAGCGCTAGTATACGGGATGATCGCTGGTTTGTGTGGACCCGTTGAGCCGAAGGGTCTGTTTCCAAGCTGTATCTCTAAAGTCTAAAAGTCTAACATTTTTTGAAGAACTGGTAAAGAGGTCTCCAGTAATAAAAGCCAGCGGTGCTGTGGGTTAGAGACAAATCTCGCTTGATGCCTCAAAGGCCTTTCCCCGATTCCAGTCACTGGAGTTTCTCATTTTTCAAGCAAAATGATCAGATTATTGTTTGAGATTAAGGCATTCTTAGAGTCATAGGTCTATACAGGAACAGGCCCTTCGGCCCAACTTGTCCATTCCATGCAAATTGTCTAACCAAATTAATCCCACTTAGTAATAATCATAATATTAATAATAATAATAATGAGAAGAGACTTTATTTCGGACTCAAGGTCCAGACAGGGGATAACATTACATAAAAAATACATTGCATAGTAAAAACATCAGAAAGTACATATAAAATATTAGTATATCACTTACAAAAGCATCATAAATTATATATTAAATAAAAAAAACACAATACATGAGTTAAAATCCAGAATGAAAAGAATGATCAATGTCCTACAACGAGACAACTCTTTCCCCTGACTCTTGGTCTGAAGAATGGTCTCGACCCGAGACATCACCTACTCCTTTTCTCCAGAGATGCTGCCGGGCCCGATGAGTTACTCCAGCTTGTTGTGTCAACTTTGGTTTAAACCGGTATCTGCAGTTCCTTCCTACACTGTATTAGTCAGTTCTGGGAGCAGAATTAGGCCATTCGGCCCATCATGTCTACTCCGCCTACTGCCTCCATATTGTTCTTTGTTCAATGTTCCTTCCTTCCATTGACTAACGTTTACATGTTTTGTTGCTCTGACAAGCAGTTTTCCTGGCCAGTGGGAGTGTATCTCCCCTAAGGGGGTCACATGATAAGATCACCCCCCTACTCTACTGCTTCCAGGGCCCTATCTCTATAGTCAGGCCAGCGCAGTCCTGACAACATCAGCAATCTTTTCTGAAGCTACAAATTTCTATTTGGTGACCAACAACTGAACAAGACTCCTGTGGTCCTCACCAATGTCAGACACATAGGTGAAGGAGTAGAGGTCTAGCTTCGAGCCACGCACAATGTGGTCATTCACTCTGCTTCCTGTTCCTTTTCTCCAGGCGACTCCTTCAACAATGCTGTGACACGCAGAGGTTATTCGCCGTGACAAAGCTGAACTCGCCCATGGGAAAGAGCCTCTGGTTTGACGGAGAGTTCCTCTACTCACTGGCCATCAACAAGGAGATCTTCTCCATGTTTCCCCAGGTTAGCCGCGTCAGCCCGTCGTAAATGTTGCTGCTTTCATGTGCGTCGCATCAGAAGCCACGGTGTAGTCTACGAAGGTTCTCACGCCCACTCTCTGCTTACACACCTGACCTCTTGTGCAAAAGAATAGAAATCAGCGACATACATTTAATATATAAACACAGTCGTGATTGTGTTGGCAAAGGAAAATGTTGTTAACATGGTCAATGGGTAACTTTTCCACACAAAGGGTGGTGGGTGTATGGAATGAGCTACCAGAGGAGGTAGTTGAGACAGATACCATTGCAATGTTTAAGAAACATTTGGACAGGTACATGGATAGAACAGGTTTAGAGGGGTATGGGCCAAACGCAGGCTGGGAGGACTAATGTAGATGGGACATGTTGGTCGGCGCGGGCAAGTTGGGCTGATGGGCCTATTTCCACGCTGTATATAGTCATAGTCAGACAATGTGGAAACAGGCCCTTTGGCCCAATTTGCCCACACCGACCAACATGTCCCATCTACATTAGTCCCACCAGCCTGTGTTTGGCCCATATCCCTGTAAACCTAAATTCTATAGCATACGGTCTTCCCCAATATATAAAATGGGTCTGAAAGAGTCAAGGAGTTGTACCTCACAGGAATAGGCCCTTCAGCCCATCATGGTTATGCCAACCATCATGCCCAGCTACACTGCTCCCATTTGCCTGCATTAGTTTGATATCCCTCCACACAAGTACCTGTCCAGATCCCTCCAGATAAATGTTGCTACTGTTCGTGATTCCACCACCTCCACTGGGAGCTCAGTCCAGATCCAAACTACTGTTTGTGTGAAAGGTTCACCCCTCATTTACAACATTCTTAAATCTGGTGGAGTTCATGAGAGAGTTTGAATTTGGTCTGGGGGATCTTAAGTCTTGATTTAATGTAATGTTTCAAGGAATGGAACATTCTAATGTTAGGAATATTAGGCTTGCGAAAATAGATGAAGAATTGCAAACCTGATGTAGGAAGGAGCGAGTCTTAAACCCAGAAGAGTATATGATGGAATCTTAATCCTGAAATGGTGCATGGGTTATTGTTAACCTTGGAGGTGTGGAATTTTTTTTTCATCTTGCATGGTGAGATGGAGGGTTATGGTCTGAACGCAGGTGTATGGGACTAGGGGAGAATACATGTTCGGCATAGAAGGGTCGAGATGGCCAGTTACCGTGCTGTAATTGTTATATGGTTATATGGAAGTGCAGATGCTGGTTTACAAAGAAAAGACACAAAGTGCTGAAGTAATTCAGCATCTCTGGAGAACATAGATACGTGCTGTTTTGGGTCGGGACCCTTTCTCAGTGGTTGTGGTGTGGCGGGGCGGGGAGGGGGGCGGGAGAAAGTAGGAAGGGATGTGGGGACAGGATAAAGCTCGGCAAGTGATAGAGTCATACAGTGTGGAAGCAAACACTATAGCCCAACTTGGCCACACCAACCAACATGTCCAATCTACACTCATGCCATCTTCCTGCGTTTAGCCCATATCCCTCTAAACCTGTCCTATCTATGTACCTGGCTAAATGCATATAAAGCATTGTGATAGTACCTGCGTCAGCTACCTGATAGGTGGATACAGGTGAGGGTTTTTTTGATAGGCAGGTAGTTTCCTATCAAAATCTCCCCTCTGCCTATCAAAAACCTCCTTCACCTTTATCCACCTATTACTCACCAGGCTTTGTCCTGCTTTTCATCTCTACCAACCCGTACGCCCCCCATCCCCCTCTCCCCCCCCCCCCCCCCCCCCCCCCCCCCCCACTTCCTCGGCACCAAAATCAATCTGAAGAAGGGTCCCGGCCGAACGTCACCAATTCATGTTCTCCAGAAATGCCCCCTGACCCGTTGCGTTACTTCAGCATTCTGTGTCTCTTTTTGATGAGGATGCCACTAGGACTGGTGGGTTTGAGTTTATAAGGAAAAGCTCGATAGGCTTGGACTGTTTTTCCCGAAGTGTAGCAGGACCTTACACAGGATTGTAAAATCATGAGAGGCATAGATAGGGTGAATGTCCACAGTCACCTGCGGGCTGCTTTGAGGGTGAGTCTAAAAGTAGAGTGCGAGGGTTTCATGTGAGATGGGAAAGATTTAAAGAGGCTTGAGGGAGGCCAGGATGGGTATGTGGAACGAGATGCCAGATGAGGTACTAGAGGTGGGTACAATTACAGCACTGAAAAGACATTCAGTCAGTAACATGGAGAAGAAATATTTCAAGGAATAAGGACCAGGTGCAGGCAAGTGATACGAGCTGTGCCAGCATGGAAGAGTTGGGCCGAAGGGCTTGTTTCTGCGCTATTACAGCAACAGACCTGGGTTCGACACTGACTGCAGGTGCTGGTTGTACGTTCTCCCCGTGACCTGCGTGCGTTTTCTCCGAGTGCTCCAGTTTCCTCCAACACTCTAAATACGTGCTAGTTTGTAGGTTAGTTGGCTTCGGTAAAGATTGTAAATTGTCCCTAGTGTGTGTAGGATAGTATTAGTGTGTGGTGATCTCTGGTCGGCGTGGACTCGGTGGGCCGAAGGGCCTGTTTTTGTGTCGTATCTCTAAACTAAAAGCATAAGAATCTGAATCCTTGGGTCGACCATGAGGAGATCATAATCCTAGTTTTACTTCTGAAGGTATGGTCATGTTCTTCATGCTGTTGTGCATGAGGGATCTCAAATCTTGCATGGATCAGGAAGGTTCGTAATCCTGGATAATGTTAAACTATATATAATGCATGAGAGATTTTTAGAGTCTCTTTGCTGAATGAAAGAATCCTGAATACGGTATCATGTATAATGGACCTTAAATGTTGCATGAAGGAGCATAAATCTGGTGTCGTGTAGAAGTGAGACATAAACTTGGAAGGACTTGGATACAAGATCTAGAAACCTGAAACAATGCAAATGAATCATAATTCAAGTGCAGTCCATCACAGTTCACAATCTTGGAATAACATTAGACATAGTTGAGGAATGCAGAATACTGCTTGGGGAATGTTAAAACAGGCACACTATTCCAGGAATCTTTAATCTGTAATGATGTAAGTGAGGCTCGTACAGTACAACAAGTCGGGGGCTGAATTCCTTTAAGTTTGAAGGATCTAATGTCTGGAATAGTGCAGATCAACTCTTAAGTCATAGAGTCAATACTGCACGGAAGCAGGCCCTTATGCCCAACTTGCCTATGCTGACCAAGATGCCCCATTGAAGTTAGTCCGATCTGCCTGCGTTTGGCCCATATCCTTCTAAACCTTTCCTATCTATGTACATGTCCAAATGTTTTTGTCCGTGGCGCTCTTTGACGGCACTGGGCCTGTACTCGTTGGAGTTAAGAAGAATGAGGGGGGTATCTCATTGAAACTTACCAAATAGTGAAAGGCCTGGATAGAGTGAATGTGGAGAGGATGCATCCACTAGTGGGAGAGTCTAGGACCAGAGGGCACAACCACATAATACAAGGATGTACATTTAGAAAGGAGATGAGGAAGAACTTCTTTAACCAGAGGGTGGAGAATCTGTGGAATTCATTGCCACAGATGGCGATGGAGGCCATCATTGGGTATTTTTAAACTGTACATTGAAAATGTCTTGATTAATAAGGGTGTTATATGTTACGGGGAGAAGGCAGGAGAATGAGGTTGAAAGGGAAAGATAGATCAGCCATGATTGAATGGTGGAGTAGACTCGATGGGCTGAATGACCTAATTCTGCTTCTATGACATGAACACATGAAGTTTTAAATATTATGTTGTCCCGTGTAGAACGATGGATGAATCTTAAAGAAGAAATAATATTAGGATGAAATAACAGCAAGGAAATCGCAAGGGTTTTAAAGTCTAACGGTAGTGAATGATTTCAGGCTTAGCAGAGTCACTGAAGGTAGGCCTCTTCTCTGTTGCTAGGATACACCGATCCAGCTGCCACTGAAAAAGTGCTCGGTGGTGGGAAATGGCGGAATCTTGAAGAAGAGTAACTGTGGCAGCATCATCGACAAGGTGGATTTCATCATGCGGTAAGGAAACATTTTTGATGCCCCTAGTCTGGACTCTGGATATCGTTCCCTACTCTATGCTTAATCTCATTTTGTTTGAGATGATTTCTCTCATGTAAATACAATACAATACAATACCTTTATTTGTCATTTGAACCTCACATGAGGTTCAAACGAAATGTAGTTTCTGCAGCCATACAATAAAAGAACCAAAACACACACCAACACTATTCACATAAACATCCATCACAGTGGCTCTCCTCCTCACTGTGATGGAAGGCAAAGTTCTTGTCTCTCCCCTGCATTTCATTTCCCTCCCGAAGTCGAGGTCAAAGCCCCCGGCGGGCGCTAGTCCGCGGCAAATTAAGGCCGCGCCGGGCGTTGTAGGGCCCCCCTCCAGGTCACTCTCAACCCCGCAATTCGGGCGGGAGAAGTCGCCGCTGCCGGTGCCCCACAAAGCAGTCTCCCACCGGGGATCCGCGAGCTCCCGGTGTTCCATCCACCGGAGCCGTGCCGCAGCAGCGCGCCACCGCCGCTCTCCACGCCCCGAAGCCGGCCAGCTCCACGGAGGCAAGTCCGCAGCAGCTCCACAGCAGCTCCACAGGCTCCGCGGCTCCACAGCAGCTCCACAGCTCCACAGGCTCCGTGACTTGAGCCTCCAGGTCGTTCCGGTGGAGGCCGCTCCACGGCGCTAGGCCCCAACGGCAATGGAGACCCGACAGGGAAAAGGTCGGGTCTCCATGCAGGGAAGAGATTAAAAGTTTCCCCCACCCACCCCACTCATGCATTCCCGCTTGCCAATGCACTCACTTACCACAGCTCTCTCCAACTGTGAAAATGTGCTGCTTCCAAACTTTAGTTTAGTTTGGGGATGAGTGGGTTAACTTACGATGAGTGTTAGACGGGACTGGGCCTGTTCCCGCTGGTGTTTAGACGGGTGTGGGGGTGACTTCATTGAAAGTTACCGAATATTGAAATGCCTGGATAGAGTGGATGTGGAGAGGATGTTTCCACTAGTGGGAGAGTCCAGGGCCAGAGGCCACAGCCTCAGAATAAAAAGGGATGAAAGGAGATGAGGAGGAATTTATTTAGTCAGATGGTGGTGAGTTTGTGGAATTCATTGCTATAGATGGCGGTGGAGGCCATGTCATTGGGTATTTATAAGGCAGAAATTGACAGATTTTTCATTAGATAGGGTGTCAAGGGTTATGGGGAGAAGGCAGGAGAATGGGGTTGAGAGGGAAAGATAGATCAGTCATGATTGAAGAAGGGTTTCGGCCCGAAACGTTGCCTATTTCCTTTGGTCCATAGATGTTGCTGCACCCGCTTAGTTTCTCCAGCATTTTTGTCTACCATTGAATGGCAGAGTAGACTCGATGGGCCGATTGGCTTAATTCTGCTCCTGTGACTTATGAACTAGTTTAAAGGTACAGCATGGAAACAGGCCCTATGCTCTCCGAGCCCACGCTGACCATCGATCACCCATTCACACTAGTTCGATGCTATCCCACATTTGCATCCACTCTCCACACACTTGGAGCATTTTACAGAAGCCATTTAACAATTAACCTGCATGTCTTTGGGACGTGGGAGGAAACCGGAGCACCCAGAGGCCACCCAAGCGGTCACAGGGAGAACGTGCAAACTCTGCACAGACAGCAAGCGAGGTCAGGATTGAGCTCGGGTCTCTGGCGCTGTGAGACAGCCGCACTACCAGCTGCGCCGCAATGCCACAAGTTCCACCCAAATTCAACGAGAGTCAACAATGTTTAATTGTCATGTGTATCGACAAATTGAACGATGGAATTATTTCTTACTGTAACCCAACAGACCTGCAAAGACAATGCACACAGAAAATATACACCAAACAAACAATCTGTAAATTAATAACCACAGGATTACTGTAAAGAAGCCTCAAGTCTATAGTGCAACCAAACAATCTATAATTCATAGTTGAGGTTAGTGCTGTGTGGTGTTTAAGCACCTGATGGTTGTTGGGAAGAAGCAGTTTTTTGAACCTGTTTATTTTCTGTACCCTTTTTCCTGTTTTTTTTTTTTTTTTTTTACAACAAAATTTATTCAACTATTAAAAATAATATTTACACTACAATAAAACAAGCCAAAACCCACCACCATAATACAATACAAACATGTATCCATAATAAACTACTATACAACTATGATACAATCCTTATTGAGGATACATTCAACACCCTGCTACCCTTCTTCCTGTTAGCAGGAGTGAACATGAGAGCATGGCCAGGGTGGTGTGGGTCTCTGATGATGTTGGCTGCCTTTATTGAGGCAGCATCTTCTATAGATCCCTTTGATGTTGGGGAGATCAGGGCCGGGCAGTGTCCACCGCCACTTGTAATCTCCATCCTTCCTGGGCGTTTTGAGTTGCAGAACCAGGCTGTGATGTAACCAGTCAATATGCTCACCACTGTAAACCTGTAGAAGGTCAAGAGAGTGTTCATCGACATACAACATCTCCTCAGAAAGCTGACTGCACAGTGCCAAGTCTAATTATTGATTCTGCTCATGTTTCTGGGAGAGTCAATGTCATTTGTTAACGCTGTATAGTTTCATTTTAGTGTGAGATTAAGTGGCGTAGCGGTAGAGCTAATGCCTTTCAGCTCTGGAGACCAGGGTTCGATCCTGACTAGGGCTATCTTTGGTCTCCTCCCACAGCCAAAGACGTACAGGCTTGTAGGTTAATTGGCTTGGTATAAATGTACATTGTCCCTACTGCACATGTGTAAAGAGGAGTCATGATGTCACTAGTGGTGAGGTCACTATATTAAAGGTACATGCACATGTCATCTACAACATGTGTGTGTAGGATAGTGTAAGTGTGCGGGGATCGCTGGTCGGCGCGGACTCATTGGGCCGCGGGGCCTGTTTCCGCGCTGTATCTCTAATCTAAACAAAATTAGACTAAAGCAAACTCTAGCACGGTTCAGAAGACATCAAGACGGTGGTGCAATATGTAAACTCTGTACCCAGTGAGATGCAGAACCACTCTGGTGGGTATCAGGGTTGGAGGAGCCAGGTCACGGGGTAACCAGCCATCACCAATGCTAACAAGTAGAGCCCAGTGGTGTCTCAGATGCACAGGCCGGGCACATTTGTGCTGCGGTCATGGGAAGGGTGCCAGCCAACTCTTTGCCAATCTAACCTCAAGCAGAACTGATGCAAACAGGGCTGAGGTGCCCACAGCCGGTGGTTTCAGCAGCTTCCCCTTAGTCATGCAGCCAGAAATGCTCAACTGCTATGTTCATCAATGACTCTACTTCCTCTGAAGAGTGAGGAGATTTGTTATGCCGATGCATACTTAGTTTAGAGATGCAGTGCGGAAACCAGCCCTTTCCCCCCACCGAGTCCGCGCCGGCCAGCGATCCCCGCACACTAGCTCTATCCTACACACTAAGGGACAATTTACAATCTTTACCAAAGCCAGTTAACCTACAAACCGGTACGTCTTTGGAGTGTGGAAGGAAACCGAAGATCTTGGAGATCCCTGGGATGGCGGGACTTTCACATGAGGAAAGATTGAAAAGACTAGGCTTGTATTCACTGGAGTTTAGAAGGATGAGGGGATATCTTATAGAAACATATAAAATGATAAAAGGACTGGACAAGCTAGACGCAGAAAAAAATGTTCCCAATGTTGGGCGAGTCCAGAACCAGGGGCCACACAGTCTTAGAATAAAGGGGAGGTCATTTAAGACTGAGGTAAGAAAAAACTTTTTCACCCAGAGAGTTGTGAATTTATGGAATTCCCTGCCACAGAGGGCAGTGGAGGCCAAATCACTGGATGGGTTTAAGAGAGAGTTAGATAGAGCTCTAGGGGCTAGTGAAGTCAAGGGATATGGGGAGAAGGCAGGCACGGGCTATTGATAGGGGACGATCAGCCATGATCACAATGAATGGCGGTGCTGGCTCAAAGAGCCGAATGGCCTCCTCCTGCATCTATTTTCTATGTTTGTATGTTTCTAAAACCCATGCAGGTCACGGGGGAAATGTACAAACTCTGTCCAGACAGCACCCGCAGTCAGGATCGAACCCGGGTCTCTGGCGCTGTAAGGCAGCAACTCCACTCCTGCGCCACCATGCCGTCCCATACTCTCTCGAACTTCTACAGGTGTACGGCAGAGAGCATATTGACCAATTCCCTCACGATCTCGTTCAGCAACTAGAATGCCCAGGAAGGAAGGCTTACTATCCAAGCAGATTGGATAATACTGGAGTCATAGAGTCATACAGCATGGTTGCACACATACATCTTGCCCATGCCGACCAAGCTGCCCCATTGGCACTATTCCCACCTGCCCGCTTTGGCCAATATCCTTCAAACATTTCCTATCTATGTACCTGGTCCAAATGTATTTTAAATGCTATTATAGTGCTTACCTCAACAACCTCCTCTGGCAGCTAGTTCCAGATACCCACCACCTTCTGAGTGAATAAGTTGCTCCTCAGGGTATTATTAAATCTTTCTAGAATATATAAAATTATGTGAGGCACAGAGAGGGTGGATAGTCAGAACCATTTTCACACTCCTGCATTTAGCATCTCCAGGGAGATGCTAAATGCATTTCGTTGTCTCTGTACTGTACACTGACAATGACAATTAAAATTGAATCTGAATCTGAATCTGAATCTGAATTTTCACCTGTGGTGAAAATTAAAAACACTAGAGGCTATTGCTATAAGATGAGAGGGGGAAAGTTTCATGGACATGTGTGGGGCAAGTTTTTTACATAGCGAGGAGGCCTGGACCGTACTGCCAGGGGTGGCGGTGGAGGCAGGTATGATAGTGGCGTTTAAGAGGCGTTTAGATAGGCACATTGAAGTGCAGAGAGTAGAGAGATATGGATCAGGTGCAGGCAAAGGAGATCGGTTTTACTTGGCATCATGTTCGGCACTGACATTGTGGGCCGAAGGGCACTTTCCTGTGCTGTATTGTACTGTGGTCTACGTTCCTATAGGACTCTTCCACAGTGTCTGCATTTTATTGTTTTGCATTCAACGGAGAGTCCCACTTTGTGTCCTCACCAAAATCAGGGCTGCCAACATTGAGTGAGAGTTAGGAGTGAGAAATTGTTCCAATGCTCCCCATTCCCAATTACTTTTACATTGAAATGATTGAAATCCAAGTGCAGTTTAAGTGGCATCAGAAAAACAAAACCTTCGGAATAGATGATATTTATTACGTGGTTGGTTGTAGTCAGTATCAGCACAAATACCGTATTAAACTTTGAATCTTCAGATGTTCTGGTTCAAGCTAAAACTAAAGACAAATAATAACCTCCTCACACATTCCCCTGCAAGTATCTCTGCCACTCCTTTAAAATATGCCCCTTCTTTGAAAAAACTCTTAAACATCGCATCTGAATCAGTTTCCATCTGATTACACTCCTTGAGGATGTTAATCTACATGTTCAATTAATAAAACAGCGAGATTCAATTCAACCTGTCAAAGGAATTTGGTGGGGGGGGGGGGGTGGTTTAAAAATAGTCAGTGAGGTAAACAAACATAATAGTTGAGTGGCAAATGACAACAGTGCTACCTTCCCAATATTTAACTGAAGGAAATAATGGTTTATCGGGGCTGTATGTTATGACAGACAGCCTGACACCTTGCATGTCATTTTAATATTACACTTATCCCATCCCCCTGGATTAAGGTTTTGTCAACTAATTACAAACCAGGCTAATTACAAATGAATAACATTAGCCAACTCCGAAACACGAAGCGCTGAGCATTGGGATCCAGACATCACGGCCAACTGGCCTCAGTTCCCTGCTCACATCTGTCAGTGCTCTCCGTCTGAACCAGGGGACCCGGAGCGATTTTGAAAGTGGGGATGCTAAGCGATCGTTTGATCACTGGCCTTGGGGGTACCTGGCGAAGGAGTGGAGCAACTGAGTCGGGGGGGGGGGGGGGGGGGGGGGGGAGGTGTGGGAGGGGGGGGGGGGGGTTGGTGTGGGATTTCCCCCCTCCTACGGTAGGGACTTTTTGAAATTTGATGTATTAAAATCATTTTTAATGCATTGTGAAGTATGATTTCAATGTTTTTTATTTGAAATATCATTAAGAGGTAACTTTTTAAGGGGTAACTTTTTCCACACAAAGGATGGTGGGTGTATGGAAGCTGCCAGAGGAGGTAGTTGAGGCAGGGACTATCCCACATTTAAGAAACAGTTAGACTGATACATGGATAGGACAGGTTTGGAGGTATGGACCAAAAGCAGGTAGCGTAGCTGGGACATGTTGGCGGGTGTGGGCAAGTTGCACCGAAGGGCCTGTTTTCACACTATATCACTCTATGACTACATTATACCTCCACCATGCATGAATGCTTCAAAATCAAGTGGTCGAGTTTCATTGCCATATACTCAAGGATAGAAACATAGAAAATAGGTGCAAGAATAGGCCATTCAGCCCTTTGAACCAGCACTACCATTCAATATGATCATGGCTGTTCATCTAAAATCAGTGCCTCTTTCCTGTTTTTTCCCCATTTCCCTTGATTTTGCTAGCCCCAAGAGCTAAATGTAACTCTCTCTTGAAAACATCCAGTGAATTGGCCTCCATTGCGTTCTGTGGCAGAGAATTCCACAGATTCACAACTCTCTCCATGAAGAAAGTTTGGCCTCATCTCAGCCCTAACTGGCCCCCCCTTTATTCTTAAACTGTGACCCATGGTTCTGAACACCCCCAAGTTCGGGAACATTTTTCTTGCAGTTACAGTAAGTGAAAATCTAGCAGGCAAGCAGGATGCTTTCACCAACCACCCCCATTTGAAGGCCACTATCTTCCACCGTTTCTACCCAGTGCTTGGTACTTACTTGCAACAGCCACTGGTTGTCCTCCAGGATGCACTGAGCCGCAACCTGATCCATGCCGGCCACCAGGGCCAATTCGGCACATAGACTCTAGCGGCAGCGGCGCAACGCTTCGACGCCTCCGACGGCCTGTGACACTTGCACTGATGCTGCTCCATGGCCGGACCTGCAGTGAGCGACTTGCCAGCCCGGCAAACACTCGCCAGCCCCGGCTCCCCGTCTCCCCGTCCGCATCTGTCCCCGCTGCTGCTCCTGCTTCCATCCCTCCCTCAGCCCCGGCTCTCCAACACCCGTGGCCCATGCAGTTGAAATGAGTTTTGAAAAATTTCGTTGATAACAGAATTTCTCACGACAGAGCGTGAGAAATTTGTGATCAGCGTGAGAGTGTGAGAATCTGGCGAAATGTGTGATTCTCACTCTCAATGCGTGAGAGTTGGCAGCCCTGCCAATATGTGACCTACTAATATCATTAAAACTGATAGCAGGTTATTCACTCTGTAGATGGAAGGAACTGCAGTGGCTGGTTTACAAAAAAGACAAAAATACTTTAGTGGCGTTTAAAAGACATTTGGATACGCAGGGAATGGAGGGATGTGTTTATGAGCAGTTGGATAGGTGATAAGCTTGGCATCATGGTTGGCACAGACATTGTGGGCCAAAGGGCCCATCACTGTGCAGCCACCATTTGGTGCAGCGGTAGAGCTACTGCCTTACAGCGCCAGAGACCCGGGTTCGATCCTGACTCTGGGTGCTTGTCTGTACGGAGTTTGTACGATCCCCCCGTGACCTGCGTGGGTTTTCTCCAAGATCTTCCGTTTCCTCCCACAGTCCAAAGAGATACAGGTTGGTAGATTAATTGGCCTGGTATAAAAATGGGTAAATGTAAAATTGTCCCTAGTATGTGTCGGGTTTGTTAATGTGTGGGTATCGCTGGTCGGCACGGACTGGGTGGTTCGAAGGCTTGTTTCCACTCTGTTTCTCTAACCTGGTAAAAGCTAAACTGTGCTGTACTGTTCTATGTCCTGTTAACACAAGGAGCATAGAGAAAGATTGAACATGGATTGCATGGTATAAAAACGGCGCATTGCGTGATGGCTTCCAGCCCAGCCGCGGGAGTTGGTGAATAAGGGCTGAGCCGCTGCATGTTGTACACTGACCAGCTCACCTCGTTTCTCTTTGCAGTTGCAACCTCCCTCCTCTCACCAGCGAATACACCAGTGACACCGGCTACAAAACGCACCTGGTGACTGCAAATCCCAGCATCATCGAAAAAAGGTACTGTCCACGGCAAAAATAAAACCAACAGCAGTGGCAACATCTCTTAAGACTTTCGAGATACAGCGTGGAAACAGTCCCTTCTGACCACTGCTGCCACTATCCAACACACAATTTACAATTTTACCAAAGCCAATTATCCAAGGTCTGAAGAAGGGTCTCAACCCGAAACGTCACCTATTCCTTTTCTCCAGAGATGCTGTCTGACCCGCTGAGTTACTCCAGCGTTTTGTGTCTATCTCCGATTATCCTACAGACCTGTAGTTCTTTGGAGTGTGGGAAGAAACCGGAGCACCCTGCCACAGGGAAAACCTACAAACTCCGCACAGACAACACCCGCAGTTAGGATTGAACCTGGGTCTCTGGCGCTGTAAGGCAGCAACTCTACCGCTGTGCATTGGAAGGAGCCAAACATAAAAAATTAAAGGTGCCGGAGGAACTCAGTGGGTCAGACAGCACCTGTGGAAGAAATTTATCTTTGGAGTGTGAGATTGATCCCTGGGATGGCGGGACTGTCATATGAGGAAAGATTGAAAAGACTAGGCTTGTATTCACTGGAGTTTGGAAGGATGAGGGGGCATCTTATGGAAACATATAAAATTATAAAAGGACTGGACAGGCTAGATGCAGGAAAAATGTTCCCAATGTTGGGCGAGTCCGGAACCAGGGGCCACAGTCTTAGAATAAAGGGGAGGCCATTTAGGACTGAGGTGAGAAAAAACTTTTTCACCCAGAGAGCTGTGAATTTGTGGAATTCCCTGCCACAGAGGGCAGTGGAGGCCAAATCACTGGATGGATTTAAGAGAGAGTTAGATAGAGCTCTAGGGGCTGGTGGAATCAAGGGATATGGGGAGAAGGCAGGCACAGGTTATTGATTGGGGACGATCAGCCATGATCACGATTAATCACCACCTCCAGTTTAAATTCCATTTGGAATATTTTGGAGGACCAAGAATCCTAGAACCAATGGCGGTTCTGGCTCAAAGGACCAAATGGCCTCCTCCTGCACCTATTTTCTATGTTTCTATGTAAATGGACAGTCACCGTTTCGGGTTGGGACTCCTCTTCAGACTGATGGAGTAGGGAGGGGGAGACCGCTGTAAGAGTGAGATGGGGGCTCCCCCCTCTCTACTCCATAGGCTGAAAAACACAAAGTACTGGAGCAACTCAGCGGGTCAGGCAGCATCTGTGGAGGAAATGGGCAGATGACAGTTTGGGTCAGGACCCTTCTTCCGTCTGATTGTAATAAAGTTTAGTTTAGCATTTTTGCATGTAGTGATGTGCAGTGAAAAGCTTTTTCAAAGTGGATTCCCACTAACTACACTTGGACTACATCGAGTTGGAGTTTACCGATGATCAAATCAGTATCATGTTCCGAATTGGCCATCATTACTCTGAAGCAGATCGTGAGTTTTAGTTTGTTTGGTTTATTATAGTCATGTGCACTGAAGTACAGTGAAAAGCTTTTTGTTTGTACTATCTAGTCAGCAAATAGACTATGCATGGTTACAATCAAACCATCCAAAGTGTACAGATAGGGAATAAAAAGGTATAACGTGTAGTCACCAGCCACCTTCCCGCTTCCAGCTTTCTTCCCCCCCACCCCCAGCCTGCAGAAGAGTCCCGACCGGAAACATCACCGTTCTCCATAGATGCTGTCTGACCCGTTTAGTTACTACAGCACTTTGGGCCTTTCTTTGATAGACAATCATCTGCAGTTCTTGTGTCCACATTAAGTGATTGGCTGCCTTAATGAGGAAAGCAGGAACAGATTGCAACGGGGACTGATTGATAACATTGCCAGTTCTCTGGAGGGCATGCCTTGCAGCTAGATAGTGTTTGGCTTCATTGCCAGTTTTCCCCTGTGGCCTCTGGCACTGGTCTAACTTGGCTTGATATTGTTTGTGTTTTATTTATGTCCTATTGCCTGGATTTTCTTTGTTTCCCGTCGTAGTAACAGGCCTTGCCCAAACTCCCACGTCCACTCCTTGTCTACTTAGTTAACGGCGGATTGTACACGGGCCTCTTGTCCCTTCCTTGCTTCCTTATTTAGAAGTCCAAGCTGGGTATATTGTCTTATGTGCATGTTCAGTGACGTACAGACACAATGAATATCCATGCTTGCAGCAGCACCACAGGCATATGGACTCAAGGATACGGTTTAGAGGGATATGAGCCAAACGTGGGCAAATTGAACTGGCACAGATGGGGCATCTTGGTTGGCATGGTCACGTTGGGCTGAAGGGCCTGGTTTCATGTTCCTAAGCGGAAGGAGCAGAATTAGGCTATTCGGCCCATCAAGTCTACTCTGCCATTTGATCATTGTGGATCTATCTTTCCCTCTCAACCCCATTCCCCTGCCTCCGCCCCACAACCCCTGGCACCCTGTATGGGTGCTTTCATGCCGTACAACACTGCCATTCAGATTAGTTTTGTTTACTTTAGTGATACAGCACGGGAACAGGCCCTTCGGCCCACCGAGCCCGTGCCGAACAGCGATCCCCGCACCGTAACACTATCCATCACACACTAGGAACAATTTACAATTTTTACCAAAGCCAACTAGCCTATAAACCTGCACGTCTTTGGAGTGGGAGGAAACCAGAGATCCCAGAGAAAACTCACGCAGGTCACAGGGAGAACGTACAAACTCCGTACAAGCAGCACACTTGGTCAGGATCAAATCCAGGTCTCTGGCGCTGCAAACTCTACCGCTGCGCTGCTATGTTCGGGGCAAGTTCTTTACCCAGAGTGGTGGGGGCTTGGAAGGTGCGGCCAGGGGTAGTGGCGGAGGCAGATACAATTGTGGTGTTTGAGCCTTTCAGACAGGTATATATGGCTGTGTAAGGTATAGACAGATATGGATCACGTACAGGCGGATGAGATTGGTTTAACTTGGCATCAGACAACACACAAAATAATCTGCTGCTGATATTGATAGTAGTTCCTACACTGGGGCTTGGGAATAATCTGGAAACGCCATTAACATAGAACGTGGAGCAGTATGTCTGCGGAGCGAAATGGACGGACATTATTCCAGAGCGGGACTTTTCTGAAGGGTCACAAATGGAAAAGATGTCTGTCCATTCCCTCCGCAGATGCTGCCTGACCTGCCGGGTTCCTCCAGCAATTTGATGTGTTTGTTTGTGTGAGTGTGTTTGTGTTTGCGTGCGTGCGTGCGTGCGTGTGTGTGTGTGTGTGTGTGTGTGTGTGTGTGTGTGTGTGTGTGTGTGCGTGCGTGTTTGTGTGTCTGTCTGTCTGTCTGTCTGTCTGTCTGTCTGTCTGTCTGTCTGTCTGTCTGTCTGTCTGTCTGTCTGTCCTGTGACTGCGTGGGTTTCCTCAGGGTGCTCCGGTTTCCTCCCACACCCCAAAGACGTGCGGGCATGTAGGTTAATTGGCCCTAGTGTGTAGGGAGTGGATGAGAAAGTGGGGTAACACAGAGCTAGTGCAGATTGGTGATCGATGGACTGTGTGGGCTGATTCCATGCTGTATCTTTCAATCAGTATGGAATGACTCTCACCCCCCCCCCCCGGAAAATGTGGCACCCAGGTCGGATGAGGCAGCTGTTGTCAACCTCACCAGAACTTCCACGGCCGATGGGCGAGTCGTACTTGCCCCCCTGCGGCCAGGGCTGTGGAACTCCGGCCTGTCCGCGGCCAACTTTGCGAGCCTTTACCTCGACCCCCCACCCCCTCCAGGGCCGTGACCTTTGTTTGCCCGGCAAAACGGATAATATGGCAAGGCTCTGGAACCGAGGATGCCGGAAAATCAGTTGGCGTCGTGTGCAAGGTTTCATGTTTCTCTAAGTATACAGTATGTATGTGAGGTTCCCCAAGGCAAAATGTTTGGATGACGTTAAAAGAATTAAGAACCGGATTCTAATGTGGATAATTGTGAGGTTATCCACTTTGGTGGCAAGAACAAGAAGGCAGATTATTATCTGAATGGAGTCAGATTAGGAAAAGGGGAGGTGCAACGAGACCTGGGTGTACTTTTACATCAGTCACTGAAAGTAAGCATGCAGGTACAGCAATCAGTGAAGAAAGCTATAGGCATGCTGACCATTTCGAGAGGATTTAAGTTTAGCAGCAAGGAGGTCCTACTGCAGTTGTACCGGGCCCTGGTAAAACTACACCTGGAGTATTGTGTGCAATTTTGGTCTCCTAATTTGAGGAAGGACACTATTGTTATTGAAGGAGAGTAGGTTAACCAGGTTAATTCCTGGGATGGCGGGACTGACATATGATGAAAGAATGGGTCAACTGGGCTTGTATCCACTGGAATTTAGAAGGATGAGAGGATATCTTATAGAAACATACAACATTTTTAGAGGATTCGTCAGGCTAGATGCAGGAAAAATGTTCCAATGTTGGGAGAGTCCAGAACGAGGGGTCACAGTTTAAGGATAGGGGTAGGCCATTTAGGTCTGAGATGATGAAAAATGTCTTCACCCAGACAGTTGTGAACCTGTGGAATCCTCTGCCACAGAAGGAAGTGGTGGCCAATTCACTAGATGTTTTCAAGAGAGAGTTAGATTTCGCTCTTAGGACTAAAGGAATCAAGGGATATGGGGGAAAAAGCAGGAACAGGGTACTGATTTTAGATGATTAGCCATGATCATATTCAATGGAGGTGCTGGGCTCGAAGGGCCGAATGGCCTACGCCTGCACCTATTTTTCTGTGTTTCTCAGCAGTTCCCAGAAATCCAGTGAATATGATGTAATTGGTAGGGGAGTGGTGTGGGCACTTAATGAGCAGGAGGCCAATGATTGTAACTGCTGCCATGTACCCTGTGCCATATTCAGGTACTGATGAGCTTTGAAATCGAAGGATAGTCGAGATAGAGTAGATGGAGACACAAGGATCTGCAGAAGTTCCCCTTACAAGAAGGCATAGATGTGGGAAGGATGTTTCCACATAGCCCCAGAATTAAAGGGCGCTCTTTAGAAAGGAGGTGAGGAGGAACTTCTTTACTCGGAAGGTAGTTAATCTGTGGAACTCATTGCCACTGAGGACTGCGGAGGCCAAGTCAGTGGATATTTGTAAGGCAGAGAAAGACAAATCCTTGATTAGAACGGGTGTCTAGGTTTATGGGGAGAAGGCAGGAAAATGGGATTAGGAGGCAGAGATCAGCCATGATGGAATGGCACAGTGTACTTGATGGGCTGAATGGCCTAATTTTACTCCTATCACTTGTGAAGTTGGTTTACAATAAAAATACACAGCGCTGGAGCACTTTGCAGAGAATTGTGGACACATCCCAGACCATCATTGACTCCATTTACAGCAAAGCATTCGACAAGGTTCCACATGGTACACTGGTCTGGAAGGTTAGATCGCATGGGATCCGAGGAGAGATAGCTGAATGGACAGAAAATTGGCTTCATAGAAGGAAGCAGAGGATGATGGCGGAAGGTTGCTTCTCGGACTGGAGGCCTGTGACTGGTGGTGTGCCTCAGGGTCGTAGGTTGCTGAACCCTGTCCTAGATGTTTGGCCTCATTGTGATCCCTCCCCATGTTTTACAACCGATTCACCTGGTTAGTTTTATCTCCGGCTGCTTCATGTTGTTGGCGGCTGCACATCCAACTAAGAAAGAAGAGAAGACAAGAGATGAGACGTCACTCACAGCCGCCAACTGACGCTCTTCCCCAGACCGCACAGATCGCTCTGATGTGGCGCAAAAGAGACAAACTGTGCAGGGACTGAAGACAGCGTGAGAATCCTGTCATCAGCGTGAGAATTGGCTGGAATGCGTGACTCTCACGCTCAAAGCATTAGAGTTGGCAGCCCTGTCTAAGGCCAGGATGTGACAACAGACACACAGGGAGACACATACCAAAGGAAGACACATACACACACACACACACACACACACACAGGGAGGCACACACACATACACACACACAGGGAGGCAGACACACAAGCACACACACACAGGGAGACAGACACACACACACACACACACAGGGAGACACATACCAAAGGAAGACACATACATACACACACGCACAGGGAGACACACAGACACGCACAGGGAGACACACAGACACGCACACGCACACACACACACAAGGAGACACACACAGGGAGGCACACACAGGGACGCACACACACACACACACACACACACAAACACACACACAGAGACACACACACAGGCACACACACACAGGGAGACAGACACACAAGCCTCCCCACCCCCCTCATTCACACCTTTCCTTCCACCCTCCCCTCCCCTCCCTCTTCCTCCCCTTCCTCCCTCCCTTCCCCATCCCCCCTCTTTCTCCATTCTCTCCCCATGTTTCCTCTTTGCCTCCATCCCTCCCTTTTTTCTTTCCTTCTCTCTCTCTCTCTCTTCTCTCCCCATCTCTCTCTCTCTCTCTCTCTCTCTCTCTCTCTCTCTCTCTCTCTTTTCCCCCCTCCCTTTCTCTCCCCGGCCGCCCAATGGGGACTCTGGCGGGCACGGTGTAGCGTGGATTGGCGGCGCTGGTGGGCTGGCGCTGGCGTGTGAGTTGAAGGGCAGGAGGGAGGGAGGGAGGGAGGCTGCAGCAGGGGCCGGCAGCGCAGCGCTCATAGCCGGCACACAGATGCGCTGACACCCGGCGGCTGCACATCCGACCAAGAGAGAAGAGACGCGACGTCACTCACAGCCGTCAACAGACGCGCTTCCCCAGACCGTGCAGATCGCTGTCATGTAGTGCAAAGAGACAAACTGTGCAGCCAGATCGTATAGCTCCGTTATAGGATCCTTGGTGTGCAGGGACTGAAGACAGCGTGAGAATTCTGTCTTCAGCGTGAGGGCGTGAGAATTTGCTGAAATGAGTGAGTCTCACGCTCAAAGCGTGAAAGTTGGCCGCCCTGATATGGACCAAACACGGGCAGGTGGGCCTAGTGTAGATTGTACAAAGTCAGCAGTACTCGACTAGCGACACACATCAGGGCTTGTACTCATATACAAAGCTCCCTATGGTGAGAAATCCTCCCCAAAAAAATTTCAGTTTGTCATGAACAAAATGTAATGGCATTCTGTACTGTGTGTGCAACCAGGATGACCTACTGATATTCACAGAGAGCATGATAGAACATCTGGAAATTCTCGAGCAAGTTCTCACACGACTGAACTGCCACAATGTCAAACTGCGACAAAGTAAATGTGCATTTGCGCAGTTAGAGGTGGTCTACCTTGGACTCAAAATAGACGCCAACGGACTTTGCCCTGTGAAGGCGAAAGTTGAAGCAATAGTGAATGCTCCAAAACCCAACCATGTGTCAGAGCTACGATCATTCCTTGGGATGGGGCAGTTCTATGCCCAATTCCTTACAGATTTAGCAACTGTGCTAAAGCCACTACATCATCTGCTCCAAAAAGTTGTGAAATGGACGTGGGGAAAGGAACAGCAACGTGCATATGACATCTGCAAGGAAAACTTGACAAGTGACAAACTCCTTGTACACTACAATACGACACGCAAGATGAAACTTGCTTGTGATGCTTCAAGTTATGGTGTAGGTGCAGTGATCTCCCACGTAATGAATGACGGACAGGAAAAGCCCATTGCTTTTGCATCCCGCACCCTGTCACTGAGTGAACGCAACTATGCGCAGATAGAAAAGGAAGCACTCAGCATCGTGTTCGGAATCAAGAAATTTCCGTCAGTTTCTTCTCGACACTGGGGTCACTGTGATATTCACCCTGGTAACTGATCACAAGCCACTACTAGTGATACTGGGTCCCAAGTCAGCTATACCTTCCATGGCGGCATCAAGGATGCAGCGCTGGGCAATTTTGCTGTCCCAGTATGACTACAAGGTGGAGTACAGGAGCTCCAAGTGCAACACAGTTGCAGATGCGTTGTCCCGGTTGCCCCATGAGAACTCTGACGTGGGAAGTGAGAACTGAATCTACACACTGCAAGTTGTAGATGAAGACTTTCCAGTGACTGCAACAGAAATTGCAGCAGAAACAAAGAAAGACAATGTGCTGAAGTGGGTCTATGAACAGATATTGAATGGTTGGACTGAAATCGATAGCGGATTGAACTCAGTTCTGAACTCAGAGCTGAAGCCTTTCCATAATCGACGCCATGAATTATCATGTGAGCAGGGATGCATTAAGTGGGGCTTGTACAAGAGTCTTTGAGAAACAAAATTATGAATGAACTTCATGCCGAACATCCTGGCATAGTAACCATGGTCAATTGCCAGAAGTTTTGAGTATTGGCCTGGTATTGACAGTGACATCGAGTCACTGGTGAGCAAATGTAGCGTCTGCCAACATTGCTGGAGTAAACCACCAAAAACACCACTGCAACCCTGGTCATGGCCAAGTAGACTTTTTCAGAGAGTTCATGTAGATTTTTGTGAAAGGGGTATTGATCAGTTTATGGTACTAGTAGATAGTCATTCCAAATGGATTGAGGTTAAACATATGGGGTCAAGCACTACTACTGAGTGTACCATAGATGAGTTGAGACGGATGGGTTGCTAGCTGAATATGAGGCGCTGTTCCTCCGGGTTGCATGTGAGAGAAATAGAATCAGATAGGATAGGTTGGGTGGTAGTGTGGGGGATAAGTCACGTGGGGAAGACGGGACAAGTACGCAAGGTCAGGTTGTACCTAAACTGGAAGGGGACCAATTTCCTTGTGGGAGGTTTGCTTGTGCTGTTAGGTCAGGTATATTGGGCAACGGGCTCAGAGTAGATGTTTAAACAGGCATTAGACAGGAAAAAAGTGAAAAAAGGGAGTGTAAGGAGGGGCAGCAATATATTGATAATTGTACCTTGAAATGACACCGTTTTCTTGCCCGTTTACCCGTAATTTATACTGGGGTTTTTTCATTGTAACACATTTTACTTCCTTGTCACTTCTTCATTTACACAGAACATTTGTGAAAATCATACCTTAAAATGACACCAACTTCCTGCTTGTTTACACTTAAGTCATATTGAAAATATTTTATATTACACCTACACCTACTTGTAACACGATATCTGTTCCTTGCTAGTTTAATTAGAGAGAAGTATCCTTTCCACAGGAACATTTTCATAATTTTTTGATAATTATAACTTGAAATGACACAATTTCCTTGCTTGTTTGCCCTTAATTTATACTGTAATTTTTTTTAATTATACCGTATAATAACACATTTTACCTGATTGAATCAGGTAAAAAAAAAGAACATTGTAGTGTCTATGACAGACAGACTCTTGAATGCAACGTGAGTGTTGTGTACGTAACTCTGTGTTCCCCACCCCAACCCCGGTATGGCAGGCCTAGGGGACAGAGGAAACCCGCTATTCTACACGTGCAGAGCTGAGCGCTAGCCATAGAGATGCGCATGCAAAGATGGTCGGCCCACACCCGCGTACACGTTTTACACTAAAATCGACTGCACGGATTTCCACGCACTCAACCATCGGCGCAGTGGCTTACTGCCGCGGAAAGCCTTTTATAGCGGAGATTTAGACGGATTTTTATTTATTTTTTACGGGTCTATAATGCATACACTATTATATTACAGTTAACATGTACCGAGGGCAAATTTCTATTCCAATGCTCCCCATTCCCAATTACTTTTACTTTGAAGTGAGTGAATTCCAATTGGAGTTTAAATAGAATCAGAAAAATAAAACCTCCGGAATGGATGATATTCATTACATGGCTGGTTGGAGTCAGTATCAGCAAAATTAATATATTAAACTTTGAATCTTCAGATGTCCTGGTTCAAGCTAAAACTAAAGACAAATAATAACCTCCTCACACATTCCCCTGCAAGTATCTCTGTCACTCCTTTAAAATATATCCCTTCTTTGAACAAGCTATTAAACATCACATCTGAATCAGTTTCTATCTGATTACACTCCTTGAGGAGGTTCATCAATGTGTTCAATTAATAAAACAATGCGATTGGGGGCATTTCTATTCAACCTGTCAAAGGAATTTGGGGGGGGGGGATTTAGATATAGTCAGTGAGGTAAACAAACATAATAGTTGAGTGGCAAATGACAATAGTGCTACTTCCCAATATTTAACTGAAGGATATAATGGGTTATTTGGGCTGTATGTTGTGACAGACAGCCTGACACCTTGCTTGTCATTTTAATATTACACTTATCTCATCCCCCCTGGATATTCCAGATTAATAAATTAAGGTTTTGTCAACTAATTACAAATCAATAACATTAGACAACTCCGAAACATGAAGCGCTAAACATTGGGATCCAGACATCAGGGACAACTGGCCTCAGTTCCTGCTCACAGCTGTCAGTGCTCTCCGTCTGAACTAGGGGCCACGGAGCGTTTTTGAAAGTGGGGAGGGGGGGGGGGGCTGAGTGATCACTGATCACTGGCCTTGGGGGTTCCCGATGAGGGAGTGGAGTGACCAAGTGGGGGGAGGGTGTGGAAAGGGGGTGCGCCTCCCTCCCACAGTAGGGTCTTCTTGAAATTTGATGTATTAAAATCATGTTTTAGAGCATTGTAGAAGTATGATTTCAATGTTTTTTGTTTGAAGTATTTTTAAGTGGTAACTTTTTAAGGGGTAACTTTTTCCACACAAAGTGTGGTGGGTGTATGGAACAAGCTGCCAGAGGAGGTAGTTGAGGCAGGGACTATCCCAACTTTTAAGAAACAGTTAGACTGATACATGGATAGGACAGGATTGAAGGGATATGGACCAAAAGCAGGTAGTGTAGCTGGGGCATGTTGGCAGGTGTGGGCAAGTTGGGTCGAAGGGCCTGTTTTCCCATTATATCACTATGACTACATTATACCTCCACCATGCATGAATGCTTCAAAATCAAGTGGTCGCTTTTTATTTCCATATACTCAAGCATAGAAACATAGAAAATAGGTGCAGGAATAGACCATTCGTCCCTTCGAACCAGCACTTCCATTCAATATGATCATGGCAGTTCATCTAAAATCAGTACCTCCTTTCTGTTTTTTCCCCATATCCATTGATTTCACTAGCCCCAAGAGTTAAATGTAACTCTCTCTTGAAAACATCCAGTGTATTGACCTTCACTGCCTTCTGTGGCGGAGAATTCCACAGATTCACAACTCTCTGGGTGAAGATAGTTTGTTCTCGTCACAGTCCTAAATGGGCTACCCCTTATTCTTAAACTGTGACTCCTGGTTCTGAACTCCCCCAGCATCGGGAACATTTTTCCTGTAAGTCTACATTTTACAGTAAGTAAAAATCTAGCAGGCAAGCAGGATGCTTTCTCCAACCAGTGCTAGGTACCTACTTCCAGCAGCCACTGGTTGTTCTCCAGGATGCACCGAGCTACAGCCTGGTCCATGCTGTTCACCAGGGCGAATTCGGCACAGAGACTCTCACGGCAGCAGCGCAACGTTTCCGACAGACCGGGGACTTGCACTGGGACTGCTCCATGGCCGGAGCTGCAGCGAGCGACACGCCAGCCTGGCAAACACTCACCAGCCCCGGCTCCCCGTCCGCATCTGCCCCCACCGCTGCTTCTGCTTCCATCCCTCCCTCAGCCCAGGCTCTCCAACACCCGCGGCCCATGCAGTTGATATTAGTTTTGAAATTCTCGTTGATCACAGAATTTCTCACGACAGAGCGTGAGAAATTCTGTGATCACCGTGAGAGCGTGAGAATTTGGTGAAATGCGTGAGAGTTGGCAGCTCTGGTGTTTGTCTGTCTGTGTGTATGTGTATGTGTATGTCTGTATGTGGGTGCATGTCTGAGTGTGTCTAAGTATGAGTGTATGTCAGTGGTATGTGTGCTTGTCTGCGTGCGCATGCATGTCTGTACCCATCTGTGAATGTGTCTGTGCATGCGTGTCTGCATGCGTGCATGCACGTGTGTGTATGTCTGTATGCGTGCATGCATATGTGTGAATTTATGTGTGTCTGTGTGTGCATGTACGCAAGTGTGTGTGTATGCATGTGTGTGTGTGTGTATGCATGTGTGTGACTGGGTGTGTGTGTATGCATGTGTGTGTGTATGTCTATGTGTGTGTGTATGCATGTGTGTGTGTGTCAGTGTGTGTGTGTTTGTATCCCAGTGACCAAAGAACTGCAGAATTAATGAGGTGCTAATTTGCATTTTGTTCAGACAGAGTGTGTCGAGGGAGGGATATCCAGTGTCACTGACAGCTTGGCATAATTAACAGCTGCGTTATTCTCTTCTCTAAATCCCTGCAACGCTCCTTGGTGCCTGATGGAGAGTGAAAATGTGTCTGTGGGGGGTGGGGGGGGGGGGGGGGGGGGGGAGGGGAAATGCGGCTCAGTAAAGCTGCCAACTCACAGCTCCGGCAGTAACTCCATTCCTGCATTTATTCCAAGCTGCAGATTGAGAGGAAAACCCTTTAAAAAGAAATGATCAGCAAGGACAGATTCCATCTTGGAATTTTCCATTTATGTTTAATTAGAGTCATACAGCATGGAAACAGGCCCTTCGGCCCAACTCGTCCATGCCGACCAAGGTGCCCCATCTAAGCTAGTCCTTTTGCCTACCTTTGACCCACATCACTCTAAACCTCCCATGCCCATATGTCCAAATGTATTTTAAATGTTATTATTGGACCTGATTCAACTACCTCCTCCAGCAGCTCATTCCATACACCCACTATCCACTGAGTGAACAAGTTCCTGTTAAATATTTCCCCTCTCATCTTAACCCCATGTCCTCTGGTTCTTGATTCCCCTACTCCTGGTAAAAGACTCTGTGCATTCACCCTATCTATTCCCGTCATGATTTTTTACACCTCAATTTAAGATCACCCCTCTGTTCCACAAGAACCCCAGGCAGTTTGCATTTGTTCCTTAAGCAAGAAGACTTGGTGCATTCACCCAACCTATTCCACCAGCTCTGTGTTTTATGCTCATGTTTAGATGTGTTCCCATGGTCAGCAGAAGATGAAACGATTCCTCTCCTCTCTTTCAGATTTCAAAACCTGCTGTGGTCCCGGAAATCCTTTGTGGAGAGCATGAAGGTGTACGGTGGGAGCTACGTCTACATGCCGGCCTTTTCCATGAAGACGGGAACGGACCCATCCCTCCGCACTTACTACACGCTGTCGGACTTCAGTGCCAACCAGACGCTCCTCTTCGCCAATCCCGATTTTCTGAGCAGCGTGCAGAAATTCTGGAAGAGGAAAGGGATCCACGGCAAGCGTTTGTCCACGGGCATGTTCCTCGTCAGCGTAGCCATGGGCCTCTGCGAAGACGTTACCCTCTATGGGTTTTGGCCATTTTCAATAGACCTGCAAGGCAAGATAATCAGCCACCATTATTATGACAATATCATGCCTTATTCAGGCTACCATGCCATGCCTGAAGAGTTTCTCCAACTTTGGCTCCTGCATAAAAGTGGCATCTTAAAGATGCAGATTGGCAAATGTGAAGATGGCTTGATCTAATCTTCATTCCAGAAGAATGGAGCTGTATATTGTACAGGTTTCCTGCTGTAATCCTTTTGGGTAGAATCTCATCAACTTGCACTGACAAAATGTTCCATTTCAGTAGTGAATACTTTCTTCCAAGAAAATTGGTTTGAAGCCAGATTTCTTCCTCATTGCCACAAACTGTGAATGGATATAGGGTCAGCAACTTTCAGGCTGAGCTGAATAACACTTCCAACACCTGACCTGCACTGTGCGTGGAATATAATGTCGCTAGGAGCTAATGAGACGCTGATGGAATGACTGACCATGTTGGTTTATACTTGTGTCGGTAAACCAACATAAGTAACGAATGCCTCGACAGCTCCAAGACTGACGTTTGGAAGGGGTGTGTGTAAATATTGTCTCTCGCAGTTGTTACCGAAGGATTCTCAGTTGGTGAAAGTATCACCAAAGTTTCATAATTAGTCTGCGGGTTTTACCAGATGCAGATTCGGACTCGGTACACTTTGTAAAGGAGCATGCGTTAAACAAATTGGTATGAGTTATTCTACTAATTTCTGTTCTTGCTCATAGGAAATTATTTTGCAAGCATTTCATTCAGTGTGAAGGAATTAGCTTAGTACTTTTTACAGAGTAGACCTTCTTGAACCAGCATCGATGAGCCTATCTCTAAATCAGTTTTGCTTTGACATTGCAGATACAGAATAGGCTTCCACCTCTTGCGTTTGTCTACGGAACTTTATCTTGTCTTTCCATTGCCATTCCCCGTTCGTTCCGATAAGGTACTATAGATACATCTAATTATGTTTTTCCCTAACAGTGGGCAAGTCAAAAAAGACCACGGCCCATTGCAGTGATAATTTACAAAAAGTACTGACAGCAAGTGAATGCATTTGTTACCTTCATGGAGTAAACCGTTTGGATCATGAAAATACTTTTTCTTTGAAACACTCTCTCTGACATAAGATAGGCGAGGTTATGATCCAAGCGTAGGTACGTGTTAGATTTGTATTCATAGTGGAGACACGCATACTGAGCGGAAACGTGTGATTTCCATGGCTATGTAGTAGCGATGGCAAAGCTGTTTCTATTTCAAGAGAGAGTGAATTACTCCAAACATTTATCAATTGTGTATCCCACATCTTCACCAAGCCCAAGAGTGGGAGTTAATTGTTTCACCAATATATGGATAGCACGGTGGTACAACTGGTAGAACTGCTGCCTCACAGCGCCAGAGACCCGGGTTCGATCCTGACCTCTGGTGCTGTCTAGAGTAAATGGCCGCTGTAAACTGTCTCTAATGTGTAGGGAGTGTTACAATCAATAGGGGTGGAGGGCGATCTATGGAGAATAAATTGGCATCAGTATAATGCAGGCACAAGGAACTGCAGATGCTGTAAGCTAAAAATGGGATCTGTGCAGGATGGGTGTCAATGAGTGTTTGGATGTTGGCACACACCTGTTGGAGAAGGGTCAGTCTCTAAGCTCAAGAAGGAACTGCAGATGCTGGAAAATCGAAGGTAGACACAAATGCTGGAGAAACTCAGCGGGTGAGGCAGCATCTATGGAGCGAAGGAAATAGGCAACGTTTCGGGTCGAAACCCTACTTCTAAGTTCTAACCTAAAGAGTTTCTAAGCTCAATGGGTGACACAGTGGCGCAGCGGGTAGAACTGTTACCTGATAGCACCAAAGACCGGGTTTGATCCTGACCTCAGGTACTGTCTGTGTGGAGTTTGCACGTTCTCCCTGTGACTATGTCGGTTTCCTCCCACATCCCAAACACGTGAGGGTTTGTAGGTCAATTGGCCCTAGTGTGTAGGGAGTGGATGAGAAATCAATCATAGATCTCCTGATATGAACATGGGGAAGTCTTGCTCATCATTAATATCAGGTACCTTTGGTTAAGAAAGACATGTGGTTGTAACATCAGAGATAAGAATTGTCTGTCTGGTGTCAATTTAAAAAATATATATTTTCTGACTCAGGTTTAAAGCTATTTCCAACACATTTCTCCTTTAGTACGGATTTTTTTTAGTGATGATATTACAAAGGCGGGTTGTAGTTTGACTAGTAGCAAATCCATGCCAAATTTCATAGGGTTATAAGAAGTGTCCTATCTTACCCGGTAACACTGAATTGCTCCCACCTCTCTATTCTCTCACGTAGTCATGGCTGAAGGAAAGGAACCCAGATAGTTTTTAGTGAGGTGGAAGGGGTTCCTTGTGACAAATATCTGCATGGATGCATCTCTGAAGCATTCTAGATTTCTTAAAATCAATGAATTTCAGGTATCGGCTTTGAAAACCGTGTCGCCAATTTGTACATAAACTAAGGACAGTATTCTGAATGGTTTTGTGAACCTATACAACTTAAACAAGAGTGGCGCAGCGGTAGAGTTGCTGCCTCACAGCGCCAGATACCCAGGTTCGAGCCTGACTACGGGTGCTGTCTGTATTGTACGTTCTCCCTGTATCCAGCCTGAGTTTTCTCTGGGACCTCCGGTTTCCTCCCATACTCCAAAATCGTACAGGTTTGTAGGCTAATTGGCAAAATTGTGAATTGTCCCTAGTGTGTACAGGATAGCGTTAGTGTGCGGGGAACGATGGTCGGTGCGGACAAGGTGGGCCGAAGGGCCTGTTTTTGAGCTGCATCTCCAAGCTAAACTAAAGTCATGCTTAAGTATTCAATGGGGATCCTCAGCAAAGTGCCAGGTTAGACAAGGGCATCTGGCATCACAGGGTGCCATGGTCATTTTGACTTGGATTGCGAAAGGAAGACATTGTTGGACTTTTTCGTATAACATACGGTTCCATGGAGATGCCAGGAATGTTGGTTTTTCAACTGGAAAGCCAACTGATTTGCAAATTCTTCTCTTAATGACCGAGTGAAGTGTGTCATAAAGTCATTTGGCAGAGAAACAGGCCCTTCCGCCCAATTTGACTTCAAGTCAGAGATCAGCCCCAACCTGTGAAAGCTTCCTTCCTAGGTACACAAAATTGCTGGAGAAACTCAGTGGGTGCAGCAGTAACTATGGAGCGAAGAAAATAGGCGACGTTTCGGGCCGAAACCCTTCTTCAGACTGATGGGGGGTGGGAGGGGAGAAGGAAGGAAAAAGGGGAGGAGGAGGAGCCCGAGGGCGGGGGGGGATGGGAGGAGACAGCTCGAGGGTTAAGGAAGGGGAGGAGACAGCAAGGGCTAGCAAAATTGGGAGAATTCAACATTCATGCCATCCGGATGCAAGCTGCCCAGGCGGAATATGAGGTGCTGTTCCTCCAATTTCCGGTGTTGCTCACTCTGGCAATGGAGGAGACCCAGGACAGAGATGTCAGATTGGGAATGGGAGGGGAGTTGAAGTGCTGAGCCACCGGGAGTTCAGGTAGGTTATTGCTTCCTTCCTGTTTGCTAAAATGGTGAAACTGTAGGAAGGATGTGTATGAGTCACGGAGTGGATAACATCCCAGCTAAATAGAGAAAGTGGAGGCGGCATCTCTCCCAGCAATGCTACTTAAGGCAGCGGTAGATAGATTCTTAATTAATTTTGGTGTCAGGGGTTAAGTAGAATAGGCAGGAGAATGGGGTTAGGAGGGTGAGAGAGACCAGCCGTGATTGAATGGCAGAGTAGACTTGATGGGCCGAATGGCTTCATTCTGCTCCTATCACATGATCTTATGAACAAAATAGGCATAGACTTAGGTGGATGGATATAATGTCACAGATTGTGAATGTTAGGTGGTTGTCATTGGATGTGTTGTCTGTTAAGCTGTTATGTCAAATGCCTTGTAGTCCACTTGAAGGTTTTAGAAAATGGACCTAGATGGAAATCTGTGGAGGTATAGCATATTCCACTGGGGGGTAATAGTGTAACCTGATTTAAACCGGGTCAAATTTAAATAATTGAAAGTAGGAGGAAAAAAAAGTATTTTAAAACTCTTAGTGTCTGTGTCTCTGCCCCTCGTGCTTTCCAGTTAGCAAAACAACTGCCTATCGACTGTGGAAATGTATTTCTACACTGTGAGTCCGAACAGTATTAATGTGAGATTAAGCTGAAGGTATGAGGGGGCGATATGCAGCAAGTCAGGCGGCATCTGTGGAGGGAGGAAGAGAGTTATCTCTCCAGTACGATAACCAGTCGTCAGAACCCTTAACGTGCGTGCCAGCAATTCTGTATGTTGGGTTCTAGTATTTAATATTTTATTTAGAAGGGGCAATTCACAGTGTTATTTGTGCCGTGTTGACAGTATTGTGTATGAGCCAAATGATGCAGCAGTATAAAGCTGCATCTTGAGAATACTTTAGCTACTTAGGCTGTTCTTTATTGAGCAGCGGACATGATTAGACTTGGTTTCCTATCTGGCTACCTCAGGTGTGGGTATATGAGTTCTAACTGCCTTAATTATTCTTCTGTTGGAGGAAACAAAAGGGGCGCAAATCCGAGATCAAAATAAAAACGAAAGGGCCCTGATTTTAAAGGCCATGATTTTGAATTAAAATGGGTTTGTGCCTGTGATGCAGTTAATTTATGGTCTGTTCCTGTCACAGGTAGACCCTGTTCAACAATACGAAAGCCCTTGATTCTGGTGGCCTCCTTATATTAAAACTTAGTTGCAAACAGATTCTTTAAAGGATTCTGAATATTTTCCCTGTCCATAAGATTTTTCTTTATTAAACTGGCCATTTCTATTCGCTGCAATAGTGCAGAATAGAGGCAGTGCACAGGAACAGGCCATTCGGCCTACCTTGTATGCTAACCAAGTTGTCATACTGGGCTAGTCCCATTTGCCCGTATTTGGCCCATAGCCCTCTGGGCCCGTCCCACCTTCACGACCTAATTCACGACCTCTGCCGAGTTTGCCCTTGGCTCATACTCGCAGCATGGTCGTCACGAGGTCGTAGGAGATCGTAGGTAGGCCGTGATGCTAGTCGTAGGTACTCGTGGCATCAAGTAGGTCGGGGCGTTTTTCTAGCCTGATGAAAAATGTCCATGAGTAAAAAAGGTTGTGAATTAGGTCATGAAAAAGTGACAGGCCCTTAAAACACCGTCATTTATAACTCCATTTAATTTGGTTTCCATAGACGTTTGAGTGAAAACATATGAACCAAAGTATTTCAAGTCATAGTGAGTCCTGTAACAGTTCAACAGGTAGCGTAAGTGTGAAGTCCCTCACATTTTCAGTCATTTTCACACTAGAGGTACGATATGTTTAAACAGCTGTCATTTTGCACATTAAATCCTTCTTTTGGGGGGAGTTTCCATTTTAGGACAGTGCAGCTTTATAAAAAAACAAAACAAATTTCCGTTCTTTAGATTTGTAGGTCAGAAGTATTTTGTCGCGATTTTGAGAAACGATGTCACCAAAGTGACAAGGAAATTATAGGGGGCATCAACGCAAAATGGATGTCCAGTTGCCAGGCTTATGACTTTGTGGTGAAAAACACAATCACCGATTTTTAATTGTTGCATGTGGATTAAAAAAAACAATACTGCAGCATGATGTTTTAATGTTCCCGTTGTTACTTCCCCCCCCCATTATACCTCCCTGTTATTGTTTCTGGAGTCTCGACGCCCCCTGTAGTAACCTAGGGCCGACCAGCGATATTTGTGTCAGTGCGTCTTTTGAGAAGTCCGTGTGGCTAGAGGTGGGATTACGGTTTGACGTGCGTTCAGGGGGAACACTGCATGCTAACCAGAGGCTGTGGTCCAAAGCCAGGCTCCTGAGCTGTTGTTTTGGATGTGAACCTATTTCCAGAGGGAGATGCCACATTTTACTTAAAGTGCAAAATCTCTTCATCAAAGTAACGACAAAAGTTTGTATTCGCCATAGAGGATTTATTTATGTCTGAGTTTTGACGTTTTACGATATTGGTGGTATTGAAATTCTTTTTGATGGCATTTTCATTTCACTGATTTCTATTGCTGAAACTGATGGCTGTGTTTTAATGTTGTTTGTTCACTACCTACCGAATTATGACCTGACCTGTGTACGTTCAGTAGCCTCCAAGGGCATTCAGATTTTAAAGCTTTAGGTTCAAGGGGAAGTTAGACTGGTACTTGCTGAGCCCCATGTTATTATATACAGACAATTGATGCCAAAAGGGATTTAATTCCGGTTCTGAGCCATTAACTTCACCTACAGGTTGAAACTGCCTAGTCAGGCATCATAGAACATAGAACAATGTCCGTGCACAGGAAGTAAGGCCCATTGCCCCACAATGTCCGTGCCCTCTATGATGCCATGTTAAACTGATCTGCATCTGCCTGCACATCGTATCCATATCCCACTATTCCTGGCACTGTCCATGTGCCCGCTCTTAAAACCTGCCCCGCACATCTCCATTAAACTCCATCACCACCCACCTGGCAATGTGCCCTCTGATCTTTGACATTTCCACGTTGGGAAGCAGGTTCTGACTGTCTACCCATTAAGTTTGTACAATTATGCCTCTCATAATTGTACAAACTTCTACCAAGTCTCCCTCAACCTCTGGCGTTCCAGAGAAAACAATCCAAGTCTATCCAACCCCTCCCTGAGCTGAAATCCTCTAATCCAGGCAACATTCTGATAAGCCTTCTCTCCAAAGCCTCCACATCCTTCTTATAATGGGGTGATCAGAAAGGCACACAATGCTCCAAATGTGGCCTAAACCAAAGTGTTCCAGAGCTGCATGGAATGCCAGACTAAATGGTTTCAACCTGTATCTCAGCTCCACCTGCCTAATTTGTTAAAAATATCCTTATCACCCTTCCTCCCCGACATGATGCACTGCTCATAGTTTTAAATGTTAATTTGATTTGGGGGAGAGAGGTACAAAATGCCATAACCTTAGACGTGAGCCATGCTTTCTGTCCATAGCTTTGAGTTGCCATGCCCAGATTTTAAAGTTCTTCACCCATGTTCTGGCTTTAGAAGGCGGCACAGAGCCACTACCTCACAGCGCAGGAGATCCGGGTTCGACCCCGAACTCGGGTGCTGTCTGCGTGTGGAGTTTGCACGATCTCCCTGTGACCACGTGGGTTCCGTCCGGGTGCTCTGGTTTCCTCCCACGTCCCAAAGACGTGTGGGTTTGTAAGTTAATTGCCCCTAGTGTGCAGGGAGTGGATGCCAAAGTGGGTTAACATAAAACAAGTGCGAACGGTTGATCGATGGCCAGCACGGACTCGGTGGGCCGAAGGGCCTGTTCCCACGCTTCCATGTTTTAGTTTTAGAGGTCATCATCTCTAAAACTGAAACATAACCTTTCGCTATCAGTTGTTTGGTTTGGATTCCCCTCCCCGTTCTGCTGCTGGTGAAGTTAAGCTATGAACTCAAAGGGAATATACGAGTGCATGGGGGGATGTTATCGGTCCGGAAGAAGTATTTAACATTGCTCTCAGCTAATTACAGTCTCGCAACTGCTGGTTCGTGACACAGTGATCACCAGCATTTATGTGAAAAGGTGACTTCTAGTCCAATGTCAACAGATCTCAGCGCTGTGTAATGGCCAACAATGGTTACTGAATTAAATTTATATGGACGTTTTTATGGATTCGAAATTCTTACTGGTTCGGGCCTTGTAGCTGTCGGTAGGCCCTGTGTTGTGTCCACATGCAATAAATTTCTGTAAGTTATTAAACGTGATTATTGCTCGTCTCATTTCTTGACTTCGTAATAAATCATTACAATGGGGGGCAATCAAGGGGGCGGCACGGTGGAGTTGCTGTCAGCGGCACGGTGGAGTTGCAGCGCCAGAGACCCGGCTTCGAGCCTGACTACGGGTGCTGTCTGCACGGAGTTTGTACGTTATCTCCGTGACCGCGTGGGTTTACTCTAGGTGCTCCGGGTTTCCTCCCACACTCCAAAGACGTACAGGTTTGTAGGTTAATTGGCTTTGGTAAATATTGTAAATTGTCCCTAGTGTGTAAGATAGTTCTAGTGTACGGGGTGATCGCTGGTTGGCGTGGACTCGGTTGGTCGAAGGGCCTATTTCCACGCTGTACCTCTAAACTAAACTAATATATGCAGCACAGAAAAAAGTAATTCTCCCTGATATCACATTGACAGAGTTTATGATACCAGTTGTCTCACTATCCAAGTCGCCACACTTCCTCTGGCTCACTGTGAATGGCTCGATTGTAATCATGTATTGTCTTTCTGCTGAGTGGATAGCACACAATAAAAGCGTATTGCCTGTACCTCCGTACAGTAAACTAAACGAAACTGATGCGCTACAATGCTGAGAACTATATTCTGCACTCTGTATCAGATATACCATACATGGATACAATCAAGGCAAGGGTATTTAATTGTTTAAGAAGGAACTGCAGATGCTGGAAAATCGAAGGTAGACAAAAGTGCTGGAGAAGCTCAGCGGGTGCAGCAGCATCTATGGAGCGAAGGAAATAGGCAACGTTTCGGACCAAAACCCTTCTTCAGACTGATGTAGGGTGGGGGGGAGAATAAAAGAGAAAGGAAGAGGAGAAGCCCGAGGGCTGAGGGAGAGCTGAGAAGGGGAGGAGACAGCAAGGGCTACCGGAAATTGGAGAAGTCAAAGCTTATGCCGCTAGGGTGCAAACTGCCCAAACGGAATAATTATCAGATTGATACAAATGGAAGTAACGCTGGATAAACAGGATGGGTGACATTTTGGGTCAGGACTCTTCTTCAGTCTGATTGAAGGTGGGAGGGGGGGGGGGGGAGAAAGCTGGAAGAGACGAGGTGCAAGACAGTAAGCAGTACAATAGGTAAAGCAAAAGGCAAGATGCAAGGGCCTGGTGATTTTTTTTGGTGATTTGTTTTGGCGACTGCCGGCGTCATGTCAGGGTCGCCAAAAGGTTTTGAACATTTCTAAATCCAGCAGCGACAAAAAAAATGTTGCGACACTTGAAACAACACCGTGCATCAGACGTCATCACGCCACGTCACCGCCGCTTCACGCCGCAAAATGTTCGGTGGCCTGATACGTCACTCAATGATACGTCAGTTGGCGAAAAAATATGCCAAGTGGGACAGGGTGCAGAATATAGTTCTCAGCACAGTAGTGCATCCGCATCTACAGTACCTTCCTACACGCTATAGGAAGAGATTGGGCAAATCAGGACTTTATTCAGAGCACAGGAGGATGAAGGGGTAGATCTCGTAGAGGTGTATAAATTAATGAGGAGAATAGATATGGTGAATTTACAGTCATCGAGTCATACAGCACAGCAACAGGCCATTCGGCCCAACTTGCTTATGTGAACCATGCCGCCCCATCTATGCTAGACCCACCTGTCCCCATTTGGCCCATTTCCCTCTATAGCATTCCTATCCACATACTTGTCCAACTGTCTTTTAAATGTCCAAAAGTATTTTACCCAGTTTAGGGAAATCAAGTAGTAGAGGGCCTAAAGTGAGAGGACCAAGATTTAATAGGAACCGGAGAGGCAACTTTTTCACTCAGAGGGTGATGGGTATATAGAACGAGCTGCCAGAGGTGGTAGTTGAGGCAGGTATGTAACAACATTTAAAAGACTTTTGGACAAGTATAGAAATGCTATAGAGGGAAATGGGCCAAATGGGAACAGGTTCTCTGGATGGTTTCAAGAGAGAGCTAGATGGGGCTCTTAAAAATAGCAGAGTCAGGGGATATGGGGAGAAGGCAGGAACGGGGTACTGATTTGGGATGATCAGCCATGATCACATTGAATGGCTGTGGTGGCTCGAAGGGCCGAATGGCCCACTCGTGCAACTATTGTCTACTATCTATTATTAAGTACATGGATAGGACCGATTTAGAGGGATATGGGCCAAACGCAGGTAAAAGGGACTAGTGTAGATGGGGCTTCTTTGGTCAGCAAGTAGGAGTTGGGCTGAAGGGCCTGTTTCTGTGCTCTATGACTCTAAAAGTCTTTACACATGGCAGACGTAAAGATTAGCGATGGTACGTCGACGACAGCCCACAGAGGTTCTCAGCGAACCCAGAGAACACTACGTTCAACATCACATGCAAACATTTACAATCACACACGGAAGCAATACAATTCTGGGCTTGAATGGAGCCAGTGTTTCCCACAAGAATGTGTTCCGCTGTAATTTGAACTCTTGCTGAAAGAGGCCGATTCACCAGACTGCTGTCCATCAGCTGCTTTTCATACAGTCTCATTAAACTCCCAGAACAACACTGGATGGACAAGCCCAACTGAACGCAGTCTTTAACACGAAGATAGACACAAAATGCTGGAGTAACTCAGCGGGACAGGCAGCATCTCCGGCAGAAGGAATGGGTGACGCTGCATGTCAAGACTCCAGCGTTTTGTTTCTACCTCCGGTTTAAGACGGCATCTGCAGTTCCTTCCCACACACGCACTCTTTAATAAGCTGATCTGGCCAGGGGGACGCACAACAGCAGTGTGCAGTTGCAGGCTGTGGGGCTCCAGCGAATAATCCATCCCTCTTGGTGTCATAGAAACATAGAAACATAGAATCATAGAAAATAGGTACAGGAGTAGGCCATTCGGCCCTTCGAGCCTGCACCGCCATTCGATATGATCATGGCTGATCATCCAACTAAGTATCCCATCCCTGCCTTCTCTCCATACCCCCTGATCCCTTTAGCCACAAGGCCACATCTAACTCCCTCTTAAATATAGCCAATGAACTGACCTCAACTACCTTCTGTGGCAGAGAATTCCACAGATTCACATGCAAACAAAGACTATGTAAATAATGATTTTCTCATCTCGGTCATAAAAGACTTCCCTCTTATCCTTAAACTGTGACCCCTAGTTCTGGACTTCCCCAACATCGGGAATAATCTTCCTGCATCTAGCCTGTCCAACCCCTTAAGAATTTTGTAAGTTTCTATAAGATCCCCCCCTCAATCTTCTAAATTCTAGCGTGTACAAGCCGAGTCTATCCAGTCTTTCTTCATATGAAAGTCCTGCCATCCCAGGAATCAGTCTGGTGAACCTTCTCTGTACTCCCTCTATGGCAAGAATGTCTTTCCTCAGATTAGGAGACCAAAACTGTACGCAATACTCCAGGTGTGGTCTCACCAACACCCTGTACAACTGCAGTAGAACCTCCCTGCTCTTATATTCAAATCCTTTTGCTATGAATGCTAACATACCATTTGCTTTCTTCATTGCCTGCTGCACCTGCATGCCTACTTTCAATTGCTGGTGTACCAACACACCCAGGTCTTGTGACATCTCCCCTTTTCCTAATCGGCCACCATTCGGATAACAGTCTACTTTCCTGTTTTTGCCACCAAAGTGGATAACCTCACATTTATCCACATTATACTGCATCTGCCACTCATTTGCCCACTCACCCAACCTATCCAAGTCACCTTGCAGCCTCCTAGCATCCTCCTCACAGCTAACACTGCCCCCCAGCTTAGTGTCATCCGCAAACTTGGAGATGTTGCATTCAATTCCCTCATCCAGATCATTAATATATATTGTAAATAGCTGGGGTCCCAGCACTGAGCCTTGCGGTAACCCACTAGTCACTGCCTGCCATTCTGAAGACCCGTTTACTCCTACTCTTTGCTTCTGTCTGCCAGCCAGTTCTCTATCCACATCAATACTGAACCCCCAATACCGTGTGCTTTATGTTTGTATACTAATCTCTTATGTGGGACCTTGTCGAAAGTCTTCTGGAAGTCCAGATATAACACATCCACTGGTTCTCCCTTATCCACTCTACTAGTTACATCCTCGAAAAATTCTATAAGATTCGTCAGACATGATTTGCCTTTCGTAAATCCATGCTGACTTTGTCCAAAGAATTCACCACTTTCCAAATGTGCTGCTATCCCATCTTTAATAACTGACTCAAGAATTTTCCCCACCACCGATGTTAGATTAACTGGTGTATAATTCCCCGTTTTCTCTCTCCCTCCCTTTTTAAAAAGTGGGGTTACATTAGCTACCCTCCAGTCCTCAGGAACTACTCCAGAATCTAAAGAGTTTTGAAAAATTATCACTAATGCATCCACTATTTCTGCGGCTACTTCCTTAAGTACTCTGGGATGCAACTTATCTGGCCCTGGGGATTTATCGGCCTTTAATCCATCTCTGGAGAGAAGGAATGGGCCTAATTTAGTTTAGAGATACAGCGTGAAAACAGGCCCTTCAGTCCACCAATTCCACGCCGACCAGCGATCCCCCCGTACACCAGTTCTATGTTATCCCATTTTCGCACTAGGGGCAATTTACAGAGGGCCAAATAACCTGCAAACCCACACGTCTTCAGGATGTAGGAGGAAACCAGAGCACCCGGAGGAAACCCACGCGATCAAGAGCGAATCTCGCTATCAAAACATGGAGGGGACGGGAAACACAATTTTTTGGTGGCCACGCGCAGATGCGCACACTCACACACACGCGCACGAGACTTCGGAGGCTCAATCGAGCGCTAAAAGCGGAGATTTTAAAATTGGGATCACAAAAACTTGGGGGGGGATGTCCCCCACCTCTCGGGGCGTGTCCCCTCTGGCCCCACCGGGTTTTCGGCCCCTGCACGCGGTCACAGGAAGAAGGTGCAAACTCCACACACAGACAACACCAAAGGTCAGGATGGAACGCGGGTCTCTGGTGCTGTAGGCAGCGGCACTACCCGCTGTGCCACTGTGCTGACTATGCATGGTGCTGTGATGTGCACAGACACACTGTTGATGTTATACCGACACAGCTCCACACACCGGCACAGACTGATGTGTTGACAGCGATGATAAACAAGGCCGTACTGCTGACATGAATGCCAGGAAATGGATGCTCTTTACTGTAAACTGTCCCAAAATAATTAAGTGGTCGACTGGCGCTGAGCGGAAGATGCGAACGGGCTGGAAATAAAGAACAGCTTTTGTCAAAGACCAAAATAAATCACAAAGTACATTTTTCATTTACAACAGAGTGTCAAAGTGACGCAGAGCGGCTGGGAATTGAATGTTTTCCGTCATTAGTGCTTCAACCTTAACTTTATTCATTTTCATGCACACTTGTGTTTTCAAATGCGTCCATTTTACAATTTACCAGCTTTCATTCAGTTTCTCCATTTGATCGGAACAATTTTGTTCTTGATTGAAACAAATAAGCAGAAGAAGGCATTTGTTTTGTTATAGGAAAGATGTTGTCACACTAGAAAGGATTTACGAGGATGTTGCCAGGACTAAAGGGTCTGAGCTACAGGGAGAGGTTGATTAAGCTTGGATGTTATTCCTTGGAGTGCAAGAGGATAAGGGGTGATCTTATAGAGGTGTATAAGTTCATGAGAGGAATAGATCAGGTAGATGCACAGTTTCTTGCCCAGAGTAGGTGAATCGAGCACCAGAGGACATACAGTAGGTTTAAGGTGAGGGGGGGAAAGATTTAATAGGAATCTGAGGGGTAACCTTTTCATACAAAGGGTGGTGGGGGTATGGAAAGAGTTGCCAGAGCAGGTAGTTGAAGCAGGGACTACCCCAAAATGTAAGAAATAGTTAGGCAGATACATGGATAGGACAAGTTTGGAGGGATAAGGGCAAAATGCGGGTAGGTGGGACTAGTGTTGTTGGGACTTTTTTTTCTTCAAAATATACTTTAATCAAGAAATAAATATATCCAATGCATGATCCTTACAAGACTCCATCAACATTATCGGAGGCTATACATGCATTCCATACTGTTTACACAAAATACATACATTTCTCCCCCACCCTTGCCACTCATGTGGCCCACTGGCATGGAATCCCTTCCCTTATGTTTGAGGGGCATCTCCATCACACCCGGCCCCCCACGTCCAGCAAGGGAAGGACCCCAGACTGTGGTCCACCCCCACAGGGCCTTGTTGCTGGCTGCACCGAGCTTCAGTGCGTTCCTCAGTACACACTTCTGCTGTCTGCAGTGGGCCAGTCGGCAACATTCCCCGACAGACATCCCGCTCCGCTGGGAGGTCAACAACGTGCGGGCAGACCAAAGAGCGTCTTTCACTGAGTTGATGACCTTCCAGTAGCACTCGATGTCAGTCTCTGAATACGTCGCTGGGAACAGTCCGTAAATCACAGAGTCCTCTGTGACGGAGCTGTTCAGAATAAATTGTGACAGGGACGCTTGCAAACCTCTCCAGACTGTCTTTGCAAATCCACACTCTGCAAATAGCACGTGTAGCCCGGTGTTGGCAAGATGGGCTGAATGGCCTGTTTCCATGCTGTATCACTCTGTGACTGTATGACTCTATGGCTCACCTTAAAGCTATGCCATCTACTGTTTGATATTTTCACCCTGGGGAAAAAGGTTCTGACTGCTATTTAAAAGGATCAGAGCACAATATTTATCTAAATCCGTAGTTATACTGCGAGACCAAGCGTCGACTTGACGATCGTTTCGCAGGACAGTCTGCCTTGGGTACATGATGATACCCCCCCCCATCTCTATCGCCTCCCCCCATCTCAGTCATCCTACTTGTTCCACTGTTCGCATTCTTGTATCCCTGTCGTTAGCACATCATCCCCAGCCAACAATGGACCATTGTGGACTCCACCCTTACAGAGGTCATCTGTTGCCGGCCCTGTTTTGTTCTGGCCCTCTCTATATTTCAGTCTGAGGAAGGTTCCAACCCAAATTGTTACTTATTCCTTTTCTTTACTTTAGCTCAATTAAGTTTAGTTTAGTTAAGTTAAGTTAAGTTAAGTTAAGTTAAGTTAAGTTAAGTTAAGTTAAGTTTAGTTAAGTTTAGTTAAGTTTAGTTTTCTTTAGTTTAGTTTAATTTAATTTAGTGATGTAACGCAGAAACAGGCCGCACCGAGTCCGCGTTGACCAACGATCCCCGCACATTAATACTATCCTATACACAATAAGGATAATTTACAATTATACCAAGCCAATTAACCTATAAACATGTATGCCCTTGGAGTGTGGGAGGAAACTGGAGATTCCAGAGAAAACCATGTCAAAGCCGCCACAGCCAGACAGCTCTGGAGAGGTTTGATGAGCAGTAGCTCTACTCAACAGCCAAAAGTCTGTAGCCGCCTTTTGCTCTGGTATATTATTTTATTCTTCACATGTTTAAATTATAATGTCCTGATTGTGAAAGGTGTGTGAATTGTGCCCTTATTCTTAGTTTAGTTTAGTTTAGAGAAACAGCGTGGAAACAGACCCTGCGGCCCATCGACTCCGCGCCGACCTGCAATCCCCGTACGTTAACACTACCCGAAACAATTTACACTTAAACCAAGCCAATTAGCCTACAAACCCGTATGTCTTTGGAGTGCGGGAGGAAAGCGAAGGTCTCGGAGAAAACCCATGCAGGTCACGGGGAGACTGTACAAATTCCATAACGACAGCATCCATAGTCAGGATCAAACCTAGGTCCCTGTTGCTGTAAAGCAGCAACTCCACCACTGTGTCATCATGCCGCCCTTATTCCTAGAATATAGAACAGTACTAGACTAAGTGGGTCCCGTTGGGTCCCATGTTCACATGGGAGGGCTGGTCCCCCGACGCAATATTCCACCTCTCCAACAATTCCAATATTGGTGGCCAGTGGGGGGGCTTTCTGGAGCGCTGGCATGGGTTCATGGGGTGGCAGCTCAGTCCCTCAAGCCTGATCTGTTGGCAGCTCACTCACGGCTGGTGGGCTGGCAGTTGACTCATGGCTATTCCTTGAATTTCCATTTCAAGCAGGGTGCAAGGCCACCAAATTCAAATCCATTTTTCTACCATTTCAAGCAGGGTGCAAGGCCACCAAATTCAAGTGCAGTTTAATTCCATTTCATGCAGGATGAAACCACCATAAAACCACCATAAAACCACACAAAACACCAAACTCACAGTTTAGTAGACATTCAGTGTGTTCAGTTGATTCACAGCTCAGACAGAGTCGTGACCTCTCCCTCCCCCCATCATGCAGAGACTGAGCCACACCCACATTTCCTGGTTTTATAACCCCCTCCCCCACCCACCGTAAAAGATGCGGCCTTTATGGCGTGATTGACAGGAGAGAGATTCTCAACATTTTTTAAACACTAATAACACTTTTATTTTTCATTGATGGGAAGAATTCTCTGCACCTGCTGAGCGGAGGGGGACTGAGTAAGATGGCCAAAATCACAGCTGTAAGTGGTAGCGTTTTATCTAAAATGAATATACAGTGCAAACAGGAAGTGCATTTGCAGTAGAGCCTTTTAACTTCAAGCCAAATTACCCAAAGCACCATTTGCAGTGCCTTACAACTTCAAGCCAAAGCACCATTTGCAGTGAGTAGTGCCTTTCAACTTCAAGCCTAAGCACCCAAAGCACCATTTGCAGTAAGTAGTGCCTTTTAACTTCAAACCAACGCACCCAAAGCACCATTTGCAGTTAGTGCCTTTTAACTTCAAGCCAAAGCTCCCAAAGTACCATTTGCAGTAAGTAGTGCCTTTCAACTTCAAGATAAAGCACCCAAAGCACCATTTGCAGTAAGTAGTGCCAAGCCAAAGCACCATTTGCAGTAAGTAGTGCTTTTTAACCAAGCCAAAGCACCCAAAGCACCATTTGCAGGCAGTGCCTTTTTACTTCAAACCAACCATATTTTCATTTTGAAACCACATTAAGGGGACTCACAGTTGAGTAGACATGTGTTCAGTGTTATTCAGAGCTCAGAGAGACGTGACCTCTGGCTTCCTCCATCTTGCAGAGACTGAGTGAGGCACACCACTTCCGGGTTTTATAAAAAACATTAATATCTCTCTGATTTTTCATCGATGGGAAACATTATTCGGTCCCGGAAGGCGGAGGGGGGCTCTGAGCGAGGTGGCCAAAAATGACGGCTGTAGGTGGCGGCGTTCTCTCGCAAATCACGCCACAGTGGGCCAAATGCGGTCAAGATCAGACTTTTAATAATATAGATACCACAGAAACAGGTCTTTCAGCCCACAAGTTTCTGTGTCTGCAGTATAATCCCATTACAGTGATTGCACCGTTCCTATGTTTGAGCTCTCCTCATATAATCTCCATGGATGAACCTGTCAATGCGTTCTCTCTGAGTGCTACCTGACACTCCCCCTGATTAGACTGCAACCCCTCCACCTCGATGACTAGTGTGAGGGAGGGAGGGAGGGAGGGACAGAGACAGAGGGGATGCAAAGGCTACTTGAAATTAGATTAATCAAAATTGATGCAGCTGCTCTACCAGCTGTGTCACTGTCATCCTGGTAGTGAACTTATGAGCAAGTGTGTGTGAACTCTGCCAGTGTGTGTGTGTGTGTGTGTGTGTGTGTGTGTGTGTGTGTGTGTGTGTGTGTGTGCGTGTGTGTGTGTGTGTGTGTGTGTGTGTGTGTGTGGTGTGTGTGTGTGTGTGTGTGTGTGTGTGTGTGTGTGTGTGTGCGTGTGTGTGTGTGCGTGTGTGTGTGTGTGTGTGTGTGTGTGTGTGTGTGTGTGTGTCATGTGTGCCCCCCAAATGTAAGGACTTTGTGTGTGTGTGTGTGTGTTTCTAGCTGGGATTGTGCCCAACTATGACCGTATCTGTGTTGGGGACTGCGTATGTGTGTGTGCGTCCCGTGTGTGTTGTGAAGGACTGTGTGTGTGCGTATGTTCTGTTAATGTTTGTGTGTGTGTCTGGTCCCACACACGAACATGGACATACATTGGACCTTGTACTATCTTATGGTTTGCCTGTGTTAAACTTGGAGGTCTGTGATAGTGTGTTTTCTGATCACATGCCGGTAATATTTGATGTTGGTTTCTCCAGTGCTGCAGTTAACCATATAACCATATAACCATATAACAATTACAGCATGGAAACAGGCCATCTCGGCCCTACAAGTCCGTGCCGAACAATTTTTTTTTCCCCTTAGTCCCACCTACCCGCACTCATACCATAACCCTCCATTCCCTTCTCATCCATATGCCTATCCAATTTATTTTTAAATGATACCAATGAACCTGCCTCCACCACTTCCACTGGAAGCTCATTCCACACCGCTGCCACTCTCTGAGTAAAGAAGTTCCCCCTCATATTATCCCTAAACTTCTGTCCCTTAATTCTGAAGTCATGTCCTCGTGTTTGAATCTTCCCTATTCTCAAAGGGAAAAGCTTGTCCACATCAACTCTGTCTATCCCTCTCATCATTTTAAAGACCTCTATCAGGTCCCCCCTTAACCTCCTGCGCTCCAGAGAATAAAGACCTATATAGACCTGTTGCGTCTGCTCGGCGCTGTCGGACCTTTAACCCCTCCGCTGCTGGCCAGTTCTCTGCCGCTTTCAATCAGCTCTGTGCCCCCTCTGCGTCCATTTCCATCGGTACGGAGGAGGTTAGTTCTTGGTTCCACTCCTCCTGCAGAACTATTCTCGACTCTGTGGCCCCATTAAAAACTTTGCAGCCCAGAGCTAAACCCGAGCCCTGGTTCAGTGACGCAACTCGTACAGCTCGACGGGAGTGTCGCAGAGCTGAGCGAATGTGGAAGAAGGACAGGCTACAGGTTTCATCACAAATCCTAAAGGACAGCTGGCGAAACTACCAAAATACTGTTAAAGAGGCAAAAAGATATTATCTCTCTAATATAATAGTGTCTAAGCGCCACGATCCACATGCGTTATTCAAAACTATTGATTCTGTTTTAAATGCCCCACAGCCTGTCTGCCTGGAAGCATCGCCCGAATTGTGCAACAACTTCTTTATAAACAAGGTTGTTTCTATTAGGGCTCTTATCTCAGCTCCTGCCTCAGACCCACCTGTTCCGGCCCCATAGCCTGGTGGCATTTGATAAGTTTGTTCCCCTGACGCTGTCGGGTCTAGAGGATGTGGTTACCCATATCAAGCCGTCGGGCTCCCCATGTGATGCTGTCCCTCCTCTTCTTTTTAAAGAGGTCTTCCCGAGCATAGGGCAGTCGGTCCTCGCCATCATAAACAGTAGCTTGTCTTCTGGGGTTGTCCCCATAAAATTTAACATGCTGTAGTGCAGCCACTACTCAAGAAACCTGGCCTGGACCAGACTGTCCTGGCCATTTTAGGCCAATCTCCAAGCTGCCATTTATCTCGAAAATCATGGAGAAAGTAGTTTATGCTCAGCTGAAACTCTTCCTGGATGAGCACAACATTCGGGAGGTCTTTCAGTCTGGTTTCAAGGCTATGCATAGCACAGAGTCGGCTTTGCTAAGGGTCTCTAACGACATCCTCCTGGCAAACGACTCCGGTAATTATGTGGTTCTTGTCTTGCTGGACCTATCTGCCACCTTCGACACTGTGGACCATGGAATATTAATTTCCGGATTACAGCAACAAGTGGGCATCTGTGGCAGTGCCCTGGGATGGTTCAGGTCCTATCTGCCAGATAGAACCATGCGTGTAAGCCTTGGTGGCTTTGAATCCTCCTCTGCTCCCTTGGCATATGGGGTTCCACAGGGCTCAATTTTAGGGCCCCTGCTTTTCTCCCTTTATCTACTTCCACTGGGCTCAATTTTAAGAAGGCATGGCATCTCCTTTCACTTTTACGCGGATGATAGCCAGTTGTACATGTCACTCAGGAAAGAAGATAATTATTCCCTAAAATCACTTCTGTCTTGTCTTGAGGACATTAAGTCCTGGATGGCCTTAAACTTTCTGGGACTTAACGAAAAAAAGACAGAAGTGATTTTGTTCGGCCCTAATGGCTGCCGTGAACCTCCCTCTGTTGACTTGGGTCCACTGGCAGTGTTTGTAAAGCCAACAGTTTTAAATCTGGGTTTTATGATGGACGGTGATTTTAAATTAGATAAACAAATAGGCGCAGTGGTTAAGTCCAGCTTCTTTCACCTAATGGCTCGTTTTCACGGGGCGACTTGACGCAAGATGTAGCCAGAGTGGAGTGGTCGTGGTCTAGCACGATATCACACGATATAACGCGGGTAGAGTAAAGAGTTCCCACGGTACTCGGCAATTCTGTCATTTGTGCGAGTGACTTGTCCGTCTCCCGATCTTTCCCGAATGAACATCGTGGACTGTAGTGTAGTTAATCACGTGGCACAAATGATGTTACTTTGTTGTCACACACTATATTCATTTTTTTCACCCAAGCTCTTTAATGAGCTGAAGAATAATCTGTGTTTTTTTAGACAAATGTTGTTTGGTGTGATGCACCTTCTCTCAATATGTGCAAGAAGTCGTCTTTTTATTTTGTCAAATATGAATAAACACTGTATCTCACATTGACCGTGATGATTGTGTTATTTTATGATCTACTGAGAGGTGAAACTTTCAGTCTGAAGAAGGCTCTCGACCCGAAACGCCACCCGTTCCTTCTCTCCAGAGATGCTGCCTGTCCCGCTGAGTTGCTCCAAGCTACTGGTGTCTATCTTCAAAGGTCTGACCA